>NW_027646028.1:0-1200000 GCF_951394435.1 Stenella coeruleoalba | reverse complement strand
AGAGGCAGAACGTCCACAATGATGCACTTGGCCAAAAAGGGCGTATGCGTTTTTTCCTGAATATATTCAGGAAAAAACGCATACGCCCTTTTTGGCCAACCAAGCAAGCTTGCAAAGGAAATCTGCACTACAATGAAGTCTCACTTCCCCCCGGTCAAAAGGGCCATCTGAAAAAAGTGTAAAATCCAGAAAGGAAGGACAGGCCATGGAGAACTGGGAGCCTTGTTATGCTGATGGGCGGGATGTAAATTGCCAACAACCACTCGGGAGAAGTGTATGGTGTTTCCTGAAACATCTAAAAAACAAAGCAACAGAGCCTAGGGCACTTCCACTTATGGCCCTATAGCATAGGGAAATTAAAATCAAAAAGACACAGCCACCCCAAAGTTTGGGACGCCTCCGTTTACAAGAACCTCGTTTACCGTACAAGTTCAATATCACAAAAAGTGAAAAATTGATAAAGAACTTGTGTTACTTACGTACAATGCAGTATCACTCAGCAATGAAATCTATGTCATCAGGCCCGTAGCAGCATAATGAGTGGATTCAGGTACGATGATTCTAACTGAAATAAGTCACACAGAAAAAGAAACATCATAAGATATCACTAATACACGGAATGTAAACTTGGCTACACAGGAACTGCATTCCAAAACAGAACAGGGTCTCAAATTTAGAAAACGAACTTATGCTTGCTTAAGGGGAAAGGTGAGTTGGGGTGCTGCATAAAACCAGAGATTGAAATGAGCACAGATAAAGTTCCTTAAGTCAAATATGGAATAGACAAGAGCTACTCCTTGCTCAACGAAATGGACTCAACACCGCATATTAAACGCCTAATAATGTACCTGACTAGTAAGTATCTTAAAACCTATGGATTGCTATGTCTCCGAAAGAGAATCAAGCATGTGTACAGGGGCATAAACGCAGCAGTGATAGGATTGGAGAGGTTCGGTGAGCAAATGAAGACCCTTTGAAGACATATTGCATGGTACCCATTACACGGGTCTCAACTCTCCAGGTTTAAGGTATTCTTCCTTCAGCTAAAACATGCATGTGGAACCCAAGTATGATCAACCATGTGAAAGGGAGACGTGTTCAAATATGTCTCAGTTTTCCTCCCCTGGTACTCGGGTGCAACATTCCAGACGCTTTACTAACACTCTCCCCACTTGGAGAGTCAGCGCCTTTAACCTCCTTTTTGGCCCAGTTTGCAATTTCTGCGGAAGATGAACAGGAATAGCGAGAACCAATGAGAGGCTAGCTGGAGGTGTCTGGACGGGCAAATTTAACTCTCAATTCCCACCAGGAAGAGGAAATAACCAAAGGCTCAGCGTGCCGTACCGGAACCAGTTTAGGGCCTGAAGCCATCCTGCGGTGTTGCGGCCAGGTCACAAGAAAGCGAGTTGAAGAAAGGAGCTCAGGGGCACTGTAATTCACAAACCTGCAGAGTTATAAATGACAGCTATCGTCCAAAAATAGACTGAAGTAAGGCTGCCAAGAGGACTTGAAAGCGGGGCAGAATTGCAGGAAACCGATTTCAGGAGGTAGACTGGAATTACATTGAAAGCATAGGAAAAGAGGCAGAACGTCCACAATGATGCACTTGGCCAAAAAGGGCGTATGCGTTTTTTCCTGAATATATTCAGGAAAAAACGCATACGCCCTTTTTGGCCAACCAAGCAAGCTTGCAAAGGAAATCTGCACTACAATGAAGTCTCACTTCCCCCCGGTCAAAAGGGCCATCTGAAAAAAGTGTAAAATCCAGAAAGGCAGGACAGGCCATGGAGAACTGGGAGCCTTGTTATGCTGATGGGCGGGATGTAAATTGCCAACAACCACTCGGGAGAAGTGTATGGTGTTTCCTGAAACATCTAAAAAACAAAGCAACAGAACCTAGGGCACTTCCACTTATGGTCCTATAGCTTAGGGAAATTAAAATCAAAAAGACACAGCCACCCCAAAGTTTGGAACGGCTCTGTTTACAAGAACCTCGTTTACAGTACAAGTTCAACATCGCAGAAAGTGAAAAATGGAGAAAGAAGTTGTGGTATTTACTTACAAAGCAATATCACTCAGCAATGAAATCTGTGTCATCAGGCCCTTAGCAGCACAATGAGTGGATTCAGGTATGATGATTCTAACTGAAGTAAGTCACACAGAAAAAGAAACATCATAAGATATCAGTAATACACGGAATGTAAACTTGGCTACACAGGAACTGAATTACAGAACAGAACAGGTACTCAAATTTAGAAAAACAACTTATGCTTGCTTAAGGGGAAAGGTGAGTTGGGGTGCTGCATAAAACCAGAGATTGAAATGAGCACAGATAAAGTTCCTTAAGCCAAATATGGAATAGACAAGAGCTACTCCTTGCTCAATGAAATGGACTCAACACCGCATATTAAACGCCTAAGAATGTACCTGACTTGTAAGTATCTTAAAACCTATGGATTGCTATGTCTCCAAAAGAGAATCAAGCATGTGTACAGGGGCATAAACGCAGCAGTGATAGGATTGGAGAGGTTCGGTGAGCAAATGAAGACCCTTTGAAGTCATATTGCATGGTACCCATTCCACGGGTTTCAACTACCCAGGTTTAAGGTATTCTTCCTTCAGCTAAAACATGCATGTGGAACCTAGAGTATGATCAACCATGTGATCGGGAGACGTGTTCAAATATGTCTCAGTTTTCGTACCCTGGTACTCGGGTGCAACATTCCAGACGCTTTACTAACACTCTCCCGACTTGGAGAGTCAGTCCCTTTAACCTCCTGTTTGGCCCAGTTTGCAATTTCTGCGGAAGATGAACAGGAATAGCGAGAACCAATGGAGACTAGCTGGAGGTGTCTGGACGGGCAAATTTAACTCTCATTTCCTACCAGGAAGAGGAATTAACCAAAGGCTCAGCATGCCGGGCCGAAACCAGATTAGGGCCTGAAGCCATCCTGCGGTGTTGCGGCCAGGTCACAAGAAAGCGAGTTGAAGAAAGGAGCTCAGGGGCACTGTAATTCACAAACCTGCAGAGTTATAAATGACAGCTATCGTCCAAAAATAGACTGAAGTAAGGCTGCCAAGAGGACTTGAAAGCGGGGCAGAATTGCAGGAAACCGATTTCAGGAGGTAGACTGGAATTGCATTGAAAGCATAGGAAAAGAGGCAGAATGTCCACAATGATGCACTTGGCCAAAAAGGGCGTATGCGTTTTTTCCTGAATATATTCAGGAAAAAACGCATACGCCCTTTTTGGCCAACCAAGCAAGCTTGCAAAGGAAATCTGCACTACAATGAAGTCTCACTTCCCCCCGGTCAAAAGGGCCATCTGAAAAAAGTGTAAAATCCAGAAAGGCAGGACAGGCCATGGAGAACTGGGAGCCTTGTTATGCTGATGGGCGGGATGTAAATTGCCAACAACCACTCGGGAGAAGTGTATGGTGTTTCCTGAAACATCTAAAAAACAAAGCAACAGAGCCTAGGGCACTTCCACTTATGGCCCTATAGCATAGGGAAATTAAAATCAAAAAGACACAGCCACCCCAAAGTTTGGGACGCCTCCGTTTACAAGAACCTCGTTTACCGTACAAGTTCAATATCACAAAAAGTGAAAAATTGATAAAGAACTTGTGGTACTTACGTACAATGCAGTATCACTCAGCAATGAAATCTATGTCATCAGGCCCGTAGCAGCATAATGAGTGGATTCAGGTACGATGATTCTAACTGAAATAAGTCACACAGAAAAAGAAACATCATAAGATATCACTAATACACGGAATGTAAACTTGGCTACACAGGAACTGCATTCCAAAACAGAACAGGGTCTCAAATTTAGAAAACGAACTTATGCTTGCTTAAGGGTAAAGGTGAGTTGGGGTGCTGCATAAAACCAGAGATTGAAATGAGCACAGATAAAGTTCCTTAAGTCAAATATGGAATAGACAAGAGCTACTCCTTGCTCAACGAAATGGACTCAACACCGCATATTAAACGCCTAATAATGTACCTGACTAGTAAGTATCTTAAAACCTATGGATTGCTATGTCTCCGAAAGAGTCAAGCATGTGTACAGGGGCATAAACGCAGCAGTGATAGGATTGGAGAGGTTCGGTGAGCAAATGAAGACCCTTTGAAGTCATATTGCATGGTACCCATTACACGGGTCTCAACTCTCCAGGTTTAAGGTATTCTTCCTTCAGCTAAAACATGCATGTGGAACCCAAGTATGATCAACCATGTGAACGGGAGACGTGTTCAAATATGTCTCAGTTTTCCTCCCCTGGTACTCGGGTGCAACATTCCAGACGCTTTACTAACACTCTCCCCACTTGGAGAGTCAGCGCCTTTAACCTCCTTTTTGGCCCAGTTTGCAATTTCTGCGGAAGATGAACAGGAATAGCGAGAACCAATGAGAGGTTAGCTGGAGGTGTCTGGACGGGCAAATTTAACTCTCAATTCCCACCAGGAAGAGGAAATAACCAAAGGCTCAGCGTGCCGTACCGGAACCAGTTTAGGGCCTGAAGCCATCCTGCGGTGTTGCGGCCAGGTCACAAGAAAGCGAGTTGAAGAAAGGAGCTCAGGGGCACTGTAATTCACAAACCTGCAGAGTTATAAATGACAGCTATCGTCCAAAAATAGACTGAAGTAAGGCTGCCAAGAGGACTTGAAAGCGGGGCAGAATTGCAGGAAACTGATTTCAGGAGGTAGACTGGAATTACATTGAAAGCATAGGAAAAGAGGCAGAACGTCCACAATGATGCACTTGGCCAAAAAGGGCGTATGCGTTTTTTCCTGAATATATTCAGGAAAAAACGCATACGCCCTTTTTGGCCAACCAAGCAAGCTTGCAAAGGAAATCTGCACTACAATGAAGTCTCACTTCCCCCCGGTCAAAAGGGCCATCTGAAAAAAGTGTAAAATCCAGAAAGGCAGGACAGGCCATGGAGAACTGGGAGCCTTGTTATGCTGATGGGCGGGATGTAAATTGCCAACAACCACTCGGGAGAAGTGTATGGTGTTTCCTGAAACATCTAAAAAACAAAGCAACAGAACCTAGGGCACTTCCACTTATGGTCCTATAGCTTAGGGAAATTAAAATCAAAAAGACACAGCCACCCCAAAGTTTGGAACGGCTCTGTTTACAAGAACCTCGTTTACAGTACAAGTTCAACATTGCAGAAAGTGAAAAATGGATAAAGAAGTTGTGGTATGTACTTACAAAGCAATATCACTCAGCAATGAAATCTGTGTCATCAGGCCCTTAGCAGCACAATGAGTGGATTCAGGTATGATGATTCTAACTGAAGTAAGTCACACAGAAAAAGAAACATCATAAGATATCAGTAATACACGGAATGTAAACTTGGCTACACAGGAACTGAATTACAGAACAGAACAGGGACTCAAATTTAGAAAAACAACTTATGCTTGCGTAAGGGGAAAGGTGAGTTGGGGTGCTGCATAAAACCAGAGATTGAAATGAGCACAGATAAAGTTCCTTAAGCCAAATATGGAATAGACAAGAGCTACTCCTTGCTCAACGAAATGGACTCAACAACGCATATTAAACGCCTAAGAATGTACCTGACTAGTAAGTATCTTAAAACCTATGGATTGCTATGTCTCCAAAAGAGAATCAAGCATGTGTACAGGGGCATAAACGCAGCAGTGATAGGATTGGAGAGGTTCGGTGAGCAAATGAAGACCCTTTGAAGTCATATTGCATGGTACCCATTCCACGTGTTGCAACTACCTAGGTTTAAGGTATTCTTCCTTCAGCTAAAACATGCATGTGGAACCTAGAGTATGATCAACCATGTGATCGCAGACGTGTTCAAATATGTCTCAGTTTTCGTACCCTGGTACTCGGGTGCAACATTCCAGACGCTTTACTAACACTCTCCCGACTTGGAGAGTCAGTCCCTTTAACCTCCTGTTTGGCCCAGTTTGCAATTTCTGCGGAAGATGAACAGGAATAGCGAGAACCAATGGAGACTAGCTGGAGGTGTCTGGACGGGCAAATTTAACTCTCATTTCCTACCAGGAAGAGGAATTAACCAAAGGCTCAGCGTGCCATGCCAGAATCAGATTAGGGCCTGAAGCCATCCTGCGGTGTTGCGGCCAGGTCACAAGAAAGCGAGTTGAAGAAAGGAGCTCAGGGGCACTGTAATTCACAAACCTGCAGAGTTATAAATGACAGCTATCGTCCAAAAATAGACTGAAGTAAGGCTGCCAATAGGACTTGAAAGCGGGGCAGAATTGCAGGAAACCGATTTCAGGAGGTAGACTGGAATTGCATTGAAAGCATAGGAAAAGAGGCAGAACGTCCACAATGATGCACTTGGCCAAAAAGGGCGTATGCGTTTTTTCCTGAATATATTCAGGAAAAAACGCATATGCCCTTTTTGGCCAACCAAGCAAGCTTGCAAAGGAAATCTGCACTACAATGAAGTCTCACTTCCCCCCGGTCAAAAGGGCCATCTGAAAAAAGTGTAAAATCCAGAAAGGCAGGACAGGCCATGGAGAACTGGGAGCCTTGTTATGCTGATGGGCGGGATGTAAATTGCCAACAACCACTCGGGAGAAGTGTATGGTGTTTCCTGAAACATCTAAAAAACAAAGCAACAGAACCTAGGGCACTTCCACTTATGGTCCTATAGCTTAGGGAAATTAAAATCAAAAAGACACAGCCACCCCAAAGTTTGGAACGGCTCTGTTTACAAGAACCTCGTTTACAGTACAAGTTCAACATCGCAGAAAGTGAAAAATGGAGAAAGAAGTTGTGGTATTTACTTACAAAGCAATATCACTCAGCAATGAAATCTGTGTCATCAGGCCCTTAGCAGCACAATGAGTGGATTCAGGTATGATGATTCTAACTGAAGTAAGTCACACAGAAAAAGAAACATCATAAGATATCAGTAATACACGGAATGTAAACTTGGCTACACAGGAACTGAATTACAGAACAGAACAGGGACTCAAATTTAGAAAAACAACTTATGCTTGCTTAAGGGTAAACGTGAGTTGGGGTGCTGCATAAAACCAGAGATTGAAATGAGCACAGATAAAGTTCCTTAAGCCAAATATGGAATAGACAAGAGCTACTCCTTGCTCAATGAAATGGACTCAACACCGCATATTAAACGCCTAAGAATGTACCTGACTTGTAAGTATCTTAAAACCTATGGATTGCTATGTCTCCAAAAGAGAATCAAGCATGTGTACAGGGGCATAAACGCAGCAGTGATAGGATTGGAGAGGTTCGGTGAGCAAATGAAGACCCTTTGAAGTCATATTGCATGGTACCCATTCCACGGGTTTCAACTACCCAGGTTTAAGGTATTCTTCCTTCAGCTAAAACATGCATGTGGAACCTAGAGTATGATCAACCATGTGATCGGGAGACGTGTTCAAATATGTCTCAGTTTTCGTACCCTGGTACTCGGGTGCAACATTCCAGACGCTTTACTAACACTCTCCCGACTTGGAGAGTCAGTCCCTTTAACCTCCTGTTTGGCCCAGTTTGCAATTTCTGCAGAAGATGAACAGGAATAGCGAGAACCAATGGAGACTAGCTGGAGGTGTCTGGACGGGCAAATTTAACTCTCATTTCCTACCAGGAAGAGGAATTAACCAAAGGCTCAGCGTGTCATGTCAGAATCAGATTAGGGCCTGAAGCCATCCTGCGGTGTTGCCGCCAGCTCAAAAGAAAGCGAGTTGAAGAAAGGAGCTCAGGGGCACTGTAATTCACAAACCTGCAGAGTTATAAATGACAGCTATCGTCCAAAAATAGACTGAAGTAAGGCTGCCAAGAGGACTTGAAAGTGGGGCAGAATTGCAGGAAACCGATTTCAGGAGGTAGACTGGAATTGCATTGAAAGCATAGGAAAAGAGGCAGAACGTCCACAATGATGCACTTGGCCAAAAGGGCGTATGCGTTTTTTCCTGAATATATTCAGGAAAAAACGCATACGCACTTTTTGGACAACCAAGCAAGCTTGCAAAGGAAATCTGTACTACAATGAAGTCTCACTTCCCCCCGGTCAAAAGGGCCATCTGAAAAAAGTGTAAAATCCAGAAAGGCAGGACAGGCCATGGAGAACTGGGAGCCTTGTTATGCTGATGGGCGGGATGTAAATTGCCAACAACCACTTGGGAGAAGTGTATGGTGTTTCCTGAAACATCTAAAAAACAAAGCAACAGAGCCTAGGGCACTTCCACTTATGGTCCTATAGCTTAGGGAAATTAAAATCAAAAAGACACAGCCACCCCAAAGTTTGGGACGCCTCCGTTTACAAGATCCTCGTTTACCGTACAAGTTCAATATCACAGAAAGTGAAAAATGGATAAAGAACTTGTGGTACTTACGTACAATGCAGTATCAGTCAGCAATGAAATCTATGTCATCAGGCCCGTAGCAGCATAATGAGTGGATTCAGGTACGATGATTCTAACTGAAATAAGTCACACAGAAAAAGAAACATCATAAGATATCACTAATACACGGAATGTAAACTTGGCTACAAAGGAACTGCATTTCAAAACAGAACAGGGTCTCAAATTTAGAAAACCAACTTATGCTTGCTTCAGGGGAAAGGTGAGTTGGGTTGCTGCATAAAACCAGAGATTGAAATGAGCACAGATAAAGTTCCTTAAGCCAAATATGGAATAGACAAGAGCTACTCCTTGCTCAACGAAATGGACTCAACACCCCATATTAAACGCCTAAGAATGTACCTGACTAGTAAGTATCTTAAAACCTATGGATTGCTATGTCTCCAAAAGACAATCAAGCATGTGTACAGGGGCATAAACGCAGCAGTGATAGGATTGGAGAGGTTCGGTGAGCAAATGAAGACCCTTTGAAGTCATATTGCATGGTACCCATTCCACGGGTCTCAACTCTCCAGGTTTAAGGTATTCTTCCTTCAGCTAAAACATGCATGTGGAACCCAGTGTATGATCAACCATGTGATCGGGAGACGTGTTCAAATATGTCTCAGTTTTCCTCCCCTGGTACTCGGGTGCAACATTCCAGACGCTTTACTAACACTCTCCCCACTTGGAGAGTCAGTCCCTTTAACCTCTTGTTTGGCCCAGTTTGCAATTTCTGCGGAAGATGAACAGGAATAGCGAGAACCAATGAGAGGCTAGCTGGAGGTGTCTGGACGGGCAAATTTAACTCTCATTTCCCACCAGGAAGAGGAAATAACCAAAGGCTCAGCGTGCCATACCGGAACCAGATTAGGGCCTGAAGCCATCCTGCGGTGTTGCGGCCAGCTCAAAAGAAAGCGAGTTGAAGAAAGGAGCTCAGGGGCACTGTAATTCACAAACCTGCAGAGTTATAAATGACAGCTATTGTCCAAAAATATACTGAAGTAAGGCTGCCAAGAGGACTTGAAAGCGGGGCAGAATTGCAGGAAACCGATTTCAGGAGGTAGACTGGAATTGCATTGAAAGCATAGGAAAAGAGGCAGAACGTCCACAATGATGCACTTGGCCAAAACGGGCGTATGCGTTTTTTCCTGAATATATTCAGGAAAAAACGCATACGCCCTTTTTGGCCAACCAAGCAAGCTTGCAAAGGAAATCTGCACTACAATGAAGTCTCACTTCCCCCCGGTCAAAAGGGCCATCTGAAAAAAGTGTAAAATCCAGAAAGGCAGGACAGGCCATGGAGAACTGGGAGCCTTGTTATGCTGATGGGCGGGATGTAAATTGCCAACAACCACTCGGGAGAAGTGTATGGTGTTTCCTGAAACATCTAAAAAACAAAGCAACAGAACCTAGGGCACTTCCACTTATGGTCCTATAGCTTAGGGAAATTAAAATCAAAAAGACACAGCCACCCCAAAGTTTGGAACGGCTCTGTTTACAAGAACCTCGTTTACAGTACAAGTTCAACATTGCAGAAAGTGAAAAATGGATAAAGAAGTTGTGGTATGTACTTACAAAGCAATATCACTCAGCAATGAAATCTGTGTCATCAGGCCCTTAGCAGCACAATGAGTGGATTCAGGTATGATGATTCTAACTGAAGTAAGTCACACAGAAAAAGAAACATCATAAGATATCAGTAATACACGGAATGTAAACTTGGCTACACAGGAATTGAATTACAGAACAGAACAGGGACTCAAATTTAGAAAACCAACTTATGCTTGCGTAAGGGGAAAGGTGAGTTGGGGTGCTGCATAAAACCAGAGATTGAAATGAGCACAGATAAAGTTCCTTAAGCCAAATATGGAATAGACAAGAGCTACTCCTTGCTCAACGAAATGGACTCAACAACGCATATTAAACGCCTAAGAATGTACCTGACTTGTAAGTATCTTAAAACCTATGGATTGCTATGTCTCCAAAAGAGAATCAAGCATGTGTACAGGGGCATGAACGCAGCAGTGATAGGATTGGAGAGGTTCGGTGAGCAAATGAAGACCCTTTGAAGTCATATTGCATGGTACCCATTCCACGTGTTGCAACTACCTAGGTTTAAGGTATTCTTCCTTCAGCTAAAACATGCATGTGGAACCTAGAGTATGATCAACCATGTGATCGGGAGACGTGTTCAAATATGTCTCAGTTTTTGTACCCTGGTACTCGGGTGCAACATTCCAGACGCTTTACTAACACTCTCCCGACTTGGAGAGTCAGTCCCTTTAACCTCCTGTTTGGCCCAGTTTGCAATTTCTGCGGAAGATGAACAGGAATAGCGAGAACCAATGGAGACTAGCTGGAGGTGTCTGGACGGGCAAATTTAACTCTCATTTCCTACCAGGAAGAGGAATTAACCAAAGGCTCAGCGTGCCATGCCAGAATCAGATTAGGGCCTGAAGCCATCCTGCGGTGTTGCGGCCAGGTCACAAGAAAGCGAGTTGAAGAAAGGAGCTCAGGGGCACTGTAATTCACAAACCTGCACAGTTATAAATGACAGCTATCGTCCAAAAATAGACTGAAGTAAGGCTGCCAAGAGGACTTGAAAGCGGGGCAGAATTGCAGGAAACCGATTTCAGGAGGTAGACTGGAATTGCATTGAAAGCATAGGAAAAGAGGCAGAACGTCCACAATGATGCACTTGGCCAAAACGGGCGTATGCGTTTTTTCCTGAATATATTCAGGAAAAAACGCATACGCCCTTTTTGGCCAACCAAGCAAGCTTGCAAAGGAAATCTGCACTACAATGAAGTCTCACTTCCCCCCGGTCAAAAGGGCCATCTGAAAAAAGTGTAAAATCCAGAAAGGCAGGACAGGCCATGGAGAACTGGGAGCCTTGTTATGCTGATGGGCGGGATGTAAATTGCCAACAACCACTCGGGAGAAGTGTATGGTGTTTCCTGAAACATCTAAAAAACAAAGCAACAGAACCTAGGGCACTTCCACTTATGGTCCTATAGCTTAGGGAAATTAAAATCAAAAAGACACAGCCACCCCAAAGTTTGGAACGGCTCTGTTTACAAGAACCTCGTTTACAGTACAAGTTCAACATCGCAGAAAGTGAAAAATGGAGAAAGAAGTTGTGGTATTTACTTACAAAGCAATATCACTCAGCAATGAAATCTGTGTCATCAGGCCCTTAGCAGCACAATGAGTGGATTCAGGTATGATGATTCTAACTGAAGTAAGTCACACAGAAAAAGAAACATCATAAGATATCAGTAATACACGGAATGTAAACTTGGCTACACAGGAACTGAATTACAGAACAGAACAGGGACTCAAATTTAGAAAAACAACTTATGCTTGCTTAAGGGTAAAGGTGAGTTGGGGTGCTGCATAAAACCAGAGATTGAAATGAGCACAGATAAAGTTCCTTAAGCCAAATATGGAATAGACAAGAGCTACTCCTTGCTCAATGAAATGGACTCAACACCGCATATTAAACGCCTAAGAATGTACCTGACTTGTAAGTATCTTAAAACCTATGGATTGCTATGTCTCCAAAAGAGAATCAAGCATGTGTACAGGGGCATAAACGCAGCAGTGATAGGATTGGAGAGGTTTGGTGAGCAAATGAAGACCCTTTGAAGTCATATTGCATGGTACCCATTCCACGGGTTTCAACTACACAGGTTTAAGGTATTCTTCCTTCAGCTAAAACATGCATGTGGAACCTAGAGTATGATCAACCATGTGATCGGGAGACGTGTTCAAATATGTCTCAGTTTTCGTACCCTGGTACTCGGGTGCAACATTCCAGACGCTTTACTAACACTCTCCCGACTTGGAGAGTCAGTCCCTTTAACCTCCTGTTTGGCCCAGATTGCAATTTCTGCGGAAGATGAACAGGAATAGCGAGAACCAATGGAGACTAGCTGGAGGTGTCTGGACGGGCAAATTTAACTCTCATTTCCTACCAGGAAGAGGAATTAACCAAAGGCTCAGCGTGCCATGTCAGAATCAGATTAGGGCCTGAAGCCATCCTGCGGTGTTGCGGCCAGCTCAAAAGAAAGCGAGTTGAAGAAAGGAGCTCAGGGGCACTGTAATTCACAAACCTGCAGAGTTATAAATGACAGCTATCGTCCAAAAATAGACTGAAGTAAGGCTGCCAAGAGGACTTGAAAGCGGGGCAGAATTGCAGGAAACCGATTTCAGGAGGTAGACTGGAATTGCATTGAAAGCATAGGAAAAGAGGCAGAACGTCCACAATGTTGTACTTGGCCAAAAAGGGCGTATGCGTTTTTTCCTGAATATATTCAGGAAAAAACGCATACGCCCTTTTTGGCCAACCAAGCAAGCTTGCAAAGGAAATCTGCACTACAATGAAGTCTCACTTCCCCCCGGTCAAAAGGGCCATCTGAAAAAAGTGTAAAATCCAGAAAGGCAGGACAGGCCATGGAGAACTGGGAGCCTTGTTATGCTGATGGGCGGGATGTAAATTGCCAACAACCACTCGGGAGAAGTGTATGGTGTTTCCTGAAACATCTAAAAAACAAAGCAACAGAACCTAGGGCACTTCCACTTATGGTCCTATAGCTTAGGGAAATTAAAATCAAAAAGACACAGCCACCCCAAAGTTTGGAACGGCTCTGTTTACAAGAACCTCGTTTACAGTACAAGTTCAACATCGCAGAAAGTGAAAAATGGATAAAGAAGTTGTGGTATTTACTTACAAAGCAATATCACTCAGCAATGAAATCTGTGTCATCAGGCCCTTAGCAGCACAATGAGTGGATTCAGGTATGATGATTCTAACTGAAGTAAGTCACACAGAAAAAGAAACATCATAAGATATCACTAATACACGGAATGTAAACTTGGCTACACAGGAACTGAATTACAGAACAGAACAGGGTCTCAAATTTAGAAAACCAACTTATGCTTGCTTAAGGGTAAAGGTGAGTTGGGGTGCTGCATAAAACCAGAGATTGAAATGAGCACAGATAAAGTTCCTTAAGTCAAATATGGAATAGACAAGAGCTACTCCTTGCTCAACGAAATGGACTCAACACCGCATATTAAACGCCTAAGAATGTACCTGACTAGTAAGTATCTTAAAACCTATGGATTGCTATGTCTCCGAAAGAGAATCAAGCATGTGTACAGGGGCATAAACGCAGCAGTGATAGGATTGGAGAGGTTCGGTGAGCAAATGAAGACCCTTTGAAGTCATATTGCATGGTACCCATTACACGGGTCTTAACTCTCCAGGTTTAAGGTATTCTTCCTTCAGCTAAAACATGCATGTGGAACCCAAGTATGATCAACCATGTGATCGGGAGACGTGTTCACATATGTCCCAGTTTTCCTCCCCTGGTACTCGGGTGCAACATTCCAGACGCTTTTCTAACACTCTCCCCACTTGGAGAGTCAGTCCCTTTAACCTCCTGTTTGGCCCAGTTTGCAATTTCTGCGGAAGATGAACAGGAATAGCGAGAACCAATGAGAGGCTAGCTGGAGGTGTCTGGACGGGCAAATTTAACTCTCATTTCCCACCAGGAAGAGGAATTAACCAAAGGCTCAGCATGCCGGGCCGGAACCAGATTAGGGCCTGAAGCCATCCTGCGGTGTTGCGGCCAGGTCACAAGAAAACGAGTTGAAGACAGGAGCTCAGGGGCACTGTAATTCACAAACCTGCAGAGTTATAAATGACAGCTATCGTCCAAAAATAGACTGAAGTAAGGCTGCCAAGAGGACTTGAAAGCGGGGCAGAATTGCAGGAAACCGATTTCAGGAGGTAGACTGGAATTGCATTGAAAGCATAGGAAAAGAGGCAGAACGTCCACAATGATGCACTTGGCCAAAAAGGGCGTATGCGTTTTTTCCTGAATATATTCAGGAAAAAACGCATACGCCCTTTTTGGCCAACCAAGCAAGCTTGCAAAGGAAATCTGCACTACAATGAAGTCTCACTTCCCTCTGGTCAAAAGGGCCATCTGAAAAAAGTGTAAAATCCAGAAAGGCAACAGGCCATTGAGAACTGGGAGCCTTGTTATGCTGATGGGCGGGATGTAAATTGCCAACAGACACTTGGGAGAAGTGTATGGTGTTTCCTGAAACATCTAAAAAACAAAGCAACAGAGCCTAGGGCACTTCCACTTATGGTCCTATAGCTTAGGGAAATTAAAATCAAAAAGACACAGCCACCCAAAGTTTGGAACGGCTCTGTTTACAAGAACCTCGTTTACAGTACAAGTTCAACATCGCAGAAAGTGAAAAATGGATAAAGAAGTTGTGGTATTCACTTACAAAGCAATATCACTCAGCAATGAAATCTATGTCATCAGGCCCTTAGTAGCACAATGAGTGGATTCAGGTATGATGATTCTAACTGAAATAAGTCACACAGAAAAAGAAACATCATAAGATATAAGTAATACACGGAATGTAAACTTGGCTACACAGGAACTGAATTACAGAACAGAACAGGGTCTCAAATTTAGAAAACCAACTTATGCTTGCTTAAGGGTAAAGGTGAGTTGGGGTGCTGCATAAAACCAGAGATTGAAATGAGCACAGATAAAGTTCCTTAGGCCAAATATGGAATAGACAAGAGCTACTCCTTGCTCAACGAAATGGACTCAACACCGCATATTAAACGCCTAAGAATGTACCTGACTAGTAAGTATCGTAAAACCTATGGATTGCTATGTCTCCGAAAGAGAATCAAGCATGTGTACAGGGGCATAAACGCAGCAGTGATAGGATTGGAGAGGTTCGGTGAGCAAATGAAGACCCTTTGAAGTCATATTGCATGGTACCCATTACACGGGTCTCAACTCTCCAGGTTTAAGGTATTCTTCCTTCAGCTAAAACATGCATGTGGAACCCAAGTATGATCAACCATGTGAACGGGAGACGTGTTCAAATATGTCTCAGTTTTCCTCCCCTGGTACTCGGGTGCAACATTCCAGACGCTTTACTAACACTCTCCCCACTTGGAGAGTCAGCGCCTTTAACCTCCTGTTTGGCCCAGTTTGCAATTTCTGCGGAAGATGAACAGGAATAGCGAGAACAAATGAGAGGCTAGCTGGAGGTGTCTGGACGGGCAAATTTAACTCTCATTTCCCACCAGGAAGAGGAAATAACCAAAAGCTCAGCGTGCTGTACCGGAACCAGATTAGGGCCTGAAGCCATCCTGCGGTGTTGCGGCCAGGTCACAAGAAAGCGAGTTGAAGAAAGGAGCTCAGGGGCACTGTAATTCACAAACCTGCAGAGTTATAAATGACAGCTATCGTTCAAAAATAGACTGAAGTAAGGCTGCCAAGAGGACTTGAAAGCGGGGCAGCATTGCAGGAAACCGATTTCAGGAGGTAGACTGGAATTGCATTGAAAGCATAGGAAAAGAGGCACAACGTCCACAATGATGCACTTGGCCAAAAAGTGCGTATGCGTTTTTTCCTGAATATATTCAGGAAAAAACGCATACGCCCTTTTTGGCCAACCAAGCAAGCTTGCAAAGGAAATCTGCACTACAATGAAGTCTCACTTCCCCCCGGTCAAAAGGGCCATCTGAAAAAAGTGTAAAATCCAGAAAGGCAACAGGCCATGGAGAACTGGGAGCCTTGTTATGCTGATGGGCGGGATGTAAATTGCCAACAACCACTAGGGAGAAGTGTATGGTGTTTCCTGAAACATCTAAAAAACAAAGCAACAGAACCTAGGGCACTTCCACTTATGGTCCTATAGCTTAGGGAAATTAAAATCAAAAAGACACAGCCACCCCAAAGTTTGGAACGGCTCTGTTTACAAGAACCTCGTTTACAGTACAAGTTCAACATCGCAGAAAGTGAAAAATGGATAAAGAAGTTGTGGTATTTACTTACAAAGCAATATCACTCAGCAATGAAATCTGTGTCATCAGGCCCTTAGCAGCACAATGAGTGGATTCAGGTATGATGATTCTAACTGAAATAAGTCACACAGAAAAAGAAACATCATAAGATATCAGTAATACACGGAATGTAAACTTGGCTACACAGGAACTGAATTACAGAACAGAACAGGGTCTCAAATTTAGAAAACCAACTTATGCTTGCTTAAGGGGAAAGGTGAGTTGGGGTGCTGCATAAAACCAGAGATTGAAATGAGCACAGATAAAGTTCCTTAAGCCAAATATGGAATAGACAAGAGCTACTCCTTGCTCAACGAAATGGACTCAACACCGCATATTAAACGCCTAAGAATGTACCTGACTAGTAAGTATCTTAAAACCTATAGATTGCTATGTCTCCGAAAGAGAATCAAGCATGTGTACAGGGGCATAAACGCAGCAGTGATAGGATTGGAGAGGTTCGGTGAACAAATGAAGACCCTTTGAAGTCATATTGCATGGTACCCATTCCATGGGTTTCAACTACCCAGGTTTAAGGTATTCTTCCTTCAGCTAAAACATGCATGTGGAACCTAGAGTATGATCAACCATGTGATCGGGAGACGTGTTCAAATATGTCTCAGTTTTCCTCCCCTGGTACTCGGGTGTAACATTCCAGACGCTTTACTAACACTCTCGCCACTTGGAGAGTCAGTCCCTTTAACCTCCTGTTTGGCCCAGTTTGCAATTTCTGCGGAAGATGAACAGGAATAGTGAGAACCAATGAGAGACTAGCTGGAGGTGTCTGGACGGGCAAATTTAACTCTCATTTCCCACCAGGAAGAGGAATTAACCAAAGGCTCAGCGTGCCGTACCGGAACCAGATTAGGGCCTGAAGCCATCCTGCGGTGTTGCGGCCAGCTCAAAAGAAAGCGAGTTGAAGAAAGGAGCTCAGGGGCACTGAAATTCACAAACCTGCAGAGTTATAAATGACAGCTATCGTCCAAAAATAGACTGAAGTAAGGCTGCCAAGAGGACTTGAAAGCGGGGCAGAATTGCAGGAAACCGATTTCAGGATGTAGACTGGAATTGCATTGAAAGCATAGGAAAAGAGGCAGAACGTCCACAATGATGCACTTGGCCAAAAAGGGCGTATGCGTTTTTTCCTGAATATATTCAGGAAAAAACGCATACGCCCTTTTTGGCCAACCAAGCAAGCTTGCAAAGGAAATCTGCACTGCAATGAAGTCTCACTTCCCCCCGGTCAAAAGGGCCATCTGAAAAAAGTGTAAAATCCAGAAAGGCAGGACAGGCCATGGAGAACTGGGAGCCTTGTTATGCTGATGGGCGGGATGTAAATTGCCAACAACCACTCGGGAGAAGTGTATGGTGTTTCCTGAAACATCTAAAAAACAAAGCAACAGAACCTAGGGCACTTCCACTTATGGTCCTATAGCTTAGGGAAATTAAAATCAAAAAGACACAGACACCCCAAAGTTTGGAACGGCTCTGTTTACAAGAACCTCGTTTACAGTACAAGTTCAACATCGCAGAAAGTGAAAAATGGATAAAGAACTTGAGATACTTACGTACAATGCAGTATCACGCAGCAATGAAATCTATGTCATCAGGCCAGTAGCAGCATAATGAGTAGATTCAGGTACGATGATTCTAACGGAAATAAGTCACACAGAAAAAGAAACATCATAAGATATCAGTAATACACGGAATGTAAACTTGGCTACACAGGAACTGAATTACAGAACAGAACAGGGTCTAAAATTTAGAAAACAAACTTATGCTTGCTTAAGGGTAAAGGTGAGTTGGGGTGCTGCATAAAACCAGAGATTGAAATGAGCACAGATAAAGTTCCTTAAGTCAAATATGGAATAGACAAGAGCTACTCCTTGCTCAACGAAATGGACTCAACACCGCATATTAAACGCCTAAGAATGTACCTGACTAGTAAGTATCTTAAAACCTATAGATTGCTATGTCTCCGAAAGAGAATCAAGCATGTGTACAGGGGCATAAACGCAGCAGTGATAGGATTGGAGAGGTTCGGTGAGCAAATGAAGACCCTTTGAAGTCATATTGCATGGTACCCATTCCACGGGTTTCAACTACCCAGGTTTTAGGTATTCTTCCTTCAGCTAAAACATGCATGTGGAACCCAGAGTATGATCAACCATGTGATCGGGACACGTGTTCAAATATGTCTCAGTTTTCCTCCCCTGGTACTCGGGTGCAACATTCCAGACGCTTTACTAACACTCTCCCGACTTGGAGAGTCAGCGCCTTTAACCTCCTGTTTGGCCCAGTTTGCAATTTCTGCGGAAGATGAACAGGAATAGCGAGAACAAATGAGAGGCTAGCTGGAGGTGTCTGGACGGGCAAATTTAACTCTCATTTCCCACCAGGAGGAGGAAATAACCAAAGGCTCAGTGTGCCGTGCCAGAACCAGATTAGGGCCTGAAGCCATCCTGCGGTGTTGCGGCCAGGTCACAAGAAAGCAAGTTGAAGAAAGGAGCTCAGGGGCCCTGTAATTCACAAACCTGCAGAGTTATAAATGACAGCTATCGTCCAAAAATAGACTGAAGTAAGGCTGCCAAGAGGACTTGAAAGCGGGGCAGAATTGCAGGAAACCGATTTCAGGAGGTAGACTGAAATTGCATTGAAAGCATAGGAAAAGAGGCAGAACGTCCACAATGATGCACTTGGCCAAAAAGGGCGTATGCGTTTTTTCCTGAATATATTCAGGAAAAAACCCATACGCCCTTTTTGGCCAACCAAGCAAGCTTGCAAAGGAAATCTGCACTGCAATGAAGTCTCACTTCCCCCCGGTCAAAAGGGCCATCTGAAAAAAGTGTAAAATCCAGAAAGGCAGGACAGGCCATGGAGAACTGGGAGCCTTGTTATGCTGATGGGCGGGATGTAAATTGCCAACAGACACTCGGGAGAAGTGTATGGTGTTTCCTGAAACATCTAAAAAACAAAGCAACAGAGCCTAGGGCACTGCCACTTATGGTCCTATAGCTTAGGGAAATTAAAATCAAAAAGACACAGCCACCCCAAAGTTTGGGACGCCTCTGTTTACAAGAACCTCGTTTACAGTACAAGTTCAACATCGCAGAAAGTGAAAAATGGATAAAGAAGTTGTGGTATTTACTTACAAAGCAATATCACTCAGCAATGAAATCTATGTCATCAGGCCCTTAGCATCACAATGAGTGGATTCAGGTATGATGATTCTAACTGAAGTACGTCACACAGAAAAAGAAACATCATAAGATATCAGTAATACACGGAATGTAAACTTGGCTTCACAGGAACTGAATTACAGAACAGAACAGGGTCTCAAATTTAGAAAACCAACTTATGCTTGCTTAAGGGTAAAGGTGAGTTGGGGTGCTGCATAAAACCATAGATTGAAATGAGCACAGATAAAGTTCCTTAAGTCAAATATGGAATAGACAAGAGCTACTCCTTGCTCAACGAAAGGGACTCAACACCGCATATTAAACGCCTAAGAATGTACCTGACTAGTAAGTATCGTAAAACCTATAGATTGCTATGTCTCCGAAAGAGAATCAAGCATGTGTACAGGGGCATAAACGCAGCAGTGATAGGATTGGAGAGGTTCGGTGAGCAAATGAAGACCCTTTGAAGTCATATTGCATGGTACCCATTACACGGGTCTCAACTCTCCAGTTTTAAGGTATTCTTCCTTCAGCTAAAACATGCATGTGGAACCCAAGTATGATCAACCATGTGAATGGGAGACGTGTTCAAATATGTCTCAGTTTTCGTACCCTGGTACTCGGGTGCAACATTCCAGACGCTTTACTAACACTCTCCCCACTTGGAGAGTCAGCGCCTTTAACCTCCTGTTTGGCCCGGTTTGCAATTTCTGCGGAAGATGAACAGGAATAGCGAGAACCAATGAGAGGCTAGCTGGAGGTGTCTGGACGGGCAAATTTAACTCTCATTTCCCACCAGGAAGAGGAAATAACCAAAGGCTCAGCGTGCCGTACCGGAACCAGATTAGGGCCTGAAGCCATCCTGCGGTGTTGCGGCCAGCTCAAAAGAAAGCGAGTTGAAGAAAGGAGCTCAGGGGCACTGTAATTCACAAACCTGCAGAGTTATAAATGACAGCTATCGTCCAAAAATAGACTGAAGTAAGGCTGCCAAGAGGACTTGAAAGCGGGGCAGAATTGCAGGAAACCGATTTCAGGAGGTAGACTGGAATTGCATTGAAAGCATAGGAAAAGAGGCAGAACGTCCACAATGATGCACTTGGCCAAAAAGGGCGTATGCGTTTTTTCCTGAATATATTCAGGAAAAAACGCATACGCCCTTTTTGGCCAACCAAGCAAGCTTGCAAAGGAAATCTGCACTACAATGAAGTCTCACTTCCCCCCGGTCAAAAGGGCCATCTGAAAAAAGTGTAAAATCCAGAAAGGCAGGACAGGCCATGGAGAACTGGGAGCCTTGTTATGCTGATGGGCGGGATGTAAATTGCCAACAACCACTTGGGAGAAGTGTATGGTGTTTCCTGAAACATCTAAAAAACAAAGCAACAGAACCTAGGGCACTTCCACTTATGGTCCTATAGCTTAGGGAAATTAAAATCAAAAAGACACAGCCACCCCAAAGTTTGGAACGGCTCTGTTTACAAGAACCTCGTTTACAGTACAAGTTCAACATCGCAGAAAGTGAAAAATGGAGAAAGAAGTTGTGGTATTTACTTACAAAGCAATATCACTCAGCAATGAAATCTGTGTCATCAGGCCCTTAGCAGCACAATGAGTGGATTCAGGTATGATGATTCTAACTGAAGTAAGTCACACAGAAAAAGAAACATCATAAGATATCAGTAATACACGGAATGTAAACTTGGCTACACAGGAACTGAATTACAGAACAGAACAGGGACTCAAATTTAGAAAAACAACTTATGCTTGCTTAAGGGTAAAGGTGAGTTGGGGTGCTGCATAAAACCAGAGATTGAAATGAGCACAGATAAAGTTCCTTAAGTCAAATATGGAATAGACAAGAGCTACTCCTTGCTCAACGAAATGCACTCAACATCGCATATTAAACGCCTAAGAATGTACCTGACTAGTAAGTATCTTAAAACCTATGGATTGCTATGTCTCCAAAAGAGAATCAAGCATGTGTACAGGGGCATAAACGCAGCAGTGATAGGATTGGAGAGGTTCGGTGAGCAAATGAAAACCCTTTGAAGTCATATTGCATGGTACCCATTCCACGGGTTTCAACTACCCAGGTTTAAGGTATTCTTCCTTCAGCTAAAACATGCATGTGGAACCTAGAGTATGATCAACCATGTGATCGGGAGACGTGTTCAAATATGTCTCAGTTTTCGTACCCTGGTACTCGGGTGCAACATTCCAGACACTTACTAACACTCTCCCCACTTGGAGAGTCAGTCCCTTTAACCTCCTGTTTGGCCCAGTTTGCAATTTCTGCGGAAGATGAACAGGAATAGCGAGAATCAATGAGAGACTACCTGGAGGTGTCTGGATGGGCAAATTTAACTCTCATTTCCCACCAGGAAGAGGAATTAACCAAAGGCTCAGCAGCCGTGCCAGAACCAGATTAGGGCCTGAAGACATCCTGCGGTGTTGCGGCCAGGTCACAAGAAAGCGAGTTGAAGAAAGGAGCTCAGGGGCACTGTAATTCACAAACCTGCAGAGTTATAAATGACAGCTATCGTCCAAAAATAGACTGAAGTAAGGCTGCCAAGAGGACTTGAAAGCCGCGCAGAATTGCAGGAAACCGATTTCAGGAGGTAGACTGGAATTGCATTGAAAGCATAGGAAAAGAGGCAGAACGTCCACAATGATGCACTTGGACAAAAAGGGCGTATGCGTTTTTTCCTGAATATATTCAGGAAAAAACGCATACGCCCTTTTTGGCCAACCAAGCAAGCTTGCAAAGGAAATCTGCACTACAATGAAGTCTCACTTCCCCCCCGGTCAAAAGGGCCATCTGAAAAAAGTGTAAAATCCAGAAAGGCAGGACAGGCCATGGAGAACTGGGAGCCTTGTTATGCTGATGTTCGGGATGTAAATTGCCAACAGACACTCGGGAGAAGTGTATGGTGTTTCCTGAAACATCTAAAAAACAAAGCAACAGAGCCTAGGGCACTTCCACTTATGGTCCTATAGCTTAGGGAAATTAAAATCAAAAAGACACAGCCACCCCAAAGTTTGGGACGCCTCCGTTTACAAGAACCTCGTTTACCGTACAAGTTCAATATCACAGAAAGTTAAAAATGGATAAAGAACTTGTGGTACTTACGTACAATGCAGTATCACTCAGCAATGAAATCTATGTCATCAGGCCCGTAGCAGCATAATGAGTGGATTCAGGTACGATGATTCTAACTGAAATAAGTCACACAGAAAAAGAAACATCATAAGATATCAGTAATACACGGAATGTAAATTTGGCTACACAGGAACTGCATTCCAAAACAGAACAGGGTCTCAAATTTAGAAAACCAACTTATGCTTGCTTAAGGGGAAAGGTGAGTTGGGGTGCTGCATAAAACCAGAGATTGAAATGAGCACAGATAAAGTTCCTTAAGCCAAATATGGAATAGACAAGAGCTACTCCTTGCTCAACGAATTGGACTCAACACCGCATATTAAACGCCTAAGAATGTACCTGACTAGTAAGTATCTTAAAACCTATGGATTGCTATGTCTCCGAAAGAGAATCAAGCATGTGTACAGGGGCATAAACGCAGCAGTGATAGGATTGGAGAGGTTCGGTGAGCAAATGAAGACCCTTTGAAGTCATATTGCATGGTACCCATTCCACGGGTTTCAACTACCCAGGTTTTAGGTATTCTTCCTTCAGCTAAAACATGCATGTGGAACCCAGAGTATGATCAACCATGTGATCGGGAGACGTGTTCAAATATGTCTCAGTTTTCGTACCCTAGTACTCGGGTGCAACATTCCAGACGCTTTACTAACACTCTCCCGACTTGGAGAGTCAATCCCTTTAACCTCCTGTTTGGCCCAGTTTGCAATTTCTGCGGAAGATGAACAGGAATAGCGAGAACCAATGAGAGACTAGCTGGAGGTGTCTGGACGGGCAAATTTAACTCTCATTTCCCACCAGGAAGAGGAATTAACCAAAGGCTCAGCGTGCCGTGCCGGAACCAGATTAGGGCCTGAAGCCATCCTGCAGTGTTGCGGCCAGCTCACAAGAAAGCGAGTTGAAGAAAGGAGCTCAGGGGCACTGTAATTCACAAACCTGCAGAGTTATAAATGACAGCTATCGTCCAAAAATAGACTGAAGTAAGGCTGCCAAGAGGACTTGAAAGCGGGGCAGAATTGCAGGAAACCGATTTCAGGAGGTAGACTGGAATTGCATTGAAAGCATAGGAAAAGAGGCAGAACGTCCACAATGATGCACTTGGCCAAAAAGGGCGTATGCGTTTTTTCCTGAATATATTCAGGAAAAAACGCATACGCCCTTTTTGGCCAACCAAGCAAGCTTGCAAAGGAAATCTGCACTACAATGAAGTCTCACTTCCCCCCGGTCAAAAGGGCCATCTGAAAAAAGTGTAAAATCCAGAAAGGCAGGACAGGCCATGGAGAACTGGGAGCCTTGTTATGCTGATGGGTGGGATGTAAGTTGCCAACAGACACTTGGGAGAAGTGTATGGTGTTTCCTGAAACATCTAAAAAACAAAGCAACAGAACCTAGGGCACTTCCACTTATGGTCCTATAGCTTAGGGAAATTAAAATCAAAAAGACACAGCCACCCCAAAGTTTGGGACGACTCTATTTACAAGAACCTCGTTTACAGTACAAGTTCAACATCGCAGAAAATGAAAAATGGATAAAGAAGCTGTGGTATTTACTTACAAAGCAATAACACTCAGCAATGAAATCTATGTCATCAGGCGCTTAGCAGCACAATGAGTGGATTCAGGTATGATGATTCTAACTGAAATAAGTCACACAGAAAAAGAAACATCATAAGATATCACTAATACACGGAATGGAAACTTGGCTACACAGGAACTGAATTACAGAACAGAACAGGGTCTCAAATTTAGAAAACCAACTTATGCTTGCTTAAGGGTAAAGGTGAGTTGGGGTGCTGTATAAAACCAGAGATTGAAATGAGCACAGATAAAGTTCCTTAAGCCAAATATGGAATAGACAAGAGCTACTCCTTGCTCAACGAAATGGACTCAACACCGCATATTAAACGCCTAAGAATGTACCTGACTAGTAAGTATCTTAAAACCTATGGATTGCTATGTCTCCGAAAGAGAATCAAGCATGTGTACAGGGGCATAAACGCAGCAGTGATAGGATTGGAGAGGTTCGGTGAGCAAATGAAGACCCTTTGAAGTCATATTGCATGGTACCCATTCCACGGGTCTCAACTCTCCAGGTTTAAGGGATTCTTCCTTCAGCTAAAACATGCATGTGGAACCCAGAGTATGATCAACCGTGTGATCGGGAGACGTGTTCCAATATGTCTCATTTCTCGTCCCCTGGTACTCGGGTGCAACATTCCAGACGCTTTACTAACACTCTCCCTACTTGGAGAGTCAGTGCCTTTAACTTCCTGTTTGGTCCAGTTTGCAATTTCTGCGGAAGATGAACAGGAATAGGGAGAACCAATGAGAGTAGCTGGAGGTGTCTGGACGGGCAAATTTAACTCTCATTTCCCACCAGGAAGAGGAATTAACCAAAGGCTCAGCGTGCCGTGCCAGAACCATATAAGGGCCTGAAGCAATCCTGCGGTGTTGCGGCCAGCTCACAAGAAAGCGAGTTTAAGAAAGGAGCTCAGGGGCACTGTAATTCACAAACCTGCAGAGTTATAAATGACAGCTATCGTCCAAAAATATACTGAAGTAAGGCTGCCAAGAGGACTTGAAAGCGGGGCAGAATTGCAGGAAACCGATTTCAGAGGTAGACTGGAATTGCATTGAAAGCATGGGAAAAGAGGCAGAACGTCCACAATGATGCACTTGGCCAAAAAGGGCATATGCGTTTTTTCCTGAATATATTCAGGAAAAAACGCATATGCCCTTTTTGGCCAACCAAGCAAGCTTGAAAAGGAAATCTGCACTACAATGAAGTCTCACTTCCCCCCGGTCAAAAGGGCCATCTGAAAAAAGTGTAAAATCCAGAAAGACAGGACAGGCCATGGAGAACTGGGAGCCTTGTTATGCTGATGGGCGGGATGTAAATTGCCAACAGACACTGGGGAGATGTGTATGGTGTTTCCTGAAACATCTAAAAAACAAAGCAACAGAGCCTAGGGCACTTCCACTTATGGTCCTATAGCTTAGGGAAATTAAAATCAAAAAGACACAGCCACCCCAAAATTTGGGACGGCTCTGTTTACAGGAACCTCTTCTGCAGCACAAGTTAAATATGCCAGAGAGCAAATAATGCATAAAGAAGTTGCGGTACTTACGTACAACAGAATACCTCTCAGCAATGAAAACTATGTCACCAGGCCTGTACCAGCATAATGAGTGGATTGAGGCACGGTGATTCTAAATGAAAAAAGTCACACAGAAAAAGAAACATCATAAGGTATCACTAATACATGGAATGAGAACTTGGCTACACATGAACTGAATTACCAAATAGAACAGGGTCTCATGTTTAGAAAACCAACTTATGCTTGCTTAAGGGGGAAGGTGAGTTGGGGTGCTGCATAAAACCAGAGTTTGAAATTAGCACAGATACCGTTCCATAAGCCACATATGTAATAGCCAAGACCTACCCCTTGCTCAACAAAATGGACTCAACAATGAGGTATCACCTCACATCTGATTGAATGCACATCATCAGATAATCTACAAACAAAAAATGCTGGAAAGGGTGTGGAGAAAAGGAACCCTCTTCCACTATTGTTGGGAATATAAATTGATACAGTCACTATGGAGAACAATATGGAGTTTCTTAAGAAACTAACAGTAGAATTACCATATGATACAGCAATCCCAGTTCTGGACATATACCCAGACAAAACCATAAATCAGAAAGAGACATTCACCGCAATGTTCATTGCCTCACTCTTTACAATATCGAGGTAATGAAAGCAACCTAAATGCCCACAGACAGACGAATGCATAAAGCTGTGGTACATATATAAAATGGAATATTACTAAGCCATGAAAAGGAATGAAATTGGGTCATTTGTAGAGACGTCGATGGATCTAGAGACTGTCATACAGAGTGAAGTAAGTCAGAAAGAGGAAAACAAATCTTGTATATTCATGCATATATGTGGAACCTAGAAAAACTGTACAGATTAACCATTTTGCAAGGCATAAATAGAGCAACAGATGTAGACAACAAACGTATGGACAACAAGGGGGGAAGCTCTTGGGGGGGTGGTGGTGGGAGGAGTTGAGAGACTGGGATTGGCATGTATACATTTATATGTATAAAATAGATAACCAATAAGAACCTGCTGTATAAAAATATAAAATAAAATTCAAAATTAAAAAGAAATAAAATTTAAAAAATAAAACAGAAAAAACAATTATTCCCTGCACATACATGTATTTATATGAATAAATTATTTCCATGCTTATATCTGTAAATACAAAAAAGAGGAATAAAATCTACCTTGAACCAAAAACGAAAAAGAGAAAAAAACACAGAACCCACCAGTTACACAGAGGAAAACCGTATCAGGGCACTTGCTCCAGTTGTAAACAATTCTGAAGTTGGTCAGTGGTGGGGAATCGTCTCCCATTCAGCCAGCAGCCCCCACGCAACAAGCGTCCTCATTGCAAAGCTGGGGCACCGTGCCGAGGCATCTGTGAGTAAACGTGAGCTGAGCCCCAGGCCAGTTGCTGCTGAACTATTCCCACCCGTCCCAGGTAAAACACCTGAATATATACAAGGACTTGAAAGCCTAGAGGAAGGGCCATAGAGCCACACGAGTGACAGCATGCCGGCCGACTTGGTGCCTGCAGGCCAGCCAGGATGGTCCTGGCCCTGGGTGCTCTTCTGGAAGATTTCCATTTCCCTGCCTGAGATACCCGTCCTGTCCCTGCCCCCACTGCTTTTTTCCTTCCTCACCTCTGCCCAGGGAGAAATTCCAGCAGCTGGTATGGGTGACACATCCTCTTCTTTAGCAGGTGGCAGCCTGGCAACTGCTGCAGAAAGTCCAGCAGAGCCCCACTCATACTGGGCCACCCACAAAGCCGTGGCCTCTCACTCCCTCCCACCAGCCCAGCCCCGAGACTGCTGACAGGGCAGAGAAAATGGCGTCAGGCACGGCTGCAGGGGCTCTTGCTGCCTGGAGTGGTATTTATATTGATCTCAACCCAGGCACACCTGGGGAGGGCTGGCCGGCACGGTAAGGCTGCCCAGGTCAGCCAATCATCACCCCTCAGGGGCTCACAGTTGCAGAAAATGGAACTTGCTGAACCGGCCAGGTCCAAGGAACAGGTGTGGGCTCCTGAGAGTCAGGATAGACAAGGGGCTGCAGCTTTGGCTTGTTTTCTAATCATTTTATCTGGCCCATGAGTGGGAGACAACTTCAAGAAAACCCTCTCCTAATGAGAGGAACCCAGGAGTCAGGGAGAGGAGGGGTGGGTGGTGGTTGGAGACAGAGGCCTGGTGCCCCGGGTGCAGTGGAAGTCTCTGGAAGACCAGGTGGAGGGAGGCCGTACAGAGTGATGCCCAGGGTCACAGACCTGTCACAGCTGCTGTTTGTTAGTTCAAGTCCTGCTCTGAGGTGCTCTGTGTCAGCTCTGAGCGACAGGTGAGCTGGGGGTGCTCTGCAATGAGGGCTGTGTGCACGGTTCCTGTGTGCCCAGCCCTGCCACGGTACCTACAAGGGTAGCTCTGTATCCTGGGAGGGGCCTGACCACGAGAGCCCCATGGGCTGGGGTGGGGGTGGGGTACCTGCCCAGGTGAGCTCCATATTCTGGGATTGGTCTGACCACGAGAGCCCCATGGGCTGCTGGGGACCTGGTAAAGGATGTCAGGACAGTCAGTGAAGCCACCGAGGATATACCTCCAGCTGCTCCTAATTCCTACACCCTGCTGGTCATTCTACCAACCACCAGGACATGGTATTCTGTATTAGTCTTCAATGATGCCTTCTTTTGTATTCCATTAGTCCCAGAGTCACAAGAAATTTTGGCTTGTGAGTGGCAGGACTCAACATACAACTAAAACAATACTTCCGGGCCGTCTTGCCCCAAGGGTGCAAAAATTCCCACACCATCTTTGGGGAAAGCTTAGCTAAAGACCTAAAAGTTCTACCTCTGGAAAAGGAAACCCTCCTTCAGTACGCAGACGACATTCTGATCGCCAGCCCTACTAAGGAGGCCTCTGAACTATCAAGCCAATAAAGGATAGAAGTTGTCCAAGAAAAAGCTCAAATATCACAGACTGCGGTGATCTGCCTGGGCTTCATTCTCACAGAAGGTCAGAGAAGCCCATCCCAGGAAAGGGAAGAAACCATTTTCAGCCTTACCCCTTTCTAAAACTAGAAGACAGCTTAGGGGTTCCTGGGGAGGCCAGGGTTTGCTGCTTCTGGATCCCTAACTACAGTCTACTAGCTGGGCCTCTATATGAAACACTGAAAGGAAAAGATGATGATCCTTTTGAATAGAATCCAGAAGTGGCCTTTCAAGAATGGAAAGAGCAGTCAATTCAGACCCTTGCCCTGGAACTCCCTAATTTAGCTAAACCCTTTGACCTTTACATTCCCGGTGAAAGGTGAATCGCCATTGGAGAATTAGTGCAAAAACTGGGACCACTTGAAATGGAACAATGCAAGAATGCCATCCAGGTAGGATAAACTACGGTCACCAAGGGGCTTGGCCCACTGCCACATCTGGCCAAGATACTGGCGGTATCTAAAAACCTGGAAATCAGCAGCCCAAAAGGCCACCTCCCTCCTAAGGGAAAAGGACCCCACGTGGTGATCCTAACCACCAACCATGCCCTGAAGTTGCAGGGTTCGCTCCGTGGGCACACCGACCTCGAGTGAGGAGGCCCTCCAACTCCAACATCCAGAGAGATAACCGGGGGCAACAGGGCACCATGACGACTCGTGTGAACATCACTTGACCTGGAGTTTCTCTCATAAAACAACAAGAGTGTGTCCCAAAAGAGTAGACTACTGCTTGCAGGACTTACTGCACCCAGAGGGGAGCTAATAATCTTGGCGGGGGAACCGTATATCACACTGTCACCATAGAAAAGCATACAGACACCGTGATGATGGTGGCCAATAAGACCGGCTGGACTCCTGTTTACTTCAAAAGGCTGTTGACTCAGTGGCCATCATGGTCCTTGATCACCACTGACCCTGGACTGTCTGGGAGTTGAGTGACCAGGGCTCTGACACCTGGTGCTGTTTGTACGTTAATTCAGGGGCCTAATTGAAGAAAGCACAGACTACTGGTCAGAGCATCTAGGCTGGCAGAAACGGTCAGCCTAAGGTGGCCGAACAAATGTGGGGCGGGGTGAAACCGGCCCCCACAGCGTCTCTGCACATCTCTTTCCTGGACCCTTAAAGGTCATTAGAATCTATAACACTTCCAATGCTGGTGCTCAGGTGGACGAGCAGGGAGGCAGGGGGCCTGGGGACAATCAATGTCACCTGGAGGCTGCTGGGGAGAAGCTCTGACCCTCGCCACCAGGTATGAGGGCTCCCAACTCAGCACTCAGCAGTTACAGAAGAAGGGTCTGCACCCTCAGCACTCCAAGAATGAGGAACGGGACAAAAGACAGAGGAGGGGTTTGTCCCCAGCAAAGCCCATTAAAAATCCCTGGGAGATAAAAATAGAATCTGGGCAATAAAGTCAAGTCTAACCTTTTTTATCCTTTGTGCTTTGTCTAATTTCATGTGCTCCTAGGGTCCCGCATGCAGAGGTTCCACACCTGGCACTTCAGACCAGATTTCCTAGTGCAGAATGGCTGGGACGACACCTCAGATCCTGGGACCCAGTGCAGACTCCGCGATATAGAGCCTGAGCTGCAGCCAACCTGGCCCTCGAGAGCTCCGCCCCCTCCCTCCCACTGACTCTGACAGGATCTCTACACAGCAGCCCAGCCCACAGCCCACGGGGTAGTGCATGCTCTCACCTCTCCATTCTCTGATCAAAATATAAAGTTTCCTTTGCTTGTGAAGCAAACTCAGTCTCGATCTGTTGGCCCCAATGACACTGGGCAGGGGGACACTTGTTGGGGTCCACTCTGGAGGATCAGTAACAGAAATTGAGACTATTGTAACCTCAATGAACAGATGTGTGAGCCAAACTGTAGTTAACATAGAACAGTGTATAAGGCTCAGGTAAAATAAGATGTTTCTAACACTTCCATTTGATATTTCCATCACTTTATTATAAGCAAGTTCAGTGAAAGGGTTTGTCTTATTTGTCAGGTCAATATTAGAGAAACGAAGTGATTTCTTTCCAAGGATGTACATCTAATAATCTTGGTTAAAGCTTCAATCTTGTTTTAAATGCTTTTCCATTGAAAATGATACCTCTCTTTCAGCTCCCCCATTTCTGAGAAGTATAAAATCTTATAATTTATTATTACCAAAGGGGAAAGGTGGGAGGAGGGATAAATTAACAGTTTGGGATTAACACATACACACTGCTATGTATAAAATAGATCATCAACAAGGAACTACTGTATAGCACAGGGAACTACACTCAACATTTTGCAATAACCTATAAGGGGAAATAATCTGAAAAAGAATAGATATTTTTATTGGCATCATCTATCAATGACAGTTAAAGTGTAACCTAAGGGAAGCTGGTGGTGAGTGCTTCTGACCCTGAAGACTTCAATCATCTAAAGTTTGGACTCTGCCTACTTCCCAAGGCCCTTAATGAACATATGTGTAGCCGTAGCTTAAAAACTTCCCCAGTTTGGGTTTCGGGGAGACACTGATTTTGAAAAAGCCCTGGTGTTCTCCTTACATGAATGGGACTCTTCCTACTGCTAAAACATGTCTGTCACACCCAGAGGATGGTATACCGTCTGATCGGGAAGAGTTTGGAAAAGGCATCTCATCTCCTCATCTCCTGGTGCTCGGGTTCACCCCTCCAGCGTCTTTACTAACAGTCTCCCCACTTGGAGATGTCAGCACTGTCAACATCCTGTTGCGTACAGTTTGGAATTTGTCCAGAGGATGAAGCGGAAGGATGAGGAACAATGAGAGACAAGTCCTAGGTGTTCAGACAGGCACATGTCACTCTAATTTCCAATCAGGAAGACGAATTGACCAAAGGCTAGGGTTGCCCATGGAAACAGTATAGGGCTTGAGGAAATCCCGCTGCTTTGTGGCCAGTTCCCATAAACACAAGTTGAACAATGGAACTCAGGGGCAGTAAAATTCACGAAACTGCAGAGTTGAAAATATCCATCACTGAAAAATGTCTTGAGGAAAGTCAGAGAAAAGGACTTGTAAGCAAGGGAGAATGGCAGGAAAGGGATTTGAGGAGGTAGAAAGGACTCGCCATTAAGCACAAGAAAAGGAGCTGAACATTGCCAACATTGCAGTTGGCCAAAAAGGGTGTATGCGTTTTTTTCTGTATATATTCAAGAAAAGGGCATACACTTTTTTAGTCAACCAAACAGGTGGGCACTGGAAGTCAATACTACAAAAGATATCACTTCGCATCAGTCAGAAGAGCCATCCTCATAAAGCGTAAACAACAGAAATGCAGGACAGGGCAACGAGAAGAGGGAGCCCTGTGAGACTTATAGTGGAAATGTATATTGCCAACGGCCATTCTGGAGAAGTGTATTGTGTTTACTAAAGCATCTAAAAAATGAGCTACAGAGCATAGGGCACTTGCACTCATGGGCGTATATCTTGGGAAAAACAAAAATCGAGAGGACACAGGCACCCCAATGTTTACCCACTCTCTGTTTAAAAGATCCTCGACTAGGATATAACTTAAATGTCTCTGGAGGGAAAAAATGGATAGAGATGTGGTACTTATGTAGAGTGGAATATTATTCAGCCTGGAAATCAATGAAATATGGCCAGTTGTAACAACTCCGGAGGAGTTACATATGATCTTTCTAAGTGACATAATTCAAAAAGAAAAAGACACATATCATAAGATATCACTTAAAGGTGGAATCCAAAATGGCTACACATGAAATAAATTACAAAACAAAAACATAGTCAAATATGTAGAAAACACGCATAAGGCTGCTAAACGGGAAAGGTGGGGAGGGGTGAGACATCATCCAGGAGGTTGAAATTAGCAAAGATACCATTCCAAATACCAAACTGATAATCAACAAGGCCTACACGGTAGCTAAAAGAACTGCACTCAGCACACTCAAGTCACCGGAAAAGAATATATATGACTGGTAAGAATCTGAAAAAGAATTTACTGATGTCTCTCTGTACGTGAATCAAGTGGATGTACAGCAGCAAGAAACAGAGCTTTGAAAATCAGCTGTAACCAATATAGTAATAAATTGAAAAAAATAAACGACAGAGAGACAGAGAAAACCTCTTACAACTTTTCCTCAGGGACGGTGATGCAACATGGATTGAACACATCTAGACCCACAGCAGGATGAGACATAAGGCTGGAAACTGTTTGCGCTAAGAGAAATGTGAGGTTGGGTGAGGAAATGCACACCCTTTAAAGTAATACTACCTGGTGCCCATTCAATGGGTCCCAAATCTGCAGGTTCAAGGGATCTTCCTACAGCTAAAACATGCATGGAAAACCCAGAGGACTGTACACCATGTGATCGGGAGATGTGTCTAAAATGCAGCTCATTTATCCTCTCCTGGTGCTCCTGTTCACCATTCCAGCCACGTTACTTAGAATCTCCCCACTTGGAGAATCAGCACATTTCAACTTCTGTTTCACACATTTTGCAAATTGTGAGGAGGATGAACGGGAAGAGGGGGAACCAATGAGAGAATAGTTGTAGGGGTTTGGACGGGCACATATCACTCTAATTTCCCATTAAGAATAAGAATTGAAAAAAGGCTCAGCCCGCCTCGCCGGAGCCAAAATAGGGCCTGAAGCAATCCTGCGGGTTTGAGGCCAGCTCACAAAAGAGCAACTTAAAAAATGGAGCTCAGGGTCACTGCAATTCACAAACCTGCAGAGTTATAAATGAAAACTAACGTCCAAAAATATGTTGAGGTAAGGCAAAGAAGAGGATCTGAATGCAAGACAGAATTGCAAGAAACAGATTTCAAGAGATAGATTGGACTCGTCTTTAAAGCACATGAAAAGCGGCAGAATTTCGACAATGATGCAGTTGGCCCAAAAGGGCGTATGCGTTTTTTCCTGATTATATCCAGGAAAAAACGCATACGCACTTTATGGACAACGAAGCAAGCAAGCAATGCAAATGTGCACAACAAAGAAGTCTCATTTCCCACCGGTCAAAAGGGCCATCCTAAAAAATTGTAAAAACCAGAAATGCAGGACAGGCCATGGAGAACAGGGAGCCTTTATACGCTGATGGGCAGTGTGTGAACTGCCGAGAGCCACTCCGGAGAAGTGTATGGTGGTTCCTAAATCATCTAAAAAACAGAGCTACAGAGCATAGGACACTTCCAATCATGGGAGTATATCTAGGGAAGTCTAAAAATCAACAAGACACAAGCACACCACAGTTTAGGGCTACTCTGTTTACAAGAACCTCAACTTCAGTACACCTTAAATATCCCAGGAAAGAGAACAATGGATAAAGAAGATGTGGTACTTATGTACAATGGAATATCTCTTCACCATGAAATCAATGTAATAAGGCTAGTAGAAGGATAAAGAGTGGATTTAGGTCCGATAATACTACTTGAAATAAGTCAAACAGAAAAAGAAACATATCATAAGATATCACCTATAGAGGGAGGGTAAATATGGCTGCACAAGAAATGAATTACAGAACAGAACAGTGTCTCACATTTAGAAAACACACTTATGTCAGCTTAAGGGGAAAGGAGAGGTGGGGTGATGCATAAAACCAGAGTTTGAAATTAGCACAGATACCGTTCAATAAACCAAATAGATATTAGACAAGATCTACACTTTGCTCAATGAACTGGCCTCAACACACCCTATACACCGCAGAGAAATATATCTGAGTAATAAGAATCTTAAAACCCATGTATTGATATATCTCCATAAGGGAATCAAGTGTGTGCAGAGCGGCACAAACACAGCAGTGAAAATGAGCTAAACCCCATTATAGAAATAAATTTTAAAAACAAAATGCAGAAACAATGAAAGAGAGAAAAATTCTTACAAAATTTGCTCAGGGGCTGTGATGCAACCTGGATTGACCACATATAAACCCACAGCTGGATAAGACATAAGGCTGGACACTTGGGGGTGAGAGGATTGGTGAGCTTTGGTGAGCAACTGCCAAAAGTTTAATGCAATACTTCATGCTACTCATTCCAAGGGTCCCAACACTCCAGGTTGAAGGGAATCTTCCTACAGCTAAACCATGCTTGGGAAACCCAGCGACTGGTATACCATATGATCGGGAAAGGTTTCTAAAACGCACCTCATTTTTCCTCTCCTGGGACTCCAGATCGACATTCCAGCCACTTTACTAAAAACATCCCCTCATGGAGAGTCAATGCCTTTAAGTTCTGGTATCGCACAGTCTGCAGTTAGTGCGGAGGATGAATGGGAATAGGGGGAACCAGTGAGAAACTAGCTGTAGCGGTTTCAATGGGCACATGTCACTCTAATTTCACATCAGTAAGAAGAATTAACCAAAGGCACAGCAAGGTGCCCCAGAAGAAGAATAGGGCCTGAAGGAATCCTGTGGTTATGAGGCAAGATCACAAAAATAAGAGCTGAAAAATGGAGCTAAGGGCCACTGCAAGTCAAAAACCTGCAGAGTTATAAAGGCCAACTATTTTCAAAAAATATATTGAGGTAAGGCTATGAAGTGGCAATGAAATGAAGGCAGAATTGCAGAAAAACCAATTTCAGGAGGTAGACTGGAAATGCACTGAAAACATATGAAGAAAGTCAGAACCTCGACAATGATGCACTTGGCCAAAAAGGGCGTATGCGTTTTTCCCTGAATATATTCAGGGAAAAACGCATACGCCCTTTTTGGCCAACCAAGCAAGCTTGCAAAGGAAATCTGCACTACAATGAAGTCTCACTTCCCCCCGGTCAAAAGGACCATCTGAAAAAAGTGTAAAATCCAGAAAGGCAGGACAGGCCATGGAGAACTGGGAGCCTTGTTATGCTGATGGGTGGGATGTAAATTGCCAACAGACACTCCGGAGAAGTGTATGGTGTTTCCTGAAACATCTAAAAAACAAAGCAACAGAGCCTAGGGCACTTCCACTTATGGTCCTATAGCTTAGGGAAATTAAAATCAAAAAGACACAGCCACCCCAAAGTTTGGGACGGATCTGTTTACAAAAACCTCGTTTACGGTACAAGTTCAATATCGCAGAAAGCGAAAAATGGATAAAGAATTTGTGGTACTTACGTACAATGCAATATCACTCAGCAATGAAATCTATGTCATCAGGCCCGAAGCAGCATAATGAGTGGATTCAGGTATGATGATTCTAACTGAAATAAGTCACAGAGAAAAAGAAACATCATAAGATATCACTAATACACGGAATGTAAACTTGGCTACACAGGAACTGGATTACAAAAGAGAACAGGGTTTCAAATTTAGAAAACGAACTTATGATTGCTTAAGGGGAAAGGTGAGTTGGGGTGCTGCATAAAACCAGAGATTGAAACGAGCACAGATAAAGTTCCTTAAGCCAAATATGTAATAGACAAGAGCTACTCCTTGCTACACGAAATGGACTCAACACCCCATATTAAACGCCTAAGAATGTACCTGACTAGTAAGTATCTTAAAACCTATGGATTGCTATGTCTCTGAAAGAGAATCAAGCGTGTGTACAGGGGCATAAATGCAGCAATGATAGGATTGGAGATCTTCGGTGAGCAAATGAAGACCCTTTGAAGTCATATTGCATGGTACCCATTCCACGGGTCTCAACTCTCCAGGTTTAAGGGATTCTTCCTTCAGCTAAAACATGCATGTGGAACCCAGAATATGATCCACCCTAAACCTTCCCCGAAGCCTTACCCTCACCCGTTCCCTAGTCCTAACCCGTACGCTAACACTAACCCATGCCCTCACACATACGCTCACCCTAAACCGTTTTCGTAACCGCACCTGGACCTTAAACCGTACTCAAACCCTAACCCTAACCCTCGCCCGAACCCTAACCCTAACACTTCCCCGGAGCCTTCCCCTCACCCGTCACCTAATCCTAACGCGTACGCGAACACTAAACCGTGCCCTCACACGTACGCTCCCCCTAAACCGTTGCCGTACCCTCATCTGGACCCTAAACCATCCCCGTCCCCTACCCCTAACCCTAGACCGAACCCTAACCCTAACCCTTCCCCGAAGCCTTCCCCTCACACGTCCCCTAATCCTAACCTGTACGCTAACACTAACCCATGCCCTCACACGTACGATCCCCCTGAAACGTTGTCATAACCTCACCTGGACCCTAAACCGTCCCCGTCCCCTAACCCTAACTCTAGCCCGAACCCTAACCCTAAACCTTCCCCGAAGCCTTCCCCTCACACGTCCCCTAATCCTAACCCTTACGCTAACACTAACCCGTGTCCTCACACGCACGCTCCCCCTAAACCATTGTCGTACCCTCACCTGGACCCTAAACCGTCCCCGTTCCCTAACCCTAACACTAGCCCAAACCCTAACCGTAACACTTCCCAGAAGCCTGACCCTCACCCGTTCCCTAATCCTAACCCGTACACTAACACTAACACGTGCCCTCACACGTACGCTCCCCCTAAACCGTTGTCGTACCCTCATCTGGACCCTAAACCGTACCCTTCCCTTAAGACTAATTATAGCCCGATCCCTAACCCTAACCCTTCCCCGAAGCCTTACCCTCACCCGTCCCCTAATCCTAACCCGTATGGTAACACTAACCCATGCCCTCACACGTACGCTCCCCCTAACCCGTCGTCGTACCCTCACCTGGACCCTAAACCGTCCCCGTCCCCTAACCCTAACCCTAGCCCGAACCCTAACCCTAACCCTTCCCCTAATCCTCACCCTCACCCGTGCCCTAATCCTAACCCGTACGCTAACACTAAACCGTGTTCTCACACGTACGCTCCCCCTAAACCGTTGTCGTACCCTCAACTGGACGCTAAACCGTCCCCTTCCCCTAACCCTAACCCTAGCCCGAACACTAACCCTAAGACTTCCCCGAAGCCTACCCCTCATCCGTCCCCTAATCCTAACCCGTACGCTCACACTAACCCGTGCCCTCACACATACGCTCCCCCTAAACCGTTGTCATACCCTCACTTGGACCCTAAACCGTCCCCATCCCCAAACCCTAACCCTAGCCGGAACCCTAACCCTAACCCTTCCCAGGAGCCTTCCCCTCACCCGTCCCCTAATCCGAACCCGTACGCTAACACTAACCCGTGCCCTACACGTACGCTCCCCGTGAACCATTGTCGTACCCTCACCTGGACCCTAAACCGTCCCCGTACCCTAACCCTAACCCTAGCCCGAACCCTAAACATAACCTTTCCCGAAGCCTTCCCCTCATCCGTCCCCTATTCCTAAGCCGTACGCTAACAATAACCCGTGCCCTCACAGGTACGCTCCCCCTAAAATGTTGTCGTACACTCACTTGGACCCTAAACTGTCCCCGTCCCCTAACCCTAACCCTAGCCCGAACCGTAACCCTAACTCTTCCCCGAACCCTTCCCCTCACCCGTCCCCTAATCCTAAGCCGTATGCTAACACTAACCCGTTCCCTCACAAGTACGCTCCCCCTAAACGGTTGTCGTACCCTCACCTGGAACCTAAACCGTCCCCGTCCCCTAACCCGAGCCCTAGCTGGAAACCTAACCCAAAACTTCCCCGAAGCCTGACCCTCACCCGTCCCCTAATCCTAACCCGTACGCTAACACTAACCCGCGCCCTCACACGCACGCTCCCCCTAAAGCGTTGTCGTACCCTCACCTGGACCCTAAACCGTCCCCTAACCCTAACCCTAACCATAGCCCGAACCCTAACCCTAACCCTTCCCCGAAGCCTGACCCTCACCCGTCCCCTAATCCTAACCCGTACGCTAACGCTAACCCGCGCCCTCACACGTACACTCCCCCTAAAGCGTTGTCGTACCCTCACCTGGACCCTAAACCGTCCCCGTCCCCTAACCCTACCCCGAACCCTAACCCTAACCCTTCCCCGAAGCCTGACCCTCACCCGTCCCCTAATCCTAACCCGTACGCTAACACTAACCCGCGCCCTCACACGAACACTCCCCCTAAAGCGTTGTCGTACCCTCACCTGTACCCTAAACCGTCCCCGACCTTAACCCTAACCCTAGCCCGAACCCTAACCCTAACCCTTCCCCGAAGCCTGACCTTCACCCGTCCCCTAATCCTAACCGGTACACTAACACTAACCCACGCCCTCACACGTAGGCTCCCCCTAAAGCGTTGTCGTACCCTCCCCTGGACCCTAAACTGTCCCCTAGCCCTAACCCTAACCCTAGTCCGAACCCTAACCCTAACCCTTCCCCGAAGCCTGACCCTCACCCGTCCCCTAATCCTAACCCGTACGCTAACACTAACCCCCGCCCTCACACGTACGCTCCCCCTAAAGCGTTGTCGTACCCTCACCTGGACCCTAAACCGTTCCCGACCTTAACCCTAACCCTAGCACGAACCCTAACCCTAAATCTTCCCCGAAGCCTGACCCTCACCCGTCCCCTAATCCTAACCGGTACGCTAACACTAACCGACGCCCTCACACGCACGCTCCCCCTAAAGCGTTGTCATACCCTCCCCTGGACCCTAAACTGTCCCCTAACCCTAACCCTAACCCTAGCTCGAACCCTAACCCTAACCCTTCCCCGAAGCCTGACCCTCACCCGTCCCCTAATCCTAACCCGTACGCTAACACTAACCCGCGCCCTCACAGGTTCGCTCCCCCTAAAGCGTTGTCGTACCCTCACCTGGAATCTAAACCGTCCCCGTCCCCTAACCCTAACCCTAGCCCGAACACTAACCCTAACCCTTCCCCGAAGCCTAACCCTCACCCGTCCCCTAATCCTAACCCGTACGCTAACACTAACCCGCACCCTCACACGTACGCTCCCCCTAAAGCGTTGTCGTACCCTCACCTGGACCCTAAACCGTCCCCGTCTCCTAACCCTAACTCTAGCCCGAACCCTAACCCTAACCCTTCCCCGAAGCCTGACCCTCACACGTCCCCTAATCCTAACCCGTACGCTAACCCGAACACGCGCCCTCACACGTACGGTCCCCCTAAAGCATTGTCGTACCGTCCCCTGGAACCTACACCGTCCCCGTCCCCTAACCCTAACCCTAGCCCGAACCCTAACCCAAACCCTTCTCCGAAGCCTGACCCTCACCCGTCCCATAATCCTAACTCGTACGCTGACACTAACCGGCGCCCTCACACGTACGCTCCCCCTAAAGCGTTGTCGTACCCTCACCTGGACCCTAAACCGTCCCCGTCCCCTAACCCTAACCCTAGACCGAACCCTACCCTAACCCTTCCCCGAAGCCTGACCCTCACCCGTCCCCTATTCCTAACCCGTACGCTAACACTAACCCGCTCCCTCACATGAACGCTCTCACTAAAGCATTGTCGTACCCTCACCTGGACCCTAAACCGTCCCCGTCCCCTAACCCTAGCCCAAACCCTAACCCTACCCCTTCCCCGAAGCCTGACCCTCACCCGTCCCGTAATCCTAACCCGTACGATAACACTAACCGGCGCCCTCACACGTACGCTCCCCCTAAAGCGCTGTCGTACCCTCATCTGGACCATAAACCGTCCCCGTCCCCTAAACCTAAACCTAGCCCGAATCCTAACCCTAACCCTTCCCCGAAGCCTGACCCTCACCCGTCCCCTAATCCTAAACCGTACGCTAACACTAACCCGCGCCCTCACACGTACGCTCGCCCTAAAGCGTTGTCGTACCCTCCCCTGGACCCGAAACCGTCCCCGTCCCCTAACCCTAACCCTAGCCCGAACCCCAGCCCTAACCCTTCCCCGAAGCCTGACCCTCACCCGTCCCCTAATCCTAACCCGTATGCTAACACTAACCCGCGCCCTCACAAGTACGCTTCCCCTAAAGCGTTGTCGTACCCTCCCCTGGACCCTAAACTGTCCCCGTCCACGAACCCTAACCCTAGCCCGAACGCTAACCCTAACCCTTCCCCGAAGCCTGACCCTCACCCGTCCCCTAATCCTAACCCGTACGCTAACACTAACCCGCGCCCTCACACGTACGCTTCCCGTAAAGCGTTGTCGTACCCTCCCCTGGACCCTAAACCGTCCCCGTCCCCTAACCCTAACCCTAGCCCGAACGCTAACCCTAACCCTCCCCCGAAGCCTGACACTCACCGTCCCCTAGTCCTAACCCGAACGCGAACACTAACCGCGCCCTCACACGTACGCTCCCCCGTAAGCGTTGTCATACCCTTACCTGGACCCTAAACTTTCCCCGTCCCCTAACCCTAACCCTAGCCCGAACTCTAACCCTAACCCTTCCCCGAATCCTGACCCTCACCCGTTCCCAAATCCTAACCCGTACGCTAACACTAACCCGCACCCTCACACGTACGCTGCCCCTAAAGTGATGTCGTACCCTCCCCTGGACACTAAACAGTCCCCGTCCCCTAACCCTAGCCCGAACCCTAACCCTAACCCTTCCCCGAAGCCTGACCCTCACCCGTCCGCTAACCCTAACCCGTATGCTAACACTAACCCGCGCCCTCACACGTACGCTCCCCCTAAAGCGTTGTCGTATCCTCACCTGGACCATAAACCGTCGCCCTCCCCTAACCCTAACCCTAGCCCGAACCCTAACCCTAACCCTTCCCCGAAGCCTTCCCCTCTTCCGTCCCCTAATCCTAACCCGTTCGCTAACACAAACCCGTGCCCTCATACGTACGCTCACCTAAACCGTTGTCGTAACCTCACCTGGACCCTAAACCGTCCCTGTCCCCTAACCGTAACCCTAGCCCGAACCCTAAACCTAACACTTCCCCGAAGACTTCTCCTCACCCGTCCCCTAATCCTAACCCGTACCCTAACACTAAAACTTGCCCTCACATGTACGCTCCACCTAAACCGTTGTCGTACCCTCACCTAGACCCTAAACCGTCCCAGTCTCCTAACCCTAACCCGAGCCCGAACCCTAACCCTAACCCTTCCCTGAAGCCTTCCCCTCACCCGTCCCCATCCTAACCTGTACTCTAACACTAACACGTGCCCTCACATGTACGCTCCCCCTAAACCATTGTCGTACCCTCACCTGGACCCTAAACTTTCCCCGTTCCCTAAACCTAACCCTAGCCCAAACCCTAACCCTAACACTTCCCCGAAGACTTCCCCTCACCCGTCCCCTATTTGTAAGCCGTACGCTAACACTAACCTGTGCCCTCACACCTACGCTCCCCCTGAACCGTTGTCGTACCCTCACATGGACCCTAAACCGTCCCCGTCCCCTAACCCTAACCCTAGCCCGAACCCTAACCCTAACCCTTCCCCGAAGCCTGACCCTCACCCGTCCCCTAATCCTAACCCGTACGCTAACACTAACCCGCACCCTCACACGCACGCTCCCCCTAAAGCGTTGCCGTACCCTCAAGTGGACCCTAAACCGTCCCCGTCCCCTAACCCTAACCCTAGCCCGAACCCTAACCCTAACACTTCCCCGTAGCCTGACCCTCACCCGTCCCCTAATCCTAACCCGTACGCTAACACTAACCTGCGCCCTCACACGCACGCTCCCCCTAAAGCGTTACCGTACCCTCACCTGGACCCTAAACCGTCCCCGTCCCCTAACCCTAACCCTAGCCCGAACCCTAACCCTAACCCTTCCCCGAAGCCTGACCCTCACCCGTCCCCTAATCCTAACCCGTACGCTCACACTAACCCGCGCCCTCACACGCACGATCCCCCTAAAGCGTTGCCGTACCCTCACCTGGACCCTAAACCATCCCCGTCCCCTAACCCTAACCCTAGCCCGAACCCTAACCCTAACCCTTCCCCGAAGCCTGACCCTCACCCGTCCCCTAATCCTAACCCGTACGCTCACACTAACCCGCACCCTCACACACACGCTCCCCCTAAAGCGTTGCCGTACCCTCACCTGGACCCTAAACCGTCCCCGTCCCCTAACCCTAACCCTAGCCCGAACCCTAACCCTAACCCTTCCCCGTAGCCTGACCCTCACCCGTCCCCTAATCCTAACCCGTACACTAACACTAACCCGCGCCCTCACACGCACGCTCCCCCTAAAGCGTTGCCATACCCTCACCTGTACCCTAAACCGTCCCCGTCCCCTAACCCTAACCCTAGCCCGAACCCTAACCCTAACCCTTCCCCGAAGCCTGACCCTCACCCGTCCCCTAATCCTAACCCGTACGCTCACATTAACCCGCGCCCTCACACGCACGCTCCCCCTAAAGCGTTGCCGTACCCTCACCTGGACCCTAAACCGTCCCCGTCCCCTAACCCTAACCCTAGCCCGAACCCTAACCCTAACCCTTCCCCGAAGCCTGACCCTCACCCGTCCCCTAATCCTAACCCGTACGCTCACACTAACCCGCGCCGTCACACGCACGCTCCCCCTAAAGCGTTGCCGTACCCTCACCTGGACCCTAAACCGTCCCCGTCCCTTAACCCTAACCCTAGCCCGAACCCTAACCCTAACCCTTCCCCGAAGCCTGACCCTCACCCGTCCCCTAATCCTAACCCGTACGCTAACACTAACCCGCGCTCTCACACGCACGCTCCCCCTAAAGCGTTGCCGTACCCTCACCTGGACCCTAAACCGTCCCCGTCCCCTAACCCTAACCCTAGCCCGAACCCTAACCCTAACCCTTCCCCGAAGCCTGACCCTCACCCGTCCCATAATCCTAACCGGTACGCTAACACTAACCGACGCCCTCACACGCACGCTCCCCCTAAAGCGTTGTCGTACCCTCCCCTGGACCCTAAACCGTCCCCTAACCCTAACCCTAACCCTAGCTCGAACCCTAACCCTAACCCTTCCCCGAAGCCTGACCCTCACCCGTCCCATAATCCTAACCCGTACGCTAACACTAACCCGCGCCCTCACAGGTTCGCTCCCCCTAAAGCGTTGTCGTACCCTCACCTGGAATCTAAACCGTCCCCGTCCCCTAACCCTAACCCTAGCCCGAACACTAACCCTAACCCTTCCCCGAAGCCTAACCCTCACCCGTCCCCTAATCCTAACCCGGACGCTAACACTAACGCGCGCCCTCACACGTACGCTCCCCCTAAAGCGTTGTCGTACCCTCACCTGGACCGTAAACCGTCCCCGTCCCCTAACCCTAACCCTAGCCCGAACCCTACCCTAACCCTTCCCCGAAGCCTGACCCTCACCCGTCCCCTATTCCTAACCCGTACGCTAACACTAACCCGCTCCCTCACATGAACGCTCCCACTAAAGCATTGTCGTACCCTCACCTGGACCCTAAACCGTCCCCGTCCCCTAACCCTAGCCCGAACCCTAACCCTACCCCTTCCCTGAAGCCTGACCCTCACCCGTCCCCTAATCCTAACCCGTACGATAACACTAACCGGCGCCCTCACACGTACGCTCCCCCTAAAGCGCTGTCGTACCCTCATCTGGACCATAAACCGTCCCCGTCCCCTAAACCTAAACCTAGCCCGAATCCTAACCCTAACCCTTCCCCGAAGCCTGACCCTCACCCGTCCCCTAATCCTAACCCGTACGCTAACACTAACCCGCGCCCTCACATGTACGCTCCCCCTAAAGTGTTGTCGTACCCTCCCCTGGACCCGAAACCGTCCCCGTCCCCTAACCCTAACCCTAGCCCGAACCCCAGCCCTAACCCTTCCCCGAAGCCTGACCCTCACCCGTCCCCTAATCCTAACCCGTATGCTAACACTAACCCGCGCACTCACAAGTACGCTTCCCCTAAAGCGTTGTCGTACCCTCCCCTGGACCCTAAACTGTCCCCGTCCACGAACCCTAACCCTAGCCCGAACGCTAACCCTAACCCTTCCCCGAAGCCTGACCCTCACCCGTCCCCTAATCCTAACCCGTACGCTAACACTAACCCGCGCCCTCACACGTACGCTTCCCGTAAAGCGTTGTCGTACCCTCCCCTGGACCCTAAACCGTCCCCGTCCCCTAACCCTAACCCTAGCCCGAACGCTAACCCTAACCCTCCCCCGAAGCCTGACACTCACCGTCCCCTAATCCTAACCCGTACGCGAACACTAACCCGCGCCCTCACACGTACGCTCCCCCGTAAGCGTTGTCATACCCTCACCTGGACCCTAAACTTTCCCCGTCCCCTAACCCTAACCCTAGCCCGAACTCTAACCCTAACCCTTCCCCGAATCCTGACCCTCACCAGTTCCCAAATCCTAACCCGTACGCTAACACTAACCCGCACCCTCACACGTACGCTCCCCCTAAAGTGATGTCGTACCCTCCCCTGGACACTAAACAGTCCCCGTCCCCTAACCGTAGCCCGAACCCTAACCCTAACCCTTCCCCGAAGCCTGACCCTCACCCGTCCCCTAACCCTAACCCGTATGCTAACACTAACCCGCGCCCTCACAAGTACGCTCCCCCTAAAGCGTTGTCGTATCCTCACCTGGACCATAAACCGTCGCCCTCCCCTAACCCTAACCCTAGCCCGAACCCTAACCCTAACCCTTCCCCGAAGCCTTCCCCTCTTCCGTCCCCTAATCCTAACCCGTTCGCTAACACAAACCCGTGCCCTCATACGTACGCTCACCTAAACCGTTGTCGTAACCTCACCTGGACCCTAAACCGTCCCTGTCCCCTAACCGTAACCCTAGCCCGAACCCTAAACCTAACACTTCCCCGAAGACTTCTCCTCACCCGTCCCCTAATCCTAACCCGTACCCTAACACTAAAACTTGCCCTCACATGTACGCTCCACCTAAACCGTTGTCGTACCCTCACCTAGACCCTAAACCGTCCCAGTCTCCTAACCCTAACCCGAGCCCGAACCCTAACCCTAACCCTTCCCTGAAGCCTTCCCCTCACCCGTCCCCATCCTAACCCGTACTCTAACACTAACACGTGCCCTCACATGTACGCTCCCCCTAAACCATTGTCGTACCCTCACCTGGACCCTAAACTTTCCCCGTTCCCTAAACCTAACCCTAGCCCAAACCCTAACCCTAACACTTCCCCGAAGACTTCCCCTCACCCGTCCCCTATTTGTAAGCCGTACGCTAACACTAACCTGTGCCCTCACACCTACGCTCCCCCTGAACCGTTGTCGTACCCTCACCTGGACCCTAAACCGTCCCCGTCCCCTAACCCTAACCCTAGCCCGAACCCTAACCCTAACACTTCCCCGTAGCCTGACCCTCACCCGTCCCCTAATCCTAACCCGTACGCTAACACTAACCTGCGCCCTCACACGCACGCTCCCCCTAAAGCGTTACCGTACCCTCACCTGGACTCTAAACCGTCCCCGTCCCCTAACCCTAACCCTAGCCCGAACCCTAACCCTAACCCTTCCCCGAAGCCTGACCCTCACCCGTCCCCTAATCCTAACCCGTACGCTCACACTAACCTGCGCCCTCACACGCACGCTCCCCCTAAAGCGTTGCCGTACCCTCACCTGGACCCTAAACCGTCCCCGTCCCCTAACCCTAACCCTATCCCGAACACTAACCCTAACCCTTCCCCGAAGCCTGACCCTCACCCGTCCCCTAATCGTAACCCATACGCTAACACTAAGCCGCGCCCTCACACGCACGCTCCCCCTAAAGCGTTGCCGTACCCTCACCTGGACCCTAAACCGTCCCCGTCCCCTAACCCTAACCCTTGTCCGAACCCTAACCCTAACCCTTCCCCGAAGCCTGACCCTCACACGACCCCTAATCCTAACCCGTACGCTAACACTAACCCGCGCCCTCACACGCACGCTCCCCCTAAAGCGTTGCCGTACCCTCACCTGGACCCTAAACCGTCCCCGTCCCCTAAACCTAACCCTAGCCCGAACCCTAACCCTGACCCTTCCCCGAAGCCTGACCCTCACCCGTCCCCTAATCCTATCCCGTACGCTAACACTAACCCGCGCCCTCACACGCACGCTCCCCCTAAAGCGTTGCCGTACCCTCACCTGGACCCTAAACGGTCCCCCTCCCCTAACCCTAACCCTAGCCCCAACCCTAACCCTAACCCTTCCCCGAAGCCTGACCCTCACCCGTCCCCTAATCCTAACCCGTACGCTAACACTAACCCGCGCCATCACACGCACGCTCCCCCTAAAGCGTTGCCGTACCCTCACCTGGACCCTAAACCGTCCCCGTCCCCTAACCCTAACCCTAGCCCGAACACTAACCCTAACCCTTTCCCGAAGCCTGACCCTCACTCGTCCCCTAATCCTAACCCGTACGCTAACACTAACCCGCGCCCACACACGCACGCTCCCCCTAAAGCGTTGCCGTACCCTCAGCTGGACCCTAAACCGTCCCCGTCCCCTAACCCTAACCCTAGCCCGAACCCTAACCCTAACCCTTCCCCGAAGCCTGACCCTCACCCGTCCCCTAATCCTAACCCGTACGCTAACACTAACCCACGCCCTCACACGCACGCTCCCCCTAAAGCATTGCCGTACCCTCACCTGGACCCTAAACCGTCCCCGTCCCCTAACCCTAACCCTAGCCCGAACCCTAACCCTGACCCTTCCCCGAAGCCTGACCCTCACCCGTCCCCTAATCCTATCACGTACGCTAACACTAACCCGCGCACTCACACGCACGCTCCCCCTAAAGCGTTGCAGTACCCTCAACTGGACCCTAAACCGTCCCCGTCCCCTAACCCTAACCCTAGCCCGAACCCTAACCCTAACCCTTCCCCGAAGCCTGACCCTCACCCGTGCCCTAATCCTAACCCGTACGCTAACACTAACCCGCGCCCTCACACGCACGCTCCCCCTAAAGCGTTGCCGTACCCTCACCTGGACCCTAAACCGTCCCCGTCCCCTAACCATAAGCCTAGCCCAAACCCTAACCCTAACCCTTCCCCGAAGCCTGACCCTCACCCGTCCCCTAAATCTAACTCGTACGCTAACACTAACCCGCGCCCTCACACGCACGCTCCCCCTAAAGCGTTGCCGTACCCTCACCTGGACCCTAAACCGTCCCCGTCCCCTAACCCTAACCCTAGCCCGAACCCTAACCCTAACCCTTCCCCGAAGCCTGACCCTCACCCGTCCCCTAATCCTAACCCGTACGCTTACACTAACCCGCGCCCTCACACACACGCTCCCCCTAAAGCATTGCCGTACCCTCACCTAGACCCTAAACCATCCCCGTCCCCTAAGCCTAACCCTAGCTCGAACCCTAACCCTGACCCTTCCCCGAAGCCTGACCCTCACCCGTCCCCTAATCCTAACACTTACGCTAACACTAACCCGCGCCCTCACACGCACGCTCCCCCTAAAGCGTTGCCGTACCCTCACCTGGACCCGAAACCGTCCCCGTCCCCTAACACTAACCCTAGCCCTAACCCTAACCCTGACCCTTCCCCGAAGCCTGACCCTCACACGTCCCCTAATCCTAACCCGTACACTAACACTAACACGCGCCCTCACACACACGCTCCCCCTAAATCGTTGCCGTACCCTCAGCTGGACCCTAAACCGTCCCCGTCCCCTAACCCTAACCCTAGCCCGAACCCTAACCCTGACCCTTCCCCGAAGCCTGACCCTCACACGTCCCCTAATCCTAACCCGTACGCTAACACTAACCCGCGCCCTCACACGCACGCTCCCCCTAAAGCGTTGCCGTACCCTCAGCTGGACCCTAATCCGTTCCCGTCCCCTAACCCTAACCGTAGCCCGAACTCTAACACTAAACCTTCCCCGAAGCCTGACCCTCACCCGTCCCCTAATCCTAACCCGTACGCTAACACTAACCCGTGCCCTCACACGCACGCTCCCCCTAAAGCGTTGCCGTACCCTCACCTGGACCCTAAACCGTCCCCGTCCCCTAACCCTAACCGTAGCCCGAACCCTAACCCTAACCCTTCCCCGAAGCCTGACCCTCACACGTCCCCTAATCCTAACCCGTACGCTTACACTAACCCGCGCCCCCACACGCACGCTCCCCCTAAAGCGTTGCCGTACCCTCACCTGGACCCTAAACCGTCCCCGTCCCCTAACCCTAACCCTAGCCCGAACCCTAACCCTAACACTTCCCCGAAGCCTGACCCTCGCCCGTCCCCTAATCCTAACCCGTACGCTTACACTAACCCGCGCCCTCACATTCACGCTCCCCCTAAAGCGTTGACGTACCCTCACCTGGACCCTAAACCGTCCCCATCCCCTAACCCTAACAATAGCCCGAACCCTAACCCTGACCCTTCCCCGAAGCCTGACCCTCACCCGTGCCCTAATCCTAACCCGTACGCTAACACTAACCCGCGCCCTCACACGCACACTCCCCTTAAAGCGTTGCCGTACCCTCACCTGGACCCTAAACCGTCCCCGTCCCCTAACCCTAACCCTAGCCCGAACCCTAACCCTAACCCTTCCCCGAAGCCTGACCCTCAACCGTGCCCTAATCCTAACCCGTACGCTAACACTAACCCGTGCCCTCACACGCACGCTCAACCTAAAGCGTTGCCGTACCCTCACCTGGACCCTAAACCGTCCCCGTCCCCTAACCCTAACCGTAGCCCGAACCCTAACACTAACCCTTCCCCGAAGCCTGACCCTCACCCGTCCCCTTATCCTAACCCGTACGCTTACACTAACCCGCGCCCCCACACGCACGCTCCCCCTAAAGCGTTGCCGTACCCTCACCTGGACCCTAAACCGTCCCCGTCCCCTAACCCTAACCCTAGCCCGAACCCTAACCCTAACACTTCCCCGACGCCTGACCCTCGCCCGTCCCCTAATCCTAACCCGTACGCTAACACTAACCCGCGCCCTCACATGCACGCTCCCCCTAAAGCGTTGCCGTACCCTCACCTGGACCCTAAACCGTCCCCGTCCCCTAACCCTAACAGTAGCCCGAACCCTAACCCTAACCCTTCCCCGAAGCCTGACCCTCACCCGTGCCCTAATCCTAACCCGTACGCTAACACTAACCCGTGCCCTCACACGCACGCTCCCCCTAAAGCGTTGCCGTACCCTCACCTGGACCCGAAACCGTCCCCGTCCCCTAACCCTAACCCTAGCCCGAACCCTAACCCTAACCCTTCCCCGAAGCCTGACCCTCACCCGTCCCCTAATCCTAACCCGTACGCTAACACTAACCCGCGCCCTCACACGAACGCTCCCCCTAAAGCGTTGCCGTACCCTCACCTGGACCCGAAACCGTCCCCGTCCCCTAACCCTAACCCTAGCCCGAACCTTAACCCTAACCCTTCCCCGAACCCTGACCCTCATCCGTCCCCTAATCCTAAGCCGTACGCTAACACTAACCCGCGCCCTCACACGCACGCTCCCCCTAAAGCGTTGCCGTAACCTCACCTGGACCCTAAACCGTCCCCGTCCCCTAACCCTAACCCTAGGCCGAACCCTAACCCTAACCATTCCCCGAAGCCTGACCCTCACCCGTCCCCTAATCCTAAGCCGTACGCTAACACTAATGCGCGCCCTCACACGAACGCTCCCCCTAAAGCGTTGCCGTACCCTCACCTGGACCCGAAACCATCCCCGTCCCCTAACCCTAACCCTAGCCCGAACCCTAACCCTAACCCTTCCCCGAAGCCTGACCCTCACCCGTCCCGTAATCGTAAGCCGTACGCTAACACTAACGCGCGCCCACACACGCACGCTCCCCCTAAAGCGTGGCCGTACCCTCACCTGGACCCTAAACCGTCCCCGTCCGCTAACCCTAACCCTAGCCCGAACCCTAACCCTAACCCTTCCCCGAAGCCTGACCCTCACCCGTCCCCTAATCCTAAGCCGTACGCTAACACTAACCCGCGCCCTCACACGCACGCTCCCCCTAAAGCGTTGCCGTACCCTCACCTGGACCCTAAACAGTCCCCGTCCCCTAACCCTAACCCTAGCCCGAACCCTAACCCTAACCCTTCCCCGAAGCCTGACCCTCACCCGTCCCCTAATCCTAACCCGGACGCTAACACTAACCCGCGCCCTCACACGCACGCTCCCCCTAAAGCGTTGCCGTACCCTCACCTGGACCCTAAACCGTCCCCGTCCCCTAACCCTAACCCTAGCCCGAACCCTAACCCTAACCCTTCCTCGAAGCCTGACCCTCACCCGTCCCCTAATCCTAAGCTGTACGCTAACACTAACGCGCACCCTCACACGCACGCTCCCCCTAAAGCGTTGCCGTACCCTCACCTGGACCCTAAACCGTCACCGTCCCCTAACCCTAACCCTAGCCCGAACCCTAACCCTAACCCTTCCCCGAAGCCTGACCCTCACCCGTCCCCTAATCCTAAGCCGTACGCTAACACTATTCCGCGCCCTCACACGCATGCTCCCCCTAAAACGTTGCCGTACCCTCACCTGGACCCTAAACCGTCCCCGTCCCCTAACCCTAACCCTAGCCCGAACCCTAACCCTAACCCTTCCCCGAAGCCTGACCCTCACCCGTCCCCTAATCCTAAGCCGTACGCTAACACTAAAGCGCGCCCTCACACGCACGCTCCCCCTAAAGCGTTGCCATACCCTCACCTGGCCCCTAAACCGTCCCCGTCCCCTAACCCTAACCCTAGCCCGAACCCTAACCCTAACCCTTCCCCGAAGCCTGACCCTCACCCGTCCCCTAATCGTAACCCGTACGCTAACACTAAGCCGCGCCCTCACACGCACGCTCCCCCTAAAGCGTTGCCGTACCCTCACCTGGACCCTAAACCGTCCCCGTCCCCTAACCCTAACCCTTGTCCGAACCCTAACCCTAACCCTTCCCCGAAGCCTGACCCTCACACGACCCCTAATCCTAACCCGTACGCTAACACTAACCCGCGCCCTCACACGCACGCTCCCCCTAAAGCGTTGCCGTACCCTCACCTGGACCCTAAACCGTCCCCGTCCCCTAAACCTAACCCTAGCCCGAACCCTAACCCTGACCCTTCCCCGAAGCCTGACCCTCACCCGTCCCCTAATCCTATCCCGTACGCTAACACTAACCCGCGCCCTCACACGCACGCTCCCCCTAAAGCGTTGCCGTACCCTCACCTGGACCCTAAACGGTCCCCCTCCCCTAACCCTAACCCTAGCCCCAACCCTAACCCTAACCCTTCCCCGAAGCCTGACCCTCACCCGTCCCCTAATCCTAACCCGTACGCTAACACTAACCCGCGCCCTCACACGCACGCTCCCCCTAAAGCGTTGCCGTACCCTCACCTGGACCCTAAACCGTCCCCGTCCCCTAACCCTAACCCTAGCCCGAACACTAACCCTAACCCTTTCCCGAAGCCTGACCCTCACTCGTCCCCTAATCCTAACCCGTACGCTAACACTAACCCGCGCCCACACACGCACGCTCCCCCTAAAGCGTTGCCGTACCCTCAGCTGGACCCTAAACCGTCCCCGTCCCCTAACCCTAACCCTAGCCCGAACCCTAACCCTAACCCTTCCCCGAAGCCTGACCCTCACCCGTCCCCTAATCCTAACCCGTACGCTAACACTAACCCACGCCCTCACACGCACGCTCCCCCTAAAGCATTGCCGTACCCTCACCTGGACCCTAAACCGTCCCCGTCCCCTAACCCTAACCCTAGCCCGAACCCTAACCCTGACCCTTCCCCGAAGCCTGACCCTCACCCGTCCCCTAATCCTATCACGTACGCTAACACTAACCCGCGCACTCACACGCACGCTCCCCCTAAAGCGTTGCAGTACCCTCAACTGGACCCTAAACCGTCCCCGTCCCCTAACCCTAACCCTAGCCCGAACCCTAACCCTAACCCTTCCCCGAAGCCTGACCCTCACCCGTGCCCTAATCCTAACCCGTACGCTAACACTAACCCGCGCCCTCACACGCACGCTCCCCCTAAAGCGTTGCCGTACCCTCACCTGGACCCTAAACCGTCCCCGTCCCCTAACCATAAGCCTAGCCCAAACCCTAACCCTAACCCTTCCCCGAAGCCTGACCCTCACCCGTCCCCTAAATCTAACTCGTACGCTAACACTAACCCGCGCCCTCACACGCACGCTCCCCCTAAAGCGTTGCCGTACCCTCACCTGGACCCTAAACCGTCCCCGTCCCCTAACCCTAACCCTAGCCCGAACCCTAACCCTAACCCTTCCCCGAAGCCTGACCCTCACCCGTCCCCTAATCCTAACCCGTACGCTTACACTAACCCGCGCCCTCACACACACGCTCCCCCTAAAGCATTGCCGTACCCTCACCTAGACCCTAAACCATCCCCGTCCCCTAAGCCTAACCCTAGCTCGAACCCTAACCCTGACCCTTCCCCGAAGCCTGACCCTCACCCGTCCCCTAATCCTAACACTTACGCTAACACTAACCCGCGCCCTCACACGCACGCTCCCCCTAAAGCGTTGCCGTACCCTCACCTGGACCCGAAACCGTCCCCGTCCCCTAACACTAACCCTAGCCCTAACCCTAACCCTGACCCTTCCCCGAAGCCTGACCCTCACACGTCCCCTAATCCTAACCCGTACACTAACACTAACACGCGCCCTCACACACACGCTCCCCCTAAATCGTTGCCGTACCCTCAGCTGGACCCTAAACCGTCCCCGTCCCCTAACCCTAACCCAAGCCCGAACCCTAACCCTGACCCTTCCCCGAAGCCTGACCCTCACACGTCCCCTAATCCTAACCCGTACGCTAACACTAACCCGCGCCCTCACACGCACGCTCCCCCTAAAGCGTTGCCGTACCCTCAGCTGGACCCTAATCCGTTCCCGTCCCCTAACCCTAACCGTAGCCCGAACTCTAACACTAAACCTTCCCCGAAGCCTGACCCTCACCCGTCCCCTAATCCTAACCCGTACGCTAACACTAACCCGTGCCCTCACACGCACGCTCCCCCTAAAGCGTTGCCGTACCCTCACCTGGACCCTAAACCGTCCCCGTCCCCTAACCCTAACCGTAGCCCGAACCCTAACCCTAACCCTTCCCCGAAGCCTGACCCTCACACGTCCCCTAATCCTAACCCGTACGCTTACACTAACCCGCGCCCCCACACGCACGCTCCCCCTAAAGCGTTGCCGTACCCTAACCTGGACCCTAAACCGTCCCCGTCCCCTAACCCTAACCCTAGCCCGAACCCTAACCCTAACACTTCCCCGAAGCCTGACCCTCGCCCGTCCCCTAATCCTAACCCGTACGCTAACACTAACCCGCGCCCTCACACGCACGCTCCCCCTAAAGCGTTGCCGTACACTCACCTGGACCCTAAACCGTCCCCATCCCCTAAACCTAACCCTAGCCCGAACCCTAACCCTAACCCTTCCCCGAAGCCTGACCCTCACCCGTCCCCTAATCCTAACCCGTACGCTTACACTAACCCGCGCCCTCACATTCACGCTCCCCCTAAAGCGTTGACGTACCCTCACCTGGACCCTAAACCGTCCCCATCCCCTAACCCTAACAATAGCCCGAACCCTAACCCTGACCCTTCCCCGAAGCCTGACCCTCACCCGTGCCCTAATCCTAACCCGTACGCTAACACTAACCCGCGCCCTCACACGCACACTCCCCTTAAAGCGTTGCCGTACCCTCACCTGGACCCTAAACCGTCCCCGTCCCCTAACCCTAACCCTAGCCCGAACCCTAACCCTAACCCTTCCCCGAAGCCTGACCCTCAACCGTGCCCTAATCCTAACCCGTACGCTAACACTAACCCGTGCCCTCACACGCACGCTCAACCTAAAGCGTTGCCGTACCCTCACCTGGACCCTAAACCGTCCCCGTCCCCTAACCCTAACCGTAGCCCGAACCCTAACACTAACCCTTCCCCGAAGCCTGACCCTCACCCGTCCCCTTATCCTAACCCGTACGCTTACACTAACCCGCGCCCCCACACGCACGCTCCCCCTAAAGCGTTGCCGTACCCTCACCTGGACCCTAAACCGTCCCCGTCCCCTAACCCTAACCCTAGCCCGAACCCTAACCCTAACACTTCCCCGACGCCTGACCCTCGCCCGTCCCCTAATCCTAACCCGTACGCTAACACTAACCCGCGCCCTCACATGCACGCTCCCCCTAAAGCGTTGCCGTACCCTCACCTGGACCCTAAACCGTCCCCGTCCCCTAACCCTAACAGTAGCCCGAACCCTAACCCTAACCCTTCCCCGAAGCCTGACCCTCACCCGTGCCCTAATCCTAACCCGTACGCTAACACTAACCCGTGCCCTCACACGCACGCTCCCCCTAAAGCGTTGCCGTACCCTCACCTGGACCCGAAACCGTCCCCGTCCCCTAACCCTAACCCTAGCCCGAACCCTAACCCTAACCCTTCCCCGAAGCCTGACCCTCACCCGTCCCCTAATCCTAACCCGTACGCTAACACTAACCCGCGCCCTCACACGAACGCTCCCCCTAAAGCGTTGCCGTACCCTCACCTGGACCCGAAACCGTCCCCGTCCCCTAACCCTAACCCTAGCCCGAACCTTAACCCGAAACCTTCCCCGAACCCTGACCCTCATCCGTCCCCTAATCCTAAGCCGTACGCTAACACTAACCCGCGCCCTCACACGCACGCTCCCCCTAAAGCGTTGCCGTAACCTCACCTGGACCCTAAACCGTCCCCGTCCCCTAACCCTAACCCTAGGCCGAACCCTAACCCTAACCATTCCCCGAAGCCTGACCCTCACCCGTCCCCTAATCCTAAGCCGTACGCTAACACTAATGCGCGCCCTCACACGAACGCTCCCCCTAAAGCGTTGCCGTACCCTCACCTGGACCCGAAACCATCCCCGTCCCCTAACCCTAACCCTAGCCCGAACCCTAACCCTAACCCTTCCCCGAAGCCTGACCCTCACCCGTCCCGTAATCGTAAGCCGTACGCTAACACTAACGCGCGCCCACACACGCACGCTCCCCCTAAAGCGTGGCCGTACCCTCACCTGGACCCTAAACCGTCCCCGTCCGCTAACCCTAACCCTAGCCCGAACCCTAACCCTAACCCTTCCCCGAAGCCTGACCCTCACCCGTCCCCTAATCCTAAGCCGTACGCTAACACTAACCCGCGCCCTCACACGCACGCTCCCCCTAAAGCGTTGCCGTACCCTCACCTGGACCCTAAACCGTCCCCGTCCCCTAACCCTAACCCTAGCCCGAACCCTAACCCTAACCCTTCCCCGAAGCCTGACCCTCACCCGTCCCCTAATACTAAGCCGTACGCTAACACTAACGCGCGCCCTCACACGCACGCTCCCCCTAAAGCGTTGCCGTACCCTCACCTGGACCCTAAACCCTCCCCGTCCCCTAACCCTAACCCTAGCCCGAACCCTAACCCTAAACCTTCCCCGAAGCCTGACCCTCACACGTCCCCTAATCCTAAGCCGTACGCTAACACTAACCCGCACCCTCACACACACGCTCCCCCTAAAGCGTTGCCGTACCCTCACCTGGACCCTAAACCGTCCCCGTCCCCTAACCCTAACCCTAGCCCGAACCCTAACCCTAACCCTTCCCCGAAGCCTGACCCTCACCCGTCCCCTAATCCTAAACCGGACGCTAACACTAACCCGCGCCCTCACACGCACGCTCCCCCTAAAGCGTTGCCGTACCCTCTCCTGGACCCGAAACCGTCCCCGTCCCCTAACCCTAACCCTAGCCCGAACCCTAACCCTAACACTTCCCCGAAGCCTGACCCTCAACCGTCCCCTAATCCTAAGCCGTACGCTAACACTAACCCGCGCCCTCACACGCACGCTCCCCCTAAAGCGTTGCTGTAGTCTTACCTGCACCCTAAACCGTCCCCGTCCCCTAACCCTAACCCTAGACCGAACCCTAACCCTAACCCTTCCCCGAAGCCTGACCCTCACCCGTCCCCTAATCCTAACCAGGACGCTAACACTACCCAGCGCCCTCATATGCACGCTCCCACTAAAGCGTTGCCGTACCCTCACCTGGATCCTAAACCGTCCCTGTCCCGTAACCCTAACCCTAGCCCGAACCCTAACCCTAACCCTTCCCCGAAGCCTGACCCTCACCCGTCCCCTAATCCTAACCCGTACGCTAACACTAACCCGCGCCCTCACACACATTCTCACCCTAAAGTGTTGCCGTACCCTCACCTGGATCCTAAACCGTCCCCGTCCCCTAACCCTAACCCTAGCCCGAACCCTAACCCTAACCCTTCCCCGAAGCCTGACCCTCATCCGTCCCCTAATCCTAAGCCGTACGCTAACACTAACCCACGCCCTCATACGCACGCTCCCTCTAAAGCTTTGCCGTACCCTCACCTGGTCCCTAAACCGTCCCCGTCCCCTAACCCTAACCCTAGCCACAACCCTAACCCTAACCCTTCCCCGAAGCCTGACCCTCACCCGTCCCCTAATCCTAACACGTACGCTAACACTAACCCTCGCCCTCACACGCACGCTCCCCCTAAAGCGTTGCTGTACTCTTACCTGCACCCTAAACCGTCCCCATCCCCTAACCCTAACCCTAGCCCGAACCCTAACCCTAACCCTTCCCCGAAGCCTGACCCTCACCCGTCCCGTAATCCTAACCCGTACGCTAACACTAACCCGCGGCCTCACACGCACGCTCCCCCTAAAGCGTTGCCGTACCCTCACCTGGACCCTAAACCGTCCCCGTCCCCTAACCCTAACCCTAGCCCGAACCCTAACCCTAACCCTTCCCCGAAGCTTGACCCTCACCCGTCCCCTAATCCTAACCCGTACGCTCACACTAACCCGCGCCCTCACACGCACGCTCCCCCTAAAGCGTTGCCGTACCCTCACCTGGACCCTAAACCGTCCCCGTCCCCTAACCCTAACCCTAGCCCGAACCCTAACCCTAACCCTTCCCCGAAGCCTGACCCTCACCCGTCCCCTAATCCTAACCCGTACGCTAACACTAACCCGCGCCCTCACACGCACGCTCCCCCTAAAGCGTTGCCGTACCCTCACCTGGACCCGAAACCGTCCCCGTCCCTTAACCCTTACCCTAGCCCGAACCCTAACCCTAACCCTTCCCCGAAGCCTGACCCTCAACCGTCCCCTAATCCTAACCCGTACGCTAACACTAACCCGCGCCCTCACACGCACGCTCCCCCTAAAGCGTTGCCGTACCCTCACCTGGACCCTAAACCGTCCCCGTCCCCTAACCCTAACCCTAGCCCGAACCCTAACCCTAACCCTTCCCCGAAGCCTGACCCTCACCCGTCCCCTAATCCTAACCCGTACGCTAACACTAACCCGTGCCCTCACACGCACGCTCCCCCTAAAGCGTTGCCGTACCCTCACCTGGACCCTAAACCGTCCCCGTCCCCTAACCCTAACCCTAGCCCGAACCCTAACCCTAACCCTTCCCCGAAGCCTGACCCTCACCCGTCCCCTAATCCTAACCCGTACGCTAACACTAACCCGCGCCCTCACACGCACGCTCCCCCTAAAGCGTTGCCGTACCCTCACCTGGACCCTAAACCGTCCCCGTCCCCTAACCCTAACCCTAGCCCGAACCCTAACCCTAACCCTTCCCCGAAGCCTGACCCTCACCCGTCCCCTAATCCTAACCCGTACGCTAACACTAACCCGCGCCCTCACACGCACGCTCCCCCTAAAGCGTTGCCGTACCCTCACCTGGACCCGAAACCGTCCCCGTCCCCTAACCCTAACCCTAGCCCGAACCCTAACCCTAACCCTTCCCCGAAGCCTGACCCTCACCCGTCCCCTAATCCTAACCCGTACGCTAACACTAACCCGCGCCCTCACACGCACGCTCCCCCTAAAGCGTTGCCGTACCCTCACCTGGACCCTGAACCGTCCCCGTCCCCTAACCCTAACCCTAGCCCGAACCCTAACCCTAACCCTTCCCCAAAGCCTGACCCTCACCCGTCCCGTAATCCTAACCCGTACGCTAACACTATCCCGCGGCCTCACACGCACGCTCCCCCTAAAGCGTTGCCGTACCCTCACCTGGACCCTAAACCGTCCCCGTCCCCTAACCCTAACCCTAGCCCGAACCCTAACCCTAACCCTTCCCCGAAGCTTGACCCTCACCCGTCCCCTAATCCTAACCCGTACGCTCACACTAACCCGCGCCCTCACACGCACGCTCCCCCTAAAGCGTTGCCGTACCCTCACCTGGACCCTAAACCGTCCCCGTCCCCTAACCCTAACCCTAGCCCGAACCCTAACCCTAACCCTTCCCCGAAGCCTGACCCTCACCCGTCCCCTAATCCTAACCCGTACGCTAACACTAACCCGCGCCCTCACACGCACGCTCCCCCTAAAGCGTTGCCGTACCCTCACCTGGACCCGAAACCGTCCCCGTCCCTTAACCCTTACCCTAGCCCGGCCCTAACCCTAACCCTTCCCCGAAGCCTGACCCTCACCCTTCCCCTAATCCTAACCCGTACGCTAACACTAACCCGCGCCCTTACACGCACACTCCCCCTAAAGCGTTGCCGTACCCTCACCTGGACCCTAAACCGTCCCCGTCCCCTAACCCTAACCCTAGCCCGAACCCTAACCCTAACCCTTCCCCGAAGCCTGACCCTCACCCGTCCCCTAATCCTAACCCGTATGCTAACACTAACCCGTGCCCTCACACGCACGCTCCCCCTAAAGCCTTGCCGTACCCTCACCTGGACCCTAAACCGTCCCCGTCCCCTAACCCTAACCCTAGCCCGAACCCTAACCCTAACCCTTCCCCGAAGCCTGACCCTCACCCGTCCCCTAATCCTAACCCGTACGCTAACACTAACCCGCGCCCTCACACGCACGCTCCCCCTAAAGCGTTGCCGTACCCTCACCTGGACCCTAAACCGTCCCCGTCCCCTAACCCTAACCCTAGCCCGAACCCTAACCCTAGCCCTTCCCCGAAGCCTGACACTCACCCATCCCCTAATCCTAACCCGTACGCTAACACTAACCCGCGCCCTCACACGCACGCTCCCCCTAAAGCGTTGTCGTACCCTCACCTGGACCCTAAACCGTCCCCGTCCCCTAACCCTAACCCTAGCCCGAACACTAACCCTAACCCTTCCCCGAAGCCTGACCCTCACCCGTCCCCTAATCCTAACCCGTACGCTAACACTAACCCGCGCCCTCACACGCACGCTCCCCCTAAAGCGTTGCCGTACCCTCACCTGGACCCTGAACCGTCCCCGTCCCCTAACCCTAACCCTAGCCCGAACCCTAACCCTAACCCTTCCCCGAAGCCTGACCCTCACCCGTCCCCTAATCCTAACCAGTACGCTAACACTAACCCGCGTCCTCACACGCATGCTCCCCCTAAAGCGTTGCCATACCCTCACCTGATCCCGAAACCGTCCCCGTCCCTTAACCCTTACCCTAGCACGAACCCTAACCCTAACCCTTCCCCGAAGCCTGACCCTCACCCGTCCCCTAATCCTAACCCGTACGCTAACACTAACCCGCGCCCTCACACGCACGCTCCCCCTAAAGCGTTGCCGTACCCTCACCTGGACCCTAAACCTTCCCCATCCCCTAACCCTAACCCTAGCCCGAACCCTAACCCTAACCCTTACCCGAAGCCTGACCCTCACCCGTCCCCTAATCCTAACCCGTACGCTAACACTAACCCGCGCCCTCACACGCACGCTCCCCCTAAAGTGTTGCCGTACCCTCACCTGGACCCTAAACCGTCCCCGTCCCCTAACCCTAACCCTAGCCCGAACCCTAACCCTAACCCTTCCCCGAAGCCTGACCCTCACCCGTCCCCTAATCCTAACCCGTACGCTAACACTAACACGCGCCCTCACACGCACGCTCCCCCTAAAGCGTTGCCGTACCCTCACCTGGACCCTAAACCGTCCCCATCCCCTAACCCTAACCCTAGCCCGAACCCTAACCCTAACCCTTCCCCGAAGCCTGACCCTCACCCGTCCCCTAATCCTAACCCGTAAGCTAACACTAACCCGCGCCCTCACACGCACGCTCCCCCTAAAACGTTGCCGTACCCTCACCTGGACCCTAAACCGTCCCAGTCCCCTAACCCTAACCCTAGCCCGAACCCTAACCCTAACCCTTCCCAGAAGCCTGACCCTCACCCGTCCCCTAATCCTAACCCGTACGCTAACACTAACCCGCGCCCTCACACGCACGCTCCCCCTAAAGCGTTGCCGTACCCTCACCTGGACCCTAAACCGTCCCCGTCCCCTAACCCTAACCCTAGCCCGAACCCTAACCCTAACCCTTCCCCGAAGCCTGACCCTCACCCGTCCCCTAATCCTAACCCGTACGCTATCACTAAACCGCGCCCTCACAGGCACGCTCCCCCTAAAACGTTGCCGTACCCTCACCTGGACCCGAAACCGTCCCCGTCCCCTAACCCTAACCCTAGCCCGAACCCTAACCCTAACCCTTCCCCGAAGCCTGACCCTCACCCGTCCCCTAATCATAACCCGTACGCTAACACTAACCCGCGCCCTCACACGCACGCTCCCCCTAAAGTGTTGCCGTTCCCTCACCTGGACCCTAAACCGTGCCCGTCCCCTAACCCTAACCCTAGCCCGAACCCTAACCCTAACCCTTCCCCAAAGCCTGACCCTCACCCGTCCCCTAATCCTAACCCGTACGCTAACACTAACCCGCGCCCTCACACGCACGCTCCCCCTAAAGCGTTGCCGTACCCTCACTTGGACCCTAAACCGTCCCCGTCCCCTAACCCTAACCCTAGCCCGAACCTTAACCCTAACCCTTCCCCGATGCCTGACCCTCACCCGTCCCCTAATCCTAACCCGTACGCTAACACTAACCCGCGCCCTCACACGCACGCTCCCCCTAAAGCGTTGCCGTACCCTCACCTGGACCCTAAACCGTCCCCGTCCCCTAACCCTAACCCTAGCCCGAACCCTAACCCTAACCCTTCCCCGAAGCCTGACCCTCACCCGTCCCCTAATCCTAACCCGTACGCTAACACTAACCCGCGCCCTCACACGCACGCTCCCCCTAAAGCGTTGCCGTACCCTCACCTGGACCCTAAACCGTCCCCGTCCCCTAACCCTAACCCTAGCCCGAACCCTAACCCTAACCCTTCCCCGAAGCCTGACCCTCACCCGTCCCCTGATCCTAACCCGTACGCTAACACTAACCCGCGCCCTCACACGCACGCTCCCCCTAAAGCGTTGCTGTACCCTCACCTGGACCCTAAACCGTCTCCGTCCCCTAACCCTAACCCTAGCCCGAACCCTAACCCTAACCCTTCCCCGAAGCCTGACTCTCACCCGTCCCCTAATCCTAACCCGTAGGCTAACACTAACCCACGCCCTCACACGCACGCTCCCCCTAAAGCGTTGCCGTACCCTCACCTGGACCGGAAATCGTACCCGTACCCTAACCCTAACCCTAGCCCGAACCCTAACCCTAACCCTTCCCCGAAGCCTGACCCTCACCCGTCCCCTAATCCTAACCCGTACGCTAACACTAACCCACGCCCTCACACGCACGCTCCCCCTAAAGCGTTGCGCTACCCTCACCTGGACCCTAAACCGTCCCCGTCCCCTAACCCTAACCCTAGCCCGAACCCTAACCCTAACCCTTCCCCGAAGCCTGACCCACACCCGTCCCCTAATCCTAAGCCGTACGCTAACACTAACCCGCGCCCTCACACGCACGCTCCCCCTAAAGCGTTGCCGTACCCTCACCTGGACCCTAAACCGTCCCCGTCCCCTAACCCTAACCCTAGCCCGAACCCTAACCCTAACCCTTCCCCGAAGCCTGACCCTCACCCGTCCCTTAATCATAACCCGTACACTAACACTAACCCGCGCCCTCACACGCACGCTCCCCCTAAAGGGTTGCCGTACACTCACCTGGACCCTAAACTGTCCCCGTCCCCTAACCCTAAACCTAGCCCGAACCCTAACCCTAACCCTTCCCCGAAGCCTGACCCTCACCCGTCCCCTAATCCTAACCCGTACGCTAACACTACCCCGCGCCCTCACACGCACGCTCCCCCTAAAGCGTTGCCGTACCCTCACCTGAAAACTAAACGGTCCCCGTCACCTAACCCTAACCCTAGCCCGAACCCTAACCCTAATCCTTCCCCGAAGCATGACCCTCAACCGTCCCCTAATCCTAACCCGTACGCTAACACTAACCCGCACCCTCACACGCACGCTCCCCCTAAAGCGTTGCCGTACCCTCACCTGGACCCTAAACCGTCCCCGTCCCCGTACCCTAACCCTAACCCTAACCCGAACCCTAACCCTAACCCTTCCCCGAAGCCTGATCCTCACCCGTCCCCTAATCCTAACCCGTACGCTAACACTAACCCGCGCCCTCACACGCACGCTCCCCCTAAAGCGTTGCCGTACCCTCCCCTGGACCCTAAACCGTCCCCGTCTCCTAACCCTAAACCTAGCCCGAACCCTAACCCTAACCCTTCCCCGAAGCATGACCCTCACACGTCCCCTAATCCTAAGCCGTACGCTAACACTAACCCGAGCCCTCACACGCACGCTCCCCCTAAAGCGTTGCCGTACCCTCACCTGGACGCTGAACCGTCTCCGTCCCCTAACACTAACCCTAGCCCGAACCCTAACCCTAACCCTTCCCCGAAGCCTGACCCTCACCCGTCCCATAATCCTAAGCCGTACGCTAACACTAACGCGCGCCCTCACACGCACGCTCCCCCTAAAGCGTTGCCCTACCCTCAGCTGGACCCTAAACCGTCCCCGTCCCCTAATCCTAACCCTAGCCCGAACCCTAACCCTAACCCTTCCCCGAAGCCTGACCCTCACCCGTCCCGTAATCCTAACACGTACGCTAACACTAACCCTCGCCCTCACACGCACGCTCCCCCTAAAGCGTTGCTGTACTCTTACCTGGACCCTAAACCGTCCCCATCCCCTAACCCTAACCCTAGCCCGAACCCTAACCCTAACCCTTCCCCGAAGCCTGACGCTCAACCGTCCCCTAATCCTAACCCGTACGCTAACAGTAACCCGCGCCCTCACACGCACGCTCCCCCTAAAGCGTTGCTGTACCCTCACCAGGACCCTAAACCGTCCCTGTCCCGTAACCCTAACCCTAGCCCGAACCCTAACCCTAACCCTTCCCCGAAGCCTGACCCTCACCCGTCCCCTAATCCTAAACCGCACGCTAACACTAACCCGCGCCCTCACATGCACGCTCCCCCTAAAGCGTTGCCGTACCCTCACCTGGACCCTAAACCGTCCCCGTCCCCTAACCCTAACCCTAGCCCGAACCCTAACCCTAACCCTTCCCCGAAGCCTGACCCTCACCCGTCCCCTAATCCTAACCCGTACGCTAACACTACCCCGCGCCCTCACATGCACGCTCCCCCTAAAGCGTTGCCGTACCCTCACCTGGACCCTAAACCGTCCCCGTCACCTAACCCTAACCCTAGCCCGAACCCTAACCCTAAATCTTCTCCGAAGCATGACCCTCAACCGTCCCCTAATCCTAACACGTACGCTAACACTAACCTGCGCCCTCACACGCACGCTCCCCCTAAAGCGTTGCCGTACCCTCACCTGGACCCGAAAACGTCCCCGTCCCCTAACCCTAACCCTAGCCCGAACCCTAACCCTAACCCTTCCCCGAAGCCTGACCCTCACCCGTCCCCTAATCCTAACACGTACGCTAACACTAACCCGCGCCTTCACACGCACGCTCCCCCTAAAGCGTTGCTGTACTCTTACCTGCACCCTAAACCGTCCCCATCCCCTAACCCTAACCCTAGCCCGAAACCTAACCCTAACCCTTCCCCGAAGCCTGACCCTCAACCGTCCCCTAATCCTAACCAGTACGCTAACACTACCCCGCGCCCTCACATGCACGCTCCCCCTAAAGCGTTGCCGTACCCTCACCTGGACCCTAAACCGTCCCCGTCACCTAACCCTAACCCTAGCCCGAACCCTAACCCTAACCCTTCCCCGAAGCATGACCCTCACCCATCTCCTAATCCTAAGCCATACGCTAACACTAACCCGCGCCCTCACACGCACGCTCCCCCTAAAGCGTTGCCGTACCCTCACCTGGACCCTAAACCGTCCCCGTCCCCTAACCCTAAGCCTAGCCCGAACCCTAACCCTACCCATTCCCCGAAGCCTGACCCTCACCCGTCCCCTAATCCTAACCAGTACGCTAACACTACCCCGCGCCCTCACATGCACGCTCCCCCTAAAGCGTTGCCGTACCCTCACCTGGACCCTAAACCGTCCCCGTCACCTAACCCTAACCCTAGCCCGAACCCTAACCCTAACCCTTCCCCGAAGCCTGACCCTCAACCGTCCCCTAATCTTAACCCGTACGCTAACACTAACCCACGCCCTCACACGCACGCTCCCCCTAAAGCGTTGCCGTACCCTCACCTGGACCCTAAACCGTCCCCGTCCCCTAACCCTAACCCTAGACCGAACCCTAACCCTAACCCTTCCTCGAAGCCTGACCCTCACCCGTCACCTAATCCTAACCCGTACGCTAACACTAACCCGCGCCCTCACACGCACGCTCCCTCTAAATCGTTGCCGTACCCTCACCTGGACCCTAAACCGTCCCCGTCCCCTAACCCTAACCCTAGCCCGAACCCTAACCCTAACCCTTCCCCGAAGCCTGACCCTCACCCGTACCTTAATCCTAACCCGTACGCTAACAGTAACCCGCGCCCTCACACGCACGCTCCCCCTAAAGCGTTGCCGTACCCTCACCTGGACCCTAAACCGTCCCCGTCCCCTAACCCTAACCCTAGACCGAACCCTAACCCTAATCTTTCCCCGAAGCCTGACCCTCACCCGTCCCCTAATCCTAACCCGTACGCTAACACTAACAAGCGCCCTCACACGCACGCTCCCCCTAAAGCGTTGCCGTACCCTCACCTGGACCCTAAACCGTCCCCGTCCCCTAACCCTAACCCTAGCCCGAACCCTAACCCTAACTCTTCCCCGAAGCCTGACCCTCACACGTCACCTAATCCTAACCCGTACGCTAACACTAACCCGCGCCCTCACATGCACGCTCCCCCTAAAGCGTTGCCGTACCCTCACCTGGACCCTAAACCGTCCCCGTCCCCTAACCCTAACCCTAGCCCGAACCCTAAGCATAACCCTTCCCCGAAGCCTGACCCTCACCCGTCCCCTAATCCTAACCCGTACGCTAACACTAACCCGCGCCCTCACACGCACGCTCCCCCTAAAGCATTGCCGTACCCTCACCTGGACCCTAAACCGTCCCCGTCCCCTAAGCCTAACCCTAGCCCGAACCCTAACCCTAACCCTTCCCCGAAGCCTGACCCTCACCCGTCCCCTAATCCTAACCCGTACGCTAACACTAACCCGCGCCCTCACACGCACGCTCCCCCTAAAGCGTTGCCGTACCCTCACCTGGACCCTAAACCGTCCCCGTCCCCTAACCCTAACCCTAGCCCGAACCCTAAACCTAACCCTTCCCCGAAGCCTGACCCTCACCCGTCCCCTAATCCTAAGCCGTACGCTAACACTAACCCGCGCCCTCACACTCACGCTCCTACTAAAGCGTTGCCGTACCCTCACCTGGACCCTAAACCGTCCCCGTCCCCTAACCCTAACCCTAGCCCGAACCCTAACCCTAACCCCTCCCCGAAGCCTGACCCTCACCCGTCCCCTAATCGTAAGCCATACGCTAACACTAACCCGCGCCCTCACACGCACGCTCCCCCTAAAGCGTTGCCGTACCCTCACCTGGACCCTAAACCGTCCCCGTCCCCTAACCCTAACCCTAGCCCGAACCATAACCCTAACCCTTCCCCGAAGCCTGACCCTCACCCGTCTCCTAATCCTAAGCCGTACGCTAACACTAACGCGCGCCCTCACACGCACACTCCCCCTAAAGCGTTGCCGTACCCTCACCTGGACCCTAAACCGTCCCCGTCCCCTAACCCTAACCCTAGCCCGAACCCTAACCCTAACCCTTCCCCGAAGCCTGACCCTCACCCGTCCCCTAATTCTAACCCGTACGCTAACACTAACGCGCTCCCTCACACGCACGCTCCCCCTAAAGCGTTGCCGTACCCTCAACTGGACCCAAAACCATCCCCGTCCCCTAACCCTAACCCTAGCCCGAACCCTAACCCTAACCCTTCCCCGAAGCCTGAACCTCACCCGTCCCCTAATCCTAACCCGTACGCTAACACTAACCCGCGCCCTCACACGCACGCTCCCCCTAAAGCGTTGCCGTACCCTCACCTGGACCCGAAACCGTCCCCGTCCCCTAACCCTAACCCTAGCCCGAACCCTAACCCTAACCCTTCCCCGAAGCCTGACCCTCACCCGTCCCCTAATCCTAACCCGTACGCTAACACTAACCCGCGCCCTCACACGCACGCTCCCCCTAAAACGTTGCCGTAACCTCACCTGGACCCTAAACCGTCCCCGTCCCCTAACCCTAACCCTAGCCCGAACCCTAACCCTAACCCTTCCCCGAAGCCTGACCCTCACCCGTCCCCTAATCCTAACCCGTACGCTAACACTAACCCGCGCCCTCACACGCACGCTCCCCCTAAAGCGTTGCCGTACCCTCACCTGGACCCTAAACCGTCCCCGTCCCCTAACCCTAACCCTAGCCCGAACCCTAACCCTAACGCTTCCCCGAAGCCTGACCCTCACCCATCCCCTAATCCTAACCCGTACGCTAACACTAACCCGCGCCCTCACACGCACGCTCCCCCTAAAGCGTTGCCGTACCCTCACCTGGACCCGAAAACGTCCCCGTCCCTTAACCCTTACCCTAGCCCGAACCCTAACCCTAACCCTTCCCCGAAGCCTGACCCTCACCCGTCCCCTAATCCTAACCCGTACGCTAACACTAACCCGCGCCCTCACACGCACGCTCCCCCTAAAGCGTTGCCGTACCCTCACCTGGACCCTAAACCGTCCCCGTCCCCTAACCCTAACCCTAGCCCGAACCCTAACCCTAACCCTTCCCCGAAGCCTGACCCTCACCCGTCCCCTAATCCTAACCCGTACGCTAACACTAACCCGCGCCCTCACACGCACGCTCCCCCTAAAGCGTTGCCGTACCCTCACCTGGACCCTAAACCGTCCCCGTCCCCTAACCCTAACCCTAGCCCGAACCCTAACCCTAACACTTCCCCGAAGCCTGAACCTCACCCGTCCCCTAATCCTAACCCGTACGCTAACACTAACCCGCGCCCTCACACGCACGCTCCCCCTAAAGCGTTGCCGTACCCTCACCTGGACCCTAAACCGTCCCCGGCCCCTAACCCTAACCCTAGCCCGAATCCTAACCCTAACCCTTCCCCGAAGCCTGACCCTCATCCGTCCCCTAATCCTAACCCGTACGCTAACACTAACCCGCGCCCTCACACGCACGATCCTCCTAAAGCGTTGCCGTACCCTCACCTGGACCCTAAACCGTCCCCGTCCCTTAACCCTAACCCTAGCCAGAACCCTAACCCTAACCCTTCCCTGAAGCCTGACCCTCACCCGTCCCCTAATCCTAACACGTACGCTAACACTAACCCTCGCCCTCACACGCACGCTCCCCCTAAAGCGTTGCTGTACTCTTACCTGCACCCTAAACCGTCCCCATCCCCTAACCCTAACCCTAGCCCGAACCCTAACCCTAACCCTTCCCCGAAGCCTGACCCTCAACCGTCCTCTAATCCTAACCAGTACGCTAACACTACCCCGCGCCCTCACATGCTCGCTCCCCCTAAAGCGTTGCCGTACCCTCACCTGGACCCTAAACCGTCCCCGTCACCTAACCCTAACCCTAGCCCGAACCCTAACCCTAACCCTTCCCCGAAGCATGACCCTCACCCATCCCCTAATCCTAAGCCATACGCTAACACTAACCCGCGCCCTCACACACACGCTCCCCCTAAAGCGTTGCCGTACCCTCACCTGGACCCTAAACCGTCCCCGTCCCCTAACCCTAACCCTAGCCCGAACCCTAACCCTAACCCTTCCCCGAAGCCTGACCCTCACCCGTCCCCTAATCCTAACCAGTACGCTAACACTACCCCGCGCCCTCACATGCACGCTCCCCCTAAAGCGTTGCCGTACCCTCACCTGGACCCTAAACCGTCGCCGTCACCTAACCCTAACCCTAGCCCGAACCCTAACCCTAACCCTTCCCCGAAGCCTGACCCTCAACCGTCCCCTAATCCTAACCCATACGCTAACACTAACCCACGCCCTCACATGCACGCTCCCCCTAAAGAGTTGCCGTACCCTCACCTGGACCCTAAACCGTCCCCGTCCCCAAACCCTAACCCTAGCCCGAACCCTAACCCTAACCCTTCCCCGAAGCCTGACCCTCAACCGTCCCCTAATCCTAACCCGTACGTTAACACTAACCCGCGCCCTCACACCCACGCTCCCCCTAAAGCGTTGCCGTACCCTCACCTGGACCCTAAACCGTCCCCTTCCCCTAACCCTAACCCTAGCCCGAACCCTAACCCTAACCCTTCCCCGAAGCCTGACCCTCACCCGTCCCCTAATCCTAACCCGTACGCTAACACTAACCCGCGCCCTCACACGCACGCTCCCCCTAAAGCGTTGCCGTACCCTCACCTGGACCCTAAACCGTCCCCGTCCCCTAACCCTAGCCCGAACCCTAACCCTAACCCTTCCCCGAAGCCTGACCCTCACACGTCCCTTAATCCTAACCCGTACGCTAACACTAACCCGCGCCCTCACACGCACGCTCACCCTAAAGCGTTGCCGTACCCTCACCTGGACCCTAAACCGTCCCCGTCCCCTAACCCTAACCCTAGCCCGAACCCTAACCCTAATCCTTCCCCGAAGCCTGACCCTCACCCGTCCCCTAATCCTAACCCGTACGCTAACACTAACCCACGCCCTCACACGCACGCTCCCCCTAAAGCGTTGCCGTACCCTCACCTGGACCCTAAACCGTCCCCGTCCCCTAACCCTAACCCTAGCCCGAACCCTAACCCTAACTCTTCCCCGAAGCCTGACCCTCACCCGTCCCCTAATCCTAACCCGTACGCTAACACTAACCCGCGCCCTCACACGCACGCTCCCCCTAAAGCGTTGCCGTACCCTCACCTGGACCCTAAATCGTACCCGTCCCCTAACCATAACCCTAGCCCGAACCCTAAGCCTAACCCTTCCCCGAAGCCTGACCCTCACCCGTCCCCTAATCCTATCCCGTACGCTAACCCTAACCCGCGCCCTCACACGCACGCTCCCCCTAAAGCGTTGCCGTACCCTCACCTGGACCCTAAACCGTCCCCGGCCCCTATGCCTAACCCTAGCCCGAACCCTAACCCTAACCCTTCCCCGAAGCCTGACCCTCACCCGTCCCCTAATCCTAACCCGTACGCTAACACTAACCCGCGCCCTCACATGCACGCTCCCCCTAAAGCGTTGCCGTACCCTCACCTGGACCCTAAACCGTCCCTGTCCCGTAACCCTAACCCTAGCCCGAACCCTAACCCTAACCCTTCCCCGAAGCCTGACCCTCACCCATCCCCTAATACTAACCCGTACGCTAACACTAACCCGCGCCCTCACACGCATTCTCCCCCTAAAGTGTTGCCGTACCCTCACCTGGACCCTAAACCGTCCCCGTCCCCTAACCCTAACCCTAGCCCGAACCCTAACCCTAACCCTTCCCCGAAGCCTGACCCTCACCCGTCCCCTAATCCTAAGCCGTACGCTAACACTAACTCGCGCCCTCACACGCACGCTCCCTCTAAAGCTTTGCCGTACCCTCACCTGGACCCTAAACCGTCCCCGTCCCCTAACCCTAACCCTAGCCCGAACCCTAACCCTAACCCTTCCCCGAAGCCTGACCCTCACCCGTCCCCTAATCCTAAGCCGTACACTAACACTAACCCGCGCCCTCACACGCACGCTCCCCCTGAAGCTTTGCCGTACCCTCACCTGGACTCTAAACCGTCCCCGTTCCCTAACCCTAACCCTAGCCCGAACCCTAACCCTAACCCTTCCCTGAAGCCTGACCCTCACCCGTCCCCAATCCTAACACGTACGCTAACACTAACCCGCGCCCTCACACGCACGCTCCCCCTAAAGCGTTGCCGTACCCTCACCTGGACCCTAAACCATCCCCGTCCCCTAACCCTAACCCTAGCCCGAACCCTAACCCTAACCCTTCCCCGAAGCCTGACCCTCACCCGTCCCCTAATCCTAACCCGTACGCTAACACTAACCCACGCCCTCACACGCACGCTCCCCCTAAAGCGTTGCCGTACCCTCACCTGGACCCTAAACCGTCCCCGTCCCTTAACCCTAACCCTAGCCCGAACCCTAACCCTAACCCTTCCCCGAAGCCTGACCCTCACCCGTCCCCTAATCCTAACACGTACGCTAACACTAACCCTCGCCCTCACACGCACGCTCCCCCTAAAGCGTTGCTGTACTCTTACCTGCACCCTAAACCGTCCCCATCCCCTAACCCTAACCCTAGCCCGAACCCTAACCCTAACCCTTCCCCGAAGCCTGACCCTCACCCGTCCCCTAATCCTAACACGTACGCTAACACTAACCCGCGCCCTCACACGCACGCTCCCCCTAAAGCGTTGCCGTACCCTCACCTGGACCCTGAACCGTCCCCGTCCCCTAACCCTAACCCTAGCCCGAACCCTAACCCTAACCCTTCCCCGAAGCCTGACCCTCACCCGTCCCCTAATCCTAACCCGTACGCTAACACTAACCCGCGCCCTCACACGTACGCTCCCCCTAAAGCGTTGCCGTACCCTCACCTGGACCCTAAACTGTCCCCGTCCCCTAACCCTAACCCTAGCCCGAACCCTAACCCTAACCCTTCCCCGAAGCCTGACCCTCACCCGTCCCCTAATCCTAACCAGTACGCTAACACTAACCCGCGTCCTCACACGCATGCTCCCCCTAAAGCGTTGCCGTACCCTCACCTGGACCCGAAACAGTCCCCGTCCCTTAACCCTTACCCTAGCACGAACCCTAACCCTAACCCTTCCCCGAAGCCTGACCCTCACCCGTCCCCTAATCCTAACCCGTACGCTAACACTAACCCGCGCCCTCACACGCACGCTCCCCCTAAAGCGTTGCCGTACCCTCACCTGGACCCTAAACCTTCCCCATCCCCTAACCCTAACCCTAGCCAGAACCCTTACCCTAACCCTTACCCGAAGCCTGACCCTCACCCGTCCCCTAATCCTAACCCGTACGCTAACACTAACCCGCGCCCTCACACGCACGCTCCCCCTAAAGTGTTTCCGTACCCTCACCTGGACCCTAAACCGTCCCCGTCCCCTAACCCTAACCCTAGCCCGAACCCTAACCCTAACCCTTCCCCGAAGCCTGACCCTCACCCGTCCCCTAATCCTAACCCGTACGCTAACACTAACCCGTGCCCTCACACGCACGCTCCCCCTAAAGCGTTGCCGTACCCTCACCTGGACCCTAAACCGTCCCCGTCCCCTAACCCTAACCCTAGCCCGAACCCTAACCCTAACCCTTCCCCGAAGCCTGACCCTCACCCGTCCCCTAATCCTAACCCGTAAGCTAACACTAACCCGCGCCCTCACACGCACGCTCCCCCTAAAACGTTGCCGTACCCTCACCTGGACCCTAAACCGTCCCCGTCCCCTAACCCTAACCCTAGCCCGAACCCTAACCCTAACCCTTCCCAGAAGCCTGACCCTCACCCGTCCCCTAATCCTAACCCGTACGCTAACACTAACCCGCGCCCTCACACGCACGCTCCCCCTAAAGCGTTGCCGTACCCTCACCTGGACCCTAAACCGTCCCCGTCCCCTAACCCTAACCCTAGCCCGAACCCTAACCCTAACCCTTCCCCGAAGCCTGACCCTCACCCGTCCCCTAATCCTAACCCGTACGCTATCACTAACCCGCGCCCTCACACGCACGCTCCCCCTAAAACGTTGCCGTACCCTCACCTGGACCCTAAACCGTCCCCGTCCCCTAACCCTAACCCTAGCCCGAACCCTAACCCTAACCCTTCCCCGAAGCCTGACCCTCACCCGTCCCCTAATCCTAACCGTACGCTAACACTAACCCAAGCCCTCACACGCACGCTCCCCCTAAAGCGTTGCCGTACCCTCACCTGGACCCTAAACCGTCCCCGTCCCCTAACCCTAAACCTAGCCCGAACCCTAACCCTAACCCTTCCCCGAAGCCTGACCCTCACCCGTCCCCTAATCCTAACCCGTACGCTAACACTAACCTGCGCCCTCACACGCACGCTCCCCCTAAAGCTTTGCCGTACCCTCACCTGGACCCTAAACCGTCCCCGTCCCCTAACCCTAACCCTACACCAAACCATAACCCTAACCCTTCCCCGAAGCCTGACCCTCACCCGTCCCCTAATCCTAAGCCGTACGCTAACACTAACCCGCGCCCTCACACGCACGCTCCCCCTAAAGCGTTGCCGTACCCTCACTTGGACCCTAAACCGTCCCCGTCCCCTAACCCTAACCCTAGCCCGAACCCTAAGCCTAACCCTTCCCCGAAGCCTGACCGTCACCCGTCCCCTAATCCTAACCCGTACGCTAACTCTAACCCGCACCCTCACACGCACGCTCCCCCTAAAGCGTTGCCGTACCCTCACCTGGACCCTAAACCGTCCCCGTCCCCTAACCCTAACCCTAGCCCGAACCCTAACCCTAACACTTTCCTGAAGCCTGACCCTCACCCGTCCCCTAATCCTAAACCGTACGCTAACACTAACCCGCGCCCTCACACGCACGCTCCCCCTAAAGCGTTACCGTACCCTCACCTGGACCCTAAACCGTCCCCGTCCCCTAACCCTAACCCTAGCCCGAACCCTAACCCTAACCCTTCCCCGAAGCCTGACCCTCACCCGTCCCCTAATCCTAACCCGTACGCTAACACTAACCCGCGCCCTCACACGCACGCTCCCCCTAAAGCGTTGCCGTACCCTCACCTGGACCCTAAACCGTCCCCGTCCCCTAACCCTAACCCTAGCCCGAACCCTAACCCTAACCCTTCCCCGAAGCCTGACCCTCACCCGTCCCCTAATCCTAACCCGTACGCTAACACTAACCCGCGCCCTCACACGCACGCTCCCCCTAAAGCGTTGCCGTACCCTCACCTGGACCCTAAACCGTCCCCGTCCCCTAACCCTAACCCTAGCCCGAACCCTAACCCTAACCCTTCCCCGAAGCCTGACCCTCACCCGTCCCCTAATCCTAACCCGTACGCTAACACTAACCCGCGCCATCACACGCACGCTCCCCCTAAAGCGTTGCCGTACCCTCACCTGGACTCTAAACCGTCCCCATCCCCTAACCCTAACCCTAGCCCGAACCCTAACCGTAACTCTTCCCCGAAGCCTGACCCTCACCCGTCCCCTAATCCTAACCCGTACGCTAACACTAAGCCGCGCCCTCACACGCACGCTCCCCCTAAAGCGTTGCCGTACCCTCACCTGAACCCTAAACCGTCCCCGTCCCCTAACCCTAACCCTAGCCCGAACCCTAACCCTAACCCTTCCCCGAAGCCTGACCCTCACCCGTCCCCTAATCCTAACCCGTACGCTAACACTAACCCGCGCCCTCACATGCACGCTCCCCCTAAAGCGTTGCCGTACCCTCACCTGGACCCGAAACCGTCCCCGTCCCCTAACCCTAACCCTAGCCCTAACCCTAACCCTAACCCTTCCCCGAAGCCTGACCCTCACCCGTCCCCTAATCCTAACCCGTACGCTAACACTAACCCGCGCCCTCACACGCTCGCTCCCCCTAAAGCGTTGCCGTACCTTCACCTGGACCCTGAACCGTCCCCGTCCCCTAACCCTAACCCTAGCCCGAACCCTAACCCTAAACCTTCCCCGAAGCCTGACCCTCACCCGTCCCCTAATCCTAACCCGCACGCTAACACTAACACGCGCCCTCACACGTACGCTCCCCCTAAAGCGTTGCCGTACCCTCACCTGGACCCTAAACCGTCCCCGTCCCCTAACCCTAACCCTAGCCCGAACCCTAACCCTAACCCTTCCCCGAAGCCTGACCCTCACCCGTCCCCTAATCCTAACCCGTACGCTAACACTAACCCGCGCCCTCACACGCACGCTCCCCCTAAAGCGTTGCCGTACCCTCACCTGGACCCTAAACCGTCCCCGTCCCCTAACCCTAACCCTAGCCCGAACCCTAACCCTAACCCTTCCCCGAAGCCTGACCCTCACCCGTCCCCTAATCCTAACCCGTACGCTAACACTAACCCGCGCCCTCACACGCACGCTCCCCCTAAAGCGTTGCCGTACCCTCACCTGGACCCTAAACCGTCCCCGTCCCCTAACCCTAACCCTAGCCCGAACCCTAACCCTAACCCTTCCCCGAAGCCTGACCCTCACCCGTCCCCTAATCCTAAACCGTACGCTAACACTAACCCGTGCCCTCACACGCACGCTCCCCCTAAAGCGTTGCCGTACCCTCACCTGGACCCTAAACCGTCCCCGTCCCCTAAGCCTAACCCTAGCCCGAACCCTAACCCTAACCCTTCCCCGAAGCCTGACCCTCACCCGTCCCCTAATCCTAACCCGTACGCTAACACTAACCCGCGCCCTCACACGCACGCTCCCCCTAAAGCGTTGCCGTACCCTCACCTGGACCCTAAACCGTCCCCGTCCCCTAACCCTAACCCTAGCCCGAACCCTAACCCTAACCCTTCCCCGAAGCCTGACCCTCACCCGTCCCCTAATCCTAACCCGTACGCTAACACTAACCCGCGCCCTCACACGCACGCTCCCCCTAAAGCGTTGCCGTACCCTCACCTGGACCCTAAACCGTCCCCGTCCCCTAACCCTAACCCTAGCCCGAACCCTAACCCTAACCCTTCCCCGAAGCCTGACCCTCACCTGTCCCCTAATCCTAACCCGTACGCTAACACTAACCTGCGCCCTCACAAGCACGTTCCCCCTAAAGCGTTGCCGTACCCTCACCTGGACCCTAAACCGTCCCCGTCCCCTAACGCTAACCCTAGCCCGAACCCTAACCCTAACCCTTCCCCGAAGCCTGACCCTCACCCGTCCCCTAATCCTAACCCGTACGCTAACACTAACCCGCGCCCTCACACGAACGCTCCCCCTAAAGCGTTGCCGTACCCTCACCTGGACCCTAAACCGTCCCCGTCCCCTAACCCTAACCCTAGCCCGAACCCTAACCCTAACCCTTCCCCGAAGCCTGACCCTCACCCGTCCCCTAATCCTAACCCGTACGCTAACACTAACCCGCGCCCTCACACGCACGCTCCTCCTAAAGCGTTGCCGTACCCTCACCTGGACCCTAAACCGTCCCCGTCCCCTAACCCTAACCCTAGCCCGAACCCTAACCCTAACCCTTCCCCGAAGCCTGACCCTCACCCGTCCCGTAATCCTAAGCCGTACGCTAACACTAACCCGCGCCCTCACACGCACGCTCCCCCTAAAGCGTTGCCGTACCCTCACCTGGACCCTAAACCGTCCCCGTCCCCTAACCCTAACCCTAGCCCGAACCCTAACCCTAACCCTTCTCCGAAGCCTGAAACTCACACGTCCCCTAATCCTAACCCGTACGCTAACACTAACCCGCGCCCTCACACGTACGCTCCCCCTAAAGCGTTGCCGTACCCTCACCTGGACCCTAAACCGTCCCCGTCCCCTAACCCTAACCCTAGCCCGAACCCTAACCCTAACCCTCCCCCGAAGCCTGACCCTCACCCGTCCCCTAATCCTAACCCGTACGCTAACACTAACCCGCGCCCTCACACGCACGCTCCCCCTAAAGCGTTGCCGTACCCTCACCTGGACCCTAAACCGTCCCCGTCCCCTAACCCTAACCCTAGCCCGAACCCTAACCCTAACCCTCCCCGAAGCCTGACCCTCACCCGTCCCCTAATCGTAACCCGTACGCTAACACTAACCCGCGCCCTCACACGCACGCTCCCCCTAAAGCGTTGCCGTACCCTCACCTGGACCCGAAACCGTCCCCGTCCCCTAACCCTAACCCTAGCCCGAACCCTAACCCTAACCCTTCCCCGAAGCCTGACCCTCACCCGTCCCCTAATCCTAACCCGTACGCTAACACTAACCTGCGCCCTCACACGCACGCTCCCCCTAAAGCGTTGCCGTACCCTCACCTGGACCCTAAACCGTCCCCGTCCCCTAACCCTAACCCTAGCCCGAACCCTAACCCTAACCCTTCCCCGAAGCCTGACACTCACCCGTCCCCTAATCCTAACCCGTACGCTAACACTAACCCGCGCCCTCACATGCACGCTCCCCCTAAAGCGTTGCCGTACCCTCAACTGGACCCTAAACCGTCCCCGTCCCCTAACCCTAACCCTAGCCCGAACCCTAACCCTAACACTTTCCCGAAGCCTGACCCTCACCCGTCCCCTAATCCTAAACCGTACGCTAAGACTAACCCGCGCCCTCACACGCACGCTCCCCCTAAAGCGTTACCGTACCCTCACCTGGACCCTAAACCGTTCCCGTCCCCTAACCCTAACCCTAGCCCGAACCCTAACCCTAACCCTTCCCCGAAGCCTGACCCTCACCCGTCCCCTAATCCTAACCCGTACGCTAACACTAACCCGCGCCCTCACACGCACGCTCCCCCTAAAGCGTTGCCGTACCCTCACCTGGACCCTAAAACGTCCCCGTCCCCTAACCCTAACCCTAGCCCGAACCCTAACCCTAACCCTTCCCCGAAGCCTGACCCTCACCCGTCCCCTAATCCTAACCCGTACGCTAACACTAACCCGCGCCCTCACACGCACGCTCCCCCTAAAGCGTTGCCGTACCGTCACCTGGACCCTAAACCGTCCCCGTCCCCTAACCCTAACCCTAGCCCGAACCCTAACCCTAACCCTTCCCCGAAGCCTGACCCTCACCCGTCCCCTAATCCTAACCCGTACGCTAACACTAACCCGCGCCCTCACACGCACGCTCCCCCTAAAGCGTTGCCGTACCCTCACCTGGACTCTAAACCGTCCCCATCCCCTAACCCTAACCCTAGCCCGAACCCTAACCGTAACTCTTCCCCGAAGCCTGACGCTCACCCGTCCCCTAATCCTAACCCGTACGCTAACACTAAGCCGCGCCCTCACACGCACGCTCCCCCTAAAGCGTTGCCGTACCCTCACCTGAACCCTAAACCGTCCCCGTCCCCTAACCCTAACCCTAGCCCGAACCCTAACCCTAACCCTTCCCCGAAGCCTGACCCTCACCCGTCCCCTAATCGTAACCCGTACGCTAACACTAACCCGCGCCCTCACATGCACGCTCCCCCTAAAGCGTTGCCGTACCCTCACCTGGACCCGAAACCGTCCCCGTCCCCTAACCCTAACCCTAGCCCTAACCCTAACCCTAACCCTTCCCCGAAGCCTGACCCTCACCCGTCCCCTAATCCTAACCCGTACGCTAACACTAACCCTCGCCCTCACACGCACGCTCCCCCTAAAGCGTTGCCGTACCCTCACCTGGAACCTAAACCGTCCCCGTCCCCTAACCCTAACCCTAGCCCGAACCCTAACCCTAACCCTTCCCCAAAGCCTGACCCTCACCCGTCCCCTAATCCTAACCCGTACGCTAACACTAACCCGCGCCCTCACACGCACACTCCCCCTAAAGCGTTGCCGTACCCTCACCTGGACCCTAAACCGTCCCCGTCCCCTAACCCTAACCCTAGCCCGAACCCTAACCCTAACCCTTCCCCGAAGCCTGACCCTCACCCGTCCCCTAATCCTAACCCGTACGCTAACACTAACCCGCGCCCTCACACGCTCGCTCCCCCTAAAGCGTTGCCGTACCTTCACCTGGACCCTGAACCGTCCCCGTCCCCTAACCCTAACCCTAGCCCGAACCCTAACCCTAAACCTTCCCCGAAGCCTGACCCTCACCCGTCCCCTAATCCTAACCCGTACGCTAACACTAACCCGCGCCCTCACACGCACGCTCCCCCTAAAGCGTTGCCGTACCCTCACCTGGACCCTAAACCGTCCCCGTCCCCTAACCCTAACCCTAGCCCGAACCCTAACCCTAACCCTTCCCCGAAGCCTGACCCTCACCCGTCCCCTAATCCTAACCCGTACGCTAACACTAACCCGCGCCCTCACACGCACGCTTCCCCTAAAGCGTTGCCGTACCCTCATCTGGACCCTAAACCGTCCCCGTCCCCTAACCCTAACCCTAGCCCGAACCCTAACCCTAACCCTTCCCCGAAGCCTGACCCTCACCCGTCCCCTAATCCTAAACCGTACGCTAACACTAACCCGTGCCCTCACACGCACGCTCCCCCTAAAGCGTTGCCGTACCCTCACCTGGACCCTAAACCGTCCCCGTCCCCTAACCCTAACCCTAGCCCGAACCCTAACCCTAACCCTAACCCTTCCCCGAAGCCTGAACCTCACCCGTCCCCTAATCCTAACCCGTACGCTAACACTAACCCGCGCCCTCACACACACGCTCCCCCTAAAGCGTTGCCGTACCCTCACCTGGACCCTAAACCGTCCCCGTCCCCTAACCCTAACCCTAGCCCGAACCCTAACCCTAACCCTTCCCCGAAGCCTGACCCTCACCCGTCCCCTAATCCTAACCCGTACGCTAACACTAACCCGCGCCCTCACACGCACGCTCCCCCTAAAGCGTTGCCGTACCCTCACCTGGACCCTAAACCGTCCCCGTCCCCTAACCCTAACCCTAGCCCGAACCCTAACCCTAACCCTTCTCCGAAGCCTGACCCTCACCCGTCCCCTAATCCTAACCCGTACGCTAACACTAACCCGCGCCCTCACACGCACGCTCCCCCTAAAGCGTTGCCGTACCCTCACCTGGACCCTAAACCGTCCCCGTCCCCTAACCCTAACCCTAGCCCGAACCCTAAACCTAACCCTTCCCCAAAGCCTGACCCTCACCCGTCCCCTAATCCTAACCCGTACGCTAACACTAACCCGCACCCTCACACGCACGCTCCCCCTAAAGCGTTGCCGTACCCTCACCTGGACCCTAAACCGTCCCCGTCCCCTAACCCTAACCCTAGCCCGAACCCTAACCCTAACCCTTCCCCGAAGCCTGACCCTCACCCGTCCCCTAATCCTAACCCGTACGCTAACACTAACCCGCGCCCTCACACGCACGCTCCCCCTAAAGCGTTGCCGTACCCTCACCTGGACCCTAAACCGTCCCCGTCCCCTAACCCTAACCCTAGCCCGAACCCTAACCCTAACCCTTCCCCGAAGCCTGACCCTCACCCGTCCCCTAATCCTAACCCGTACTCTAACACTAACCCGCGCCCTCACACGCACGCTCCCCCGAAAGCGTTGCCGTACCCTCACCTGGACCCTAAACCGTCCCCGTACCCTAAACCTAACCCTAGCCCGAACCCTAACCCTAACCCTTCCCCGAAGCCTGACCCTCACCCGTACCCTAATCCTAACCCGTACGCTAACACTAACCCGCGCCCTCACACGCACGCTCCCCCTAAAGCGTTGCCGTACCCTCACCTGGACCCGAAACCGTCCCCGTCCCTTAACCCTTACCCTAGCCCGAACCCTAACCCTAACCCTTCCCCGAAGCCTGACCCTCACCCGTCCCCTAATCCTAACCCGTACGCTAACACTAACCCGCGCCCTCACACGCACGCTCCCCCTAAAGCGTTGCCGTACCCTCACCTGGACCCTAAACCGTCCCCGTCCCCTAACCCTAACCCTAGCCCGAACCCTAACCCTAACCCTTCCCCGAAGCCTGACCCTCACCCGTCCCCTAATCCTAACCCGTACGCTAACACTAACCCGCGCCCTCACACGCACGCTCCCCCTAAAGCGTTGCCGTACCCTCACCTGGACCCTAAACCGTCCCCGTCCCCTAACCCTAACCCTAGCCCGAACCCTAACCCTAACCCTTCCCCGAAGCCTGACCCTCACCCGTCCCCTAATCCTAACCCGTACGCTAACACTAACCCGCGCCCTCACACGCACGCTCTCCCTAAAGCGTTGCCGTACCCTCACCTGGACCCTAAACCGTCCCCATCCCCTAACCCTAACCCTAGCCCGAACCCTAACCCTAACCCTTCCCCGAAGCCTGACCCTCACCCGTCCCCTAATCCTAACCCGTACACTAACACTAACCCGCGCCCTCACACGCACGCTCCCCCTAAAGCGTTGCCGTACCCTCACCTGGACCCTAAACCGTCCCCGTCCCCTAACCCTAACCCTAGCCCGAACCTTAACCCTAACCCTTCCCCGATGCCTGACCCTCACCCGTCCCCTAATCCTAACCCGTACGCTAACACTAACCAGCGCCCTCACACGCACGCTCCCCCTAAAGCGTTGCCATACCCTCACCTGGACCCTAAACCGTCCCCGTCCCCTAACCCTAACCCTAGCCCGAACCCTAACCCTAACCCTTCCCCGAAGCCTGACCCTCACACGTCCCCTAATCCTAACCCATACGCTAACACTAAGCCGCGCCCTCACACGCACGCTCCCCCTAAAGCGTTGCCGTACCCTCACCTGGACCCTAAACCGTCCCCGTCCCCTAACCCTAACCCTAGCCCGAACCCTAACCCTAACGCTTCCCCGAAGCCTGACCCTCACCCGTCCCCTAATCCTAAACCGTACGCTAACACTAACCCGTGCCCTCACACGCACGCTACCCCTAAAGCGTTGCCGTACCCTCACCTGGACCCTAAACCGTCCCCGTCCCCTAACCCTAACCCTAGCCCGAACCCTAACCCTAACCCTAACCCTTCCCCGAAGCCTGAACCTCACCCGTCCCCTAATCCTAACCCGTACGCTAACACTAACCCGCGCCCTCACACACACGCTCCCCCTAAAGCGTTGCCGTACCTTCACCTGGACCCTAAACCGTCCCCGTCCCCTAACCCTAACCCTAGCCCGAACCCTAAGCCTAACCCTTCCCCGAAGCCTGACCCTCACCCGTCCCCTAATCCTAACCCGTACGTTAACACTAACCCGCGCCCTCACACGCACGCTCCCCCTAAAGCGTTGCCGTACCCTCACCTGGACCCTAAACCGTCCCCGTCCCCTAACCCTAACCCTAGCCCGAACCCTAACCCTAACCCTTCCCCGAAGCTTGACCCTCACCCGTCCCCTAATCCTAACCCGTACGCTAACACTAACCCGCGCCCTCACACGCACGCTCCCCCTAAAGCGTTGCCGTACCCTCACCTGGACCCTAAACCGTCCCCGTCCCCTAACCCTAACCCTAGCCCGAACCCTAACCCTAACCCTTCCACGAAGCCTGACCCTCACCCGTCCCCTAATCCTAACCCGTACGCTAACACTAACCCGCGCCCTCACACGCACGCTCCCCCTAAAGCGTTGCCGTACCCTCACCTGGACCCTAAAACGTCCCCGTCCCCTAACCCTAACCCTAGCCCGAACCCTAACCCTAACCCTTCCCCGAAGCCTGACCCTCACCCGTACCCTAATCCTAACCCGTACGCTAACACTAACCCGCGCCCTCACACGCACGCTCCCCCTAAAGCGTTGCCGTACCCTCACCTGGACCCGAAACCGTCCCCGTCCCTTAACCCTTACCCTAGCCCGAACCCTAACCCTAACCCTTCCCCGAAGCCTGACCCTCACCTGTCCCCTAATCCTAACCCGTACGCTAACACTAACCCGCGCCCTCACATGCACGCTCCCCCTAAAGCGTTGCCGTACCCTCACCTGGACCCTAAACCGTCCCCGTCCCCTAACCCTAACCCTAGCCCGAACTCTAACCCTAACCCTTCCCCGAAGCCTGACCCTCACCCGTCCCCTAATCCTAACCCGTACGCTAACACTAACCCGCGCCCTCACACGCACGCTCCCCCTAAAGCGTTGCCGTACCCTCACCTGGACCCTAAACCGTCCCCGTCCCCTAACCCTAACCCTAGCCCGAACCCTAACCCTAACCCTTCCCCGAAGCCTGACCCTCACCCGTCCCCTAATCCTAACCTGTACGCTAACACTAACCCGCGCCCTCACACGCACGCTCCCCCTAAAGCGTTGCCGTACCCTCACCTGGACCCTAAACCGTACCCGTCCCCTAACCCTAACCCTAGCCCGAACCCTAACCCTAACCCTTCCCCGAAGCCTGACCCTCACCCGTCCCCTAATCCTAAGCCGTACGCTAACACTAACCCGCGCCCTCACACGCACGCTCCCCTTAAAGCGTTGCCGTACCCTCACCTGGACTCTAAACCGTCCCCGTCCCCTAACCTTAACCCTAGCCCGAACCCTAACCCTAACCCTTCCCCGAAGCCTGACCCTCACCCGTCCCCTAATCCTAACCCGTACGCTAACACTAAGCCACGCCCTCACACGCACGCTCCCCCTAAAGCCTTGCCGTACCCTCACCTGGACCCTAAACCATCCCCGTCCCCTAACCCTAACCCTAGCCCGAAACCTAACCCTAACCCTTCCCCGAAGCCTGACCCTCACCCGTCCCCTAATCCTAACCCGTACGCTAACACTAACCCGCGCCCTCACATGCACGCTCCCCGTAAAGCGTTGCCGTACCCTCAGCTGGACCCGAAACCGTCCCCGTCCCCTAACCCTAACCCTAGCCCGAACCCTAACCCTAAACCTTCCCCGAAGCCTGACCCTCACCCGTCCCCTAATCCTAACCCGTACGCTAACACTAACCCGCGCCCTCACACGCACGCTCCCCCTAAAGCGTTGCCGTACCCTCACCTGGACCCTGAACCGTCCCCGTCCCCTAACCCTAACCCTAGCCCGAACCCTAACCCTAACCCTTCCCCGAAGCCTGACCCTCACCCGTCCCCTAATCCTAACCCGTACGCTAACACTAACCCGCGCCCTCACACGTACGCTCCCCCTAAAGAGTTGCCGTACCCTCACCTGGACCCTAAACCGTCCCCGTCCCCTAACCCTAACCCTAGCCCGAATCCTAACCCTAACCCTTCCCCGATGCCTGACCCTCACCCGTCCCCTAATCCTAACCCGTACGCTAACACTAACCCGCGTCCTCACACGCACTCTCCCCCTAAAGCGTTGCCGTACCCTCACCTGGACCCTAAACCGTCCCCGTCCCTTAACCCTAACCCTAGCCCGAACCCTAACCCTAAACCTTCCCCGAAGCCTGACCCTCACCCGTCCCCTAATCCTAACCCGTACGCTAACACTAACCCGCGCCCTCACACGCACGCTCCCCCTAAAGCGTTGCCGTACCCTCACCTGGACCCTAAACCTTCCCCATCCCCTAACCCTAACCCTAGCCCGAACCCTAACCCTAACCCATCCCCGAAGCCTGACCCTCACCCGTCCCCTAATCCTAACCCGTACGCTAACACTATCCCGCGCCCTCACACGCACGCTCCCCCTAAAGCGTTGCCGTACCCTCACCTGGACCCTAAACCGTCCCCGTCCCCTAACCCTAACCCTAGCCCGAACCCTAACCCTAACCCTTCCCCGAAGCCTGACCCTCACCCGTCCCCTAATCCTAAGCCGTACGCTAACACTAACGCGCGCCCTCACACGCACGATCCCCCTAAAGCGTTGCCGTACCCTCACCTGGACCCTAAACCGTCCCAGTCCCCTAACCCTAACCCTAGCCCGAACCCTAACCCTAACCCTTCCCCGAAGCCTGACCCTCACCCGTCCCCTATCCTAACCCGTACGCTAACACTAACCCGCGCCCTCACACGCACGCTCCCCCTAAAGCGTTGCCGTACCCTCACCTGGACCCTAAACCGTCCCAGTCCCCTAACCCTAACCCTAGCCCGAAACCTAACCCTAACCCTTCCCCGAAGCCTGACCCTCACCCGTCCCCTAATCCTAACCCGTACGCTAACACTAACCCGCGCCCTCACACGCACGCTCCCCCTAAAGCGTTGCCGTACCCTCACCTGGACCCTAAACCGTCCCCGTCCCCTAACCCTAACCCTAGCCCGAACCCTAACCCTAACCCTTCCCCGAAGCCTGACCCTCACCCGTCCCCTAATCCTAACCCGTACGCTAACACTAACCCGTGCCCTCACACGCACGCTCCCCCTAAAGCGTTGCTGTACCCTCACCTGGACCCTAAACCGTCCCCGTCCCCTAACCCTAACCCTAGCCCGAACCTTAACCCTAACCCTTCCCCGATGCCTGACCCTCACCCGTCCCCTAATCCTAACCCGTACGCTAACACTAACCCGCGCCCTCACACGCACGCTCCCCCTAAAGCGTTGCCGTACCCTCACCTGGACCCTAAACCGTCCCCGTCCGCTAACCCTAACCCTAGCCCGAACCCTAACCCTAACCCTTCCCCGAAGCCTGACCCTCACCCGTCCCCTAATCCTAACCCGTACGCTAACACTAACCCACGCCCTCACACGCACGCTCCCCCTAAAGCGTTGCCGTACCCTCACCTGGACCCTAAACCGTTCCCGTCCGCTAACCCTAACCCTAGCCCGAACCCTAACCCTAACCCTTCCCCGAAGCCTGACCCTCACCCGTCCCCTAATCCTAACCCGTACGCTAACACTAACCCGCGCCCTCACACGCACGCTCCCCCTAAAGCGTTGCCGTACCCTCAGCTGGACCCTAAACCGTCCCCGTCCCCTAACCCTAACCCTAGCCCAAACCCTAACCCTAACCCTTCCCCGAAGCCTGACCCTACCCGTCCCCTAATCCTAAGCCGTACGCTAACACTAACCCGCGCCCTCACACGCACGCTCCCCCTAAAGCGTTGCCGTACCCTCACCTGGACCCTAAACCGTCCCCGTCCCCTAACCCTAACCCTAGCCCAAACCCTAACCCTAACCCTTCCCCGAAGCCTGACCCTACCCGTCCCCTAATCCTAACCCGTACGCTAACACTAACCCGCGCCCTCACACGCACGCTCCCCCTAAAGGGTTGCCGTACCCTCACCTGGACCCTAAACCGACCCCGTCCCCTAACCCTAACCCTAGCCCGAACTTTAACCCTAACCCTTCCCCGAAGCCTGACCCTCACCCGTCCCCTAATCCTAACACGTACGCTAACGCTATCGCGCGCCCTCACACGCACGCTCCCCCTAAAGCATTGCCGTACCCTCACGTGGACCCTAAACCGTCCCCGTCCCCTAACCCTAACCCTAGGCAGAACCCTAACCCTAACCCTTCCCCGAAGCCTGACCCTCACCCGTCCCCTAATCCTAACCCGTACGCTAACACTAACCCGCGCCCTCACACGCACGCTCCCCCTAAAGCGTTGCCGTACCCTCAACTGGACCCTAAACCGTCCCAGTCCCCTAACCCTAACCCTAGCCCGAACCCTAACCCTAACCCTTCCCCGAAGCCTGACCCTCACCCGTCCCCTAATTCTAACCCGTACGCTAACACTAACCCGCGCCCTCACACGCACGCTCCCCCTAAAGCGTTGCCGTACCCTCACCTGGACCCTAAACCGTCCCCGTCCCCTAACCCTAACCCTAGCCCGAACCCTAACCCTAACCCTTCCCCGAAGCCTGACCCTCACCCGTCCCCTAATCCTAACCCGTACGCTAACACTAACCCGCGCCCTCACACGCACGTTCCCCCTAAAACGTTGCCGTACCCTCACCTGGACCCTAAACCGTCCCCGTCCCCTAACCCTAACCCTAGCCCGAACCCTAACCCTAACCCTTCCCCGAAGCCAGACCCTCACCCGTCCCCTAATCCTAACCCGTACGCTAACACTAACCCGCGCCCTCACACGAACGCTCCCCCTAAAGCGTTGCCGTACCCTCACCTGGACCCTAAACCGTCCCTGTCCCCTAATCCTAACCCTAGCCCGAACCCTAACCCTAACCCTTCCCCGAAGCCTGACCCTCACCCGTCCCCTAATCCTAACCCGTACGCTAACACTAACCCGCGCCCTCACACGCACGCTCCTCCTAAAGCATTGCCGTACCCTCACCTGGACCCTAAACCGTCCCCGTCCCCTAACCCTAACCCTAGCCCGAACCCTAACCCTAACCCTTCCCCGAAGCCTGACCCTCACCCGTCCCCTAATCCTAAGCCGTACGCTAACACTAACCCGCGCCCTCACACGCACGCTCCCCCTAAAGCGTTGCCGTACCCTCCTCTTGACCCTAAACCGTCCCCGTCCCCTAACACTAACCCTAGCCCGAACCCTAACCCTAACCCTTCCCCGAAGCCTGACCCTCACCCGTCCCCTAATCCTAACCCGTACGCTAACACTAACGCGCGCCCTCACACGCACGCTCCCCCTAAAGCGTTTCCGTACCCTCACCTGGACCCTAAACCGTCCCCGTCCCCTAACCCTAACCCTAGCCCGAACCCTAACCCTAACCCTTCCCCGAAGCCTGACCCTCACCCGTCCCCTAATCCTAACCCGTACGCTAACACTAACGCGCGCCCTCACACGCACGCTCCCCCTAAAGCGTTGCCGTACCCTCAACTGGACCCTAAACCATCCCCGTCCCCTAACCCTAACCCTAGCCCGAACCCTAACCCTAACCCTTCCCCGAAGCCTGACCCTCACCCGTCCCCTAATCCTAACCCGTACGCTAACACTAACCCGCGCCCTCACACGCACGCTCCCCCTAAAGCGTTGCCGTACCCTCACCTGGACCCTAAACCGTCCCCGTCCCCTAACCCTAACCCTAGCCCGAACCCTAACCCTAACCCTTCCCCGAAGCCTGACCCTCACCTGTCCCCTAATCCTAAGCCGTACGCTAACACTAACGCGCGCCCTCACACGCACGCTCCCCCTAAAGCGTTGCCGTATCCTCACCTGGACCCTGAACCGTCCCCGTCCCCTAACCCTAACCCTAGCCCGAACCCTAACCCTAACCCTTCCCCGAAGCCTGACCCTCACCCGTCCCCTAATCCTAACCCGTACGCTAACACTAACACGCGCCCTCACACGTACGCTCCCCCTAAAGCGTTGCCGTACCCTCACCTGGACCCTAAACCGTCCCCGTCCCCTAACCCTAACCCTAGCCCGAACCCTAACCCTAACCCTTCCCCGATGCCTGACCCTCACCCGTCCCCTAATCCTAACCCGTACGCTAACACTAACCCGCGTCTTCACACGCACTCTCCCCCTAAAGCGTTGCCGTACCCTCACCTGGACCCTAAACCGTCCCCGTCCCTTAACCCTAACCCTAGCCCGAACCCTAACCCTAAACCTTCCCCGGAGCCTGACCCTCACCCGTCCCCTAATCCTAACCCGTACGCTAACACTAACCCGCGCCCTCACACGCACGCTCCCCCTAAAGCGTTGCCGTACCCTCACCTGGACCCTAAACCTTCCCCATCCCCTAACCCTAACCCTAGCCCGAAACCTAACCCTAACCCTTCCCCGAAGCCTGACCCTCACCCGTCCCCTAATCCTAACCCGTACGCTAACACTAACCCGCGCCCTCACACGCACGCTCCCCCTAAAGCGTTACCGTACCCTCACCTGGACCCTAAACCGTCCCCATCCCCTAACCCTAACCCTAGCCCGAACCCTAACCCTAACCCTTCCCCGAAGCCTGACCCTCACCCGTCCCCTAATCCTAACCCGTACGCTAACACTAACCCGCGCCCTCACACGCACGCTACCCCTAAAGCGTTGCCGTACCCTCACCTGGACCCTAAACCGTCCCCGTCCCCTAACCCTAACCCTAGCCCGAACCCTAACCCTAACCCTTCCCCGAAGCCTGACCCTCACCCGTCCCCTAATCCTAAGCCGTACGCTAACACTAACGCGCGGCCTCACACGCACGCTCCCCCTAAAGCGTTGCCGTACCCTCACCTGGACCCTAAACCGTCCCAGTCCCCTAACCCTAACCCTAGCCCGAACCCTAACCCTAACCCTTCCCCGAAGCCTGACCCTCACCCGTCCCCTAATCCTAACCCGTACGCTAACACTAAGCCGCGCCCTCACACGCACGCTCCCCCTAAAGCGTTGCCGTACCCTCACCTGGACCCTAAACCATCCCCGTCCCCTAACCCTAACCCTAGCCCGAACCCTAACCCTAACCCTTCCCCGAAGCCTGACCCTCACCCGTCCCCTAATCCTAACCCGTACGCTAACACTAACCCGCGCCCTCACACGCACGCTCCCCCTAAAGCGTTGCCGTACCCTCACCTGGACCCTAAACCTTCCCCATTCCCTAACCCTAACCCTAGCCCGAACCCTAACCCTAACCCTTCCCCGAAGCCTGACCCTCACCCGTCCCCTAATCCTAACCCGTACGCTAACACTAACCCGCGCCCTCACACGCACGCTCCCCCTAAAGCGTTGCCGTACCCTCACCTGGACCCTAAACCGTCCCCGTCCCCTAACCCTAACCCTAGCCCGAACCCTAACCCTAACCCTTCCCCGAAGCCTGACCCTCACCCGTCCCCTAATCGTAAGCCGTACGCTAACACTAACGCGCGCCCTCACACGCACGCTCCCCCTAAAGCGTTGCCGTACCCTCACCTGGACCCTAAACCATCCCCGTCCCCTAACCCTAACCCTAGCCCGAACCCTAACCCTAACCCTTCCCCGAAGCCTGACCCTCACCCGTCCCCTAATCCTAACCCGTACGCTAACACTAACCCGCGCCCTCACATGCACGCTCCCCATAAAGCGTTGCCGTACCCTCAGCTGGACCCGAAACCGTCCCCGTCCCCTAACCCTAACCCTAGCCCGAACCCTAACCCTAAACCTTCCCCGAAGCCTGACCCTCACCCGTCCCCTAATCCTAACCCGTACGGTAACACTAACCCGCGCCCTCACACGCACGCTCCCCCTAAAGCGTTGCCGTACCCTCACCTGGACCCTGAACCGTCCCCGTCCCCTAACCCTAACCCTAGCCCGAACCCTAACCCTAACCCTTCCCCGAAGCCTGACCCTCACCCGTCCCCTAATCCTAACCCGTACGCTAACACTAACACGCGCCCTCACACGTACGCTCCCCCTAAAGCGATGCCGTACCCTCACCTGGACCCTAAACCGTCCCCGTCCCGTAACCCTAACCCTAGCCCGAACCCTAACCCTAACCCTTCCCCGATGCCTGACCCTAACCCGTCCCCTAATCCTAACCTGTACGCTAACACTAACCCGCGTCCTCACACGCACTCTCCCCCTAAAGCGTTGCCGTACCCTCACCTGGACCCTAAACCGTCCCCGTCCCTTAACCCTAACCCTAGCCCGAACCCTAACCCTAAACCTTCCCCGGAGCCTGACCCTCACCCGTCCCCTAATCCTAAGCCGTATGCTAACACTAACGCGCGGCCTCACACGCACGCTCCCCCTAAAGCGTTGCCGTACCCTCACCTGGACCCTAAACCGTCCCAGTCCCCTAACCCTAACACTAGCCCGAACCCTAACCCTAACCCTTCCCCGAAGCCTGACCCTCACCCGTCCCCTAATCCTAACCCGTACGCTAACACTAACCCGCGCCCTCACACGCACGCTCCCCCTAAAGCGTTGCCGTACCCTCACCTGGACACTAAACCGTCCCCATCCCCTAACCCTAACCCTAGCCCGAACCCTAACCCTAACCCTTCCCCGAAGCCTGACCCTCACCCGTCCCCTAATCCTAACCCGTACGCTAACACTAACCCGCGCCCTCACACGCACGCTCCCCCTAAAGCGTTGCCGTACCCTCACCTGGACCCTGAACCGTCCCCGTCCCCTAACCCTAACCCTAGCCCGAACCCTAACCCTAACCCTTCCCCGAAGCCTGACCCTCACCCGTCCCCTAATCCTAACCCGTACGCTAACACTAACCCGCGCCCTCACACGCACGCTCCTACTAAAGCGTTGCCGTACCCTCACCTGGACCCTAAACCGTCCCCGTCCCCTAACCCTAACCCTAGCCCGAACCCTAACCCTAACCCTTCCCCGAAGCCTGACCCTCACCCGTCCCCTAATCCTAACACGTACGCTAACACTAACGCGCGCCCTCACACGCACGCTCCCCCTAAAGCGTTGCCGTACCCTCACCTGGACCCTAAACCGTCCCCGTCCGCTAACCCTAACCCTAGCCCGAACCCTAACCCTAACCCTTCCCCGAAGCCTGACCCTCACCCGTCCCCTAATCCTAAGCCGTACGCTAACACTAACCCGCGCCCTCACACGCACGCTCCCCCTAAAGCGTTGCCGTACCCTCACCTGGACTCTAAACCGTCCCCGTCCCCTAACCCTAACCCTAGCCCGAACCCTAACCCTAACCCTTCCCCGAAGCCTGACCCTCACCCGTCCCCTAATCCTAACCCGTACGCTAACACTAAGCCACGCCCTCACACGCACGCTCCCCATAAAGCGTTGCCGTACCCTCACCTGGACCCTAAACCATCCCCGTCCCCTAACCCTAACCCTAGCCCGAACCCTAACCCTAACCCTTCCCCGAAGCCTGACCCTCACCCGTCCCCTAATCCTAACCCGTACGCTAACACTAACCCGCGCCCTCACACGCACGCTCCCCCTAAAGCGTTGCCGTACCCTGACCTGGACCCTAAACCTTCCCCATTCCCTAACCCTAACCCTAGCCCGAACCCTAACCCTAACCCTTCCCCGAAGCCTGACCCTCACCCGTCCCCTAATCCTAACCCGTACGCTAACACTAACCCGCGCCCTCACACGCACGCTCCCCCTAAAGCGTTGCCGTACCCTCACCTGGACCCTAAACCGTCCCCGTCCCCTAACCCTAACCCTAGCCCGAACCCTAACCCTAACCCTTCCCCGAAGCCTGACCCTCACCTGTCCCCTAATCCTAAGCCGTACGCTAACACTAACGCGCGCCCTCACACGCACGCTCCCCCTAAAGCGTTGCCGTATCCTCACCTGGACCCTGAACCGTCCCCGTCCCCTAACCCTAACCCTAGCCCGAACCCTAACCCTAACCCTTCCCCGAAGCCTGACCCTCACCCGTCCCCTAATCCTAACCCGTACGCTAACACTAACACGCGCCCTCACACGTACGCTCCCCCTAAAGCGTTGCCGTACCCTCACCTGGACCCTAAACCGTCCCCGTCCCCTAACCCTAACCCTAGCCCGAACCCTAACCCTAACCCTTCCCCGATGCCTGACCCTCACCCGTCCCCTAATCCTAACCCGTACGCTAACACTAACCCGCGTCTTCACACGCACTCTCCCCCTAAAGCGTTGCCGTACCCTCACCTGGACCCTAAACCGTCCCCGTCCCTTAACCCTAACCCTAGCCCGAACCCTAACCCTAAACCTTCCCCGGAGCCTGACCCTCACCCGTCCCCTAATCCTAACCCGTACGCTAACACTAACCCGCGCCCTCACACGCACGCTCCCCCTAAAGCGTTGCCGTACCCTCACCTGGACCCTGAACCGTCCCCGTCCCCTAACCCTAACCCTAGCCCGAACCCTAACCCTAACCCTTCCCCGAAGCCTGACCCTCACCCGTCCCCTAATCCTAACCCGTACGCTAACACTAACACGCGCCCTCACACGTACGCTCCCCCTAAAGCGATGCCGTACCCTCACCTGGACCCTAAACCGTCCCCGTCCCCTAACCCTAACCCTAGCCCGAACCCTAACCCTAACCCTTCCCCGATGCCTGACCCTAACCCGTCCCCTAATCCTAACCTGTACGCTAACACTAACCCGCGTCCTCACACGCACTCTCCCCCTAAAGCGTTGCCGTACCCTCACCTGGACCCTAAACCGTCCCCGTCCCTTAACCCTAACCCTAGCCCGAACCCTAACCCTAAACCTTCCCCGGAGCCTGACCCTCACCCGTCCCCTAATCCTAAGCCGTATGCTAACACTAACGCGCGGCCTCACACGCACGCTCCCCCTAAAGCGTTGCCGTACCCTCACCTGGACCCTAAACCGTCCCAGTCCCCTAACCCTAACACTAGCCCGAACCCTAACCCTAACCCTTCCCCGAAGCCTGACCCTCACCCGTCCCCTAATCCTAACCCGTACGCTAACACTAACCCGCGCCCTCACACGCACGCTCCCCCTAAAGCGTTGCCGTACCCTCACCTGGACACTAAACCGTCCCCATCCCCTAACCCTAACCCTAGCCCGAACCCTAACCCTAACCCTTCCCCGAAGCCTGACCCTCACCCGTCCCCTAATCCTAACCCGTACGCTAACACTAACCCACGCCCTCACACGCACGCTCCCCCTAAAGCGTTGCTGTACCCTCACCTGGACCCTAAACCGTCCCCGTCCCCAACCCTAACCCTAGCCCGAACCTTAACCCGAACCCTTCCCCGATGCCTGACCCTCACCCGTCCCCTAATCCTAACCCGTACGCTAACACTAACCCGCGCCCTCACACGCACGCTCCCCCTAAAGTGTTGCCGTACCCTCACCTGGACCCTAAACCGTCCCCGTCCCCTAAACCTAACCCTAGCCCGAACCCTAACCCTAACCCTTCCCCGAAGCCTGACCCTCACCCGTCCCCTAATCCTAACCCGTACGCTAACACTAACCCGCGCCCTCACACGCACGCTCCCCCTAAAGCGTTGCCGTACCCTCACCTGGACCCTGAACCGTCCCCGTCCCCTAACCCTAACCCTAGCCCGAACCCTAACCCTAACCCTTCCCCGAAGCCTGACCCTCACCCGTCCCCTAATCCTAACCCGTACGCTAACACTAACCCGCGCCCTCACACGCACGCTCCTACTAAAGCGTTGCCGTACCCTCACCTGGACCCTAAACCGTCCCCGTCCCCTAACCCTAACCCTAGCCCGAACCCTAACCCTAACCCTTCCCCGAAGCCTGACCCTCACCCGTCCCCTAATCCTAACACGTACGCTAACACTAACGCGCGCCCTCACACGCACGCTCCCCCTAAAGCGTTGCCGTACCCTCACCTGGACCCTAAACCGTCCCCGTCCGCTAACCCTAACCCTAGCCCGAACCCTAACCCTAACCCTTCCCCGAAGCCTGACCCTCACCCGTCCCCTAATCCTAAGCCGTACGCTAACACTAACCCGCGCCCTCACACGCACGCTCCCCCTAAAGCGTTGCCGTACCCTCACCTGGACTCTAAACCGTCCCCGTCCCCTAACCCTAACCCTAGCCCGAACCCTAACCCTAACCCTTCCCCGAAGCCTGACCCTCACCCGTCCCCTAATCCTAACCCGTACGCTAACACTAAGCCACGCCCTCACACGCACGCTCCCCATAAAGCGTTGCCGTACCCTCACCTGGACCCTAAACCATCCCCGTCCCCTAACCCTAACCCTAGCCCGAACCCTAACCCTAACCCTTCCCCGAAGCCTGACCCTCACCCGTCCCCTAATCCTAACCCGTACGCTAACACTAACCCGCGCCCTCACACGCACGCTCCCCCTAAAGCGTTGCCGTACCCTGACCTGGACCCTAAACCTTCCCCATTCCCTAACCCTAACCCTAGCCCGAACCCTAACCCTAACCCTTCCCCGAAGCCTGACCCTCACCCGTCCCCTAATCCTAACCCGTACGCTAACACTAACCCGCGCCCTCACACGCACGCTCCCCCTAAAGCGTTGCCGTACCCTCACCTGGACCCTAAACCGTCCCCGTCCCCTAACCCTAACCCTAGCCCGAACCCTAACCCTAACCCTTCCCCGAAGCCTGACCCTCACCTGTCCCCTAATCCTAAGCCGTACGCTAACACTAACGCGCGCCCTCACACGCACGCTCCCCCTAAAGCGTTGCCGTATCCTCACCTGGACCCTGAACCGTCCCCGTCCCCTAACCCTAACCCTAGCCCGAACCCTAACCCTAACCCTTCCCCGAAGCCTGACCCTCACCCGTCCCCTAATCCTAACCCGTACGCTAACACTAACACGCGCCCTCACACGTACGCTCCCCCTAAAGCGTTGCCGTACCCTCACCTGGACCCTAAACCGTCCCCGTCCCCTAACCCTAACCCTAGCCCGAACCCTAACCCTAACCCTTCCCCGATGCCTGACCCTCACCCGTCCCCTAATCCTAACCCGTACGCTAACACTAACCCGCGTCTTCACACGCACTCTCCCCCTAAAGCGTTGCCGTACCCTCACCTGGACCCTAAACCGTCCCCGTCCCTTAACCCTAACCCTAGCCCGAACCCTAACCCTAAACCTTCCCCGGAGCCTGACCCTCACCCGTCCCCTAATCCTAACCCGTACGCTAACACTAACCCGCGCCCTCACACGCACGCTCCCCCTAAAGCGTTGCCGTACCCTCACCTGGACCCTAAACCTTCCCCATCCCCTAACCCTAACCCTAGCCCGAAACCTAACCCTAACCCTTCCCCGAAGCCTGACCCTCACCCGTCCCCTAATCCTAACCCGTACGCTAACACTAACCCGCGCCCTCACACGCACGCTCCACCTAAAGCGTTACCGTACCCTCACCTGGACCCTAAACCGTCCCCATCCCCTAACCCTAACCCTAGCCCGAACCCTAACCCTAACCCTTCCCCGAAGCCTGACCCTCACCCGTCCCCTAATCCTAACCCGTACGCTAACACTAACCCGCGCCCTCACACGCACGCTACCCCTAAAGCGTTGCCGTACCCTCACCTGGACCCTAAACCGTCCCCGTCCCCTAACCCTAACCCTAGCCCGAACCCTAACCCTAACCCTTCCCCGAAGCCTGACCCTCACCCGTCCCCTAATCCTAAGCCGTACGCTAACACTAACGCGCGGCCTCACACGCACGCTCCCCCTAAAGCGTTGCCGTACCCTCACCTGGACCCTAAACCATCCCCGTCCCCTAACCCTAACCCTAGCCCGAACCCTAACCCTAACCCTTCCCCGAAGCCTGACCCTCACCCGTCCCCTAATCCTAACCCGTACGCTAACACTAACCCGCGCCCTCACATGCACGCTCCCCATAAAGCGTTGGTGTACCCTCAGCTGGACCCTGAACCGTCCCCGTCCCCTAACCCTAACCCTAGCCCGAACCCTAACCCTAACCCTTCCCCGAAGCCTGACCCTCACCCGTCCCCTAATCCTAACCCGTACGCTAACACTAACACGCGCCCTCACACGTACGCTCCCCCTAAAGCGATGCCGTACCCTCACCTGGACCCTAAACCGTCCCCGTCCCCTAACCCTAACCCTAGCCCGAACCCTAACCCTAACCCTTCCCCGATGCCTGACCCTAACCCGTCCCCTAATCCTAACCTGTACGCTAACACTAACCCGCGTCCTCACACGCACTCTCCCCCTAAAGCGTTGCCGTACCCTCACCTGGACCCTAAACCGTCCCCGTCCCTTAACCCTAACCCTAGCCCGAACCCTAACCCTAAACATTCCCCGGAGCCTGACCCTCACCCGTCCCCTAATCCTAAGCCGTATGCTAACACTAACGCGCGGCCTCACACGCACGCTCCCCCTAAAGCGTTGCCGTACCCTCACCTGGACCCTAAACCGTCCCAGTCCCCTAACCCTAACACTAGCCCGAACCCTAACCCTAACCCTTCCCCGAAGCCTGACCCTCACCCGTCCCCTAATCCTAACCCGTACGCTAACACTAACCCGCGCCCTCACACGCACGCTCCCCCTAAAGCGTTGCCGTACCCTCACCTGGACACTAAACCGTCCCCATCCCCTAACCCTAACCCTAGCCCGAACCCTAAACCCTAACCCTAACCCTTCCCCGAAGCCTGACCCTACCCGTCCCCTAATCCTAAGCCGTACGCTAACACTAACGCGCGCCCTCACACGCACGCTCCCCCTAAAGCGTTGCCGTACCCTCACCTGGACCCTAAACCGTCCCAGTCCCCTAACCCTAACCCTAGCCCGAACCCTAACCCTAACCCTTCCCGAAGCCTGACCCTCACCAGTCCCCTATCCTAACCCGTACGCTAATACTAACCCGCACCCTCACACGCACGCTCCCCCCAAAGCGTTGCGTACCCTCACCTGGACCCTAAACCGGCCCCATCCCCTAACCCTAACCCTAGCCCGAACCCTAACCCTAACCCTTCCCCGAAGCCTGACCCTCACCCGTCCCCTAATCCTAACCCGTACGCTAACACTAAACCGCGCCCTCACACGCACGCTCCCCCTAAAGCGTTGCCGTACCCTCACCTGGACCCTAAACCGTCCCCGTCCCCTAACCCTAACCCTAGCCCGAACCTAACCCTAACCCTTCCCCGAAGCCTGACCCTCACCCGTCCCCTAATCCTAACCCGTACGCTAACACTAACCCGCGCCCTCACACGCACGCTCCCCCTAAAGCGTTGCCGTACCCTCACCTGGACCCTAAACCGTCCCAGTCCCCTAACCCTAACCTAGCCCGAAACCTAACCCTAACCCTTCCCCGAAGCCTGACCCTCACCCGTCCCCTAATCCTAACCCGTACGCTAACACTAACCTGCGCCCTCACACGCACGCTCCCCCTAAAGCGTTGCCGTACACTCACCTGGACCCTAAACCGTCCCGTCCCCTAACCCTAACCCTAGCCCGAACCCTAACCCTAACCCTTCCCCGAAGCCTGACCTCACCCGTCCCCTAATCCTAAGCCGTACGCTAACACTAACCCGCGCCCTCACACGCACGCTCCCCCTAAAGCGTTGCCGTACCCTCACCTGGACCCTAAACCGTCCCCGTCCCCTAACCCTAACCCTAGCCCAAACCCTAACCCTAACCCTTCCCCGAAGCCTGACCCTACCCGTCCCCTAATACTAACCCGTACGCTAACACTAACCCGCGCCCTCACATGCACGCTCCCCCTAAAGGGTTGCCGTACCCTCACCTGGACCCTAAACCGACCCCGTCCCCTAACCCTAACCCTAGCCCGAACTTTAACCCTAACCCTTCCCCGAAGCCTGACCCTCACCCGTCCCCTAATCCTAACCCGTACGCTAACGCTATCGTGCGCCCTCACACGCACGCTCCCCCTAAAGCATTGCCGTACCCTCACCTGGACCCTAAACCGTCCCCGTCCCCTAACCCTAACCCTAGGCAGAACCCTAACCCTAACCCTTCCCCGAAGCCTGACCCTCACCCGTCCCCTAATCCTAACCCGTACGCTAACACTAACCCGCGCCCTCACACGCACGCTCCCCCTAAAGCGTTGCCGTACCCTCAACTGGACCCTAAACCGTCCCCGTCCCCTAACCCTAACCCTAGCCCGAACCCTAACCCTAACCCTTCCCCGAAGCCTGACCCTCACCCGTCCCCTAATTCTAACCCGTACGCTAACACTAACCCGCGCCCTCACACGCACGCTCCCCCTAAAGCATTGCCGTACCCTCACCTGGACCCTAAACCGTCCCCGTCCCCTAACCCTAACCCTAGCCCGAACCCTAACCCTAACCCTTCCCCGAAGCCTGACCCTCACCCGTCCCCTAATCCTAACCCGTACGCTAACACTAACCCGCGCCCTCACACGCACGTTCCCCCTAAAACGTTGCCGTACCCTCACCTGGACCCTAAACCGTCCCCGTCCCCTAACCCTAACCCTAGCCCGAACCCTAACCCTAACCCTTCCCCGAAGCCAGACCCTCACCCGTCCCCTAATCCTAACCCGTACGCTAACACTAACCCGCGCCCTCACACGAACGCTCCCCCTAAAGCGTTGGCGTACCCTCACCTGGACCCTAAACCGTCCCCGTCCCCTAATCCTAACCCTAGCCCGAACCCTAACCCTAACCCTTCCCCGAAGCCTGACCCTCACCCGTCCCCTAATCCTAACCCGTACGCTAACACTAACCCGCGCCCTCACACGCACGCTCCTCCTAAAGCGTTGCCGTACCCTCACCTGGACCCTAAACCGTCCCCGTCCCCTAACCCTAACCCTAGCCCGAACCCTAACCCTAACCCTTCCCCGAAACCTGACCCTCACCCGTCCCCTAATCCTAAGCCGTACGCTAACACTAACCCGCGCCCTCACACGCACGCTCCCCCTAAAGCGTTGCCGTACCCTCACCTGGACCCTAAACCGTCCCCGTCCCCTAACCCTAACCCTAGCCCGAACCCTAACCCTAACCCTTCCCCGAAGCCTGACCCTCACCCGTCCCCTAATCCTAACCCGTACGCTAACACTAACGCGCGCCCTCACACGCACGCTCCCCCTAAAGCGTTGCCGTACCCTCACCTGGACCCTAAACCGTCCACGTCCCCTAACCCTAACCCTAGCCCGAACCCTAACCCTAACCCTTCCCCGAAGCCTGACCCTCACCCGTCCCCTAATCCTAACCCGTACGCTAACACTAACGCGCGCCCTCACACGCACGCTCCCCCTAAAGCGTTGCCGTACCCTCAACTGGACCCTAAACCATCCCCGTCCCCTAACCCTAACCCTAGCCCGAACCCTAACCCTAACCCTTCCCCGAAGCCTGACCCTCACCCGTCCCCTAATCCTAACCCGTACGCTAACACTAACCCACGCCCTCACACGCACGCTCCCCCTAAAGCGTTGCCGTACCCTCACCTGGACCCTAAACCGTCCCCGTCCCCTAACCCTAACCCTAGCCCGAACCCTAACCCTAACACTTCCCCGAAGCCTGAACCTCACCCGTCCCCTAATCCTAACCCGTACGCTAACACTAACCCGCGCCCTCACACGCACGCTCCCCCTATAGCGTTGCCGTACCCTCACCTGGACCCTAAACCGTCCCCGTCCCCTAACCCTAACCCTAGCCCGAACCCTAACCCTAACCCTTCCCCGAAGCCTGACCCTCACCCGTCCCCTAATCCTAACCCGTACGCTAACACTAACCCGCGCCCTCACACGCACGCTCCCCCTAAAGCGTTGCCGTACCCTCACCTGGACCCTAAACCGTCCCCGTCCCCTAACCCTAACCCTAGCCCGAACCCTAACCCTAACCCTTCCCCGAAGCCTGACCCTCACCCGTCCCCTAATCCTAACCCGTACGCTAACACTAACGCGCGCCCTCACACGCACGCTCCCCCTAAAGCGTTGCCGTACCCTCACCTGGACCCTAAACCGTCCCCGTCCCCTAACCCTAACCCTAGCCCGAACCCTAACCCTAACCCTTCCCCGAAGCCTGACCCTCACCCGTCCCCTAATCCTAAGCCGTACGCTAACACTAACCCGCGCCCTCACACGCACGCTCCCCCTAAAGCGTTGCCGTACCCTCACCTGGACTCTAAACCGTCCCCGTCCCCTAACCCTAACCCTAGCCCGAACCCTAACCCTAACCCTTCCCCGAAGCCTGAACCTCACCCGTCCCCTAATCCTAACCCGTACGCTAACACTAAGCCGCGCCCTCACACGCACGCTCCCCCTAAAGCGTTGCCGTACCCTCACCTGGACCCTAAACCATCCCCGTCCCCTAACCCTAACCCTAGCCCGAACCCTAACCCTAACCCTTCCCCGAAGCCTGACCCTCACCCGTCCCCTAATCCTAACCCGTACGCTAACACTAACCCGCGCCCTCACATGCACGCTCCCCGTAAAGCGTTGCCGTACCCTCAGCTGGACCCGAAACCGTCCCCGTCCCCTAACCCTAACCCTAGCCCGAACCCTAACCCTAAACCTTCCCCGAAGCCTGACCCTCACCCGTCCCCTAATCCTAACCCGTACGGTAACACTAACCCGCGCCCTCACACGCACGCTCCCCCTAAAGCGTTGCCGTACCCTCACCTGGACCCTGAACCGTCCCCGTCCCCTAACCCTAACCCTAGCCCGAACCCTAACCCTAACCCTTCCCCGAAGCCTGACCCTCACCCGTCCCCTAATCCTAACCCGTACGCTAACACTAACCCGCGCCCTCACACGTACGCTCCCCCTAAAGCGTTGCCGTACCCTCACCTGGACCCTAAACCGTCCCCGTCCCCTAACCCTAACCCTAGCCCGAACCCTAACCCTAACCCTTCCCCGAAGCCTGACCCTCACCCGTCCCCTAATCCTAACCCGTACGCTAACACTAACCCGCGTCCTCACACGCACTCTCCCCCTAAAGCGTTGCCGTACCCTCACCTGGACCCTAAACCGTCCCCGTCCCTTAACCCTAACCCTAGCCCGAACCCTAACCCTAAACCTTCCCCGAAGCCTGACCCTCACCCGTCCCCTAATCCTAACCCGTACGCTAACACTAACCCGCGCCCTCACACGCACGCTCCCCCTAAAGCGTTGCCGTACCCTCACCTGGACCCTAAACCTTCCCCATCCCCTAACCCTAACCCTAGCCCGAACCCTAACCCTAACCCTTCCCCGAAGCCTGACCCTCACCCGTCCCCTAATCCTAACCCGTACGCTAACACTAACCCGCGCCCTCACACGCACGCTCCCCCTAAAGCGTTGCCGTACCCTCACCTGGACCCTAAACCGTCCCCGTCCCCTAACCCTAACCCTAGCCCGAACCCTAACCCTAACCCTTCCCCGAAGCCTGACCCTCACCCGTCCCCTAATCCTAAGCCGTACGCTAACACTAACGCGCGCCCTCACACGCACGCTCCCCCTAAAGCATTGCCGTACCCTCACCTGGACCCTAAACCATCCCCGTCCCCTAACCCTAACCCTAGCCCGAACCCTAACCCTAACCCTTCCCCGAAGCCTGACCCTCACCCGTCCCCTAATCCTAACACGTACGCTAACACTAACCCGCGCCCTCACATGCACGCTCCCCGTAAAGCGTTGCCGTACCCTCAGCTGGACCCGAAACCGTCCCCGTCCCCTAACCCTAACCCTAGCCCGAACCCTAACCCTAACCCTTCCCCGAAGCCTGACCCTCACCCGTCCCCTAATCCTAACCCGTACGGTAACACTAACCCGCGCCCTCACACGCACGTTCCCCCTAAAGCGTTGCCGTACCCTCACCTGGACACTGAACCGTCCCCGTCCCCTAACCCTAACCCTAGCCCGAACCCTAACCCTAACCCTTCCCCGAAGCCTGACCCTCACCCGTCCCCTAATCCTAACCCGTACGCTAACACTAACACGCGCCCTCACACGTACGCTCCCCCTAAAGCGTTGCCGTACCCTCACCTGGACCCTGAACCGTCCCCGTCCCCTAACCCTAACCCTAGCCCGAACCCTAACCCTAACCCTTCCCCGATGCCTGACCCTCACCCGTCCCCTAATCCTAACCCGTACGCTAACACTAACCCGCGTCCTCACACGCACTCTCCCCCTAAAGCGTTGCCGTACCCTCACCTGGACCCTAAACCGTCCCCGTCCCTTAACCCTAACCCTAGCCCGAACCCTAACCCTAAACCTTCCCCGAAGCCTGACCCTCACCCGTCCCCTAATCCTAACCCGTACGCTAACACTAACCCGCGCCCTCACACGCACGCTCCCCCTAAAGCGTTGCCGTACCCTCACCTGGACCCTAAACCTTCCCCATCCCCTAACCCTAACCCTAGCCCGAACCCTAACCCTAACCCTTCCCCGAAGCCTGACCCTCACCCGTCCCCTAATCCTAACCCGTACGCTAACACTAACCCGCGCCCTCACACGCACGCTCCCCCTAAAGCGTTGCCGTACCCTCACCTGGACCCTAAACCGTCCCCATCCCCTAACCCTAACCCTAGCCCGAACCCTAACCCTAACCCTTCCCCGAAGCCTGACCCTCACCCGTCCCCTAATCCTAACCCGTACGCTAACACTAACCCGCGCCCTCACACGCACGCTACCCCTAAAGCGTTGCCGTACCCTCACCTGGACCCTAAACCGTCCCCGTCCCCTAACCCTAACCCTAGCCCGAACCCTAACCCTAACCCTTCCCCAAAGCCTGACCCTCACCCGTCCCCTAATCCTAAGCCGTACGCTAACACTAACGCGCGGCCTCACACGCACGCTCCCCCTAAAGCGTTGCCGTACCCTCACCTGGACCCTAAACCGTCCCCGTCCCCTAACCCTAACCCTAGCCCGAACCCTAACCCTAACCCTTCCCCGAAGCCTGACCCTCACCCGTCCCCTAATCCTAACCCGTACGCTAACACTAACCCGCGCCCTCACACGCACGCTCCCCCTAAAGCGTTGCCGTACCCTCACCTGGACCCTAAACCGTCCCCATCCCCTAACCCTAAACCTAGCCCGAACCCTAACCCTAACCCTTCCCCGAAGCCTGACCCTCACCCGTCCCCTAATCCTAACCCGTACGCTAACACTAACCCGCGCCCTCACACGCACGCTCCCCCTAAAGCGTTGCTGTACCCTCACCTGGACCCTAAACCGTCCCCGTCCCCTAACCCTAACCCTAGCCCGAACCTTAACCCTAACCGTTCCCCGATGCCTGACCCTCACACGTCCCCTAATCCTAACCCGTACGCTAACACTAACCCGCGCCCTCACACGCACGCTCCCCCTAAAGCGTTGCCGTACCCTCACCTGGACCCTAAACCGTCCCCGTCCCCTAAACCTAACCCTAGCCCGAACCCTAACCCTAACCCTTCCCCGAAGCCTGACCCTCACCCGTCCCCTAATCCTAACCCGTACGCTAACACTAACCCGCGCCCTCACACGCACGCTCCCCCTAAAGCGTTGCCGTACCCTCACCTGAACCCTAAACCGTCCCCGTCCCCTAACCCTAACCCTAGCCCGAACCCTAACCCTAACCCTTCCCCGAAGCCTGACCCTCACCCGTCCCCTAATCCTAACCCGTACGCTAACACTAACCCGCGCCCTCACACGCACGCTCCTACTAAAGCGTTGCCGTACCCTCACCTGGACCCTAAACCGTCCCCGTCCCCTAACCCTAACCCTAGCCCGAACCCTAACCCTAACCCTTCCCCGAAGCCTGACCCTCACCCGTCCCCTAATCCTAAGCCGTACGCTAACACTAACCGGCGCCCTCACACGCACGCTCCCCCTAAAGCGTTGCCGTACCCTCACCTGGACCCTAAACCGTCCCCGTCCCCTAACCCTAACCCTAGCCCAAACCCTAACCCTAACCCTTCCCCGAAGCCTGACCCTACCCGTCCCCTAATCCTAAGCCGTACGCTAACACTAACCCGCGCCCTCACACGCACGCTCCCCCTAAAGCGTTGCCGTACCCTCACCTGGACCCTAAACCGTCCCCGTCCCCTAACCCTAACCCTAGCCCAAACCCTAACCCTAACCCTTCCCCGAAGCCTGACCCTACCCGCCCCCTAATCCTAACCCGTACGCTAACACTAACCCGCGCCCTCACACGCACGCTCCCCCTAAAGGGTTGCCGTACCCTCACCTGGACCCTAAACCGACCCCGTCCCCTAACCCTAACCCTAGCCCGAACTTTAACCCTAAACCTTCCCCGAAGCCTGACCCTCACCCGTCCCCTAATCCTAACCCGTACGCTAACGCTATCGCGCGCCCTCACACGCACGCTCCCCCTAAAGCATTGCAGTACCCTCACCTGGACCCTAAACCGTCCCCGTCCCCTAACCCTAACCATAGCCCGAACCCTAACCCTAACCCTTCCCCGAAGCCTGACCCTCACCCGTCCCCTAATCATAACCCGTACGCTAACACTAACCCGCGCCCTCACATGCACGCTCCCCCTAAAGGGTTGCCGTACCCTCACCTGGACCCTAAACCGACCCCGTCCCCTAACCCTAACCCTAGCCCGAACTTTAACCCTAACCCTTCCCCGAAGCCTGACCCTCACCCGTCCCCTAATCCTAACCCGTACGCTAACGCTATCGTGCGCCCTCACACGCACGCTCCCCCTAAAGCATTGCCGTACCCTCACCTGGACCCTAAACCGTCCCCGTCTTCTAACCCTAACCCTAGGCAGAACCCTAACCCTAACCCTTCCCCGAAGCCTGACCCTCACCCGTCCCCTAATCCTAACCCGTACGCTAACACTAACCCGCGCCCTCACACGCACGCTCCCCCTAAAGCGTTGCCGTACCCTCAACTGGACCCTAAACCGTCCCCGTCCCCTAACCCTAACCCTAGCCCGAACCCTAACCCTAACCCTTCCCCGAAGCCTGACCCTCACCTGTCCCCTAATTCTAACCCGTACGCTAACACTAACCCGCGCCCTCACACGCACGCTCCCCCTAAAGCATTGCCGTACCCTCACCTGGACCCTAAACCGTCCCCGTCCCCTAACCCTAACCCTAGCCCGAACCCTAACCCTAACCCTTCCCCGAAGCCTGACCCTCACCCGACCCCTAATCCTAACCCGTACGCTAACACTAACCCGCGCCCTCACACGCACGTTCCCCCTAAAACGTTGCCGTACCCTCACCTGGACCCTAAACCGTCCCCGTCCCCTAACCCTAACCCTAGCCCGAACCCTAACCCTAACCCTTCCCCGAAGCCAGACCCTCACCCGTCCCCTAATCCTAACCCGTACGCTAACACTAACCCGCGCCCTCACACGAACGCTCCCCCTAAAGCGTTGGCGTACCCTCACCTGGACCCTAAACCGTCCCCGTCCCCTAATCCTAACCCTAGCCCGAACCCTAACCCTAACCCTTCCCCGAAGCCTGACCCTCACCCGTCCCCTAATCCTAACCCGTACGCTAACACTAACCCGCGCCCTCACACGCACGCTCCTCCTAAAGCGTTGCCGTACCCTCACCTGGACCCTAAACCGTCCCCGTCCCCTAACCCTAACCCTAGCCCGAACCCTAACCCTAACCCTTCCCCGAAGCCTGACCCTCACCCGTCCCCTAATCCTAAGCCGTACGCTAACACTAACCCGCGCCCTCACACGCACGCTCCCCCTAAAGCGTTGCCGTACCCTCACCTGGACCCTAAACCGTCCCCGTCCCCTAAACCTAACCCTAGCCCGAACCCTAACCCTAACCCTTCCCCGAAGCCTGACCCTCACCCGTCCCCTAATCCTAACCCGTACGCTAACACTAACGCGCGCCCTCACACGCACGCTCCCCCTAAAGCGTTGCCGTACCCTCACCTGGACCCTAAACCGTCCCCGTCCCCTAACCCTAACCCTAGCCCGAACCCTAACCCTAACCCTTCCCCGAAGCCTGACCCTCACCCGTCCCCTAATCCTAACCCGTACGCTAACACTAACGCGCGCCCTCACACGCATGCTCCCCCTAAAGCGTTGCCGTACCCTCAACTGGACCCTAAACCATCCCCGTCCCCTAACCCTAACCCTAGCCCGAACCCTAACCCTAACCCTTCCCCGAAGCCTGACCCTCACCCGTCCCCTAATCCTAACCCGTACGCTAACACTAACCCACGCCCTCACACGCACGCTCCCCCTAAAGCGTTGCCGTACCCTCACCTGGACCCTAAACCGTCCCCGTCCCCTAACCCTAACCCTAGCCCGAACCCTAACCCTAACCCTTCCCCGAAGCCTGAACCTCACCCGTCCCCTAATCCTAACCCGTACGCTAACACTAACCCGCGCCCTCACACGCACGCTCCCCCTATAGCGTTGCCGTACCCTCACCTGGACCCTAAACCGTCCCCGTCCCCTAACCCTAACCCTAGCCTGAACCCTAACCCTAACCCTTCCCCGAAGCCTGACCCTCACCCGTCCCCTAATCCTAACCCGTACGCTAACACTAAACCGCGCCCTCACACGCACGCTCCCCCTAAAGCGTTGCCGTACCCTCACCTGGACCCTAAACCGTCCCCGTCCCCTAACCCTAACCCTAGCCCGAACCCTAACCCTAACCCTTCCCCGAAGCCTGACCCTCACCCGTCCCCTAATCCTAATCCGTACGCTAACACTAACGCGCGCCCTCACACGCACGCTCCCCCTAAAGCGTTGCCGTACCCTCACCTGGACCCTAAACCGTCCCCGTCCCCTAACCCTAACCCTAGCCCGAACCCTAACCCTAACCCTTCCCCGAAGCCTGACCCTCACCCGTCCCCTAATCCTAAGCCGTACGCTAACACTAACCCGCGCCCTCACACGCACGCTCCCCCTAAAGCGTTGCCGTACCCTCACCTGGACTCTAAACCGTCCCCGTCCCCTAACCCTAACCCTAGCCCGAACCCTAACCCTAACCCTTCCCCGAAGCCTGAACCTCACCCGTCCCCTAATCCTAACCCGTACGCTAACACTAAGCCGCGCCCTCACACGCACGCTCCCCCTAAAGCGTTGCCGTACCCTCACCTGGACCCTAAACCATCCCCGTCCCCTAACCCTAACCCTAGCCCGAACCCTAACCCTAACCCTTCCCCGAAGCCTGACCCTCACCCGTCCCCTAATCCTAACCCGTACGCTAACACTAACCCGCGCCCTCACATGCACGCTCCCCGTAAAGCGTTGCCGTACCCTCAGCTGGACCCTAAACCGTCCCCATCCCCTAACCCTAAACCTAGCCCGAACCCTAACCCTAACCCTTCCCCGAAGCCTGACCCTCACCCGTCCCCTAATCCTAACCCGTACGCTAACACTAACCCGCGCCCTCACACGCACGCTCCCCCTAAAGCGTTGCTGTACCCTCACCTGGACCCTAAACCGTCCCCGTCCCCTAACCCTAACCCTAGCCCGAACCTTAACCCTAACCGTTCCCCGATGCCTGACCCTCACACGTCCCCTAATCCTAACCCGTACGCTAACACTAACCCGCGCCCTCACACGCACGCTCCCCCTAAAGCGTTGCCGTACCCTCACCTGGACCCTAAACCGTCCCCGTCCCCTAAACCTAACCCTAGCCCGAACCCTAACCCTAACCCTTCCCCGAAGCCTGACCCTCACCCGTCCCCTAATCCTAACCCGTACGCTAACACTAACCCGCGCCCTCACACGCACGCTCCCCCTAAAGCGTTGCCGTACCCTCACCTGGACCCTAAACCGTCCCCGTCCCCTAACCCTAACCCTAGCCCGAACCCTAACCCTAACCCTTCCCCGAAGCCTGACCCTCACCCGTCCCCTAATCCTAACCCGTACGCTAACACTAACCCGCGCCCTCACACGCACGCTCCTACTAAAGCGTTGCCGTACCCTCACCTGGACCCTAAACCGTCCCCGTCCCCTAACCCTAACCCTAGCCCGAACCCTAACCCTAACCCTTCCCCGAAGCCTGACCCTCACCCGTCCCCTAATCCTAAGCCGTACGCTAACACTAACCGGCGCCCTCACACGCACGCTCCCCCTAAAGCGTTGCCGTACCCTCACCTGGACCCTAAACCGTCCCCGTCCCCTAACCCTAACCCTAGCCCAAACCCTAACCCTAACCCTTCCCCGAAGCCTGACCCTACCCGTCCCCTAATCCTAAGCCGTACGCTAACACTAACCCGCGCCCTCACACGCACGCTCCCCCTAAAGCGTTGCCGTACCCTCACCTGGACCCTAAACCGTCCCCGTCCCCTAACCCTAACCCTAGCCCAAACCCTAACCCTAACCCTTCCCCGAAGCCTGACCCTACCCACCCCCTAATCCTAACCCGTACGCTAACACTAACCCGCGCCCTCACACGCACGCTCCCCCTAAAGGGTTGCCGTACCCTCACCTGGACCCTAAACCGACCCCGTCCCCTAACCCTAATCCTAGCCCGAACTTTAACCCTAAACCTTCCCCGAAGCCTGACCCTCACCCGTCCCCTAATCCTAACCCGTACGCTAACGCTATCGCGCGCCCTCACACGCACGCTCCCCCTAAAGCATTGCCGTACCCTCACCTGGACCCTAAACCGTCCCCGTCCCCTAACCCTAACCATAGCCCGAACCCTAACCCTAACCCTTCCCCGAAGCCTGACCCTCACCCGTCCCCTAATCATAACCCGTACGCTAACACTAACCCGCGCCCTCACATGCACGCTCCCCCTAAAGGGTTGCCGTACCCTCACCTGGACCCTAAACCGACCCCGTCCCCTAACCCTAACCCTAGCCCGAACTTTAACCCTAACCCTTCCCCGAAGCCTGACCCTCACCCGTCCCCTAATCCTAACCCGTACGCTAACGCTATCGTGCGCCCTCACACGCACGCTCCCCCTAAAGCATTGCCGTACCCTCACCTGGACCCTAAACCGTCCCCGTCCCCTAACCCTAACCCTAGGCAGAACCCTAACCCTAACCCTTCCCCGAAGCCTGACCCTCACCCGTCCCCTAATCCTAACCCGTACGCTAACACTAACCCGCGCCCTCACACGCACGCTCCCCCTAAAGCGTTGCCGTACCCTCAACTGGACCCTAAACCGTCCCCGTCCCCTAACCCTAACCCTAGCCCGAACCCTAACCCTAACCCTTCCCCGAAGCCTGACCCTCACCCGTCCCCTAATTCTAACCCGTACGCTAACACTAACCCGCGCCCTCACACGCACGCTCCCCCTAAAGCATTGCCGTACCCTCACCTGGACCCTAAACCGTCCCCGTCCCCTAACCCTAACCCTAGCCCGAACCCTAACCCTAACCCTTCCCCGAAGCCTGACCCTCACCCGACCCCTAATCCTAACCCGTACGCTAACACTAACCCGCGCCCTCACACGCACGTTCCCCCTAAAACGTTGCCGTACCCTCACCTGGACCCTAAACCGTCCCCGTCCCCTAACCCTAACCCTAGCCCGAACCCTAACCCTAACCCTTCCCCGAAGCCAGACCCTCACCCGTCCCCTAATCCTAACCCGTACGCTAACACTAACCCGCGCCCTCACACGAACGCTCCCCCTAAAGCGTTGGCGTACCCTCACCTGGACCCTAAACCGTCCCCGTCCCCTAATCCTAACCCTAGCCCGAACCCTAACCCTAACCCTTCCCCGAAGCCTGACCCTCACCCGTCCCCTAATCCTAACCCGTACGCTAACACTAACCCGCGCCCTCACACGCACGCTCCCCCTAAAGCGTTGCCGTACCCTCACCTGGACCCTAAACCGTCCCCGTCCCCTAACCCTAACCCTAGCCCGAACCCTAACCCTAACACTTCCCCGAAGCCTGACCCTCACCCGTCCCCTAATCCTAACCCGTACGCTAACACTAACGCGCGCCCTCACACGCACGCTCCCCCTAAAGCGTTGCCGTACCCTCACCTGGACCCTAAACCGTCCCCGTCCCCTAACCCTAACCCTAGCCCGAACCCTAACCCTAACCCTTCCCCGAAGCCTGACCCTCACCCGTCCCCTAATCCTAACCCGTACGCTAACACTAACGCGCGCCCTCACACGCACGCTCCCCCTAAAGCGTTGCCGTACCCTCAACTGGACCCTAAACCATCCCCGTCCCCTAACCCTAACCCTAGCCCGAACCCTAACCCTAACCCTTCCCCGAAGCCTGACCCTCACCCGTCCCCTAATCCTAACCCGTATGCTAACACTAACCCACGCCCTCACACGCACGCTCCCCCTAAAGCGTTGCCGTACCCTCACCTGGACCCTAAACCGTCCCCGTCCCCTAACCCTAACCCTAGCCCGAACCCTAACCCTAACCCTTCCCCGAAGCCTGAACCTCACCCGTCCCCTAATCCTAACCCGTACGCTAACACTAACCCGCGCCCTCACACGCACGCTCCCCCTATAGCGTTGCCGTACCCTCACCTGGACCCTAAACCGTCCCCGTCCCCTAACCCTAACCCTAGCCCGAACCCTAACCCTAACCCTTCCCCGAAGCCTGACCCTCACCCGTCCCCTAATCCTAACCCGTACGCTAACACTAAACCGCGCCCTCACACGCACGCTCCCCCTAAAGCGTTGCCGTACCCTCACCTGGACCCTAAACCGTCCCCGTCCCCTAACCCTAACCCTAGCCCGAACCCTAACCCTAACCCTTCCCCGAAGCCTGACCCTCACCCGTCCCCTAATCCTAATCCGTACGCTAACACTAACGCGCGCCCTCACACGCACGCTCCCCCTAAAGCGTTGCCGTACCCTCACCTGGACCCTAAACCGTCCCCGTCCCCTAACCCTAACCCTAGCCCGAACCCTAACCCTAACCCTTCCCCGAAGCCTGACCCTCACCCGTCCCCTAATCCTAAGCCGTACGCTAACACTAACCCGCGCCCTCACACGCACGCTCCCCCTAAAGCGTTGCCGTACCCTCACCTGGACTCTAAACCGTCCCCGTCCCCTAACCCTAACCCTAGCCCGAACCCTAACCCTAACCCTTCCCCGAAGCCTGAACCTCACCCGTCCCCTAATCCTAACCCGTACGCTAACACTAAGCCGCGCCCTCACACGCACGCTCCCCCTAAAGCGTTGCCGTACCCTCACCTGGACCCTAAACCATCCCCGTCCCCTAACCCTAACCCTAGCCCGAACCCTAACCCTAACCCTTCCCCGAAGCCTGACCCTCACCCGTCCCCTAATCCTAACCCGTACGCTAACACTAACCCGCGCCCTCACATGCACGCTCCCCGTAAAGCGTTGCCGTACCCTCAGCTGGACCCGAAACCGTCCCCGTCCCCTAACCCTAACCCTAGCCCGAACCCTAACCCTAACCCTTCCCCGAAGCCTGACCCTCACCCGTCCCCTAATCCTAACCCGTACGGTAACACTAACCCGCGCCCTCACACGCACGCTCCCCCTAAACCGTTGCCGTACCCTCACCTGGACCCTGAACCGTCCCCGTCCCCTAACCCTAACCCTAGCCCGAACCCTAACCCTAACCCTTCCCCGAAGCCTGACCCTCACCCGTCCCCTAATCCTAACCCGTACGCTAACACTAACCCGCGCCCTCACACGTACGCTCCCCCTAAAGCGTTGCCGTACCCTCACCTGGACCCTAAACCGTCCCCGTCCCCTAACCCTAACCCGAACCCTAACCCTAACCCTTCCCCGAAGCCTGACCCTCACCCGTCCCCTAATCCTAACCCGTACGCTAACACTAACCCGCGTCCTCACACGCACTCTCCCCCTAAAGCGTTGCCGTACCCTCACCTGGACCCTAAACCGTCCCCGTCCCTTAACCCTAACCCTAGCCCGAACCCTAACCCTAAACCTTCCCCGAAGCCTGACCCTCACCCGTCCCCTAATCCTAACCCGTACGCTAACACTAACCCGCGCCCTCACACGCACGCTCCCCCTAAAGCGTTGCCGTACCCTCACCTGGACCCTAAACCTTCCCCATCCCCTAACCCTAACCCTAGCCCGAACCCTAACCCTAACCCTTCCCCGAAGCCTGACCCTCACCCGTCCCCTAATCCTAACCCGTACGCTAACACTAACCCGCGCCCTCACACGCACGCTCCCCCTAAAGCGTTGCCATACCCTCACCTGGACCCTAAACCGTCCCCGTCCCCTAACCCTAACCCTAGCCCGAACCCTAACCCTAACCCTTCCCCGAAGCCTGACCCTCACCCGTCCCCTAATCCTAAGCCGTACGCTAACACTAACGCGCGCCCTCACACGCACGCTCCCCCTAAAGCATTGCCGTACCCTCACCTGGACCCTAAACCATCCCCGTCCCCTAACCCTAACCCTAGCCCGAACCCTAACCCTAACCCTTCCCCGAAGCCTGACCCTCACCCGTCCCCTAATCCTAACCCGTACGCTAACACTAACCCGCGCCCTCACATGCACGCTCCCCGTAAAGCGTTGCCGTACCCTCAGCTGGACCCGAAACCGTCCCCGTCCCCTAACCCTAACCCTAGCCCGAACCCTAACCCTAACCCTTCCCCGAAGCCTGACCCTCACCCGTCCCCTAATCCTAACCCGTACGGTAACACTAACCCGCGCCCTCACACGCACGCTCCCCCTAAAGCGTTGCCGTACCCTCACCTGGACACTGAACCGTCCCCGTCCCCTAACCCTAACCCTAGCCCGAACCCTAACCCTAACCCTTCCCCGAAGCCTGACCCTCACCCGTCCCCTAATCCTAACCCGTACGCTAACACTAACACGCGCCCTCACACGTACGCTCCCCCTAAAGCGTTGCCGTACCCTCACCTGGACCCTGAACAGTCCCCGTCCCCTAACCCTAACCCTAGCCCGAACCCTAACCCTAACCCTTCCCCGATGCCTGACCCTCACCCGTCCCCTAATCCTAACCCGTACGCTAACACTAACCCGCGTCCTCACACGCACTCTCCCCCTAAAGCGTTGCCGTACCCTCACCTGGACCCTAAACCGTCCCCGTCCCTTAACCCTAACCCTAGCCCGAACCCTAACCCTAAACCTTCCCCGAAGCCTGACCCTCACCCGTCCCCTAATCCTAACCCGTACGCTAACACTAACCCGAGCCCTCACACGCACGCTCCCCCTAAAGCGTTGCCGTACCCTCACCTGGACCCTAAACCTTCCCCATCCCCTAACCCTAACCCTAGCCCGAACCCTAACCCTAACCCTTCCCCGAAGCCTGACCCTCACCCGTCCCCTAATCCTAACCCGTACGCTAACACTAACCCGCGCCCTCACACGCACGCTCCCCCTAAAGCGTTGCCGTACCCTCACCTGGACCCTAAACCGTCCCCATCCCCTAACCCTAACCCTAGCCCGAACCCTAACCCTAACCCTTCCCCGAAGCCTGACCCTCACCCGTCCCCTAATCCTAACCCGTACGCTAACACTAACCCGCGCCCTCACACGCACGCTACCCCTAAAGCGTTGCCGTACCCTCACCTGGACCCTAAACCGTCCCCGTCCCCTAACCCTAACCCTAGCCCGAACCCTAACCCAACCCTTCCCCGAAGCCTGACCCTCACCCGTCCCCTAATCCTAAGCCGTACGCTAACACTAACGCGCGGCCTCACACGCACGCTCCCCCTAAAGCGTTGCCGTACCCTCACCTGGACCCTAAACCGTCCCAGTCCCCTAACCCTAACCCTAGCCCGAACCCTAACCCTAACCCTTCCCCGAAGCCTGACCCTCACCCGTCCCCTAATCCTAACCCGTACGCTAACACTAACCCGCGCCCTCACACGCACGCTCCCCCTAAAGCGTTGCCGTACCCTCACCTGGACCCTAAACCGTCCCCATCCCCTAACCCTAAACCTAGCCCGAACCCTAACCCTAACCCTTCCCCGAAGCCTGACCCTCACCCGTCCCCTAATCCTAACCCGTACGCTAACACTAACCCGCGCCCTCACACGCACGCTCCCCCTAAAGCGTTGCTGTACCCTCACCTGGACCCTAAACCGTCCCCGTCCCCTAACCCTAACCCTAGCCCGAACCTTAACCCTAACCGTTCCCCGATGCCTGACCCTCACACGTCCCCTAATCCTAACCCGTACGCTAACACTAACCCGCGCCCTCACACGCACGCTCCCCCTAAAGCGTTGCCGTACCCTCACCTGGACCCTAAACCGTCCCCGTCCCCTAAACCTAACCCTAGCCCGAACCCTAACCCTAACCCTTCCCCGAAGCCTGACCCTCACCCGTCCCCTAATCCTAACCCGTACGCTAACACTAACCCGCGCCCTCACACGCACGCTCCCCCTAAAGCGTTGCCGTACCCTCACCTGGACCCTAAACCGTCCCCGTCCCCTAACCCTAACCCTAGCCCGAACCCTAACCCTAACCCTTCCCCGAAGCCTGACCCTCACCCGTCCCCTAATCCTAACCCGTACGCTAACACTAACCCGCGCCCTCACACGCACGCTCCTACTAAAGCGTTGCCGTACCCTCACCTGGACCCTAAACCGTCCCCGTCCCCTAACCCTAACCCTAGCCCGAACCCTAACCCTAACCCTTCCCCGAAGCCTGACCCTCACCCGTCCCCTAATCCTAAGCCGTACGCTAACACTAACCGGCGCCCTCACACGCACGCTCCCCCTAAAGCGTTGCCGTACCCTCACCTGGACCCTAAACCGTCCCCGTCCCCTAACCCTAACCCTAGCCCAAACCCTAACCCTAACCCTTCCCCGAAGCCTGACCCTACCCGTCCCCTAATCCTAAGCCGTACGCTAACACTAACCCGCGCCCTCACACGCACGCTCCCCCTAAAGCGTTGCCGTACCCTCACCTGGACCCTAAACCGTCCCCGTCCCCTAACCCTAACCCTAGCCCAAACCCTAACCCTAACCCTTCCCCGAAGCCTGACCCTACCCGCCCCCTAATCCTAACCCGTACGCTAACACTAACCCGCGCCCTCACACGCACGCTCCCCCTAAAGGGTTGCCGTACCCTCACCTGGACCCTAAACCGACCCCGTCCCCTAACACTAACCCTAGCCCGAACTTTAACCCTAAACCTTCCCCGAAGCCTGACCCTCACCCGTCCCCTAATCCTAACCCGTACGCTAACGCTATCGCGCGCCCTCACACGCACGCTCCCCCTAAAGCATTGCCGTACCCTCACCTGGACCCTAAACCATCCCCGTCCCCTAACCCTAACCATAGCCCGAACCCTAACCCTAACCCTTCCCCGAAGCCTGACCCTCACCCGTCCCCTAATCCTAACCCGTACGCTAACACTAACCCGCGCCCTCACATGCACGCTCCCCCTAAAGCGTTGCCGTACCCTCACCTGGACCCTAAACCGTCCCCATCCCCTAACCCTAACCCTAGCCCGAACCCTAACCCTAACCCTTCCCCGAAGCCTGACCCTCACCCGTCCCCTAATCCTAACCCGTACGCTAACACTAACCCGCGCCCTCACACGCACGTTCCCCCTAAAGCGTTGCCGTACCCTCACCTGGACCCTAAACCGTCCTCGTCCCCTAACCCTAACCCTAGCCCGAACCCTAACCCTAACCCTTCCCCGAAGCCTGACCCTCACCCGTCCCCTAATCCTAACCCGTACGCTAACACTAACCCGCGCCCTCACACGAACGCTCCCCCTAAAGCGTTGCCGTACCCTCACCTGGACCCTAAACCGTCCCCGTCCCCTAACCCTAACCCTAGCCCGAACCCTAACCCTAACCCTTCCCCGAAGCCTGACCCTCACCCGTCCCCTAATCCTAACACGTACGCTAACACTAAGCCGCGCCCTCACACGCACGCTCCTCCTAAAGCGTTGCCGTACCCTCACCTGGACCCTAAACCGTCCCCGTCCCCTAACCCTAACCCTAGCCCGAACCCTAACCCTAACCCTTCCCCGAAGCCTGACCCTCACCCGTCTCCTAATCCTAACCCGTACGCTAACACTAACGCGCGCCCTCACACGCACGCTCCCCCTAAAGCGTTACCGTACCCTCACCTGGACCCTAAACCGTCCCCGTCCCCTAACCCTAACCCTAGCCCGAACCTTAACCCTAACCCTTCCCCGAAGCCTGACCCTCACCCGTCCCCTAATCCTAACCCGTACGCTAACACTAACGCGCGCCCTCACACGCACGCTCCCCCTAAAGCGTTGCCGTACCCTCACCTGGACCCTAAACCATCCCCGTCCCCTAACCCTAACCCTAGCCCGAACCCTAACCCTAACCCTTCCCCGAAGCCTGACCCTCACCCGTCCCCTAATCCTAACCCGTACGCTAACACTAACACGCGCCCTCACACGCACGCTCCCCCTAAAGCGTTGCCGTACCCTCACCTGGACCCTAAACCGTCCCCGTCCCCTAACCCTAACCCTAGCCCGAACCCTAACCCTAACCCTTCCCCGAAGCCTGACCCTCACCCGTCCCCTAATCCTAACCCGTACGCTAACACTAACCCGCGCCCTCACACGCACGCTCCCCCTAAAGCGTTGCCGTACCCTCACCTGGACCCTAAACCGTCCCCGTCCCCTAACCCTAACCCTAGCCCGAACCCTAACCCTAACCCTTCCCCGAAGCCTGACCCTCACCCGTCCCCTAATCCTAACCCGTACGCTAACACTAAGCCGCGCCCTCACACGCACGCTCCCCCTAAAGCGTTGCCGTACCCTCACCTGGACCCTAAACCATCCCCATCCCCTAACCCTAACCCTAGCCCGAACCCTAACCCTAACCCTTCCCCGAAGCCTGACCCTCACCCGTCCCCTAATCCTAACCCGTACGCTAACACTAACCCGCGCCCTCACACGCACGCTCCCCGTAAAGCGTTGCCGTACCCTCAGCTGGACCCGAAACCGTCCCCGTCCCCTAACCCTAACCCTAGCCCGAACCCTAACCCTAAACCTTCCCCGAAGCCTGACCCTCACCCGTCCCCTAATCCTAACCCGTACGGTAACACTAACCCGCGCCCTCACACGCACGCTCCCCCTAAAGCGTTGCCGTACCCTCACCTGGACCCTGAACCGTCCCCGTCCCCTAACCCTAACCCTAGCCCGAACCCTAACCCTAACCCTTCCCCGAAGCCTGACCCTCACCCGTCCCCTAATCCTAACCCGTACGCTAACACTAACCCGCGCCCGCACACGTACGCTGCCCCTAAAGCGTTGCCATACCCTCACCTGGACCCTAAACCGTCCCCGTCCCCTAACCCTAACCCTAGCCCGAACCCTAACCCTAACCCTTCCCCGATGCCTGACCCTCACCCGTCCCCTAATCCTAACCCGTACGCTAACACTAACCCGCGTCCTCACACGCACTCTCCCCCTAAAGCGTTGCCGTACCCTCACCTGGACCCTAAACCTTGCCCGTCCCTTAACCCTAACCCTAGCCCGAACCCTAACCCTAAACCTTCCCCGAAGCCTGACCCTCACCCGTCCCCTAATCCTAACCCGTACGCTAACACTAACCAGCGCCCTCACACGCACGCTCCCCCTAAAGCGTTGCTGTACCCTCACCTGGACCCTAAACCTTCCCCATCCCCTAACCCTAACCCTAGCCCGAACCCTAACCCTAACACTTCCCCGAAGCCTGACCCTCACCCGTCCCCTAATCCTAACCCGTACGCTAACACTAACCCGCGCCCTCACACGCACGCTCCCCCTAAAGCGTTGCCGTACCCTCACCTGGACCCTAAACCGTCCCCGTCCCCTAACCCTAACCCTAGCCCGAACCCTAACCCTAACCCTTCCCCGAAGCCAGACCCTCACCCGTCCCCTAATCCTAACCCGTACGCTAACACTAACCCGCGCCCTCACACGCACGCTCCCCCTAAAGCGTTGCCGTACCCTCACCTGGACCCTAAACCGTCCCCGTCCCCTAACCCTAACCCTAGCCCGAACCCTAACCCTAACCCTTCCCCGAAGCCTGACCCTCACCCGTCCCCTAATCCTAACCCGTACGCTAACACTAACCCGCGCCCTCACACGCACGCTCCCCCTAAAGCGTTGCCGTACCCTCACCTGGACCCTAAACCGTCCCCGACCCCTAACCCTAACCCTAGCCCGAACCCTAACCCTAACCCTTCCCCGAAGCCTGACCCTCACCCGTCCCCTAATCCTAACCCGTACGCTAACACTAACCCGCGCCCTCACACGCACGCTCCCCCTAAAGCGTTGCCGTACCCTCACCTGGACCCTAAACCGTCCCCGTCCCCTAACCCTAACCCTAGCCCGAACCCTAACCCTAACCCTTCCCCGAAGCCTGACCCTCACCCGTCCCCTAATCCTAAACCGTACGCTAACACTAACCCGCGCCCTCACACGCACGCTCCCCCTAAAGCGTTACCGTACCCTCACCTGGACCCTAAACCGTCCCCGTCCCCTAACCCTAACCCTAGCCCGAACCCTAACCCTAACCCTTCCCCGAAGCCTGACCCTCACCCGTCCCCTAATCCTAACCCGTACGCTAACACTAACCCGCGCCCTCACACGCACGCTCCCCCTAAAGCGTTGCCGTACCCTCACCTGGACCCTAAACCGTCCCCGTTCCCTAACCCTAACCCTAGCCCGAACCCTAACCCTAACCCTTCCCCGAAGCCTGACCCTCACCCGTCCCCTAATCCTAAACCGTACGCTAACACTAACCCGTGCCCTCACACGCACGCTCCCCCTAAAGCGTTGCCGTACCCTCACCTGGACCCTAAACCGTCCCCGTCCCCTAACCCTAACCCTAGCCCGAACCCTAAACCTAACCCTAACCCTTCCCCGAAGCCTGACCCTCACCCGTCCCCTAATCCTAACCCGTACGCTAACACTAACACGCGCCCTCACACGCACGCTCCCCCTAAAGCATTGCCGTACCCTCACCTGGACCCGAAACCGTCCCCGTCCCCTAACCCTAACCCTAGCCCGAACCCTAACCCTAACCCTTCCCCGAAGCCTGACCCTCACCCGTCCCCTAATCCTAACCCGTACGCTAACACTAACCCGCGCCCTCACACGCACGCTCCCCCTAAAGCGTTGCCGTGCCCTCACCTGGACCCGAAACCGTCCCCGTCCCCTAACCCTAACCCTAGCCCGAACCCTAACCCTAACCCTTCCCCGAAGCCTGACCCTCACCCGTCCCCTAATCCTAACCTGTACGCTAACACTAACCCGCGCCCTCACACGCACGCTCCCCCTAAAGCGTTGCCGTACCCTCACTTGGACCCGAAACCGTCCCCGTCCCCTAACCCTAACCCTAGCCCGAACCCTAACCCTAACCCTTCCCCGAAGCCTGACACTCACCCGTCCCCTAATCCTAACCCGTACGTTAACACTAACCCGCGCCCTCACACGCACGCTCCCCCTAAAGCGTTGCCGTACCCTCACCTGGACCCTAAACCGTCCCCGTCCCCTAACCCTAACCCTAGCCCGAACCCTAACCCTAACCCTTCCCCGAAGCCTGACCCTCACCCATCCCCTAATCCTAACCCGTACGCTAACACTAACCCGCGCCCTCACACGCACGCTCCCCCTAAAGCGTTGCCGTACCCTCACCTGGACCCTAAACCGTCCCCGTTCCCTAACCCTAACCCTAGCCCGAACCCTAACCCTAACCCTTCCCCAAAGCCTGACACTCACCCGTCCCCTAATCCTAAACCGTACGCTAACACTAACCCGTGCCCTCACACGCACGCTCCCCCTAAAGCGTTGCCGTACCCTCACCTGGACCCTAAACCGTCCCCGTCCCCTAACCCTAACCCTAGCCCGAACCCTAAACCTAACCCTAACCCTTCCCCGAAGCCTGAACCTCACCCGTCCCCTAATCCTAACCCGTACGCTAACACTAACCCGCGCCCTCACACGCACGCTCCCCCTAAAGCATTGCCGTACCCTCACCTGGACCCGAAACCGTCCCCGTCCCCTAACCCTAACCCTAGCCCGAACCCTAACCCTAACCCTTCCCCGAAGCCTGACCCTCACCCGTCCCCTAATCCTAACCCGTACGCTAACACTAACCCGCGCCCTCACACGCACGCTCCCCCTAAAGCGTTGCCGTGCCCTCACCTGGACCCTAAACCGTCCCCGTCCCCTAACCCTAACCCTAGCCCGAACCCTAACCCTAACCCTTCCCCGAAGCCTGACCCTCACCCGTCCCCTAATCCTAACCTGTACGCTAACACTAACCCGCGCCCTCACACGCACGCTCCCCCTAAAGCATTGCCGTACCCTCACTTGGACCCGAAACCGTCCCCGTCCCCTAACCCTAACCCTAGCCCGAACCCTAACCCTAACCCTTCCCCGAAGCCTGACCCTCACCCGTCCCCTAATCCTAACCCGTACGCTAACACTAACCCGCGCCCTCACACGCACGCTCCCCCTAAAGCGTTGCCGTACCCTCACCTGGACCCTAAACCGTCCCCGTCCCCTAACCCTAACCCTAGCCCGAACCCTAACCCTAACCCTTCCCCGAAGCCTGACCCTCACCCGTCCCCTAATCCTAACCCGTACGCTAACACTAACCCGCGCCCTCACACGCACGCTCCCCCTAAAGCGTTGCCGTACCCTCACCTGGACCCTAAACCGTCCCCGTCCCCTAACCCTAACCCTAGCCCGAACCCTAACCCTGACACTTCCCCGAAGCCTGACCCTCACCCGTCCCCTAATCCTAAACCGTACGCTAACACTAACCCGCGCCCTCACATGCACGCTCCCCCTAAAGCGTTACCGTACCCTCACCTGGACCCTAAACCGTCCCCGTCCCCTAACCCTAACCCTAGCCCGAACCCTAACTCTAACCCTTCCCCGAAGCCTGACCCTCACCCATCCCCTAATCCTAACCCGTACGCTAACACTAACCCGCGCCCTCACACGCACGCTCCCCCTAAAGCGTTGCCGTACCCTCACCTGGACCCTAAACCGTCCCCGTTCCCTAACCCTAACCCTAGCCCGAACCCTAACCCTAACCCTTCCCCGAAGCCTGACCCTCACCCGTCCCCTAATCCTAAACCATACGCTAACACTAACCAGTGCCCTCACAGGCACGCTCCCCCTAAAGCGTTGCCATACCCTCACCTGGACCCTAAACCGTCCCCGTCCCCTAACCCTAACCCTAGCCCGAACCCTAAACCTAACCCTAACCCTTCCCCGAAGCCTGAACCTCACCCGTCCCCTAATCCTAACCCGTACGCTAACACTAACCCGCGCCCTCACACGCACGCTCCCCCTAAAGCATTGCCGTACCCTCACCTGGACCCGAAACCGTCCCCGTCCCCTAACCCTAACCCTAGCCCGAACCCTAACCCTAACCCTTCCCCGAAGCCTGACCCTCACCCGTCCCCTAATCCTAACCCGTACGCTAACACTAACCCGCGCTCTCACACGCACGCTCCCCCTAAAGCGTTGCCGTACCCTCACCTGGACCCTAAACCGTCCCCGTCCCCTAACCCTAACCCTAGCCCGAACCCTAACCCTAACCCTTCCCCGAAGCCTGACCCTCACCCGTCCCCTAATCCTAACCCGTACGCTAACACTAACCCGCGCCCTCACACGCACGCTCCCCCTAAAGCGTTGCCGTACCCTCACCTGGACCCTAAACCGTCCCCGTCCCCTAACCCTAACCCTAGCCCGAACCCTAACCCTAACCCTTCCCCAAAGCCTGACCCTCACCCGTCCCCTAATCCTAACCCATACGCTAACACTAACCCGCGCCCTCACACGCACGCTCCCCCTAAAGCGTTGCCGTACCCTCACCTGGACCCTAAACCGTCCCCGTCCCCTAACCCTAACCCTAGCTCGAACCCTAACCCTAACCCTTCCCCGAAGCCTGACCCTCACCCATCCCCTAATCCTAACCCGTACGCTAACACTAACCCGCGCCCTCACACGCACGCTCCCCCTAAAGCGTTGCCGTACCCTCACCTGGACCCTAAACCGTCCCCGTCCCCTAACCCTAACCCTAGCCCGAACCCTAACCCTAACCCTTCCCCGAAGCCTGACACTCACCCGTCCCCTAATCCTAACCCGTACGCTAACACTAACCCGCGCCCTCACACGCACGCTCCCCCTAAAGCGTTGTCGTACCCTCACCTGGACCCTAAACCGTCCCCGTCCCCTAAACCTAACCCTAGCCCGAACCCTAACCCTAACCCTTCCCCGAAGCCTGACCCTCACCCGTACCCTAATCCTAACCCGTACGCTAACACTAACCCGCGCCCTCACACGCACGCTCCCCCTAAAGCGTTGCCGTACCCTCACCTGGACCCGAAACCGTCCCCGTCCCTTAACCCTTACCCTAGCCCGAACCCTAACCCTAACCCTTCCCCGAAGCCTGACCCTCACCCGTCCCCTAATCCTAACCCGTACGCTAACACTAACCCACGCCCTCACACGCACGCTCCCCCTAAAGCGTTGCCGTACCCTCACCTGGACCCTAAACCGTCCCCGTCCCCTAACCCTAACCCTAGCCCGAACCCTAACCCTAACCCTTCCCCGAAGCCTGACCCTCACCCGTCCCCTAATCCTAACCCGTACGCTAACACTAACCCGCGCCCTCACACGCACGCTCCCCCTAAAGCGTTGCCGTACCCTCACCTGGACCCTAAACCGTCCCCGTCCCCTAACCCTAACCCTAGCCCGAACCCTAACCCTAACCCTTCCCCGAAGCCTGACCCTCACCCGTCCCCTAATCCTAACCCGTACGCTAACACTAACCCGCGCCCTCACACGCACGCTCCCCCTAAAGCGTTGCCGTACCCTCACCCGGACCCGAAACCGTCCCCGTCCCTTAACCCTTACCCTAGCCCGAACCCTAACCCTAACCCTTCCCCGAAGCCTGACCCTCACCCGTCCCCTAATCCTAACCCGTACGCTAACACTAACCCACGCCCTCACACGCACGCTCCCCCTAAAGCGTTGCCGTACCCTCACCTGGACCCTAAACCGTCCCCGTCCCCTAACCCTAACCCTAGCCCGAACCCTAACCCTAACCCTTCCCCGAAGCCTGACCCTCACCCGTCCCCTAATCCTAACCCGTACGCTAACACTAACCCGCGCCCTCACACGCACGCTCCCCCTAAAGTGTTGCCGTACCCTCACCTGGACCCTAAACCGTCCCCGTCCCCTAACCCTAACCCTAGCCCGAACCCTAACCCTAACCCTTCCCCGAAGCCTGACCCTCACCCGTCCCCTAATCCTAACCCGTACGCTAACACTAAGCCGCGCCCTCACACGCACGCTCCCCCTAAAGCGTTGCCGTACCCTCACCTGGACCCTAAACCCTCCCCGTCCCCTAACCCTAACCCTAGCCCGAACCCTAACCCTAACCATTCCCCGAAGCCTGACCCTCACCCGTCCCCTAATCCTAACCCGTACGCTAACACTAACCCGCGCCCTCACTCGCACGCTCCCCCTAAAGCGTTGCCGTACCCTCACCTGGACCCTAAACCGTCCCCGTCCCCTTACCCTAACCCTAGCCCGAACCCTAACCCTAAACCTTCCCCTAAGCCTGACCCTCACCCGTCCCCTAATCCTAACCCGTACGCTAACACTAACCCGCGCCCTCACACGCACGCTCCCCCTAAAGCGTTGCCGTACCCTCACCTGGACCCTAAACCGTCCCCGTCCCCTAACCCTAACCCTAGCCCGAACCCTAACCCTAACACTTCCCCGAAGCCTGACCCTCACCCGTCCCCTAATCCTAACCCGTACGCTAACACTAACCCGCGCCCTCACACGCTCTCTCCCCCTAAAGCGTTTCCGTACCTTCACCTGGACCCTGAACCGTCCCCGTCCCCTAACCCTAACCCTAGCCCGAACCCTAACCCTAACCCTTCCCCGAAGCCTGACCCTCACCCGTCCCCTAATCCTAATCCGTACACTAACTCTAACACGCGCCCTCACACGCACGCTCCCCCTAAAGCGTTGCCGTACCCTCACCTGGACCCTAAACCGTCCCCGTCCCCTAACCCTAACCCTAGCCCGAACCCTAACCCTAACCCTTCCCCGAAGCCTGACCCTCACCCGTCCCCTAATCCTAACCCGTACGCTAACACTAACCCGCGCCCTCACACGCACGCTCCCCCTAAAGCGTTGCCGTACCCTCACCTGGACCCTAAACCGTCCCCGTTCCCTAACCCTAACCCTAGCCCGAACCCTAACCCTAACCCTTCCCCGAAGCCTGACCCTCACCCGTCCCCTAATCCTAAACCGTACGCTAACACTAACCCGTGCCCTCACACGCACGCTCCCCCTAAAGCGTTGCCGTACCCTCACCTGGACCCTAAACCGTCCCCGTCCCCTAACCCTAACCCTAGCCCGAACCCTAAACCTAACCCTAACCCTTCCCCGAAGCCTGAACCTCACCCGTCCCCTAATCCTAACCCGTACGCTAACACTAACCCACGCCCTCACACGCACGCTCCCCCTAAAGCGTTGCCGTACCCTCACCTGGACCCGAAACCGTCCCCGTCCCCTAACCCTAACCCTAGCCCGAACCCTAACCCTAACCCTTCCCCGAAGCCTGACCCTCACCCGTCCCCTAATCCTAACCCGTACGCTAACACTAACCCGCGCTCTCACACGCACGCTCCCCCTAAAGCGTTGCCGTACCCTCACCTGGACCCTAAACCTTCCCCGTCCCCTAACCCTAACCCTAGCCCGAACCCTAACCCTAACACTTCCCCGAAGCCTGACCCTGACCCGTCCCCTAATCCTAACCCGTACGCTAACACTAACCCGCGCCCTCACACGCACGCTCCCCCTAAAGCGTTGCCGTACCCTCACCTGGACCCTAAACCGTCCCCGTCCCCTAACCCTAACCCTAGCCCTAACCCTAACCCTAACCCTTCCCCAAAGCCTGACCCTCAGCCGTCCCCTAATCCTAACCCGTACGCTAACACTAACCCGCGCCCTCACACGCACGCTCCCCCTAAAGCGTTGCCGTACCCTCACCTGGACCCTAAACCGTCCCCGTCCCCTAACCCTAACCCTAGCCCGAACCCTAACCCTAACCCTTCCCCGAAGCCTGACCCTCACCCGTCCCCTAATCCTAACCCGTACGCTAACACTAACCCGCGCCCTCACACGCACGCTCCCCCTAAAGCGTTGCCGTACCCTCACTTGGACCCTAAACCGTCCCTGTCCCCTAACCCTAACCCTAGCCCGAACCCTAACCCTAACACTTCCCCGAAGCCTGACCCTCACCCGTCCCCTAATCCTAACCCGTACGCTAACACTAACCCGCGCCCTCACACGCACGCTCCCCCTAAAGCGTTGTCGTACCCTCACCTGGACCCTAAACCGTCCCCGTCCCCTAAACCTAACCCTAGCCCGAACCCTAACCCTAACACTTCCCCGAAGCCTGACCCTCACCCGTACCCTAATCCTAACCCGTACGCTAACACTAACCCGCGCCCTCACACGCACGCTCCCCCTAAAGCGTTGCCGTACCCTCACCTGGACCCGAAACCGTCCCCGTCCCTTAACCCTTACCCTAGCCCGAACCCTAACCCTAACCCTTCCCCGAAGCCTGACCCTCACCCGTCCCCTAATCCTAACCCGTACGCTAACACTAACCCACGCCCTCACACGCACGCTCCCCCTAAAGCGTTGCCGTCCCCTCACCTGGACCCTAAACCGTCCCCGTCCCCTAACCCTAACCCTAGCCCGAACCCTAACCCTAACCCTTCCCCGAAGCCTGACCCTCACCCGTCCCCTAATCCTAACCCGTACGCTAACACTAACCCGCGCCCTCACACGCACGCTCCCCCTAAAGCGTTGCCGTACCCTCACCTGGACCCTAAACCGTCCCCGTCCCCTAACCCTAACCCTAGCCCGAACCCTAACCCTAACCCTTCCCCGAAGCCTGACCCTCACCCGTCCCCTAATCCTAAGCCGTACGCTAACACTAACCCGCGCCCTCACACGCACGCTCCCCCTAAAGCGTTGCCGTACCCTCACCTGGACCCGAAACCGTCCCCGTCCCTTAACCCTTACCCTAGCCCGAACCCTAACCCTAACCCTTCCCCGAAGCCTGACCCTCACCCGTCCCCTAATCCTAACCCGTACGCTAACACTAACCCGCGCCCTCACACGCACGCTCCCCCTAAAGCGTTGCCGTACCCTCACCTGGACCCTAAACCGTCCCCGTCCCCTAACCCTAACCCTAGCCCGAACCCTAACCCTAACCCTTTCCCGAAGCCTGACCCTAACCCGTCCCCTAATCCTAACCCGTACGCTAACACTAACCCGCGCCCTCACACGCACGCTCCCCCTAAAGCGTTGCCGTACCCTCACCTGGACCCTAAACCGTCCCCGTCCCCTAACCCTAACCCTAGCCCGAACCCTAACCCTAACCCTTCCCCGAAGCCTGACCCTCACCCGTCCCCTAATCCTAAGCCGTACGCTAACACTAACCCGTGCCCTCACACGCACGCTCCCCCTAAAGCATTGCCGTACCCTCACCTGGACCCTAAACCGTCCCCTTCCCCTAACCCTAACCCTAGCCCGAACCCTAACCCTAACCCTTCCCCGAAGCCTGACCCTCACCCGTCCCCTAATCCTAAGCCGTACGCTAACACTAACCCGCGCCCTCACACGCACGCTCCCACTAAAGCGTTGCCGTACCCTCACCTGGACTCTAAACCGTCCCCGTCCCCTAACCCTAACCCTAGCCCGAACCCTAACCCTAACCCTTCCCCGAAGCCTGACCCTCACCCGTCCCCTAATCCTAACCCGTACGCTAACACTAACCCGCGCCCTCACACGCACGCTCCCCCTAAAGCGTTGCCGTACCCTCACCTGGACCCTAAACCATCCCCGTCCCCTAACCCTAACCCTAGCCCGAACCCTAACCCTAACCATTCCCCGAAGCCTGACCCTCACCCGTCCCCTAATCCTAACCCGTACGCTAACACTAACCCGCGCCCTCACATGCACGCTCCCCGTAAAGCGTTGCCGTACCCTCAGCTGGACCCGAAACCGTCCCCGTCCCCTAACCCTAACACTAGCCCGAACCCGAACCCTAACCCTTCCCCGAAGCCTGACCCTCACCCGTCCCCTAATCCTAACCCGTACGCTAACACTAACCCGCGCCCTCACACTCACGCTCCCCCTAAAGCGTTGCCGTACCCTCACCTGGACCCTGAACCGTCCCCGTCCCCTAACCCTAACCCTAGCCCGAACCCTAACCCTAACCCTTCCCCGAAGCCTGACCCTCACCCGTCCCCTAATCCTAACCCGTACGCTAACACTAACCCGCGCCCTCACACGTACGCTCCCCCTAAAGCGTTGCCGTACCCTCACCTGGACCCTAAACCGTCCCCGTCCCTTAACCCTAACCCTAGCCCGAACCCTAACCCTAAACCTTCCCCGAAGCCTGACCCTCACCCGTCCCCTAATCCTAACCCGTTCGCTAACACTAACCCGCGCCCTCACACGCACGCTCCCCCTAAAGCGTTGCCGTACCCTCACCTGGACCCTAAACCTTCCCCATCCCCTAACCCTAACCCTAGACCGAACCCTAACCCTAACCCTTCCCCGAAGCCTGACCCTCACCCGTCCCCTAATCCTAACCCGTACGCTAACACTAACACGCGCCCTCACACGCACCCTCCCCCTAAAGCGTTGCCGGACCCTCACCTGGACCCTAAACCGTCCCCATCCCCTAACCCTAACCCTAGCCCGAACCCTAACCCTAACCCTTCCCCGAAGCCTGACCCTCACCCGTCCCCTAATCCTAACCCGTACGCTAACACTAACCCGCGCCCTCACACGCACGCTCCCCCTAAAACGTTGCCGTACCCTCACCTGGACCCTAAACCGTCCCCGTACCCTAACCCTAACCCTAGCCCGAACCCTAACCCTAACCCTTCCCCGAAGCCTGACCCTCACCCGTACCCTAATCCTAACCCGTACGCTAACACTAACGCGCGCCCTCACACGCACGCTCCCCCTAAAGCGTTGCCGTACCCTCAACTGGACCCTAAACCGTCCCCGTCCCCTAACCCTAACCCTAGCCCGAACCCTAACCCTAACCCTTCCCCGAAGCCTGACACTCACCCGTCCCCTAATCCTAACCCGTACGCTAACACTAACCCGCGCCCTCACACGCACGCTCCCCCTAAAGCGTTGCCGTACCCTCACCTGGACCCTAAACCGTCCCCGTCCCCTAACCCTAACCCTAGCCCGAACCCTAACCCTAACCCTTCCCCGAAGCCTGAACCTCACCCGTCCCCTAATCCTAACCCGAACGCTAACACTAACCCGCGCCCTCACACGCACGCTCCCCCTAAAGCGTTGCCGTACCCTCACCTGGACCCTAAACCGTCCCCGTCCCCTAACCCTAACCCTAGCCCGAACCCTAACCCTAACCCTTCCCCGAAGCCTGACCCTCACCCGTCCCCTAATCCTAACCCGTACGCTAACACTAACCCGCGCCCTCACACGCACGCTCCCCCTAAAGCGTTGCCGTGCCCTCACCTGGACCCTAAACCGTCCCCGTCCCCTAACCCTAACCCTAGCCCGAACCGTAACCCTAACCCTTCCCCGAAGCCTGACCCTCACCCGTCCCCTAATCCTAACCTGTACGCTAACACTAACCCGCGCCCTCACACGCACGCTCCCCCTAAAGCGTTGCCGTACCCTCACTTGGACCCGAAACCGTCCCCGTCCCCTAACCCTAACCCTAGCCCGAACCCTAACCCTAACCCTTCCCCGAAGCCTGACCCTCACCCGTCCCCTAATCCTAACCCGTACGCTAACACTAACCCGCGCCCTCACACGCACGCTCCCCCTAAAGCGTTGCCGTACCCTCACCTGGACCCTAAACCGTCCCCGTCCCCTAACCCTAACCCTAGCCCGAACCCTAACCCTAACCCTTCCCCGAAGCCTGACCCTCACCCGTCCCCTAATCCTAACCCGTACGCTAACACTAACCCGCGCCCTCACACGCACGCTCCCCCTAAAGCATTGCCGTACCCTCACTTGGACCCGAAACCGTCCCCGTCCCCTAACCCTAACCCTAGCCCGAACCCTAACCCTAACCCTTCCCCGAAGCCTGACCCTCACCCGTCCCCTAATCCTAACCCGTACGCTAACACTAACCCGCGCCCTCACACGCACGCTCCCCCTAAAGCGTTGCCGTACCCTCACCTGGACCCTAAACCGTCCCCGTCCCCTAACCCTAACCCTAGCCCGAACCCTAACCCTAACCCTTCCCCGAAGCCTGACCCTCACCCGTCCCCTAATCCTAACCCGTACGCTAACACTAACCCGCGCCCTCACACGCACGCTCCCCCTAAAGCGTTGCCGTACCCTCACCTGGACCCTAAACCGTCCCCGTCCCCTAACCCTAACCCTAGCCCGAACCCTAACCCTAACACTTCCCCGAAGCCTGACCCTCACCCGTCCCCTAATCCTAAACCGTACGCTAACACTAACCCGCGCCCTCACATGCACGCTCCCCCTAAAGCGTTACCGTACCCTCACCTGGACCCTAAACCGTCCCCGTCCCCTAACCCTAACCCTAGCCCGAACCCTAACTCTAACCCTTCCCCGAAGCCTGACCCTCACCCATCCCCTAATCCTAACCCGTACGCTAACACTAACCCGCGCCCTCACACGCACGCTCCCCCTAAAGCGTTGCCGTACCCTCACCTGGACCCTAAACCGTCCCCGTTCCCTAACCCTAACCCTAGCCCGAACCCTAACCCTAACCCTTCCCCGAAGCCTGACCCTCACCCGTCCCCTAATCCTAAACCATACGCTAACACTAACCCGTGCCCTCACACGCACGCTCCCCCTAAAGCGTTGCCGTACCCTCACCTGGACCCTAAACCGTCCCCGTCCCCTAACCCTAACCCTAGCCCGAACCCTAAACCTAACCCTAACCCTTCCCCGAAGCCTGAACCTCACCCGTCCCCTAATCCTAACCCGTACGCTAACACTAACCCGCGCCCTCACACGCACGCTCCGCCTAAAGCATTGACGTACCCTCACCTGGACCCGAAACCGTCCCCGTCCCCTAACCCTAACCCTAGCCCGAACCCTAACCCTAACCCTTCCCCGAAGCCTGACCCTCACCCGTCCCCTAATCCTAACCCGTACGCTAACACTAACCCGCGCTCTCACACGCACGCTCCCCCTAAAGCGTTGCCGTACCCTCACCTGGACCCTAAACCGTCCCCGTCCCCTAACCCTAACCCTAGCCCGAACCCTAACCCTAACCCTTCCCCGAAGCCTGACCCTCACCCGTCCCCTAATCCTAACCCGTACGCTAACACTAACCCGCGCCCTCACACGCACGCTCCCCCTAAAGCGTTGCCGTACCCTCACCTGGACCCTAAACCGTCCCCGTCCCCTAACCCTAACCCTAGCCCGAACCCTAACCCTAACCCTTCCCCGAAGCCTGACCCTCACCCGTCCCCTAATCCTAACCCGTACGCTAACACTAACGCGTGCCCTCACACGCACGCTCCCCCTAAAACGTTGCCGTACCCTCACCTGGACCCGAAACCGTCCCCGTCCCCTAACCCTAACCCTAGCCCGAACCCTAACCCTAATCCTTCCCCGAAGCCTGACCCTCACCCGTCCCCTAATCCTAACCCGTACGCTAACACTAACCCGCGCCCTCACACGCACGCTCCCCCTAAAGCGTTGCCATACCCTCACCTGGACCCTAAACCGTCCCCGTCCCCTAACCCTAACCCTAGCCCGAACCCTAACCCTAACCCTTCCCCGAAGCCTGACCCTCACCCGTCCCCTAATCCTAACCCGTACGCTAACACTAACCCGCGCCCTCACACGCACGCTCCCCCTAAAGCGTTGCCGTACCCTCACCTGGACCCTAAACCTTCCCCGTCCCCTAACCCTAACCGTAGCCCGAACCCTAACCCTAACCCTTCCCCGAAGCCTGACCCTCACCCGTCCCCTAATCCTAAGCCGTACGCTAACACTAACCCGCGCCCTCACACGCACGCTCCCCCTAAAGCGTTGCCGTAACCTCACCTGAACCCTAAACCGTAACCGTCCCCTAACCTTAACCCTAGCCCGAACCCTAACCCTAACCCTTCCCCGAAGCCTGACCCTCACCCGTCCCCTAATCCTAACCCGTACACTAACACTAACCCGCGCCCTCACACGCTCGCTCCCCCTAAAGCGTTGCCGTACCCTCACCTGGACCCTAAACCGTCCCCATCCCCTAACCCTAAACCTAGCCCGAACCCTAACCCTAACCCTTCCCCGAAGCCTGACCCTCACCCATCCCCTAATCCTAACCCGTACGCTAACACTAACCCGTGCCCTCACACGCACGCTCCCCCTAAAGCGTTGCCGTACCCTCACCTGGACCCTAAACCGTCCCCGTCCCCTAACCCTAACCCTAGCCCGAACCCTAACCCTAACTCTTCCCAGAAGCCTGACCCTCACACGTCCCCTAATCCTAACCCGTACGCTAACACAAACCCGCGCTCTCACACGTACGCTCCCCCTAAAGCGTTGCCGTACCCTCACCTGGACCCTAAACCGTCCCTGTCCCCTAACCCTAACCCTAGCCCGAACCCTAACCCTAACCCTTCCCCAATGCCTGACCCTCACCCGTCCCCTAATCCTAAGCCGTACGCTAACACTAACCCGCGTCCTCACACGCACGCTCCCCCTAAAGCGTTGCCGTACCCTCACCTGGACCCTAAACCGTCCCCGTCCCTTAACCCTTACCCTAGCCCGAACCCTAACCCTAAATCTTCCCCGAAGCCTGACCCTCACCCGTACCCTAATCCTAACCTGTACGCTAACACTAACCCACGCCCTCACACGCACGCTCCCCCTAAAGCGTTGCCGTACCCTCACCTGGACCCTAAACCTTCCCCATCCCCTAACCCTAACCCTAGCCCGATCCCTAACCCTAACCCTTCCCCGAAGCCTGACCCTCACCCGTCCCCTAATCCTAACCCGTACGCTAACACTAACCCGCGCCCTCACACGCACGCTCCCCCTAAAGCGTTGCCGTACCCTCACCTGGACCCTAAACCGTCCCCGTCCCCTAACCCTAACCCTAGCCCGAACCCTAACCCTAACCCTTCCCCGAAGCCTGACCCTCACCCGTCCCCTAATCCTAACGCGTACGCTAACACTAACCCACGCCCTCACACGCACGCTCCCCCTAAAGCGTTTCCGTACCCTCACCTGGACCCTAAACCGTCCCCGTCCCCTAACCCTAACCCTAGCCCGAACCCTAACCCTAACCCTTCCCCGAAGCCTGACCCTCACCCGTCCCCTAATCCTAACCCGTACGCTAACACTAACCCGCGCCCTCACACGCACGCTCCCCCTAAAGCGTTGCCGTACCCTCACCTGGACCCTAAACCGTCCCCGTCCCCTAACCCTAACCCTAGCCCGAACCCTAACCCTAACCCTTCCCCGAAGCCTGACCCTCACCCGTCCCCTAATCCTAAGCCGTACGCTAACACTAACCCGCGCCCTCACACGCACGCTCCCCCTAAAGCGTTGCCGTACCCTCACCTGGACCCTAAACCGTCCCCGTCCCCTAACCCTAACCCTAGCCCGAACCCTAACCCTAACCCTTCCCCGAAGCCTGACCCTCACCCGTCCCCTAATCCTAAGCCGCACGCTAACACTAACGCGCGCCCTCACACGCACGCTCCCCCTAAAGCGTTGCCGTACCCTCACTTGGACCCTAAACCGTCCCCGTCCCCTAACCCTAACCCTAGCCCGAACCCTAACCCTAACCCTTCCCCGAAGCCTGACCCTCACCCGTCCCCTAATCCTAAGCCGTACGATAACACTAACCCGCGCCCTCACACGCACGCTCCCCCTAAAGCGTTGCCGTACCCTCACCTGGACCCTAAACCGTCCCCGTCCCCTAACCCTAACCCTAGCCCGAACCCTAACCCTAACCCTTCCCCGAAGCCTGACCCTCACCCGTCCCCTAATCCTAAGCCGCACGCTAACACTAACGCGCGCCCTCACACGCACGCTCCCCCTAAAGCGTTGCCGTACCCTCACTTGGACCCTAAACCATCCCCGTCCCCTAACCCTAACCCTAGCCCGAACCCTAACCCTAACCCTTCCCCGAAGCCTGACCCTCACCCGTCCCCTAATCCTAAGCCGTACGCTAACACTAACGCGCGCCCTCACACGCACGCTCCCCCTAAAGCGTTGCCGTACCCTCTCCTGGACCCTAAATCGTCCCCGTCCCCTAACCCTAACCCTAGCCCGAACCCTAACCCTAACCCTTCCCCGAAGCCTGACCCTCACCCGTCCCCTAATCCTAACCCGTACGCTAACACTAACGCGTGCCCTCACACGCACGCTCCCCCTAAAGCGTTGCCGTACCCTCACCTGGACCCGAAACCGTCCCCGTCCCCTAACCCTAACCCTAGCCCGAACCCTAACCCTAACCCTTCCCCGAAGCCTGACCCTCACCCGTCCCCTAATCCTAACCCGTACGCTAACACTAACCCGCGCCCTCACACGCACGCTCCCCCTAAAGCGTTGCCGTACCCTCACCTGGACCCTAAACCGTTCCCGTCCCCTAACCCTAACCCTAGGCCGAACCCTAACCCTAACCCTTCCCCGAAGCCTGACCCTCACCCGTCCCGTAATCCTAACCCGTACGCTAACACTAACCCGCGCCCTCACACGTACGCTCCCCCTAAAGCGTTGCCGTACCCTCACCTGGACCCTAAACCGTCCCCGTCCCCTAACCCTAACCCTAGCCCGAACCCTAACCCTAACCCTTCCCCGATGCCTGACCCTCACCCGTCCCCTAATCCTAACCCGTACGCCAACACTAACCCGCGTCCTCAGACGCACGCTCCCCCTAAAGCGTTGCCGTACCCTCACCTGGACCCTAAACCTTCCCCGTCCCTTAACCCTTACCCTAGCCCGAACCCTAACCCTAAACCTTCCCCGAAGCTTGACCCTCACCCGTCCCCTAATCCTAACCCGTACGCTAACACTAACCCACGCCCTCACACGCACGCTCCCCCTAAAGCGTTGCCGTACCCTCACCTGGACCCTAAACCTTCCCCATCCCCTAACCCTAACCCTAGCCCGAACCCTAACCCTAACCCTTCCCCGAAGCCTGACCCTCACCCGTCCCCTAATCCTAACCCGTACGCTAACACTAACCCGCGCCCTCACACGCACGCTCCCCCTAAAGCGTTGCCGTACCCTCATCTGGACCCTAAACCGTCCCCGTCCCCTAACCCTAACCCTAGCCCGAACCCTAACCCTAACCCTTCCCCGAAGCCTGACCCTCACCCGTCCCCTAATCCTAACCCGTACGCTAACAATAACACGCGCCCTCACACGCACGCTCCCCCTAAAGCGTTGCCGTACCCTCACCTAGACCCTAAACCGTCCCCATCCCCTAACCCTAACCCTAGCCCGAACCCTAACCCTAACCCTTCCCCGAAGCCTGACCCTCACCCGTCCCCTAATCCTAACCCGTACGCTAACACTAACCCGCGCCCTCACACGCACGCTCCCCCTAAAGCGTTGCCATACCCTCACCTGGACCCTAAACCGTCCCCGTCCCCTAACCCTAACCCTAGCCCGAACCCTAACCCTAACCCTTCCCCGAAGCCTGACCCTCACCCGTCCCCTAATCCTAACCCGTACGCTAACACTAACGCGTGCCCTCACACGCACGCTCCCCCTAAAACGTTGCCGTACCCTCACCTGGACCCGAAACCGTCCCCGTCCCCTAACCCTAACCCTAGCCCGAACCCTAACCCTAATCCTTCCCCGAAGCCTGACCCTCACCCGTCCCCTAATCCTAACCCGTACGCTAACACTAACCCGCGCCCTCACACGCACGCTCCCCCTAAAGCGTTGCCATACCCTCACCTGGACCCTAAACCGTCCCCGTCCCCTAACCCTAACCCTAGCCCGAACCCTAACCCTAACCCTTCCCCGAAGCCTGACCCTCACCCGTCCCCTAATCCTAACCCGTACGCTAACACTAACCCGCGCCCTCACACGCACGCTCCCCCTAAAGCGTTGCCGTACCCTCACCTGGACCCTAAACCTTCCCCGTCCCCTAACCCTAACCGTAGCCCGAACCCTAACCCTAACCCTTCCCCGAAGCCTGACCCTCACCCGTCCCCTAATCCTAAGCCGTACGCTAACACTAACCCGCGCCCTCACACGCACGCTCCCCCTAAAGCGTTGCCGTAACCTCACCTGAACCCTAAACCGTAACCGTCCCCTAACCTTAACCCTAGCCCGAACCCTAACCCTAACCCTTCCCCGAAGCCTGACCCTCACCCGTCCCCTAATCCTAACCCGTACACTAACACTAACCCGCGCCCTCACACGCTCGCTCCCCCTAAAGCGTTGCCGTACCCTCACCTGGACCCTAAACCGTCCCCATCCCCTAACCCTAAACCTAGCCCGAACCCTAACCCTAACCCTTCCCCGAAGCCTGACCCTCACCCATCCCCTAATCCTAACCCGTACGCTAACACTAACCCGTGCCCTCACACGCACGCTCCCCCTAAAGCGTTGCCGTACCCTCACCTGGACCCTAAACCGTCCCCGTCCCCTAACCCTAACCCTAGCCCGAACCCTAACCCTAACTCTTCCCAGAAGCCTGACCCTCACACGTCCCCTAATCCTAACCCGTACGCTAACACAAACCCGCGCTCTCACACGTACGCTCCCCCTAAAGCGTTGCCGTACCCTCACCTGGACCCTAAACCGTCCCTGTCCCCTAACCCTAACCCTAGCCCGAACCCTAACCCTAACCCTTCCCCAATGCCTGACCCTCACCCGTCCCCTAATCCTAAGCCGTACGCTAACACTAACCCGCGTCCTCACACGCACGCTCCCCCTAAAGCGTTGCCGTACCCTCACCTGGACCCTAAACCGTCCCCGTCCCTTAACCCTTACCCTAGCCCGAACCCTAACCCTAAATCTTCCCCGAAGCCTGACCCTCACCCGTACCCTAATCCTAACCTGTACGCTAACACTAACCCACGCCCTCACACGCACGCTCCCCCTAAAGCGTTGCCGTACCCTCACCTGGACCCTAAACCTTCCCCATCCCCTAACCCTAACCCTAGCCCGATCCCTAACCCTAACCCTTCCCCGAAGCCTGACCCTCACCCGTCCCCTAATCCTAACCCGTACGCTAACACTAACCCGCGCCCTCACACGCACGCTCCCCCTAAAGCGTTGCCGTACCCTCACCTGGACCCTAAACCGTCCCCGTCCCCTAACCCTAACCCTAGCCCGAACCCTAACCCTAACCCTTCCCCGAAGCCTGACCCTCACCCGTCCCCTAATCCTAACGCGTACGCTAACACTAACCCACGCCCTCACACGCACGCTCCCCCTAAAGCGTTTCCGTACCCTCACCTGGACCCTAAACCGTCCCCGTCCCCTAACCCTAACCCTAGCCCGAACCCTAACCCTAACCCTTCCCCGAAGCCTGACCCTCACCCGTCCCCTAATCCTAACCCGTACGCTAACACTAACCCGCGCCCTCACACGCACGCTCCCCCTAAAGCGTTGCCGTACCCTCACCTGGACCCTAAACCGTCCCCGTCCCCTAACCCTAACCCTAGCCCGAACCCTAACCCTAACCCTTCCCCGAAGCCTGACCCTCACCCGTCCCCTAATCCTAAGCCGTACGCTAACACTAACCCGCGCCCTCACACGCACGCTCCCCCTAAAGCGTTGCCGTACCCTCACCTGGACCCTAAACCGTCCCCGTCCCCTAACCCTAACCCTAGCCCGAACCCTAACCCTAACCCTTCCCCGAAGCCTGACCCTCACCCGTCCCCTAATCCTAAGCCGCACGCTAACACTAACGCGCGCCCTCACACGCACGCTCCCCCTAAAGCGTTGCCGTACCCTCACTTGGACCCTAAACCGTCCCCGTCCCCTAACCCTAACCCTAGCCCGAACCCTAACCCTAACCCTTCCCCGAAGCCTGACCCTCACCCGTCCCATAATCCTAAGCCGTACGATAACACTAACCCGCGCCCTCACACGCACGCTCCCCCTAAAGCGTTGCCGTACCCTCACCTGGACCCTAAACCGTCCCCGTCCCCTAACCCTAACCCTAGCCCGAACCCTAACCCTAACCCTTCCCCGAAGCCTGACCCTCACCCGTCCCCTAATCCTAAGCCGCACGCTAACACTAACGCGCGCCCTCACACGCACGCTCCCCCTAAAGCGTTGCCGTACCCTCACTTGGACCCTAAACCATCCCCGTCCCCTAACCCTAACCCTAGCCCGAACCCTAACCCTAACCCTTCCCCGAAGCCTGACCCTCACCCGTCCCCTAATCCTAAGCCGTACGCTAACACTAACGCGCGCCCTCACACGCACGCTCCCCCTAAAGCGTTGCCGTACCCTCTCCTGGACCCTAAATCGTCCCCGTCCCCTAACCCTAACCCTAGCCCGAACCCTAACCCTAACCCTTCCCCGAAGCCTGACCCTCACCCGTCCCCTAATCCTAACCCGTACGCTAACACTAACGCGTGCCCTCACACGCACGCTCCCCCTAAAGCGTTGCCGTACCCTCACCTGGACCCGAAACCGTCCCCGTCCCCTAACCCTAACCCTAGCCCGAACCCTAACCCTAACCCTTCCCCGAAGCCTGACCCTCACCCGTCCCCTAATCCTAACCCGTACGCTAACACTAACCCGCGCCCTCACACGCACGCTCCCCCTAAAGCGTTGCCGTACCCTCACCTGGACCCTAAACCGTCCCCGTCCCCTAACCCTAACCCTAGCCCGAACCCTAACCCTAACCCTTCCCCGAAGCCTGACCCTCACCCGTCCCCTAATCCTAAGCCGTACGCTAACACTAACCCGCGCCCTCACACGCACGCTCCCCCTAAAGCGTTGCCGTACCCTCATCTGGACCCTAAACCGTCCCCGTCCCCTAACCCTAACCCTAGCCCGAACCCTAACCCTCACCCTTCCCCGAAGCCTGACCCTCACCCATCCCCTAATCCTAACCCGTACGCTAACACTAACCCGTGCCCTCACACGCACGCTCCCCCTAAAGCGTTGCCGTACCCTCACCTGGACCCTAAACCGTCCCCGTCCCCTAACCCTAACCCTAGCCCGAACCCTAACCCTAACCCTTCCCCGAAGCCTGACCCTCACCCGTCCCCTAATCCTAACCCGTACGCTAACACTAACCCGCGCCCTCACACGCACGCTCCCCCTAAAGCGTTGCCGTACCCTCACCTGGACCCTAAACCTTCCCCGTCCCCTAACACTAACCGTAGCCCGAACCCTAACCCTAACCCTTCCCCGAAGCCTGACCCTCACCCGTCCCCTAATCCTAAGCCGTACGCTAACACTAACCCGCGCCCTCACTTGCACGCTCCCCCTAAAGCGTTGCCGTACCCTCACCTGGACCCTAAACCGTCCCCGTCCCCTAACCCTAACCCTAGCCCGAACCCTAACCCTAACCCTTCCCAGAAGCCTGACCCTCACCCGTCCCCTAATCCTAACCCGTACGCTAACACTAACCCGCGCCCTCACACGCACGCTCCCCCTAAAGCGTTGCCGTACCCTCACCTGGACCCTAAACCGTCCCCATCCCCTAACTCTAACCCTAGCCCGAACCCTAACCCTAACCCTTCCCCGAAGCCTGACCCTCACCCGTCCCCTAATCCTAACCCGTACGCTAACACTAACCCGCGCCCTCACACGCACGCTCCCCCTAAAGCGTTGCCGTACCCTCACCTGGACCCTAAACCTTCCCCGTCCCCTAACCCTAACCCTAGCCCAAACCCTAACCCTAACCCTTCCCCGAAGCCTGACCCTCACCCGTCCCCTAATCCTAACCCGTACGCTAACACTAACCCGCGCCCTCACACGCACGCTCCCCCTAAAGCGTTGCCGTACCCTCACCTGGACCCTAAACCGTCCCCATCCCCTAACCCTAACCCTAGCCCGAACCCCAACCCTAACCCTTCCCCGAAGCCTGACCCTCACCCGTCCCCTAATCCTAACCCGTACGCTAACACTAACCCGCGCCCTCACACGCACGCTCCCCCTAAAGCGTTGCCGTACCCTCACCTGGACCCTAAACCGTCCCCGTCCCCTAACCCTAACCCTAGCCCGAACCCTAACCCTAACCCTTCCCCGAAGCCTGACCCTCACCCGTCCCCTAATCCTAACCCGTACGCTAACACTAACCCGCGCCCTCACACGCACGCTCCCCCTAAAGCGTTGCCGTACCCTCACCTGGACCCTAAACCTTCCCCGTCCCCTAACCCTAACCGTAGCCCGAACCCTAACCCTAACCCTTCCCCGAAGCCTGACCCTCACCCGTCCCCTAATCCTAAGCCGTACGCTAACACTAACCCGCGCCCTCACACGCACGCTCCCCCTAAAGCGTTGCCGTACCCTCACCTGAACCCTAAACCGTAACCGTCCCCTAACCTTAACCCTAGCCCGAACCCTAACCCTAACCCTTCCCCGAAGCCTGACCCTCACCCGTCCCCTAATCCTAACCCGTACGCTAACACTAAGCCTCGCCCTCACACGCACGCTCCCCCTAAAGCGTTGCGGTACCCTCACCTGGACCCTAAACCGTCCCCGTCCCCTAACCCTAACCCTAGCCCGAACCCTAACCCTAACCCTTCCCCGAAGCCTGACCCTCACCCATCCCCTAATCCTAACCCGTACGCTAACACTAACCCGTGCCCTCACACGCACGCTCCCCCTGAAGCGTTGCCGTACCCTCACCTGGACCCTAAACCGTCCCCGTCCCCTAACCCTAACCCTAGCCCGAACCCTAACCCTAACCCTTCCCCGAAGCCTGACCCTCACCCGTCCCCTAATCCTAACCCGTACGCTAACACTAACCCGCGCCCTCACACACACGCTCCCCTAAAGCGTTGCCGTACCCTCACCTTGACCCTAAACCTTCCCCGTCCCCTAACCCTAACCGTAGCCCGAACCCTAACCCTAACCCTTCCCCGAAGCCGGACCCTCACCCGTCCCATAATCCTAACCCGTACGCTAACAGTAACCCGCGCCCTCACACGCACGCTCCCCCTAAAGCGTTGCCGTACCCTCACCTGGACCCTAAACCGTCCCCATCCCCTAACCCTAACTCTAGCCCGTACCCTAACCCTAACCCTTCCCCGAAGCCTGACCCTCACCCGTCCCCTAATCCTAACCCGTACGCTAACACTAACCCGCGCCCTCACACGCACGCTCCCCCTAAAGCGTTGCCGTACCCTCACCTGGACCCTAAACCGTCCCCGTACCCTAACCCTAACCCTAGCCCGAACCCTAACCCTAACCCTTCCCCGAAGCCTGACCCTCACCCGTCCCCTAATCCTAACCCGTACGCTAACACTAACCCGCGCCCTCACACGCACGCTCCCCCTAAAGCGTTGCCGTACCCTCACCTGGACCCTAAACCGTCCCCGTCCCCTAACCCTAACCCTAGCCCGAACCCTAACCCTAACCCTTCCCCGAAGCCTGACCCTCACCCGTCCCCTAATCCTAAGCCGTACGCTACCACTAACCCGCGCCCTCACACGCACGCTCCCCCTAAAGCGTTGCCGTACCCTCACCTGGACCCTAAACCGTCCCCATCCCCTAACACTAACCCTAGCCCGAACCCTAACCCTAACCCTTCCCCGAAGCCTGACCCTCACCCGTCCCCTAATCCTAACCCGTACGCTAACACTAACCCGCGCCCTCACACGCACGCTCCCCCTAAAGCGTTGCCGTACCCTCACCTGGACCCGAAACCGTCCCCGTCCCCTAACCCTAACCCTAGCCCGAACCGTAACCCTAACCCTTCCCCGAAGCCTGACCCTCACCCGTCCCCTAATCCTAAGCCATACGCTAACACTAACGCGCGCCCTCACACGCACGCTCCCCCTAAAGCGTTGCCGTACCCTCACCTGGACCCTAAACCGTCCCCGTCCCCTAACCCTAACCCTAGCCCGAACCCTAACCCTAACCCTTCCCCGAAGCCTGACCCTCACCCGTCCCCTAATCCTAACCCGTACGCTAACACTAACCCGCGCCCTCACACGCACGCTCCCCCTAAAGCGTTGCCGTACCCTCACCTGGACCCTAAACCGTCCCCGTCCCCTAACCCTAACCCTAGCCCGAACCCTAACCCTAACCCTTCCCCGAAGCCTGACCCTCACCCGTCCCCTAATCCTAACCCGTACGCTAACACTAACCCGCGCCCTCACACGCACGCTCCCCCTAAAGCGTTGCCGTACCCTCACCTGGACCCGAAACCGTCCCCGTCCCCTAACCCTAACCCTAGCCCGAACCCTAACCGTAACCCTTCCCCGAAGCCTGACCCTCACCCGTCCCCTAATCTTAACCCGTACGCTAACACTAACCCACGCCCTCACACGCACGCTCCCCCTAAAGCGTTGCCGTACCCTCACCTGGACGCTAAACCGTCCCCGTCCCCTAACCCTAAACCTAGCCTGAACCCTAACCCTAACCCATCCCCGAAGCCTGACCCTCACCCGTCCCCTAATCCTAACCTGTACGCTAACACTAACCCGTGCCCTCACATGCACGCTCCCCCTAAAGCGTTGCCGTACCCTCACCTGGACCCTAAACCGTCCCCGTCCCCTAATCCTAACCCTAGCCCGAACCCTAACCCTAACCCTTCCCCGAAGCCTGACCCTCACCCGTCCCCTAATCCTAACCCGTACGCTAACACTAACCCGCGCCCTCACACGCACGCTCCCCCTAAAGCGTTGCCGTACCCTCACCTGGACCCTAAACCGTCCCCGTCCCCTAACCCTGACCCTAGCCCGAACCCTAACCCTAACCTTTCCCCGAAGCCTGACCCTCACCAGTCCCCTAATCCTAACCCGTACGCTAACACTAACCCGCGCCCTCACACGCACGCTCCCCCTAAAGCGTTGCCGTACCCTCACCTGGACCCGAAACGTCCCCGTCCCCTAACACTAACCCTAGCCCGAACCCTAACCCTAACCCTTCCCCGAAGCCTGACCCTCACCCGTCCCCTAATCCTAACCCGTACGCTAACACGAACCCGCGCCCTAACACGCACGCTCCCCCTAAAGCGTTGCCGTACCCTCACCTGGACCCTAAACCGTCCCCGTCCCCTAACCCTAACCCTAGCCCGAACCCTAACCCTAACCCTTCCCCGAAGCCTGACCCTCACCCGTCCCCTAATCCTAAGCCGTACGCTACCACTAACCCGCGCCCTCACACGCACGCTCCCCCTAAAGCGTTGCCGTACCCTCACCTGGACCCTAAACCGTCCCCGTCCCCTAACCCTAACCCTAGCCCGAACCCTAACCCTAACCCTTCCCCGAAGCCTGACCCTCACACGTCCCCTAATCCTAACCCGTACGCTAACACTAACCCGCGCCCTCACACGCACGCTCCCCCTAAAGCGTTGCCGTACCCTCACCTGGACCCTAAACCGTCCCCGTCCCCTAACCCTAACCCTAGCCCGAACCCTAACCCTAACCCTTCCCGAAGCCTGACCCTCACCCGTCCCCTAATCCTAACCCGTACGCTAACACTAACCCGCGCCCTCACACGCACGCTCCACCTAAAGTGTTGCCGTACCCTCACCTGGACCCGAAACTGTCCCCTTCCCCTAACCCTAACCGTAGCCCGAACCCTAACCCTAACCCTTCCCCGAAGCCTGACCCTCACCCGTCCCCTAATCTTAACCCGTACGCTAACACTAACCCACGCCCTCACACGCACGCTCCCCCTAAAGCGTTGCCGTACCCTCACCTGGACCCTAAACCGTCCCCGTCCCCTAACCCTAACCCTAGCCCGAACCCTAACCCTAACCCATCCCCGAAGCCTGACCCTCACCCGTCCCCTAATCCTAACCCGTACGCTAACACTAACCCGCGCCCTCACACGCACGCTCCCCCTAAAGCGTTGCCGTACCCTCACCTGGACCCTAAACCGTCCCCGTCCCCTAACCCTAACCCTAGCCCGAACCCTAACCCTAACCCTTCCCCGAAGCCTGACCCTCACCTGTCCCCTAATCCTAAGCCGTACGCTAACACTAACCCGCGCCCTCACACGCACGCTCCCCCTAAAGCGTTGCCGTACCCTCACCTGGACCCTAAACCGTCCCCGTCCCCTAACCCTAACCCTAGCCCGAACCCTAACCCTAACACTTCCCCGAAGCCTGACCCTCACCCGTCCCCTAATCCTAACCCGTACGCTAACACTAACCCGCGCCCTCACACGCACGCTCCCCCTAAAGCGTTGCCGTACCCTCACCTGGACCCTAAACCGTCCCCGTACCCTTACTCTAACCCTAGCCCGAACCCTAACCCTAACACTTCCCCGAAGCCTGACCCTCACCCGTCCCCTAATCCTAACCCGTAGGCTAACACTAACCTGCGCCCTCACACGCACGCTCCCCCTAAAGCGTTGCCGTACCCTCACCTGGACCCTAAACCGTCCCCGTCCCCTAACCCTAACCCTAGCCCGAACCCTAACCCTAACCCTTCCCCGAAGCCTGACCCTCACCCGTCCCCTAATCCTAACCCGTACGCTAACACTAACCCGCGCCCTCACACGCACGCTCCCCCTAAAGCGTTGCCGTACCCTCACCTGGACCCTAAACCGTCCCCGTCCCCTAACCCTGACCCTAGCCCGAACCCTAACCGTAACCTTTCCCCGAAGCCTGACCCTCACCCGTCCCCTAATCCTAACCCGTACGCTAACACTAACCCGCGCCCTCACACGCACGCTCCCCCTAAAGCGTTGCCGTACCCTCACCTGGACCCGAAACCGTCCCCGTCCCCTAACACTAACCCTAGCCCGAACCCTAACCCTAACCCTTCCCCGAAGCCTGACCCTCACCCGTCCCCTAATCCTAACCCGTACGCTAACACGAACCCGCGCCCTCACACGCACGCTCCCCCTAAAGCGTTGCCGTACCCTCACCTGGACCCTAAACCGTCCCCGTCCCCTAACCCTAACCCTAGCCCGAACCCTGACCCTAACCCTTCCCCGAAGCCTGACCCTCACCCGTCCCCTAATCCTAAGCCGTACGCTACCACTAACCCGCGCCCTCACACGCACGCTCCCCCTAAAGCGTTGCCGTACCCTCACCTGGACCCTAAACCGTCCCCGTCCCCTAACCCTAACCCTAGCCCGAACCCTAACCCTTCCCCGAAGCCTGACCCTCACCCGTCCCCTAATCCTAAGCCATACGCTAACACTAACCCGCGCCCTCACACGCACGCTCCCCCTAAAGCGTTGCCGTACCCTCACCTGGACCCTAAACCGTCCCCGTCCCCTAAACCTAACCCTAGCCCGAACCCTAACCCTAACGCTTCCCCGAAGCCGGACCCTCACCCGTCCCCTAATCCTAACCCGTACGCTAACACTAACCCGCGCCCTCACACGCACGCTCCCCCTAAAGCGTTGCCGTACCCTCACCTGGACCCTAAACCGTCCCCGTCCCCTAACCCTAACTCTAGCCCGAACCCTAACCCTAACCCTTCCCCGAAGCCTGACCCTCACCCGTCCCCTAATCCTAACCCGTACGCTAACACTAACCCGCGCCCTCACACGCACGCTCCCCCTAAAGCGTTGCCGTACCCTCACATGGACCCTAAACCGTCCCCGTACCCTAACCCTAACCCTAGCCCGAACCCTAACCCTAACCCTTCCCCGAAGCCTGACCCTCACCCGTCCCCTAATCCTAACCCGTACGCTAACACTAACCCGCGCCCTCACACGCACGCTCCCCCTAAAGCGTTGCCGTACCCTCACCTGGACCCTAAACCGTCCCCGTCCCCTAACCCTAACCCTAGCCCGAACCCTAACCCTAACCCTTCCCCGAAGCCTGACCCTCACCCGTCCCCTAATCCTAAGCCGTACGCTACCACTAACCCGCGCCCTCACACGCACGCTCCCCCTAAAGCGTTGCCGTACCCTCACCTGGACCCTAAACCGTCCCCGTCCCCTAACCCTAACACTAGCCCGAACCCTAACCCTAACCCTTCCCCGAAGCCTGACCCTCACCCGTCCCCTAATCCTAACCCGTACGCTAACACTAACCCGCGCCCTCACACGCACGCTCCACCTAAAGCGTTGCCGTACCCTCACCTGGACCCGAAACCGTCCCCGTCCCCTAACCCTAACCCTAGCCCGAACCCTAACCCTAACCCTTCCCCGAAGCCTGACCCTCACCCGTCCCCTAATCTTAACCCGTACGCTAACACTAACCCACGCCCTCACACGCACGCTCCCCCTAAAGCGTTGCCGTACCCTCACCTGGACCCTAAACCGTCTCCGTCCCCTAACCCTAACCCTAGCCCGAACCCTAACCCTAACCCTTCCCCGAAGCCGGACCCTCACCCGTCCCCTAATCCTAACCCGTACGCTAACAATTACCCGCGCCCTCACACGCACGCTCCCCCTAAAGCGTTGCCGTACCCTCACCTGGACCCTAAACCGTCCCCGTCCCCTAAGCCTAACTCTAGCCCGAACCCGAACCCTAACCCTTCCCCGAAGCCTGACCCTCACCCGTCCCCTAATCCTAACCCGTACGCTAACACTAACCCGCGCCCTCACACGCACGCTCCCCCTAAAGCGTTGCCGTACCCTCACCTGGACCCTAAACCTTCCCCGTACCCTAACCCTAACCCTAGCCCGAACCCTAAGCCTAACCCTTCCCCGAAGCCTGACCCTCACCCGTCCCCTAATCCTAACCCGTACGCTAACACTAACCCGCGCCCTCACACGCACGCTCCCCCTAAAGCGTTGCCGTACCCTCACCTGGACCCTAAACCTTCCCCGTCCCCTAACCCTAACCGTAGCCCGAACCCTAACCCTAACCCTTCCCCGAAGCCTGACCCTCACCCGTCCCCTAATCCTAAGCCGTACGCTAACACTAACCCGCGCCCTCACACGCACGCTCCCCCTAAAGCGTTGCCGTACCCTCACCTGAACCCTAAACCGTCCCCGTCCCCTAACCCTAACCCTAGCCCGAACCCTAACCCTAACCCTTCCCCGAAGCCTGACCCTCACCCGTCCCCTAATCCTAACCCGTACGCTAACACTAACACGCGCCCTCACACGCACGCTCCCCCTAAAGCGTTGCCGTACCCTCACCTGGACCCTAAACCGTCCCCGTCCCCTAACCCTAACCCTAGCCCGAACCCTAACCCTAACCCTTCCCCAAAGCCTGACCCTCACCCGTCCCCTAATCCTAACCCGTACGCTAACACTAACCCGCGCCCTCACACGCACGCTCCCCCTAAAGCGTTGCCGTACCCTCACCTGGACCCGAAACCGTCCCCGTCCCCTAACCCTAACCCAAGCCCGAACCCTAACCCTAACCCTTCCCCGAAGCCTGACCCTCACCCGTCCCCTAATCCTAACCCATACGCTAACACTAACCCGCGCCCTCACACGCACGCTCCCCCTAAAGCGTTGCCGTACCCTCACCTGGACCCGAAACCGTCCCCGTCCCCTAACCCTAACCCTAGCCCGAACCCTAACCCTAACCCTTCCCCGAAGCCTGACCCTCACCCGTCCCCTAATCTTAACCCGTACGCTAACAATAACCCGCGCCCTCACACGCACTCTCCCCCTAAAGCGTTGCCGTACCCTCACCTGGACCCTAAACCGTCCCCGTCCCCTAACCCTAACCCTAGCCCGAACCCTAATCCTAACCCATCCCCGAAGCCTGACCCTCACCCGTCCCCTAATCCTAACCCGTACGCTAACACTAACCCGCGCCCTCACACGCACGCTCCCCCTAAAGCGTTGCCGTACCCTCACCTGGACCCAAAACCGTCCCCCACCCTAACCCTAACCCTAGCCCGAACCCTAACCCTAACCCTTCCCCGAAGCCGGACCCTCACCCGTCCCCTAATCCTAACCCGTACGCTAACACTAACCCGCGCCCTCACACGCACGCTCCCCCTAAAGCGTTGCCGTACCCTCAATTGGACCCTAAACCGTCCCCGTCCCCTAACCCTAACCCTAGCACGAACCCTAACCCTAACCCTTCCCCGAAGCCTGACCCTCACCCGTCCCCTAATCCTAACCCGTACGCTAACACTAACCCGCGCCCTCACACGCACGCTCCCCCTAAAGCGTTGCCGTACCCTCACCTGGACCCTAAACCGTCCCCGTACCCTTACTCTAACCCTAGCCCGAACCCTAACCCTAACCCTTCCCCGAAGCCTGACCCTCACACGTACCCTAATCCTAACCCGTACGCTAACACTAACCCGCGCCCTCACACACACGCTCCCCCTAAAGCGTTGCCGTACCCTCACCTGGACCCTAAACCGTCCCCGTCCCCTAACCCTAACCCTAGCCCGAACCCTAACCCTAACCCTTCCCCGAAGCCTGACCCTCACCCGTCCCCTAATCCTAACCCGTACGCTAACACTAACCCACGCCCTCACACGCACGCTCCCCCTAAAGCGTTGCCGTACCCTCACCTGGACCCTAAACCGTCCCCGTCCCCTAACCCTAACCCTAGCCCGAACCCTAACCCTAACCCTTCCCCGAAGCCTGACCCTCACCCGTCCCCTAATCCTAAGCCGTACGCTAACACTAACCCGCGCCCTCAAACGCACGCTCCCCCTAAAGCGTTGCCGTACCCTCACCTGGACCCGAAACCGTCCCCGTCCCCTAACCCTAACCCTAGCCCGAACCCTAACCCTAACCCTTCCCCGAAGCCTGACCCTCACCCGTCCCCTAATCCTAACCCGTACGCTAACACTAACCCGCGCCCTCACACGCACGCTCCCCCTAAATCGTTGCCGTTCCCTCACCTGGACCCTAAACCTTCCCCATCCCCTAACCCTAACCCTAGCCGGAACCCTAACCCTAACCATTCCCCGAAGCCTGACCCTCACCCGTCCCCTAATCCTAACCCGTACGCTAACACTAACCCACGCCCTCACACGCACGCTCCCCCTAAAGCGTTGCCGTACCCTCACCTGGACCCTAAACCGTCCCCGTCCCCTAACGCTGACCCTAGCCCGAACCCTAACCGTAACCCTTCCCCGAAGCCTGACCCTCACCCGTCCCCTAATCCTAACCCGTACGCTAACACTAACACGCGCCCTCACACGCACGCTCCCCCTAAAGCGTTGCCGTACCCTCACCTGTACCCGAAACCGTCCCCGTCCCCTAACACTAACCCTAGCCCGAACCCTAACCCTAACCCTTCCCCGAAGCCTGACCCTCACCCGTCCCCTAATCCTAACCCGTACGCTAACACTAACCCGCGCCCTCACACGCACGCTCCCCCTAAAGCGTTGCCGTACCCTCACCTGGACCCTAAACCGTCCCCGTCCCCTAACACTAACCCTAGCCCGAACCCTAACCCTAACCCTTCCCCGAAGCCTGACCCTCACCCGTCCCCTAATCCTAACCCGTACGCTAACACTAACCCGCGCCCTCACACGCACGCTCCCCCTAAAGCGTTGCCGTACCCTCACCTGGACCCTAAACCGTCCCCGTCCCCTAACCCTGACCCTAGCCCGAACCCTAACCGTAACCTTTCCCCGAAGCCTGACCCTCACCCGTCCCCTAATCCTAACCCGTACGCTACCACTAACACGCGCCCTCACACGCACGCTCCCCCTAAAGCGTTGCCGTACCCTCACCTGGACCCTAAACCGTCCCCGTCCCCTAACCCTAACCCTAGCCCGAACCCTAACCCTAACCCTTCCCCGAAGCCTGACCCTCACCCGTCCCCTAATCCTAACCCGTACGCTAACACTAACCCGCGCCCTCACACGCACGCTCCCCCTAAAGCGTTGCCGTACCCTCACCTGGACCCTAAACCGTCCCCGTCCCCTAACCCTAACCCTAGCCCGAACCCTAACCCTAACGCTTCCCCGAAGCCGGACCCTCACCCGTCCCCTAATCCTAACCCGTACGCTAACAGTAACCCGCGCCCTCACACGCACGCTCCCCCTAAAGCGTTGCCGTACCCTCACCTGGACCCTAAACCGTCCCCGTCCCCTAACCCTAACTCTAGCCCGAACCCTAACCCTAACCCTTCCCCGAAGCCTGACCCTCACCCGTCCCCTAATCCTAACCCGTACGCTAACACTAACCCGCGCCCTCACACGCACGCTCCCCCTAAAGCGTTGCCGTACCCTCACCTGGACCCTAAACCGTCCCCGTACCCTAACCCTAACCCTAGCCCGAACCCTAACCCTAACCCTTCCCCGAAGCCTGACCCTCACCCGTCCCCTAATCCTAAGCCGTACGCTACCACTAACCCGCGCCCTCACACGCACGCTCCCCCTAAAGCGTTGCCGTACCCTCACCTGTACCCGAAACCGTCCCCGTCCCCTAACACTAACCCTAGCCCGAACCCTAACCCTAACCCTTCCCCGAAGCCTGACCCTCACCCGTCCCCTAATCCTAACCCGTACGCTAACACTAACCCGCGCCCTCACACGCACGCTCCCCCTAAAGCGTTGCCGTACCCTCACCTGGACCCTAAACCGTCCCCGTCCCCTAACCCTAACCCTAGCCCGAACCCTAACCCTAACCCTTCCCCGAAGCCTGACCCTCACCCGTCCCCTAATCCTAACCCGTACGCTAACACTAACCCGCGCCCTCACACGCACGCTCCCCCTAAAGCGTTGCCGTACCCTCACCTGGACCCTAAACCGTCCCCGTCCCCTAACCCTGACCCTAGCCCGAACCCTAACCGTAACCTTTCCCCGAAGCCTGACCCTCACCCGTCCCCTAATCCTAACGCGTACGCTACCACTAACACGCGCCCTCACACGCACGCTCCCCCTAAAGCGTTGCCGTACCCTCACCTGGACCCTAAACCGTCCCCGTCCCCTAACCCTAACCCTAGCCCGAACCCTAACCCTAACCCTTCCCCGAAGCCTGACCCTCACCCGTCCCCTAATCCTAACCCGTACGGTAACACTAACCCGCGCCCTCACACGCACGCTCCACCTAAAGCGTTGCCGTACCCTCACCTGGACCCGAAACCGTCCCCGTCCCCTAACCCTAACCCTAGCCCGAACCCTAACCCTAACGCTTCCCCGAAGCCGGACCCTCACCCGTCCCCTAATCCTAACCCGTACGCTAACAGTAACCCGCGCCCTCACACGCACGCTCCCCCTAAAGCGTTGCCGTACCCTCACCTGGACCCTAAACCGTCCCCGTCCCCTAACCCTAACTCTAGCCCGAACCCTAACCCTAACCCTTCCCCGAAGCCTGACCCTCACCCGTCCCCAAATCCTAACCCGTACGCTAACACTAACCCGCGCCCTCACACGCACGCTCCCCCTAAAGCGTTGCCGTACCCTCACCTGGACCCTAAACCGTCCCCGTACCCTAACCCTAACCCTAGCCCGAACCCTAACCCTAACCCTTCCCCGAAGCCTGACCCTCACCCGTCCCCTAATCCTAAGCCGTACGCTACCACTAACCCGCGCCCTCACACGCACGCTCCCCCTAAAGCGTTGCCGTACCCTCACCTGTACCCGAAACCGTCCCCGTCCCCTAACACTAACCCTAGCCCGAACCCTAACCCTAACCCTTCCCCGAAGCCTGACCCTCACCCGTCCCCTAATCCTAACCCGTACGCTAACACTAACCCGCGCCCTCACACGCACGCTCCCCCTAAAGCGTTGCCGTACCCTCACCTGGACCCTAAACCGTCCCCGTCCCCTAACCCTAACCCTAGCCCGAACCCTAACCCTAACCCTTCCCCGAAGCCTGACCCTCACCCGTCCCCTAATCCTAACCCGTACGCTAACACTAACCCGCGCCCTCACACGCACGCTCCCCCTAAAGCGTTGCCGTACCCTCACCTGGACCCTAAACCGTCCCCGTCCCCTAACCCTGACCCTAGCCCGAACCCTAACCGTAACCTTTCCCCGAAGCCTGACTCTCACCCGTCCCCTAATCCTAACCCGTACGCTACCACTAACACGCGCCCTCACACGCACGCTCCCCCTAAAGCGTTGCCGTACCCTCACCTGGACCCTAAACCGTCCCCGTCCCCTAACCCTAACCCTAGCCCGAACCCTAACCCTAACCCTTCCCCGAAGCCTGACCCTCACCCGTCCCCTAATCCTAACCCGTACGCTAACACTAACCCGCGCCCTCACACGCACGCTCCCCCTAAAGCGTTGCCGTACCCTCACCTGGACCCTAAACCGTCCCCGTCCCCTAACCCTAACCCTAGCCCGAACCCTAACCCTAACGCTTCCCCGAAGCCGGACCCTCACCCGTCCCCTAATCCTAACCCGTACGCTAACAGTAACCCGCGCCCTCACACGCACGCTCCCCCTAAAGCGTTGCCGTACCCTCACCTGGACCCTAAACCGTCCCCGTCCCCTAACCCTAACTCTAGCCCGAACCCTAACCCTAACCCTTCCCCGAAGCCTGACCCTCACCCGTCCCCTAATCCTAACCCGTACGCTAACACTAACCCGCGCCCTCACACGCACGCTCCCCCTAAAGCGTTGCCGTACCCTCACCTGGACCCTAAACCGTCCCCGTACCCTAACCCTAACCCTAGCCCGAACCCTAACCCTAACCCTTCCCCGAAGCCTGACCCTCACCCGTCCCCTAATCCTAAGCCGTACGCTACCACTAACCCGCGCCCTCACACGCACGCTCCCCCTAAAGCGTTGCCGTACCCTCACCTGTACCCGAAACCGTCCCCGTCCCCTAACACTAACCCTAGCCCGAACCCTAACCCTAACCCTTCCCCGAAGCCTGACCCTCACCCGTCCCCTAATCCTAACCCGTACGCTAACACTAACCCGCGCCCTCACACGCACGCTCCCCCTAAAGCGTTGCCGTACCCTCACCTGGACCCTAAACCGTCCCCGTCCCCTAACCCTAACCCTAGCCCGAACCCTAACCCTAACCCTTCCCCGAAGCCTGACCCTCACCCGTCCCCTAATCCTAACCCGTACGCTAACACTAACCCGCGCCCTCACACGCACGCTCCCCCTAAAGCGTTGCCGTACCCTCACCTGGACCCTAAACCGTCCCCGTCCCCTAACCCTGACCCTAGCCCGAACCCTAACCGTAACCTTTCCCCGAAGCCTGACCCTCACCCGTCCCCTAATCCTAACGCGTACGCTACCACTAACACGCGCCCTCACACGCACGCTCCCCCTAAAGCGTTGCCGTACCCTCACCTGGACCCTAAACCGTCCCCGTCCCCTAACCCTAACCCTAGCCCGAACCCTAACCCTAACCCTTCCCCGAAGCCTGACCCTCACCCGTCCCCTAATCCTAACCCGTACGGTAACACTAACCCGCGCCCTCACACGCACGCTCCACCTAAAGCGTTGCCGTACCCTCACCTGGACCCGAAACCGTCCCCGTCCCCTAACCCTAACCCTAGCCCGAACCCTAACCCTAACGCTTCCCCGAAGCCGGACCCTCACCCGTCCCCTAATCCTAACCCGTACGCTAACAGTAACCCGCGCCCTCACACGCACGCTCCCCCTAAAGCGTTGCCGTACCCTCACCTGGACCCTAAACCGTCCCCGTCCCCTAACCCTAACTCTAGCCCGAACCCTAACCCTAACCCTTCCCCGAAGCCTGACCCTCACCCGTCCCCAAATCCTAACCCGTACGCTAACACTAACCCGCGCCCTCACACGCACGCTCCCCCTAAAGCGTTGCCGTACCCTCACCTGGACCCTAAACCGTCCCCGTACCCTAACCCTAACCCTAGCCCGAACCCTAACCCTAACCCTTCCCCGAAGCCTGACCCTCACCCGTCCCCTAATCCTAAGCCGTACGCTACCACTAACCCGCGCCCTCACACGCACGCTCCCCCTAAAGCGTTGCCGTACCCTCACCTGTACCCGAAACCGTCCCCGTCCCCTAACACTAACCCTAGCCCGAACCCTAACCCTAACCCTTCCCCGAAGCCTGACCCTCACCCGTCCCCTAATCCTAACCCGTACGCTAACACTAACCCGCGCCCTCACACGCACGCTCCCCCTAAAGCGTTGCCGTACCCTCACCTGGACCCTAAACCGTCCCCGTCCCCTAACCCTAACCCTAGCCCGAACCCTAACCCTAACCCTTCCCCGAAGCCTGACCCTCACCCGTCCCCTAATCCTAACCCGTACGCTAACACTAACCCGCGCCCTCACACGCACGCTCCCCCTAAAGCGTTGCCGTACCCTCACCTGGACCCTAAACCGTCCCCGTCCCCTAACCCTGACCCTAGCCCGAACCCTAACCGTAACCTTTCCCCGAAGCCTGACTCTCACCCGTCCCCTAATCCTAACCCGTACGCTACCACTAACACGCGCCCTCACACGCACGCTCCCCCTAAAGCGTTGCCGTACCCTCACCTGGACCCTAAACCGTCCCCGTCCCCTAACCCTAACCCTAGCCCGAACCCTAACCCTAACCCTTCCCCGAAGCCTGACCCTCACCCGTCCCCTAATCCTAACCCGTACGCTAACACTAACCCGCGCCCTCACACGCACGCTCCACCTAAAGCGTTGCCGTACCCTCACCTGGACCCGAAACCGTCCCCGTCCCCTAACCCTAACCCTAGCCCGAACCCTAACCCTAACCCTTCCCCGAAGCCTGACCCTCACCCGTCCCCTAATCCTAACCCGTACGCTAACACTAACCCGCGCCCTCACACGCACGCTCCCCCTAAATCGTTGCCGTTCCCTCACCTGGACCCTAAACCTTCCCCATCCCCTAACCCTAACCCTAGCCGGAACCCTAACCCTAACCATTCCCCGAAGCCTGACCCTCACCCGTCCCCTAATCCTAACCCGTACGCTAACACTAACCCACGCCCTCACACGCACGCTCCCCCTAAAGCGTTGCCGTACCCTCACCTGGACCCGAAACCGTCCCCGTCCCCTAACCCTGACCCTAGCCCGAACCCTAACCGTAACCCTTCCCCGAAGCCTGACCCTCACCCATCCCCTAATCCTAACCCGTACGCTAACACTAACATGCGCCCTCACACGCACGCTCCCCCTAAAGCGTTGCCGTACCCTCACCTGTACCCGAAACCGTCCCCGTCCCCTAACACTAACCCTAGCCCGAACCCTAACCCTAACCCTTCCCCGAAGCCTGACCCTCACCCGTCCCCTAATCCTAACCCGTACGCTAACACTAACCCGCGCCCTCACACGCACGCTCCCCCTAAAGCGTTGCCGTACCCTCACCTGGACCCTAAACCGTCCCCGTCCCCTAACCCTAACCCTAGCCCGAACCCTAACCCTAACACTTCCCCGAAGCCTGACCCTCACCCGTCCCCTAATCCTAAGCCGTACGCTACCACTAACCCGCGCCCTCACACGCACGCACCCCCTAAAGCGTTGCCGTACCCTCACCTGGACCCTAAACCGTCCCCGTCCCCTAACCATAACCCTAGCCCGAACCCTAAACCTAACCCTTCCCCGAAGCCTGACCCTCACCCGTCCCCTAATCCTAACCCGTACGCTAACACTAACCCGCGCCCTCACACGCACGGTCCCCCTAAAACGTTGCCGTCCCCTCACCTGGACCCTAAACCGTCCCCGTCCCCTAACCCTAACCCTAGCCCGAACCCTAACCCTAACCCTTCCCCGAAGTCTGACCCTCACCCGTCCCCTAATCCTAACCCGTACGCTAACACTAACCCGCGCCCTCACACGCACGCTCCCCCTAAAGCGATGCCGTACCCTCACCTGGACCCGAAACCGTCCCCGTCCCCTAACCCTAACCCTAGCCCGAACCCTAACCCTAACCCTTCCCCGAAGCCTGACCCTCACCCGTCCCCTAATCCTAACCCGTACGCTAACACTAACCCGCGCCCTCACACGCACGCTCCCCCTAAAGCGTTGCCGTACCCTCACCTGGACCCTAAACCGTCCCCGTACCCTTACTCTAACCCTAGCCCGAACCCTAACCCTAACCCTTCCCCGAAGCCTGACCCTCACACGTACCCTAATCCTAACCCGTACGCTAACACTAACCCGCGCCCTCACACACACGCTCCCCCTAAAGCGTTGCCGTACCCTCACCTGGACCCTAAACCGTCCCCGTCCCCTAACCCTAACCCTAGCCCGAACCCTAACCCTAACCCTTCCCCGAAGCCTGACCCTCACCCGTCCCCTAATCCTAACCCGTACGCTAACACTAACCCACGCCCTCACACGCACGCTCCCCCTAAAGCGTTGCCGTACCCTCACCTGGACCCTAAACCGTCCCCGTCCCCTAACCCTAACCCTAGCCCGAACCCTAACCCTAACCCTTCCCCGAAGCCTGACCCTCACCCGTCCCCTAATCCTAAGCCGTACGCTAACACTAACCCGCGCCCTCAAACGCACGCTCCCCCTAAAGCGTTGCCGTACCCTCACCTGGACCCGAAACCGTCCCCGTCCCCTAACCCTAACCCTAGCCCGAACCCTAACCCTAACCCTTCCCCGAAGCCTGACCCTCACCCGTCCCCTAATCCTAACCCGTACGCTAACACTAACCCGCGCCCTCACACGCACGCTCCCCCTAAATCGTTGCCGTTCCCTCACCTGGACCCTAAACCTTCCCCATCCCCTAACCCTAACCCTAGCCGGAACCCTAACCCTAACCATTCCCCGAAGCCTGACCCTCACCCGTCCCCTAATCCTAACCCGTACGCTAACACTAACCCACGCCCTCACACGCACGCTCCCCCTAAAGCGTTGCCGTACCCTCACCTGGACCCTAAACCGTCCCCGTCCCCTAACGCTGACCCTAGCCCGAACCCTAACCGTAACCCTTCCCCGAAGCCTGACCCTCACCCGTCCCCTAATCCTAACCCGTACGCTAACACTAACACGCGCCCTCACACGCACGCTCCCCCTAAAGCGTTGCCGTACCCTCACCTGTACCCGAAACCGTCCCCGTCCCCTAACACTAACCCTAGCCCGAACCCTAACCCTAACCCTTCCCCGAAGCCTGACCCTCACCCGTCCCCTAATCCTAACCCGTACGCTAACACTAACCCGCGCCCTCACACGCACGCTCCCCCTAAAGCGTTGCCGTACCCTCACCTGGACCCTAAACCGTCCCCGTCCCCTAACACTAACCCTAGCCCGAACCCTAACCCTAACCCTTCCCCGAAGCCTGACCCTCACCCGTCCCCTAATCCTAACCCGTACGCTAACACTAACCCGCGCCCTCACACGCACGCTCCCCCTAAAGCGTTGCCGTACCCTCACCTGGACCCTAAACCGTCCCCGTCCCCTAACCCTGACCCTAGCCCGAACCCTAACCGTAACCTTTCCCCGAAGCCTGACCCTCACCCGTCCCCTAATCCTAACCCGTACGCTACCACTAACACGCGCCCTCACACGCACGCTCCCCCTAAAGCGTTGCCGTACCCTCACCTGGACCCTAAACCGTCCCCGTCCCCTAACCCTAACCCTAGCCCGAACCCTAACCCTAACCCTTCCCCGAAGCCTGACCCTCACCCGTCCCCTAATCCTAACCCGTACGCTAACACTAACCCGCGCCCTCACACGCACGCTCCCCCTAAAGCGTTGCCGTACCCTCACCTGGACCCTAAACCGTCCCCGTCCCCTAACCCTAACCCTAGCCCGAACCCTAACCCTAACGCTTCCCCGAAGCCGGACCCTCACCCGTCCCCTAATCCTAACCCGTACGCTAACAGTAACCCGCGCCCTCACACGCACGCTCCCCCTAAAGCGTTGCCGTACCCTCACCTGGACCCTAAACCGTCCCCGTCCCCTAACCCTAACTCTAGCCCGAACCCTAACCCTAACCCTTCCCCGAAGCCTGACCCTCACCCGTCCCCTAATCCTAACCCGTACGCTAACACTAACCCGCGCCCTCACACGCACGCTCCCCCTAAAGCGTTGCCGTACCCTCACCTGGACCCTAAACCGTCCCCGTACCCTAACCCTAACCCTAGCCCGAACCCTAACCCTAACCCTTCCCCGAAGCCTGACCCTCACCCGTCCCCTAATCCTAAGCCGTACGCTACCACTAACCCGCGCCCTCACACGCACGCTCCCCCTAAAGCGTTGCCGTACCCTCACCTGTACCCGAAACCGTCCCCGTCCCCTAACACTAACCCTAGCCCGAACCCTAACCCTAACCCTTCCCCGAAGCCTGACCCTCACCCGTCCCCTAATCCTAACCCGTACGCTAACACTAACCCGCGCCCTCACACGCACGCTCCCCCTAAAGCGTTGCCGTACCCTCACCTGGACCCTAAACCGTCCCCGTCCCCTAACCCTAACCCTAGCCCGAACCCTAACCCTAACCCTTCCCCGAAGCCTGACCCTCACCCGTCCCCTAATCCTAACCCGTACGCTAACACTAACCCACGCCCTCACACGCACGCTCCCCCTAAAGCGTTGCCGTACCCTCACCTGGACCCTAAACCGTCCCCGTCCCCTAACCCTGACCCTAGCCCGAACCCTAACCGTAACCTTTCCCCGAAGCCTGACCCTCACCCGTCCCCTAATCCTAACGCGTACGCTACCACTAACACGCGCCCTCACACGCACGCTCCCCCTAAAGCGTTGCCGTACCCTCACCTGGACCCTAAACCGTCCCCGTCCCCTAACCCTAACCCTAGCCCGAACCCTAACCCTAACCCTTCCCCGAAGCCTGACCCTCACCCGTCCCCTAATCCTAACCCGTACGGTAACACTAACCCGCGCCCTCACACGCACGCTCCACCTAAAGCGTTGCCGTACCCTCACCTGGACCCGAAACCGTCCCCGTCCCCTAACCCTAACCCTAGCCCGAACCCTAACCCTAACGCTTCCCCGAAGCCGGACCCTCACCCGTCCCCTAATCCTAACCCGTACGCTAACAGTAACCCGCGCCCTCACACGCACGCTCCCCCTAAAGCGTTGCCGTACCCTCACCTGGACCCTAAACCGTCCCCGTCCCCTAACCCTAACTCTAGCCCGAACCCTAACCCTAACCCTTCCCCGAAGCCTGACCCTCACCCGTCCCCAAATCCTAACCCGTACGCTAACACTAACCCGCGCCCTCACACGCACGCTCCCCCTAAAGCGTTGCCGTACCCTCACCTGGACCCTAAACCGTCCCCGTACCCTAACCCTAACCCTAGCCCGAACCCTAACCCTAACCCTTCCCCGAAGCCTGACCCTCACCCGTCCCCTAATCCTAAGCCGTACGCTACCACTAACCCGCGCCCTCACACGCACGCTCCCCCTAAAGCGTTGCCGTACCCTCACCTGTACCCGAAACCGTCCCCGTCCCCTAACACTAACCCTAGCCCGAACCCTAACCCTAACCCTTCCCCGAAGCCTGACCCTCACCCGTCCCCTAATCCTAACCCGTACGCTAACACTAACCCGCGCCCTCACACGCACGCTCCCCCTAAAGCGTTGCCGTACCCTCACCTGGACCCTAAACCGTCCCCGTCCCCTAACCCTAACCCTAGCCCGAACCCTAACCCTAACCCTTCCCCGAAGCCTGACCCTCACCCGTCCCCTAATCCTAACCCGTACGCTAACACTAACCCGCGCCCTCACACGCACGCTCCCCCTAAAGCGTTGCCGTACCCTCACCTGGACCCTAAACCGTCCCCGTCCCCTAACCCTGACCCTAGCCCGAACCCTAACCGTAACCTTTCCCCGAAGCCTGACTCTCACCCGTCCCCTAATCCTAACCCGTACGCTACCACTAACACGCGCCCTCACACGCACGCTCCCCCTAAAGCGTTGCCGTACCCTCACCTGGACCCTAAACCGTCCCCGTCCCCTAACCCTAACCCTAGCCCGAACCCTAACCCTAACCCTTCCCCGAAGCCTGACCCTCACCCGTCCCCTAATCCTAACCCGTACGCTAACACTAACCCGCGCCCTCACACGCACGCTCCACCTAAAGCGTTGCCGTACCCTCACCTGGACCCGAAACCGTCCCCGTCCCCTAACCCTAACCCTAGCCCGAACCCTAACCCTAACCCTTCCCCGAAGCCTGACCCTCACCCGTCCCCTAATCCTAACCCGTACGCTAACACTAACCCGCGCCCTCACACGCACGCTCCCCCTAAATCGTTGCCGTTCCCTCACCTGGACCCTAAACCTTCCCCATCCCCTAACCCTAACCCTAGCCGGAACCCTAACCCTAACCATTCCCCGAAGCCTGACCCTCACCCGTCCCCTAATCCTAACCCGTACGCTAACACTAACCCACGCCCTCACACGCACGCTCCCCCTAAAGCGTTGCCGTACCCTCACCTGGACCCGAAACCGTCCCCGTCCCCTAACCCTGACCCTAGCCCGAACCCTAACCGTAACCCTTCCCCGAAGCCTGACCCTCACCCATCCCCTAATCCTAACCCGTACGCTAACACTAACATGCGCCCTCACACGCACGCTCCCCCTAAAGCGTTGCCGTACCCTCACCTGTACCCGAAACCGTCCCCGTCCCCTAACACTAACCCTAGCCCGAACCCTAACCCTAACCCTTCCCCGAAGCCTGACCCTCACCCGTCCCCTAATCCTAACCCGTACGCTAACACTAACCCGCGCCCTCACACGCACGCTCCCCCTAAAGCGTTGCCGTACCCTCACCTGGACCCTAAACCGTCCCCGTCCCCTAACCCTAACCCTAGCCCGAACCCTAACCCTAACCCTTCCCCGAAGCCTGACCCTCACCCGTCCCCTAATCCTAAGCCGTACGCTACCACTAACCCGCGCCCTCACACGCACGCTCCCCCTAAAGCGTTGCCGTACCCTCACCTGGACCCTAAACCGTCCCCGTCCCCTAACCATAACCCTAGCCCGAACCCTAAACCTAACCCTTCCCCGAAGCCTGACCCTCACCCGTCCCCTAATCCTAACCCGTACGCTAACACTAACCCGCGCCCTCACACGCACGGTCCCCCTAAAACGTTGCCGTCCCCTCACCTGGACCCTAAACCGTCCCCGTCCCCTAACCCTAACCCTAGCCCGAACCCTAACCCTAACCCTTCCCCGAAGTCTGACCCTCACCCGTCCCCTAATCCTAACCCGTACGCTAACACTAACCCGCGCCCTCACACGCACGCTCCCCCTAAAGCGATGCCGTACCCTCACCTGGACCCGAAACCGTCCCCGTCCCCTAACCCTAACCCTAGCCCGAACCCTAACCCTAACCCTTCCCCGAAGCCTGACCCTCACCCGTCCCCTAATCTTAACCCGTACGCTAACACTAACCCACGCCCTCACACGCACGCTCCCCCTAAAGCGTTGCCGTACCCTCACCTGGACCCGAAACCGTCCCCGTCCCCTAACCCTAACCCTAGCCCGAACCCTAACCCTAACCCATCCCCGAAGCCTGACCCTCACCCGTCCCCTAATCCTAACCCGTACGCTAACACTAACCCGCGCCCTCACACGCACGCTCCCCCTAAAGCGTTGCCGTACCCTCACCTGGACCCTAAACCGTCCCCGTCCCCTAACCCTAACCCTAGCCCGAACCCTAACCCTAACCCTTCCCCGAAGCCGGACCCTCACGCGTCCCCTAATCCTAACCCGTACGCTAACACTTACCCGCGCCCTCACACGCACGCTCCCCCTAAAGCGTTGCCGTACCCTCACCTGGACCCTAAACCGTCCCCGTCCCCTAACCCTAACTCTAGCCCGAACCCTAACCCTAACCCTTCCCCGAAGCCTGACCCTCACCCGTCCCCTAATCCTAACCCGTACGCTAACACTAACCCGCGCCCTCACACGCACGCTCCCCCTAAAGCGTTGCCGTACCCTCACCTGGACCCTAAACCGTCCCCGTACCCTAACCCTAACCCTAGCCCGAACCCTAACCCTAACCCTTCCCCGAAGCCTGACCCTCACCCGTCCCCTAATCCTAACCCGTACGCTAACACTAACCCGCGCCCTCACACGCACGCTCCCCCTAAAGCGTTGCCGTACCCTCACCTGGACCCTAAACCTTCCCCGTCCCCTAACCCTAACCGTAGCCCGAACCCTAACCCTAACACTTCCCCGAAGCCTGACCCTCACCCGTCCCCTAATCCTAAGCCGTACGCTACCACTAACCCGTGCCCTCACACGCACGCTCCCCCTAAAGCGTTGCCGTACCCTCACCTGAACCCTAAACCGTCCCCGTCCCCTAACCCTAACCCTAGCCCGAACCCTAACCCTAACCCTTCCCCGAAGCCTGACCCTCACCCGTCCCCTAATCCTAACCCGTACGCTAACACTAACCCGCGCCCTCACACGCACGCTCCCCCTAAAGCGTTGCCGTACCCTCACCTGGACCCTAAACCGTCCCCGTCCCCTAACCCTAACCCTAGCCCGAACCCTAACCCTAACCCTTCCCCAAAGCCTGACCCTCACCCGTCCCCTAATCCTAACCCGTACGCTAACACTAACCCGCGCCCTCACACGCACGCTCCCCCTAAAGCGTTGCCGTACCCTCACCTGGACCCGAAACCGTCCCCGTCCCCTAACCCTAACCCTAGCCCGAACCCTAACCCTAACCCTTCCCCGAAGCCTGACCCTCACCCGTCCCCTAATCCTAACCCGTACGCTAACACTAACCCGCGCCCTCACACGCACGCTCCCCCTAAAGCGTTGCCGTACCCTCACCTGGACCCTAAACCGTCCCCGTCCCCTAACCCTAACCCTAGCCCGAACCCTAACCCTAACCCATCCCCGAAGCCTGACCCTCACCCGTCCCCTAATCCTAACCCGTACGCTAACACTAACCCGCGCCCTCACACGCACGCTCCCCCTAAAGCGTTGCCGTACCCTCACCTGGACCCGAAACCGTCCCCGTCCCCTAACCCTAACCCTAGCCCGAACCCTAACCCTAACCCTTCCCCGAAGCCGGACCCTCACCCGTCCCCTAATCCTAACCCGTACGCTAACACTAACCCGCGCCCTCACACGCACGCTCCCCCTAAAGCGTTGCCGTACCCTCACCTGGACCCTAAACTGTCCCCGTCCCCTAACCCTAACCCTAGCCCGAACCCTAACCCTAACCCTTCCCCGAAGCCTGACCCTCACCCGTCCCCTAATCCTAACCCGTACGCTAACACTAACCCGCGCCCTCACACGCACGCTCCCCCTAAAGCATTGCCGTACCCTCACCTGGACCCTAAACCGTCCCCGTCCCCTAACCCTAACCCTAGCCCGAACCCTAACCCTAACCCTTCCCCGAAGCCTGACCCTCACCCGTCCCCTAATCCTAACCCGTACGCTAACACTAACCCACGCCCTCACACGCACGCTCCCCCTAAAGCGTTGCCGTACCCTCACCTGGACCCTAAACCGTCCCCGTCCCCTAACCCTAACCCTAGCCCGAACCCTAACCCTAACCCTTCCCCGAAGCCTGACCCTCACCCGTCCCCTAATCCTAAGCCGTACGCTAACACTAACCCGCGCCCTCACACGCACGCTCCCCCTAAAGCGTTGCCGTACCCTCACCTGGACCCGAAACCGTCCCCGTCCCCTAACCCTAACCCTAGCCCAAACCCTAACCCTAACCCTTCCCCGAAGCCTGACCCTCACCCGTCCCCTAATCCTAACCCGTACGCTAACACTAACCCGCGCCCTCACACGCACGCTCCCCCTAAAGCGTTGCCGTACCCTCACCTGGACCCGAAACCGTCCCCGTCCCCTAACCCTAACCCTAGCCCGAACCCTAACCCTAACCCTTCCCCGAAGCCTGACCCTCACCCCTCCCCTAATCTTAACCCGTACGCTAACACTAACCCGCGCCCTCACACGCACTCTCCCCCTAAAGCGTTGCCGTACCCTCACCTGGACCCTAAACCGTCCCCGTCCCCTAACCCTAACCCTAGCCCGAACCCTAACCCTAACCCATCCCCGAAGCCTGACCCTCACCCGTCCCCTAATCCTAACCCGTACGCTAACACTAACCCGCGCCCTCACACGCACGCTCCCCCTAAAGCGTTGCCGTACCCTCACCTGGAACCGAAACCGTCCCCGTCCCCTAACCCTAACCGTAGCCCGAACCCTAAACCTAACCCTTCCCCGAAGCCGGACCCTCACCCGTCCCCTAATCCTAACCCATACGCTAACACTAACCCGCGCCCTCACACGCACGCTCCCCCTAAAGCGTTGCCGTACCCTCACCTGGACCCTAAACCGTCCCCATCCCCTAACCCTAACCCTAGCCCGAACCCTAACCCTAACCCTTCCCCGAAGCCTGACCCTCACCCGTCCCCTAATCCTAACCCGTACGCTAACACTAACCCGCGCCCTCACACGCACGCTCCCCCTAAAGCGTTGCCGTACCCTCACCTGGACCCGAAACCGTCCCCGTCCCCTAACCCTAACCCTAGCCCGAACCCTAACCCTAACCCTTCCCCGAAGCCTGACCCTCACCCGTCCCCTAATCCTAACCCGTACGCTAACACTAACCCGCCCCCTCACACGCACGCTCCCCCTAAATCGTTGCCGTTCCCTCACCTGGACCCTAAATCTTCCCCATCCCCTAACCCTAACCCTAGCCGGAACACTAACCCTAACCATTCCCCGAAGCCTGACCCTCACCCGTCCCCTAATCCTAACCCGTACGCTAACACTAACCCGCGCCCTCACACGCACGCTCCCCCTAAAGCGTTGCCGTACCCTCACCTGGACCCTAAACCGTCCCCGTCCCCTAACCCTGACCCTAGCCCGAACCCTAACCGTAACCCTTCCCCGAAGCCTGACCCTCACCCGTCCCCTAATCCTAACCCGTACGCTAACACTAACACGCGCCCTCACACGCACGCTCCCCCTAAAGCGTTGCCGTACCCTCACCTGGACCCGAAACGTCCCCGTCCCCTAACACTAACCCTAGCCCGAACCCTAACCCTAACCCTTCCCCGAAGCCTGACCCTCACCCGTCCCCTAATCCTAACCCGTACGCTAACACTAACCCGCGCCCTCACACGCACGCTCCCCCTAAAGCGTTGCCGTACCCTCACCTGGACCCTAAACCGTCCCCGTCCCCTAACCCTAACCCTAGCCCGAACCCTAACCCTAACCCTTCCCCGAAGCCTGACCCTCACCCGTCCCCTAATCCTAAGCCGTAGGCTACCACTAACCCGCGCCCTCACACGCACGCTCCCCCTAAAGCGTTGCCGTACCCTCACCTGGACCCTAAACCGTCCCCGTCCCCTAACCCTAACCCTAGCCCGAACCCTAACCCTAACCCTTCCCCGAAGCCTGACCCTCACCCGTCCCCTAAGCCTAAGCCGTACGCTAACACTAACCCGCGCCCTCACACGCACGGTCCCCCTAAAGCGTTGCCGTACCCTCACCTGGACCCTAAACCGTCCCCGTCCCCTAACCCTAACCCTAGCCCGAACCCTAACCCTAACCCTTCCCCAAAGCCTGAACCTCACCCGTCCCCTAATCCTAACCCGTACGCTAACACTAACCCGCGCCCTCACACGCACGCTCCACCTAAAGCGTTGCCGTACCCTCATCTGGACCCGAAACCGTCCCCGTCCCCTAACCCTAACCCTAGCCCGAACCCTAACCCTAACCCTTCCCCGAAGCCTGACCCTCACCCGTCCCCTAATCTTAACCCGTACGCTAACACTAACCCACGCCCTCACACGCACGCTCCCCCTAAAGCGTTGCCGTACCCTCACCTAGACCCTAAACCGTCCCCGTCCCCTAACCCTAACCCTATCCCGAACCCTAACCCTAACCCATCCCCGAAGCCTGACCCTCACCTGTCCCCTAATCCTAACCCGTACGCTAACACTAACCCGCGCCCTCACACGCACGCTCCCCCTAAAGCGTTGCCGTACCCTCACCTGGACCCTAAACCGTCCCCGTCCCCTAACCCTAACCCTAGCCCGAACCCTAACCCTAACCCTTCCGCGAAGCCGGACCCTCACCCGTCCCCTAATCCTAACCCGTACGCTAACACTAACCCGCGCCCTCACACGCACGCTCCCCCTAAAGCGTTGCCGTACCCTCACCTGAACCCTAAACCGTCCCCGTCCCCTAACCCTAACCCTAGCCCGAACCCTAACCCTAACCCTTCCCCGAAGCCTGACCCTCACCCGTCCCCTAATCCTAACCCGTACGCTAACACTAACCCGTGCCCTCACACGCACGCTCCCCCTAAAGCGTTGCCGTACCCTCACCTGGACCCTAAACCGTCCCCGTCCCCTAACCCTAACCCTAGCCCGAACCCTAACCCTAACCCTTCCCCGAAGCCTGACCCTCACCCGTCCCCTAATCCTAACCCGTACGCTAACACTAACCCGCGCCCTCACACGCACGCTCGCCCTAAAGCGTTGCCGTACCCTCACCTGGACCCAAAACCATCCCCGTCCCCTAACCCTAACCCTAGCCCGAACCCTAACCCTAACCCTTCCCAGAAGCCTGACCCTCACCCGTCCCCTAATCCTAACCCGTACGCTAACACTAACCCGCGCCCTCACACGCACGCTCCCCCTAAAGCGTTGCCGTACCCTCACCTGGACCCTAAACCGTCCCCGTCCCCTAACCCTAACCCTAGCCCGAACCCTAACCCTAACCCTTCCCCGAAGCCTGACCCTCACCCGTCCCCTAATCCTAAGCCGTACGCTACCACTAACCCGCGCCCTCACACGCACGCTCCCCCTAAAGCGTTGCCGTACCCTCACCTGGACCCTAAACCGTCCCCGTCCCCTAACCCTAAACCTAGCCCGAACCCTAACCCTAACCCTTCCCCGAAGCCTGACCCTCACCCGTCCCCTAATCCTAACCCGTACGCTAACACTAACCCGCGCCCTCACACGCACGCTCCCCCTAAATCGTTGCCGTACCCTCACCTGGACCCAAAACCGTCCCCGTCCCCTAACCCTAACCCTAGCCCGAACCCTAACCCTAACCCTTCCCAGAAGCCTGACCCTCACCCGTCCCCTAATCCTAACCCGTACGCTAACACTAACCCGCGCCCTCACACGCACGCTCCCCCTAAAGCGTTGCCGTACCCTCACCTGGACCCTAAACCGTCCCCGTCCCCTAACCCTGACCCTAGCCCGAACCCTAACCGTAACCCTTCCCCGAAGCCTGACCCTCACCCGTCCCCTAATCCTAACCCGTACGCTAACACTAACACGCGCCCTCACACGCACGCTCCCCCTAAAGCGTTGCCGTACCCTCACCTGGACCCGAAACCGTCCCCGTCCCCTAACACTAACCCTAGCCCGAACCCTAACCCTAACCCTTCCCCGAAGCCTGACCCTCACCCGTCCCCTAATCCTAACCCGTACGCTAACACTAACCCGCGCCCTCACACGCACGCTCCCCCTAAAGCGTTGCCGTACCCTCACCTGGACCCTAAACCGTCCCCGTCCCCTAATCCTAACCCTAGCCCGAACCCTAACCCTAACCCTTCCCCGAAGCCTGACCCTCACCCGTCCCCTAATCCTAAGCCGTAGGCTACCACTAACCCGCGCCCTCACACGCACGCTCCCCCTAAAGCGTTGCCGTACCCTCACCTGGACCCTAAACCGTCCCCGTCCCCTAACCCTAACCCTAGCCCGAACCCTAACCCTAACCCTTCCCCGAAGCCTGACCCTCACCCGTCCCCTAATCCTAAGCCGTACGCTAACACTAACCCGCGCCCTCACACGCACGGTCCCCCTAAAGCGTTGCCGTACCCTCACCTGGACCCTAAACCGTCCCCGTCCCCTAACCCTAACCCTAGCCCGAACCCTAACCCTAAACCTTCCCCAAAGCCTGAACCTCACCCGTCCCCTAATTCTAACCCGTACGCTAACACTAACCCGCGCCCTCACACGCACGCTCCACCTAAAGCGTTGCCGTACCCTCATCTGGACCCGAAACCGTCCCCGTCCCCTAACCCTAACCCTAGCCCGAACCCTAACCCTAACCCTTCCCCGAAGCCTGACCCTCACCCGTCCCCTAATCTTAACCCGTACGCTAACACTAACCCACGCCCTCACACGCACGCTCCCCCTAAAGCGTTGCCGTACCCTCACCTAGACCCTAAACCGTCCCCGTCCCCTAACCCTAACCCTATCCCGAACCCTAACCCTAACCCATCCCCGAAGCCTGACCCTCACCTGTCCCCTAATCCTAACCCGTACGCTAACACTAACCCGCGCCCTCACACGCACGCTCCCCCTAAAGCGTTGCCGTACCCTCACCTGGACCCTAAACCGTCCCCGTCCCCTAACCCTAACCCTAGCCCGAACCCTAACCCTAACCCTTCCCCGAAGCCGGACCCTCACCCGTCCCCTAATCCTAACCCGTACGCTAACACTAACCCGCGCCCTCACACGCACGCTCCCCCTAAAGCGTTGCCGTACCCTCACCTGAACCCTAAACCGTCCCCGTCCCCTAACCCTAACCCTAGCCCGAACCCTAACCCTAACCCTTCCCCGAAGCCTGACCCTCACCCGTCCCCTAATCCTAACCCGTACGCTAACACTAACCCGTGCCCTCACACGCACGCTCCCCCTAAAGCGTTGCCGTACCCTCACCTGGACCCTAAACCGTCCCCGTCCCCTAACCCTAACCCTAGCCCGAACCCTAACCCTAACCCTTCCCCGAAGCCTGACCCTCACCCGTCCCCTAATCCTAACCCGTACGCTAACACTAACCCGCGCCCTCACACGCACGCTCGCCCTAAAGCGTTGCCGTACCCTCACCTGGACCCAAAACCATCCCCGTCCCCTAACCCTAACCCTAGCCCGAACCCTAACCCTAACCCTTCCCAGAAGCCTGACCCTCACCGTCCCCTAATCCTAACCCGTACGCTAACACTAACCCGCGCCCTCACACGCACGCTCCCCCTAAAGCGTTGCCGTACCCTCACCTGGACCCTAAACCGTCCCCGTCCCCTAACCCTAACCCTAGCCCGAACCCTAACCCTAACCCTTCCCCGAAGCCTGACCCTCACCCGTCCCCTAATCCTAAGCCGTACGCTACCACTAACCCGCGCCCTCACACGCACGCTCCCCCTAAAGCGTTGCCGTACCCTCACCTGGACCCTAAACCGTCCCCGTCCCCTAACCCTAAACCTAGCCCGAACCCTAACCCTAACCCTTCCCCGAAGCCTGACCCTCAGCCGTCCCCTAATCCTAACCCGTACGCTAACACTAACCCGCGCCCTCACACGCACGCTCCCCCTAAATCGTTGCCGTACCCTCACCTGGACCCAAAACCGTCCCCGTCCCCTAACCCTAACCCTAGCCCGAACCCTAACCCTAACCCTTCCCAGAAGCCTGACCCTCACCCGTCCCCTAATCCTAACCCGTACGCTAACACTAACCCGCGCCCTCACACGCACGCTCCCCCTAAAGCGTTGCCGTACCCTCACCTGGACCCTAAACCGTCCCCGTCCCCTAACCCTGACCCTAGCCCGAACCCTAACCGTAACCCTTCCCCGAAGCCTGACCCTCACCCGTCCCCTAATCCTAACCCGTACGCTAACACTAACACGCGCCCTCACACGCACGCTCCCCCTAAAGCGTTGCCGTACCCTCACCTGGACCCGAAACCGTCCCCGTCCCCTAACACTAACCCTAGCCCGAACCCTAACCCTAACCCTTCCCCGAAGCCTGACCCTCACCCGTCCCCTAATCCTAACCCGTACGCTAACACTAACCCGCGCCCTCACACGCACGCTCCCCCTAAAGCGTTGCCGTACCCTCACCTGGACCCTAAACCGTCCCCGTCCCCTAACCCTAACCCTAGCCCGAACCCTAACCCTAACCCTTCCCCGAAGCCTGACCCTCACCCGTCCCCTAATCCTAAGCCGTACGCTACCACTAACCCGCGCCCTCACACGCACGCTCCCCCTAAAGCGTTGCCGTACCCTCACCTGGACCCTAAACCGTCCCCGTCCCCTAACCCTAACCCTAGCCCGAACCCTAACCCTAACCCTTCCCCGAAGCCTGACCCTCACCCGTCCCCTAATCCTAAGCCGTACGCTAACACTAACCCGCGCCCTCACACGCACGGTCCCCCTAAAGCGTTGCCGTACCCTCACCTGGACCCTAAACCGTCCCCGTCCCCTAACCCTAACCCTAGCCCGAACCCTAACCCTAACCCTTCCCCAAAGCCTGAACCTCACCCGTCCCCTAATCCTAACCCGTACGCTAACACTAACCCGCGCCCTCACACGCACGCTCCACCTAAAGCGTTGCCGTACCCTCACCTGGACCCGAAACCGTCCCCGTCCCCTAACCCTAACCCTAGCCCGAACCCTAACCCTAACCCTTCCCCGAAGCCTGACCCTCACCCGTCCCCTAATCTTAACCCGTACGCTAACACTAACCCACGCCCTCACACGCACGCTCCCCCTAAAGCGTTGCGGTACCCTCACCTAGACCCTAAACCGTCCCCGTCCCCTAACCCTAACCCTATCCCGAACCCTAACCCTAACCCATCCCCGAAGCCTGACCCTCACCTGTCCCCTAATCCTAACCCGTACTCTAACACTAACCCGCGCCCTCACACGCACGCTCCCCCTAAAGCGTTGCCGTACCCTCACCTGGACCCTAAACCGTCCCCGTCCCCTAACCCTAACCCTAGCCCGAACCCTAACCCTAACCCTTCCCCGAAGCCGGACCCTCACCCGTCCCCTAATCCTAACCCGTACGCTAACACTAACCCGCGCCCTCACACGAACGCTCCCCCTAAAGCGTTGCCGTACCCTCACCTGGACCCTAAACCGTCCCCGTCCCCTAACCCTAACCCTAGCCCGAACCCTAACCCTAACCCTTCCCCGAAGCCTGACCCTCACCCGTCCCCTAATCCTAACCCGTACGCTAACACTAACCCGCGCCCTCACACGCACGCTCCCCCTAAAGCGTTGCCGTACCCTCACCTGGACCCTAAACCGTCCCCGTACCCTAACCCTACCCCTAGCCCGAACCCTAACCCTAACCCTTCCCCGAAGCCTGACCCTCACCCGTCCCCTAATCCTAACCCGTACGCTAACACTAACCCGCGCCCTCACACGCACGCTCCCCCTAAAGCGTTGCCGTACCCTCACCTGGACCCTAAACATTCCCCGTCCCCTAACCCTAACCGTAGCCCGAACCCTAACCCTAACCCTTCCCCGAAGCCTGACCCTCACCCGTCCCCTAATCCTAAGCCGTACGCTAACACTAACCCGCGCCCTCACACGCACGCTCCCCCTAAAGCGTTGCCGTACCCTCACCTGAACCCTAAACCGTCCCCGTCCCCTAACCCTAACCCTAGCCCGAACCCTAACCCTAACCCTTCCCCGAAGCCTGACCCTCACCCGTCCCCTAATCCTAACCCGTACGCTAACACTAACCCGTGCCCTCACACGCACGCTCCCCCTAAAGCGTTGCCGTACCCTCACCTGGACCCTAAACCGTCCCCGTCCCCTAACCCTAACCCTAGCCCGAACCCTAACCCTAACCCTTCACCTAAGCCTGACCCTCACCCGTCCCCTAATCCTAACCCGTACGCTAACACTAACCCGCGCCCTCACACGCACGCTCCCCCTAAAGCGTTGCCGTACCCTCACCTGGACCCAAAACCATCCCCATCCCCTAACCCTAACCCTAGCCCGAACCCTAACCCTAACCCTTCCCAGAAGCCTGACCCTCACCCGTCCCCTAATCCTAACCCGTACGCTAACACTAACCCGCGCCCTCACACGCACGCTCCCCCTAAAGCGTTGCCGTACCCTCACCTGGACCCTAAACCGTCCCCGTCCCCTAACCCTAACCCTAGCCCGAACCCTAACCCTAACCCTTCCCCGAAGCCTGACCCTCACCCGTCCCCTAATCCTAAGCCGTACGCTACCACTAACCCGCGCCCTCACACGCACGCTCCCCCTAAAGCGTTGCTGTACCCTCACCTGGACCCTAAACCGTCCCCGTCCCCTAACCCTAAACCTAGCCCGAACCATAACCCTAACCCTTCCCCGAAGCCTGAGCCTCACCCGTCCCCTAATCCTAACCCGTACGCTAACACTAACCCACGCCCTCACACGCACGCTCCCCCTAAAGCGTTACCGTACCCTCACCTGGACCCAAAACCGTCCCCGTCCCCTAACCCTAACCCTAGCCCGAACCCTAACCCTAACCCTTCCCAGAAGCCTGACCCTCACCCGTCCCCTAATCCTAACCCGTACGCTAACACTAACCCGCGCCCTCACACGCACGCTCCCCCTAAAGCGTTGCCGTACCCTCACCTGGACCCTAAACCGTCCCCGTCCCCTAACCCTAACCCTAGCCCGAACCCTAACCCTAAACCTTCCCCGAAGCCTGACCCTCACCTGTCCACTAATCCTAAGCCGTACGCTACCACTAACCCGCGCCCTCACACGCACGCTCCCCCTAAAGCGTTGCCGTACCCTCACCTGGACCCTAAACCGTCCCCGTCCCCTAACCCTAAACCTAGCCCGAACCCTAACCCTAACCCTTCCCCGAAGCCTGACCCTCACCCGTCTCCTAATCCTAACCCGTACGCTAACACTAACCCGCGCCCTCACACGGACGCTCCCCCTAAAGCGTTGCCGTACCCTCACCTGGACCCTAAACCGTCCCCGTCCCCTAACCCTAACCCTAGCCCGAACCCTAACCCTAACCCTTCCCCGAAGCCTGACCCTCACCCGTCCCCTAATCCTAACCCGTACGCTAACACTAAGCCGCGCCCTCACACGCACGCTCCCCCTAAAGCGTTGCCGTACCCTCACCTGGACCCTAAACCGTCCCCGTCCCCTAACCCTAACCCTAGCCCGAACCCTAACCCTAACCCTTCCCCGAAGCCTGACCCTCACCCGTCCCCTAATTCTAACCCGTACGCTAACACTAACCTGCGCCCTCACACGCACGCTCCCACTAAAGCGTTGCCGTACCCTCACCTGGACCCAAAACCGTCCCCGTCCCCTAACCCTAACCCTAGCCCGAACCCTAACCCTAACCCTTCCCAGAAGCCTGACCCTCACGGGTCCCCTAATCCTAACCCGTACGCTAACACTAACCCGCGCCCTCACACGCACGCTCCCCCTAAAGCGTTGCCGTACCCTCACCTGGACCCTAAACCGTCCCCGTCCCCTAACCCTAACCCGAACCCTAACCCTAACCCTTCCCCGAAGCCTGACCCTCACCCGTCCCCTAATCTTAAGCCGTACGCTACCACTAACCCGTGCCCTGACACGCACGCTCCCCCTAAAGCGTTGCCGTACCCTCACCTGGACCCTAAACCGTCCCCGTCCCCTAACCCTAACCCTAGCCCGAACCCTAACCCTAACCCTTCCCCGAAGCCTGACCCTCACCCGTCCCCTAATCCTAACCCGTACGCTAACACTAACCCGCGCCCTCACACGCACGCTCCACCTAAAGCGTTGCCGTACCCTCACCTGGACCCGAAACCGTACCCGTCCCCTAACCCTAACCCTAGCCCGAACCCTAACCCTAACCCTTCCCCGAAGCCTGACCCTCACCCGTCCCCTAATCTTAACCCGTATGCTAACACTAACCCGCGCACTCACACGCACTCTCCCCCTAAAGCGTTGCCGTACCCTCACCTGGACCCTAAACCGTCCCCGTCCCCTAACCCTAACCCTAGCCCGAACCCTTACCCTAACCCATCCCCGAAGCCTGACCCTCACCCGTCCCCTAATCCTAACCCGTATGCAAACACTAACCCGCGCCCTCACACGCACGCTCCCCCTAAAGCGTTGCCGTACCCTCACCTGGACCCGAAACCGTCCCCGTCCCCTAACCCTAACCCTAGCCCGAACCCTAACCCTAACCCTTTCCCGAAGCCGGACCCTCACCCGTCCCCTAATCCTAACCCGTACGCTAACACTAACCCGCGCCCTCACACGCACGCTCCCCCTAAAGCGTTGCCGTACCCTCACCTGGACCCTAAACCGTCCCCGTCCCCTAACCCTAACCCTAGCCCGAACCCTAACCCTAACCCTTCCCCGAAGCCTGACCCTCACCCGTCCCCTAATCCTAACCCGTACGCTAACACTAACCCGCGCCCTCACACGCACGCTCCCCCTAAAGCGTTGCCGTACCCTCACCTGGACCCTAAACCGTCCCCGTACCCTTACTCTAACCCTAGCCCGAACCCTAACCCTAACCCTTCCCCGAAGCCTGACCCTCACCCGTCCCCTAATCCTAACCCGTACGCTAACACTAACCCGCACCCTCACACGCACGCTCCCCCTAAAGCGTTGCCGTACCCTCACCTGGACCCTAAACCTTCCCCGGCCCCTAACCCTAACCGTAGCCCGAACCCTAACCCTAACCCTTCCCCGAAGCCTGACCCTCACCCGTTCCCTAATCCTAAGCCGTACGCTAACACTAACCCGCGCCCTCACACGCACGCTCCCCCTAAAGCGTTGGCGTACCCTCACCTGGACCCTAAACCGTCCCCGTCCCCTAACCCTAACCCTAGCCCGAACCCTAACCCTAACCCTTCCCCGAAGCCTGACACTCACCCGTCCCCTAATCCTAAGCCGAACGCTAACACTAACCCGCGCCCTCACACGCACGCTCCCCCTAAAGCGTTGCCGTACCCTCACCTGGACCCTAAACCGTCCCCGTCCCCTAACCCTAACCCTAGCCCGAACCCTAACCCTAACCCTTTCCCGAAGCCTGACCCTCACCCGTCCCCTAATCCTAAGCCGTACGCTAACACTAACCCGCGCCCTCACACGCACGCTCCCCCTAAAGCGTTGCCGTACCCTCACCTAGACCCTAAACCGTCCCCGTCCCCTAACCCTAACCCTAGCCCGAACCCTAACCCTAACCCTTCCCCGAAGCCTGACCCTCACCCGTCCCCTAATCCTAACCCGTACGCTAACACTAACCCGCGCCCTCACACGGACGCTCCCCCTAAAGCGTTGCCGTACCCTCACCTGGACCCTAAACCGTCCCCGTCCCCTAACCCTAACCCTAGCCCGAACCCTAACCCTAACCCTTCCCCGAAGCCTGACCCTCACCCGTCCCCTAATCCTAACCCGTACGCTAACACTAACCCGCGCCCTCACACGCACGCTCCCCCTAAAGCGTTGCCGTACCCTCACCTGGACCCTAAACCGTCCCCGTCCCCTAACCCTAACCCTAGCCCGAACCCTAACCCTAACCCTTCCCCGAAGCCTGACCCTCACCCGTCCCCTAATTCTAACCCGTACGCTAACACTAACCTGCGCCCTCACACGCACGCTCCCACTAAAGCGTTGCCGTACCCTCACCTGGACCCAAAACCGTCCCCGTCCCCTAACCCTAACCCTAGCCCGAACCCTAACCCTAACCCTTCCCAGAAGCCTGACCCTCACGGGTCCCCTAATCCTAACCCGTACGCTAACACTAACCCGCGCCCTCACACGCACGCTCCCCCTAAAGCGTTGCCGTACCCTCACTTGGACCCTAAACCGTCCCCGTCCCCTAACCCTAACCCTAGCCCGAACCCTAACCCTAACCCTTCCCCGAAGCCTGACCCTCACCCGTCCCCTAATCTTAAGCCGTACGCTACCACTAACCCGCGCCCTCACACGCACGCTCCCCCTAAAGCGTTGCCGTACCCTCACCTGGACCCTAAACCGTCCCCGTCCCCTAACCCTAAACCTAGCCCGAACCCTAACCCTAACCCTTCCCCGAAGCCTGACCCTCACCCGTCTCCTAATCCTAACCCGTACGCTAACACTAACCCGCGCCCTCACACGCACGCTCCCCCTAAAGCGTTGCCGTACCCTCACCTGGACCCTAAACCGTACCCGTCCCCTAACCCTAACCCTAGACCGAACCCTAACCCTAACCCTTCCCCGAAGCCTGACCCTCACACGTCCCCTTATCCTAACCCGTACGCTAACACTAACCCACGCCCTCACACGCACGCCCCCCCTAAAGCGTTGCCGTACCCTCACCTGGACCCTAAACCGTCCCCGTCCCCTAACCCTAACCCTAGCCCGAACCCTAACCCTAACCCTTCCCCGAAGCCTGACCCTCACCCGTCCCCTAATCCTAAGCCGTACGCTAACACTAACCCGCGCCCTCACACGCACACTCCCCCTAAAGCGTTGCCGTACCCTCACCTGGACCCTAAACCGTCCCCGTCCCCTAACCCTAACCCTAGCCCGAACCCTAACCCTAACCCTTCCTCGAAGCCTGAACCTCACCCGTCCCCTAATCCTAAGCCGTACGCTAACACTAACGCGCGCCCTCACACGTACGCTCCCCCTAAAGCGTTGCCGTACCCTCACCTGGACCCTAAACCGTCCCCGTCCCCTAACCCTAACCCTAGCCCGAACCCTAACCCTAACCCTTCCCCGAAGCCTGACCCTCACCCGTCCCCTAATCCTAAGCCGAACGCTAACACTAACCCGCGCCCTCACACGCACGCTCCCCCTAAAGCGTTGCCGTACCCTCACCTGGACCCTAAACCGTCCCCGTCCCCTAACCCTAACCCTAGCCCGAACCCTAACCCTAACCCTTTCCCGAAGCCTGACCCTCACCCGTCCCCTAATCCTAAGCCGTACGCTAACACTAACCCGCGCCCTCACACGCACGCTCCCCCTAAAGCGTTGCCGTACCCTCACCTGGACCCTAAACCGTTCCCGTCCCCTAACCCTAACCCTAGCCCGAACCCTAACCCTAACCCTTCCCCGAAGCCTGACCCTCACCCGTCCCCTAATCCTAACCCGTACGCTAACACTAACCCATGCCCTGACACGCACGCTCCCCCTAAAGCGTTGCCGTACCCTCACCTGGACCCTAAACCGTCCCCGTCCCCTAACCCTAACCCTAGCCCGAACCCTAACCCTAACCCTTCCCCGAAGCCTGACCCTCACCCGTCCCCTAATCCTAACCCGTACGCTAACACTAACCCGCGCCCTCACACGCACGCTCCACCTAAAGCGTTGCCGTACCCTCACCTGGACCCGAAACCGTACCCGTCCCCTAACCCTAACCCTAGCCCGAACCCTAACCCTAACCCTTCCCCGAAGCCTGACCCTCACCCGTCCCCTAATCTTAACCCTTATGCTAACACTAACCCGCGCACTCACACGCACTCTCCCCCTAAAGCGTTGCCGTACCCTCACCTGGACCCTAAACCGTCCCCGTCCCCTAACCCTAACCCTAGCCCGAACCCTAACCCTAACCCATCCCCGAAGCCTGACCCTCACCCGTCCCCTAATCCTAACCCGTATGCAAACACTAACCCGCGCCCTCACACGCACGCTCCCCCTAAAGCGTTGCCGTACCCTCACCTGGACCCGAAACCGTCCCCGTCCCCTAACCCTAACCCTAGCCCGAACCCTAACCCTAACCCTTTCCCGAAGCCGGACCCTCACCCGTCCCCTAATCCTAACCCGTACGCTAACACTAACCCGCGCCCTCACACGCACGCTCCCCCTAAAGCGTTGCCGTACCCTCACCTGGACCCTAAACCGTCCCCGTCCCCTAACCCTAACCCTAGCCCGAACCCTAACCCTAACCCTTCCCCGAAGCCTGACCCTCACCCGTCCCCTAATCCTAACCCTTACGCTAACACTAACCCGCGCCCTCACACGCACGCTCCCCCTAAAGCGTTGCCGTACCCTCACCTGGACCCTAAACCGTCCCCGTACCCTTACTCTAACCCTAGCCCGAACCCTAACCCTAACCCTTCCCCGAAGCCTGACCCTCACCCGTCCCCTAATCCTAACCCGTACGCTAACACTAACCCGCACCCTCACACGCACGCTCCCCCTAAAGCGTTGCCGTACCCTCACCTGGACCCTAAACCTTCCCCGGCCCCTAACCCTAACCGTAGCCCGAACCCTAACCCTAACCCTTCCCCGAAGCCTGACCCTCACCCGTTCCCTAATCCTAAGCCGTACGCTAACACTAACCCGCGCCCTCACACGCACGCTCCCCCTAAAGCGTTGGCGTACCCTCACCTGGACCCTAAACCGTCCCCGTCCCCTAACCCTAACCCTAGCCCGAACCCTAACCCTAACCCTTCCCCGAAGCCTGACCCTCACCCGTCCCCTAATCCTAACCCGTACGCTAACACTAACCCGCGCCCTCACACGCACGCTCCCCCTAAAGCGTTGCCGTACCCTCACCTGGACCCTAAACCGTCCCCGTCCCCTAACCCTAACCCTAGCCCGAACCCTAACCCTAACCCTTCCCCGAAGCCTGACCCTCACCCGTCCCCTAATCCTAACCCGTACGCTAACACTAACCCGCGCCCTCACACGCACGCTCCCCCTAAAGCGTTGCCGTACCCTCACCTGGACCCAAAACCGTCCCCGTCCCCTAACCCTAACCATAGCCCGAACCCTAACCCTAACCCTTCCCAGAAGCCTGACCCTCACGGGTCCCCTAATCCTAACCCGTACGCTAACACTAACCCGCGCCCTCACACGCACGCTCCCCCTAAAGCGTTGCCGTACCCTCACCTGGACCCTAAACCGTCCCCGTCCCCTAACCCTAACCCTAGCCCGAACCCTAACCCTAACCCTTCCCCGAAGCCTGACCCTCACCCGTCCCCTAATCCTAAGCCGAACGCTAACACTAACCCGCGCCCTCACACGCACGCTCCCCCTAAAGCGTTGCCGTACCCTCACCTGGACCCTAAACCGTCCCCGTCCCCTAACCCTAACCCTAGCCCGAACCCTAACCCTAACCCTTTCCCGAAGCCTGACCCTCACCCGTCCCCTAATCCTAAGCCGTACGCTAACACTAACCCGCGCCCTCACACGCACGCTCCCCCTAAAGCGTTGCCGTACCCTCACCTAGACCCTAAACCGTCCCCGTCCCCTAACCCTAACCCTAGCCCGAACCCTAACCCTAACCCTTCCCAGAAGCCTGACCCTCACCCGTCCCCTAATCCTAAGCCGTACGCTAACACTAACCCGTGCCCTCACACGCACGCTCCCCCTAAAGCGTTGCCGTACCCTCACCTGGACCCTAAACCGTCCCCGTCCCCTAACCCTAACCCTAGCCCGAACCCTAACCCTAACCCTTCCCCGAAGCCTGACCCTCACCCGTCACCTAATCCTAACCCGTACGCTAACACTAACCCGTGCCCTCACACGCACGCTCCACCTAAAGCGTTGCCGTACCCTCACCTGGACCCGAAACCGTCCCCGTCCCCTAACCCTAACCCTAGCCCGAACCCTAACCCTAACCCATCTCCGAAGCCTGACCCTCACCCGTCCCCTAATCCTAACCCGTACGCAAACACTAACCCGCGCCCTCACACGCACGCTCCCCCTAAAGCGTTGCCGTACCCTCACCTGGACCCGAAACCGTCCCCGTCCCCTAACCCTAACCCTAGCCCGAACCCTAACCCTAACCCTTCCCCGAAGCCGGACCCTCACCCGTCACCTAATCCTAACCCGTACGCTAACACTAACCCGCGCCCTCACACGCACGCTCCCCCTAAAGCGTTGCCGTACCCTCACCTGGACCCTAAACCGTCCCCGTCCCCGTCCCCTAACCCTAGCCCGAACCCTAACCCTAACCCTTCCCCGAAGCCTGACCCTCACCCGTCCCCTAATCCTAACCCGTACGCTAACACTAACCCGCGCCCTCACACGCACGCTCCCCCTAAAGCGTTGCCGTACACTCACCTGGACCCTAAACCGTCCCCGTACCCTTACTCTAACCCTAGCCCGAACCCTAACCCTAACCCTTCCCCGAAGCCTGACCCTCACCCGTCCCCTAATCCTAACCCGTACGCTAACACTAACCCGCACCCTCACACGCACGCTCCCCCTAAAGCGTTGCCGTACCCTCACCTGGACCCTAAACCGTACCCGTCCCCTAACCCTAACCCTAGCCCGAACCCTAACCCTAACCCTTCCCCGAACCTGACCCTCACCCGTCCCCTAATCCTAACCCGTACGCTAACACTAACCCACGCCCTCACACGCACGCTCCCCCTAATGCGTTGCCGTACACTCACCTGGACCCTAAACCGTCCCCGTCCCCTAACCCTAACCCTAGCCCGAACCCTAACCCTAACCCTTCCCCGAAGCCTGACCCTCACCCGTCCCCTAATCCTAAGCCGTACGCTAACACTAACCCGCGCCCTCACACGCACGCTCCCCCTAAAGCGTTGCCGTACCCTCACCTGGACCCGAAACCGTCCCCGTCCCTTAACCCTAACCCTAGCCCGAACCCTAACCTTAACCCTTCCCCGAAGCCTGACCCTCACCCGTCCCCTAATCCTAACCCGTACGCTAACACTAACCCGCGCCCTCACACGCACGCTCCCCCTAAATCGTTGCCGTTCCCTCACCTGGACCCTAAACCTTCCCCGTCCCCTAACCCTAACCCTAGCCGGAACCCTAACCCTAACCATTCCCCGAAGCCTGACCCTCACCCGTCCCCTAATCCTAACCCGTACGCTAACACTAACGCGCGCCCTCACACGCACGCTCCCCCTAAAGCGTTGCCGTACCCTCACCTGGACCCTAAACCGTCCCCGTACCCTTACTCTAACCCTAGCCCGAAACCTAACCCTAACCCTTCCCCGAAGCCTGACCCTCACCCGTCCCCTAATCCTAACCCGTACGCTAACACTAACCCGCACCCTCACACGCACGCTCCCCCTAAAGCGTTGCCATACCCTCACCTGGACCCTAAACCGTACCCGTCCCCTAACCCTAACCCTAGCCCGAACCCTAACCCTAACCCTTCCCCGAAGCCTGACCCTCACCCGTCCCCTAATCCTAACCCGTACGCTAACACTAACCCACGCCCTCACACGCACGCTCCCCCTAATGCGTTGCCGTACCCTCACCTGGACCCGAAACCGTCCCCGTCCCCTAACCCTAACCCTAGCCCGAACCCTAACCTTAACCCTTCCCCGAAGCCTGACCCTCACCCGTCCCCTAATCCTAACCCGTACGCTAACACTAACCCGCGCCCTCACACGCACGCTCCCCCTAAATCGTTGCCGTTCCCTCACCTGGACCCTAAACCTTCCCCGTCCCCTAACCCTAACCCTAGCCGGAACCCTAACCCTAACCATTCCCCGAAGCCTGACCCTCACCCGTCCCCTAATCCTAACCCGTACGCTAACACTAACCCGCGCCCTCACACGCACGCTCCCCCTAAAGCGTTGCCGTACCCTCACCTGGACCCTAAACCGTCCCCGTCCCCTAACCCTGACCCTAGCCCGAACCCTAACCGTAACCCTTCCCCGAAGCCTGACCCTCACCCGTCCCCTAATCCTAACCCGTACGCTAACACTAACACGCGCCCTCACACGCACGCTCCCCCTAAAGCGTTGCCGTACCCTCACCTGGACCCGAAACCGTCCCCGTCCCCTAACACTAACCCTAGCCCGAACCCTAACCCTAACCCTTCCCCGAAGCCTGACCCTCACCCGTCCCCTAATCCTAACCCGTACGCTAACACTAACACGCGCCCTCACACGCACGCTCCCCCTAAAGCGTTGCCGTACCCTCACCTGGACCCTAAACCGTCCCCGTCCCCTAACCCTAACCCTAGCCCGAACCCTAACCCTAACCCTTCCCCGAAGCCTGACCCTCACCCGTCCCCTAATCCTAAGCCGTACGCTACCACTAACCCGCGCCCTCACACGCACGCTCCCCCTAAAGCGTTGCCGTACCCTCACCTGGACCCTAAACCGTCCCCGTCCCCTAACCCTAACCCTAGCCCGAACCCTAACCTTAACCCTTCCCCGAAGCCTGACCCTCACCCGTCCCCTAATCCTAACCCGTACGCTAACACTAACCCGCGCCCTCACATGCACGGTCCCCCTAAAGCGTTGCCGTACCCTCACCTGGACCCTAAACCGTCCCCGTCCCCTAACCCTAACCCTAGCCCGAACCCTAACCCTAACCCTTCCCCGAAGCCTGAACCTCACCCGTCCCCTAATCCTAACCCGTACGCTAACACTAACCCGCACCCTCACACGCACGCTCCACCTAAAGCGTTGCCGTACCCTCACCTGGACCCGAAACCGTCCCCGTCCCCTAACCCTAACCCTAGCCCGAACCCTAACCCTAACCCTTCCCCGAAGCCTGACCCTCACCCGTCCCCTAATCTTAACCCGTACGCTAACACTATCCCACGCCCTCACACGCACGCTCCCCCTAAAGCGTTGCCGTACCCTCACCTGGACCCTAAACCGTGCCCGTCCCCTAACCCTAACCCTAGCCCGAACCCTAACCCTAACCCATCCCCGAAGCCTGACCCTCACCCGTCCCCTAATCCTAACCCGTACGCTAACACTAACCCGCGCCCTCACACGCACGCTCCCCCTAAAGCGTTGCCGTACCCTCACCTGGACCCTAAACCGTCCCCGTCCCCTAACCCTAACCCTAGCCCGAACCCTAACCCTAACCCTTCCCCGAAGCCGGACCCTCACCCGTCCCCTAATCCTAACCCGTACGCTAACACTAACCCGCGCCCTCACACGCACGCTCCCCCTAAAGCGTTGCCGTACCCTCACCTGGATCCTAAACCGTCCCCGTCCCCTAACCCTAACCGTAGCCCGAACCCTAACCCTAACCCTTCCCCAAAGCCTGACCCTCACCCGTCCCCTAATCCTAAGCCGTACGCTAACACTAACCCGCGCCCTCACACGCACGCTCCCCCTAAAGCGTTGCCGTACCCTCACCTGAACCCTAAACCGTCCCCGTCCCCTAACCCTAACCCTAGCCCGAACCCTAACCCTAACCCTTCCCCGAAGCCTGACCCTCACCCGTCCCCTAATCCTAAGCCGTACGCTAACACTAACCCGCGCCCTCACACGCACGCTCCCCCTAAAGCGTTGCCGTACCCTCACCTGAACCCTAAACCGTCCCCGTCCCCTAACCCTAACCCTAGCCCGAACCCTAACCCTAACCCTTCCCCGAAGCCTGACCCTCACCCGTCCCCTAATCCTAACCCGTACGCTAACACTAACCCGCGCCCTCACACGCACGCTCCCCCTAAAGCGTTGCCGTACCCTCACCTGAACCCTAAACCGTCCCCGTCCCCTAACCCTAACCCTAGCCCGAACCCTAACCCTAACCCTTCCCCGAAGCCTGACCCTCACCCGTCCCCTAATCCTAACCCGTACGCTAACACTAACCCGCACCCTCACATGCACGCTCCCCCTAAAGCGTTGCCGTACCCTCACCTGGACCCTAAACCGTCCCCGTCCCCTAACCCTAACCCTAGCCCGAACCCTAACCCTAACCCTTCCCCGAAGCCTGACCCTAACCCGTCCCCTAATCCTAACTCGTACGCTAACACTAACCCGCGCCCTCACACGCACGCTCCCCCTAAAGCGTTGCCGTACCCTCATCTGGACCCGAAACCGTCCCCGTCCCCTAACCCTAACCCTAGCCCGAACCCTAACCCTAACCCTTCCCCGAAACCTGACCCTCACCCGTCCCCTAATCCTAACCCGTACGCTAACACTAACCCGCGCCCTCACATGCACGCTCCCCCTAAAGCGTTGCCGTACCCTCACCTGGACCCTAAACCATCCCCGTCCCCTAACCCTAACCCTAGCCCGAACCCTAACCCTAACCCTTCCCCGAAGCCTGACCCTCACCCGTCCCCTAATCCTAAGCCGTACGCTAACACTAACCTGCGCCCTCACACGCACGCTCCCCCTAAAGCGTTGTCGTACCCTCACCTGGACCCGAAACCGTCCCCGTCCCCTAACCCTAACCCTAGCCCGAACCCTAACCCTAACCCTTCCCCGAAGCCTGACCCTCACCCGTCCCCTAATCCTAAGCCGTACGCTAACACTAACCCGCACCCTCACACGCACGCTCCCCCTAAAGCGTTGCCGTACCCTCACCTGGACCCTAAACCATCCCCGTCCCCTAACCCTAACCCTAGCCCGAACCCTAACCCTAACCCTTCCCCGAAGCCTGACCCTCACCCGTCCCCTAATCCTAACCCGTACGCTAACACTAACCTGCGCCCTCACACGCACGCTCCCCCTAAAGCGTTGCCGTACCCTCACCTGGACCCGAAACCTTCCCCATCCCCTAACCCTAACCCTAGCCCGAGCCCTAACCCTAACCCTTCCCCGAAGCCTGACCCTCACCCGTCCCCTAATCCTAACCCGTACGCTAACACTAACCCGCGCCCTCACACGCACGCTCCCCCTAAAGCGTTGCCGTACCCTCACCTGGACCCTAAACCGTCCCCGTCCCCTAACCCTAACCCTAGCCCGAACCCTAACCCTAACACTTCCCCGAAGCCTGACCCTCACCCGTCCCCTAATCCTAACCCGTACGCTAACACTAACACGCGCCCTCACACGCACGCTCCCCCTAAAGCGTTGCCGTACCCTCACCTGGACCCTAAACCGTCCCCGTCCCCTAACCCTAACCCTAGCCCGAACCCTAACCCTAACCCTTCCCCGAAGCCTGACCCTCACACGTCCCCTAATCCTAACCCGTACGCTATCACTAACCCGCGCCCTCACACGCACGCTCCCCCTAAAACGGTGCCGTACCCTCACCTGGACCCGAAACCGTCCCCGTCCCCTAACCCTAACCCTAGCCCGAACCCTAACCCTAACCCTTCCCCGAAGCCTGACCCTCACCCGTCCCCTAATCCTAACCGTACGCTAACACTAACCCGCGCCCTCACACGCACGCTCCCCCTAAAGCGTTGCCGTACCCTCACCTGGACCCTAAACCGTCCCCGTCCCCTAATCCTAACCCTAGCCCGAACCCTAACCCTAACCCTTCCCCGAAGCCTGACCCTCACCCGTCCCCTAATCCTAACCTGTACGCTAACACTAACCCGCGCCCTCACACACACGCTCCCCCTAAAGCGTTGCCGTACCCTCACCTGGACCCTAAACCGTCCCCGTCCCCTAACCCTAACCCTAGCCCGAACCCTAACCCTAACCCTTCCCCGAAGCCTGACCCTCACCCGTCCCCTAATCCTAAGCCGTACGCTAACACTAACGCGCGCCCTCACACGCACGCTCCCCCTAAAGCGTTGCCGTACCCTCTCCTGGACCCTAAACCGTCCCCGTACCCTAACCCTAACCCTAGCCCGAACCCTAACCCTAACCCTTCCCCGAAGCCTGACCCTCACCCGTCCCCTAATCCTAACCCGTACGCTAACACTAACCCGCGCCCTCACACGCACGCTCCCGCTAAAGCGTTGCCGTACCCTCACCTGGACCCGAAACCGTCCCCGTCCCCTAACCCTAACCCTAGCCCGAACCCTAACCCTAACCCTTCCCCGAAGCCTGACCCTCACCCGTCCCCTAATCCTAACCCGTACGCTAACACTAACTCGCGCCCTCACACGCACGCTCCCCCTAAAGCATTGCCGTACCCTCACATGGACCCTAAACCGTCCCCGTCCCCTAACCCTAACCCTAGCCCGAACCCTAACCCTAACCCTTCCCCGAAGCCTGACCCTCACCCGTCCCCTAATCCTAACCCGTACGCTAACACTAACCCGCGCCCTCACACGCACGCTCCCCCTAAAGCGTTGCCGTACCCTCACCTGGACCCTAAACCTTCCCCGTCCCCTAACCCTAACCGTAGCCCGAACCCTAACCCTAACCCTTCCCCGAAGCCTGACCCTCACCCGTCCCCTAATCCTAAGCCGTACGCTAACACTACCCGCGCCCTCACACACACGCTCCCCCTAAAGCGTTGCCGTACCCTCACCTGAACCCTAAACCGTAACCGTCCCCTAACCCTAACCCTAGCCCGAACCCTAACCCTAACCCTTCCCCGAAGCCTGACCCTCACCCGTCCCCTAATCCTAACCCGTACGCTAACACTAACCCGCGCCCTCACACGCACGCTCCCCCTAAAGCGTTGCTGTACCCTCACCTGGACCCGAAACCGTCCCCGTCCCCTAACCCTAACCCTAGCCCGAACCCTAACCCTAACCCTTCCCCGAAGCCTGACCCTCACCCGTCCCCTAATCCTAACCCGTACGCTAACACTAACCCGCGCCCTCACACGCACGGTCCCCCTAAAGCGTTGCCGTACCCTCACCTGGACCCTAAACCTTCCCCGTCCCCTAACCCTAACCGTAGCCCGAACCCTAACCCTAACCCTTCCCCGAAGCCTGACCCCCACCCGTCCCCTAATTCTAAGCCGTACGCTAACACTAACCCGCGCTCTCACACGCACGCTACACCTAAAGCATTGCCGTACCCTCACCTGAACCCTAAACCGTCCCCGTCCCCTAACCCTAACCCTAGCCCGAACCCTAACCCTAACCCTTCCCAGAAGCCTGACCCTCACCCGTCCCCTAATCCTAACCCGTACGCTAACACTAACCCGCGCCCTCACACGCACGCTCCCCCTAAAGCGTTGCCGTACCCTCACCTGGACCCGAAACCGTCCCCGTCCCCTAACCCTAACCCTAGCCCGAACCCTAACCATAACCCTTCCCCGAAGCCTGACCCTCACCCGTCCCCTAATCCTAACCCGTACGCTAACACTAACCCGCGCCCTCACACGCACGCTCCCCCTAAAGCGTTGCCGTACCCTCACCTGGACCCGAAACCGTCCCCGTCCCCTAACCCTAACCCTAGCCCGAACCCTAACCCTAACCCTTCCCCGAAGCCTGACCCTCACCCGTCCCCAATCTTAACCCGTACGCTAACACTAACCCGCGCTCTCACACGCACGCTCCCCCTAAAGCGTTGCCGTACCCTCACCTGGACCCTAAACCGTCCCCGTCCCCTAACCCTAACCCTAGCCCGAACCCTAACCCTAACCCATCCCCGAAGCCTGACCCTCACCCGTCCCCTAATCCTAACCCGTACGCTAACACTAACCCGCGCTCTCACACGCAAGCTCCCCCTAAAGCGTTGCCGTACCCTCACCTGGACCCTAAACCGTCCCCGTCCCCTAACCCTAACCCTAGCCCGAACCCTAACCCTAACCCTTCCCCGAAGCCTGACCCTCACCCGTCCCCTAATCCTAAGCCGTATGCTAACACTAACCCGCGCCCTCACACGCACGCTCCCCCTAAAGCGTTGCCGTACCCTCACCTGGACCCGAAACCGTCCCCGTCCCCTAACCCTAACCCTAGCCCGAACCCTAACCCTAACCCTTCCCCGAAGCCTGACCCTCACCCGTCCCCTAATCCTACCCCGTACGCTAACACTAACCCGCGCCCTCACACGCACGCTCCCCCTAAATCGTTGCCGTTCCCTCACCTGGACCCTAAACCTTCCCCATCCCCTAACCCTAACCCTAGCCCGAACCCTAACCCTAACCCTTCCCCGAAGCCTGACCCTCACCCGTCCCCTAATCCTAACCCGTACGCTAACACTAACCCGCGCCCTCACACGCACGCTCCCCCTAAAGCGTTGCCGTACCCTCACCTGGACCCTAAACCGTCCCCGTCCCCTAACCCTAACCCTAGCCCGAACCCTAACCCTAACCCTTCCCCGAAGCCTGACCCTCACACGTCACCTAATCCTAACCCGTACGCTAACACTAACCCGCGCCCTCACACGCACGCTCCTACTAAAGCGTTGCCGTACCCTCACCTGGACCCTAAACCGTCCCCGTCCCCTAACCCTAACCCTAGCCCGAACCCTAACCCTAACCCTTCCCCGAAGCCTGACCCTCACCCGTCCCCTAATCCTAAGCCGTACGCTAACACTAACCCGCGCCCTCACACGCACGCTCCCCCTAAAGCATTGCCGTACCCTCACCTGGACCCTAAACCGACCCCGTCCCCTAACCCTAACCCTAGCCCGAACTTTAACCCTAACCCTTCCCCGAAACCTGACCCTCACCCGTCCCCTAATCCTAACACGTACGCTAACGCTATCGCGTGCCCTCACACGCACGCTCCCCCTAAAGCGTTGCCGTACCCTCACCTGGACCCTAAACCGTCCCCGTCCCCTAACCATAACCCTAGCCAGAACCCTAAACCTAACCCTTCCCCGAAGCCTGACCCTCACCCGTCCCCTAATCCTAACCCGTACGCTAACACTAACCCGCGCCCTCACACGCACGCTCCCCCTAAAGCGTTGCCGTACCCTCACCTGGACCCTAAACCGTCCCTGTCCCCTAACCCTAACCCTAGCCAGAACTCTAACCCTAACCCTTCCCCGAAGCCTGACCCTCACCCGTCCCCTAATCCTACCCCGTACGCTAACACTAACCCGCGCCCTCACACGCACGCTCCCCCTAAAGCGTTGCCGTACCCTCACCTGGACCCTAAACCGTCCCCGTCCCCTAACCCTAACCCTAGCCCGAACCCTAACCCTAACCCTTCCCCGAAGCCTGACCCTCACCCGTCCCCTAATCCTAACCCGTACCCTAACACTAACCCGCGCCCTCACACGCACGCTCCCCCTAAAGCGTTGCCGTACCCTCACCTGGACCCTAAACCGTCCCCGTCCCCTAACCCTAACCCTAGCCCGAACCCTAACCCTAACCCTTCCCCGAAGCCTGACCCTCACCCGTCCCCTATTCCTAACCCGTACGCTAACACTAACCCACGCCCTCACACGCACGCTCCTCCTAAAGCGTTGCCGTACCCTCACCTGGACCCTAAACCGTCCCCGTCCCCTAACCCTAACCCTAGCCCGAACCCTAACCCTAACCCTTCCCCGAAGCCTGACCCTCACCCGTCCCCTAATCCTAACCCGTACGCTAACACTAACCCGTGCCCTCACACGCACGCTCCCCCTAAAGCGTTGCCGTCCCCTCATCTGGACCCTAAACCGTCCCCGTCCCCTAACCCTAACCCTAGCCCGAACCCTAACCCTAACCCTTCCCCGAAGCCTGACCCTCACCCGTCCCCTAATCCTAACCCGTACGCTAACACTAACCCGCGCCCTCACACGCACGCTCCCCCTAAAGCGTTGCCGTACCCTCACCTGGACCCGAAACCGTCCCCGTCCCCTAACCCTAGCCCGAACCCTAACCCTAACCCTTCCCCGAAGCCTGACCCTCACCCGTCCCCTAATCCTAACCCGTACGCTAACACTAAGCCGCGTCCTCACACGCACGCTCCCCCTAAAGCGTTGCCGTACCCTCACCTGGACCCTAAACCGTCCCCGTCCCCTAACCCTAACCCTAGCCCGAACCCTAACCCTAACCCTTCCCCGAAGCCTGACCCTCACCCGTCCCCTAATCCTAACCCGTACGCTAACACTAACCCGCGCCCTCACACGCACGCTCCCCCTAAAGCGTTGCCGTACCCTCACCTGGACCCTAAACCGTCCCCGTCCCCTAACCCTAACCCTAGCCAGAACCCTAACCCTAACCCTTCCCCGAAGCCTGACCCTCACCCGTCCCCTAATCCTAACCCGTACGCTAACACTAACCCACGCCCTCACACGCACGCTCCCCCTAAAGCGTTGCCGTACCCTCACCTGGACCCTAAACCGTCCCCGTCCCCTAACCCTAACCCTAGCCCGAACCCTAACCCTAACCCTTCCCCGAAGCCTGACCCTCACCCGTCCCCTAATCCTAACCAGTACGCTAACACTAACCCACGCCCTCACACGCACGCTCCCCCTAAAGCGTTGCCGTCCCCTCACCTGGACCCTAAACCGTCCCTGTCCCCTAACCCTAACCCTAGCCCGAACCCTAACCCTAACCCTTCCCCGAAGCCTGACCCTCACCCGTCCCCTAATCCTAACCCGTACGCTAACAATAACCCGCGCCCTCACACGCACGCTCCCCCTAAAGCGTTGCCGTACCCTCACCTGGACCCTAAACCGTCCCCGTCCCCTAACCCTAACCCTAGCCCGAACCCTAACCCTAACCCTCCCCGAAGCCTGACCCTCACCCGTCCCCTAATCCTAACCCGTACGCTAACACTAACCCGCGCCCTCACACGCACGCTCCCCCTAAAGCGTTGCCGTACCCTCACCTGGACCCTAAACCGTCCCCGTCCCCTAAACCTAACCCTAGCCCGAACCCTAACCCTAACCCTTCCCCGAAGCCTGACCCTCACCCGTCCCCTAATCCTAACCCGTACGCTAACACTAACCCGCGCCCTCACACGCACGCTCCCCCTAAAGCGTTGCCGTACCCTCACCTGGACCCTAAACCGTCCCCGTCCCCTAACCCTAACCCTAGCCCGAACCCTAACCCTAACCCTTCCCCGAAGCCTGAACCTCACCCGTCCCCTAATCCTAACCAGTACGCTAACACTAACCCGCGCCCTCACACGCACGCTCCCCCTAAAGCGTTGCCGTACCCTCACCTGGACCCTAAACCGTCCCCGTCCCCTAACCCTAACCCTAGCCCGAACCATAACCCTAACCCTTCCCCGAAGCCGGACCCTCACCCGTCCCCTAATCCTAACCCGTACGCTAACACTAACCCGCGCCCTCACATGCACGCTCCCCCTAAAGCGTTGCCGTACCCTCACCTGGACCCTAAACCGTCCCCGTCCCCTAACCCTAACCCTAGCCCGAACCCTAACCCTAACCCTTCCCCGAAGCCTGACCCTCACCCGTCCCCTAATCCTAACCCGTACGCTAACACTAACCCGCGCCCTCACACGCACGCTCCCCCTAAAGCGTTGCCGTACCCTCACCTGGACCCGAAACCGTCCCCGTCCCCTAACCCTAGCCCGAACCCTAACCCTAACCCTTCCCCGAAGCCTGACCCTCACCCGTCCCCTAATCCTAACCCGTACGCTAACACTAAGCCGCGCCCTCACACGCACGCTCCCCCTAAAGCGTTGCCGTACCCTCACCTGGACCCTAAACCGTCCCCGTCCCCTAACCCTAACCCTAGCCCGAACCCTAACCCTAACCCTTCCCCGAAGCCTGACCCTCACCCGTCCCCTAATCCTAACCCGTACGCTAACACTAACCCGCGCCCTCACACGCACGCTCCCCCTAAAGCGTTGCCGTACCCTCACCTGCACCCTAAACCGTCCCCGTCCCCTAACCCTAACCCTAGCCAGAACCCTAACCCTAACCCTTCCCCGAAGCCTGACCCTCACCCGTCCCCTAATCCTAACCCGTACGCTAACACTAACCCACGCCCTCACACGCACGCTCCCCCTAAAGCGTTGCCGTACCCTCACCTGGACCCTAAACCGTCCCCGTCCCCTAACCCTAACCCTAGCCCGAACCCTAACCCTAACCCTTCCCCGAAGCCTGACCCTCACCCGTCCCCTAATCCTAAGCCGCACGCTAACACTAACCCGCGCCTTCACACGCACGCTCCCCCTAAAGCGTTGCCGTACCCTCACCTGGACCCTAAACCGTCCCCGTCCCCTAAACCTAACCCTAGCCCGAACCCTAACCCTAACACTTCCCCGAAGCCTGACCCTCACCCGTACCATAATCCTAACCCGTACGCTAACACTAACCCGCGCCCTCACACGCACGCTCCCCCTAAAGCTTTGCCGTACCCTCACCTGGACCCGAAACCGTCCCCGTCCCTTAACCCTTACCCTAGCCCGAACCCTAACCCTAACCCTTCCCCGAAGCCTGACCCTCACCCGTCCCCTAATCCTAACCCGTACGCTAATACTAACCCGCGCCCTCACACGCACGCTCCCCCTAAAGCGTTGCCGTACCCTCACCTGGACCCTAAACGTCCCCATCCCCTAACCCTAACCCTAGCCCGAACCCTAACCCTAACCCTTCCCCGAAGCCTGACCCTCACCCGTCCCCTAATCCTAACCCGTACGCTAACACTAACTCGCGCCCTCACACGCACGCTCCCCCTAAAGCGTTGCCGTACCCTCACCTGGACCCTAAACCGTCCCCGTCCCCTAACCCTAACCCTAGCCCGAAGCCTAACCCTAACCCTTCCCCGAAGCCTGACCCTCACCCGTCCCCTAATCCTAACCCGTACGCTAACACTAACCCGCGCCCTCACACGCACGCTCCCCCTAAAGCGTTGCTGTACCCTCACCTGGACCCTAAACCGTCCCCGTCCCCTAACTCTAACCGTAGCCCGAACCCTAACCCTAACCCTTCCCCGAAGCCTGACCCTCACCCATCCCCTAATCCTAACCCGTACGCTAACACTAACCCGCGCCCTCACACGCACGCTCCCCCTAAAGCGTTGCCGTACCCTCACCTGGACCCTAAACCGTCCCCGTCCCCTAACCCTAACCCTAGCCCGAACCCTAACCCTAACCCTTCCCCGAAGCCTGACCCTCACCCGTCCCCTAATCCTAACCCGTACGCTAACACTGACCCGCGCCCTCACACGCACACTCCCCCTAAAGCGTTGCCGTACCCTCACCTGGACCCTAAACCGTCCCCGTCCCCTAACCCTAACCCTAGCCCGAACCCTAACCCTAACCCTTCCCCGAAGCCTGACCCTCACCCGTCCCCTAATCCTAACCCGTACGCTAACACTAACCCGCGCCCTCACACGCACGCTCCCCCTAAAGCGTTGCCGTACCCTCACCTGGACCCTAAACCGTCCCCGTCCCCTAACACTAACCCTAGCCCGAACCCTAACCCTAACCCTTCCCCGAAGCCTGACCCTCACCCGTCCCCTAATCCTAACCCGTACGCTAACACTAACCCGCGCCCTCACATGCACGCTCCCCCTAAAGCGTTGCCGTACCCTCACCTGGACCCGAAACCGTCCCCGTCCCCTAACCCTAACCCTAGCCCGAACCCTAACACTAACCCTTCCCCAAAGCCTGACCCTCACCCGTCCCCTAATCCTAACCCGTACGCTAACACTAACCCGCGCCCTCACACGCACACTCCCCCTAAAGCGTTGCCGTACCCTCACCTGGACCCTAAACCGTCCCCGTCCCCTAACCCTAACCCTAGCCCGAACCCTAACCCTAACCCTTCCCCGAAGCCTGACCCTCACCCGTCCCCTAATCCTAACCCGTACGCTAACACTAACCCGCGCCCTCACACGCTCGCTCCCCCTAAAGCGTTGCCGTAACTTCACCTGGACCCTGAACCGTCCCCGTCCCCTAACCCTAACCCTAGCCCGAACCCTAGCCCTAACCCTTCCCCGAAGCCTGACCGTCACCCGTCCCCTAATCCTAACCCGTACGCTAACACTAACATGCACCCTCACACGTACGCTCCCCCTAAAGCGTTGCCGTATCCTCACCTGGACCCTAAACCGTCCCCGTCCCCTAACCCTAACCCTAGCCCGAACCCTAACCCTAACCCTTCCCCGAAGCCTGACCCTCACCCGTCCCCTAATCCTAACCCGTACGCTAACACTAACCCGCGCCCTCACACGCACGCTCCCCCTAAAGCGTTGCCGTACCCTCACCTGGACCCTAAACCGTCCCCGTCCCCTAACCCTAACCCTAGCCCGAACCCTAACCCTAACCCTTCCCCGAAGCCTGACCCTCACCCATCCCCTAATCCTAACACGTACGCTAACACTAACCCGCGCCCTCACACGCACACTCCCCCTAAAGCATTGCCGTACCCTCACCTGGACCCTAAACCGTCCCCGTCCCCTAACCCTAACCCTTCCCCGAAGCCTGACCCTCACCCGTCCCCTAATCCTAAACCGTACGCTAACACTAACCCGCGCCCTCACACGCACGCTCCCCCTAAAGCGTTGCCGTACCCTCACCTGGACCCTAAACCGTCCCCGTCCCCTAAACCTAACCCAAGCCCGAACCCTAACCCTAACCCTTCCCCGAAGCCTGACCCTCACCCGTACCCTAATCCTAACCCGTACGCTAACACTAACCCGCGCCCTCACACGCACGCTCCCCCTAAAGCGTTGCCGTACCCTCACTTGGACCCGAAACCGTCGCCGTCCCTTAACCCTTACCCTAGCCCGAACCCTAACCCTAACCCTTCCCCGAAGCCTGACCCTCACCCGTCCCCTAATCCTAACCCGTACGCTAACACTAACCCGCGCCCTCACACGCACGCTCCCCCTAAAGCGTTTCCGTACCCTCACCTGGACCCTAAACGTCCCCATCCCCTAACCCTAACCCTAGCCCGAACCCTAACCCTAACCCTTCCCCGAAGCCTGACCCTCACCCGTCCCCTAATCCTAACCCGTACGCTAACACTAACCCGCGCCCTCACACGCACGCTCCCCCTAAAGCGTTGCCGTACCCTCACCTGGACCCTAAACCGTCCCCGTCCCCTAACCCTAACCCTAGCCCGAACCCTAACCCTAAACTTTCCCCGAAGCCAGACCCTCACCCATCCCCTAATCCTAACCCGTACGCTAACACTAACCTGTGCCCTCACACGCACGCTCCCCCTAAAGCGTTGCCGTACCCTCACCTGGACCCTAAACCGTCCCCGTCCCCTAACCCTAACCCTAGCCCGAACCCTAACCCTAACCCTTCCCCGAAGCCTGACCCTCACCCGTCCCCTAATCCTAACCCGTACGCTAACACTAACCCGCGCCCTCACACGCACGCTCCCCCTAAAGCGTTGCCGTACCCTCACCTGGACCCTAAACCGTCCCCGTTCCCTAACCCTAACCCCAGCCCGAACCCTAACCCTAACCCTTCCCCGAAGCCTGACCCTCACCCGTCCCCTAATCCTAACCCGTACGCTAACACTAACCCGCGCCCTCACACGCACGCTCCCCCTAAAGCGTTGCCGTACCCTCACCTGGACCCTAAATCGTCCCCGTCCCCTAACCCTAACCCTAGCCCGAACCCTAACCCTAACCCTTCCCCGAAGCCTGACCCTCACCCGTCCCCTAATCCTAAGCCGTACGCTAACACTAACCCGCGCCCTCACACGCACGCTCCCCCTAAAGCGTTGCCGTACCCTCACCTGGACTCTAAAGCGTCCCCGTCACCTAACCCTAACCCTAGCCCGAACCCTAACCCTAACCCTTCCCCGAAGCCTGACCCTCACCCATCCCCTAATCCTAACCCGTACGCTAACACTAAGCCGCGCCCTCACACGCACGCTCCCCCTAAAGCGTTGCCGTACCCTCACCTGGACCCTAAACCGTCCCCGTCCCCTAACCCTAACCCTAGCCCGAACCCTAACCCTAACCCTTCCCCGAAGCCTGACCCTCACCCGTCCCCTAATCCTAAGCCGTACGCTAACACTAACCCGCGCCCTCACACGCACGCTCCCCCTAAAGCGTTGCCGTCCCCTCACCTGGACCCTAAACCGTCCCCGTCCCCTAACCCTAACCCTAGCCCGAACCCTAACCCTAACCCTTCCCCGAAGCCTGACCCTCACCCGTCCCCTAATCCTAACCCGTACGCTAACAATAACCCGCGCCCTCACACGCACGCTCCCCCTAAAGCGTTGCCGTACCCTCACCTGGACCCTAAACCGTCCCCGTCCCCTAACCCTAACCCTAGCCCGAACCCTAACCCTAACCCTCCCCGAAGCCTGACCCTCACCCGTCCCCTAATCCTAACCCGTACGCTAACACTAACCCGCGCCCTCACACGCACGCTCCCCCTAAAGCTTTGCCGTACCCTCACCTGGACCCGAAACCGTCCCCGTCCCTTAACCCTTACCCTAGCCCGAACCCTAACCCTAACCCTTCCCCGAAGCCTGACCCTCACCCGTCCCCTAATCCTAACCCGTACGCTAATACTAACCCGCGCCCTCACACGCACGCTCCCCCTAAAGCGTTGCCGTACCCTCACCTGGACCCTAAACGTCCCCATCCCCTAACCCTAACCCTAGCCCGAACCCTAACCCTAACCCTTCCCCGAAGCCTGACCCTCACCCGTCCCCTAATCCTAACCCGTACGCTAACACTAACTCGCGCCCTCACACGCACACTCCCCCTAAAGCGTTGCCGTACCCTCACCTGGACCCTAAACCGTCCCCGTCCCCTAACCCTAACCCTAGCCCGAACCCTAACCCTAACCCTTCCCCGAAGCCTGACCCTCACCCGTCCCCTAATCCTAACCCGTACGCTAACACTAACCCGCGCCCTCACACGCACGCTCCCCCTAAAGCGTTGCTGTACCCTCACCTGGACCCTAAACCGTCCCCGTCCCCTAACCCTAACCGTAGCCCGAACCCTAACCCTAACCCTTCCCCGAAGCCTGACCCTCACCCATCCCCTAATCCTAACCCGTACGCTAACACTAACCCGCGCCCTCACACGCACGCTCCCCCTAAAGCGTTGCCGTACCCTCACCTGGACCCTAAACCGTCCCCGTCCCCTAACCCTAACCCTAGCCCGAACCCTAACCCTAACCCTTCCCCGAAGCCTGACCCTCACCCGTCCCCTAATCCTAACCCGTACGCTAACACTAACCCGCGCCCTCACACGCACACTCCCCCTAAAGCGTTGCCGTACCCTCACCTGGACCCTAAACCGTCCCCGTCCCCTAACCCTAACCCTAGCCCGAACCCTAACCCTAACCCTTCCCCGAAGCCTGACCCTCACCCGTCCCCTAATCCTAACCCGTACGCTAACACTAACCCGCGCCCTCACACGCACGCTCCCCCTAAAGCGTTGCCGTACCCTCACCTGGACCCTAAACCGTCCCCGTCCCCTAACACTAACCCTAGCCCGAACCCTAACCCTAACCCTTCCCCGAAGCCTGACCCTCACCCGTCCCCTAATCCTAACCCGTACGCTAACACTAACCCGCGCCCTCACATGCACGCTCCCCCTAAAGCGTTGCCGTACCCTCACCTGGACCCGAAACCGTCCCCGTCCCCTAACCCTAACCCTAGCCCGAACCCTAACCCTAACCCTTCCCCAAAGCCTGACCCTCACCCGTCCCCTAATCCTAACCCGTACGCTAACACTAACCCGCGCCCTCACACGCACACTCCCCCTAAAGCGTTGCCGTACCCTCACCTGGACCCTAAACCGTCCCCGTCCCCTAACCCTAACCCTAGCCCGAACCCTAACCCTAACCCTTCCCCGAAGCCTGACCCTCACCCGTCCCCTAAACCTAACCCGTACGCTAACACTAACCCGCGCCCTCACACGCTCGCTCCCCCTAAAGCGTTGCCGTAACTTCACCTGGACCCTGAACCGTCCCCGTCCCCTAACCCTAACCCTAGCCCGAACCCTAACCCTAACCCTTCCCCGAAGCCTGACCGTCACCCGTCCCCTAATCCTAACCCGTACGCTAACACTAACATGCACCCTCACACGTACGCTCCCCCTAAAGCGTTGCCGTACCCTCACCTGGACCCTAAACCGTCCCCGTCCCCTAACCCTAACCCTAGCCCGAACCCTAACCCTAACCCTTCCCCGAAGCCTGACCCTCACCCGTCCCCTAATCCTAACCCGTACGCTAACACTAACCCGCGCCCTCACACGCACGCTCCCCCTAAAGCGTTGCCGTACCCTCACCTGGACCCTAAACCGTCCCCGTCCCCTAACCCTAACCCTAGCCCGAACCCTAACCCTAACCCTTCCCCGAAGCCTGACCCTCACCCATCCCCTAATCCTAACGCGTACGCTAACACTAACCCGCGCCCTCACACGCACACTCCCCCTAAAGCATTGCCGTACCCTCACCTGGACCCTAAACCGTCCCCGTCCCCTAACCCTAACCCTTCCCCGAAGCCTGACCCTCACCCGTCCCCTAATCCTAAACCGTACGCTAACACTAACCCGCGCCCTCACACGCACGCTCCCCCTAAAGCGTTGCCGTACCCTCACCTGGACCCTAAACCGTCCCCGTCCCCTAACCCTAACCCTAGCCCGAACCCTAACCCTAACACTTCCCCGAAGCCTGACCCACACCCGTCCCCTAATCCTAACCCGTACGCTAACACTAACCCGCGCCCTCACACGCACACTCCCCCTAAAGCGTTGCCGTACCCTCACCTGGACCCTAAACCGTCCCCGTCCCCTAACCCTAACCCTAGCCCGAACCCTAACCCTAACCCTTCCCCGAAGCCTGACCCTCACCCGTCCCCTAATCCTAACCCGTACGCTAACACTAACCCGCGCCCTCACACGCACGCTCCCCCTAAAGCGTTGCCGTACCCTCACCTGGACCCTAAACCGTCCCCGTCCCCTAACCCTAACCCTAGCCCGAACCCTAACCCTAACCCTTCCCCGAAGCCTGTCCCTCACCCATCCCCTAATCCAAACCCGTACGCTAACACTAACCCTCGCCCTCACACGCACGCTCCCCCTAAAGCGTTGCCGTACCCTCACCTGGACCCTAAACCGTCCCCGTCCCCTAACCCTAACCCTAGCCTGAACCCTAACCCTAACCCTTCCCCGAAGCCTGACCCTCACCCGTCCCCTAATCCTAACCCGTACGCTAACACTAACCCGCGCCCTCACACGCACGCTCCCCCTAAAGCGTTGCCGTACCCTCACCTGGACCCTAAACCGTCCCCGTCCCCTAACCCTAACCCTAGCCCAAACCCTAACCCTAACCCTTCCCCAAAGCCTGACCCTCACCCGTCACCTAATCCTAACCCGTACGCTAACACTAACCCGCGCCCTCACACGCACGCTCCCCCTAAAGCGTTGCCGTACCCTCACCTGGACCCTAAACCGTCCCCGTCCCCTAAACCTAACCCTAGCCCGAACCCTAACCCTAACCCTTCCCCGAAGCCTGACCCTCACCCGTACCCTAATCCTAACCCGTACGCTAACACTAACCCGCGCCCTCACACGCACGCTCCCCCTAAAGCGTTGCCGTACCCTCACTTGGACCCGAAACCGTCACCGTCCCTTAACCCTTACCCTAGCCCGAACCCTAACCCTAACCCTTCCCCGAAGCCTGACCCTCACCCGTCCCCTAATCCTAACCCGTACGCTAACACTAACCCGCGCCCTCACACGCACGCTCCCCCTAAAGCGTTGCCGTACCCTCACCTGGACCCTAAACCGTCCCCGTCCCCTAACCCTAACCCTAGCCCGAACCCTAACCCTAACCCTTCCCCGAAGCCTGACCCTCACCCGTCCCCTAATCCTAACCCGTACGCTAACACTAACCCGCGCCCTCACACGCACGCTCCCCCTAAAGCGTTGCCGTACCCTCACCTGGACCCTAAATCGTCCCCGTCCCCTAACCCTAACCCTAGCCCGAACCCTAACCCTAACCCTTCCCCGAAGCCTGACCCTCACCCGTCCCCTAATCCTAAGCCGTACGCTAACACTAACCCGCGCCCTCACACGCACGCTCCCCCTAAAGCGTTGCCGTACCCTCACCTGGACTCTAAACCGTCCCCGTCCCCTAACCCTAACCCTAGCCCGAACCCTAACCCTAACCCTTCCCCGAAGCCTGACCCTCACCCATCCCCTAATCCTAACCCGTACGCTAACACTAAGCCGCGCCCTCACACGCACGCTCCCCCTAAAGCGTTGCCGTACCCTCACCTGGACCCTAAACCGTCCCCGTCCCCTAACCCTAACCCTAGCCCGAACCCTAACCCTAACCCTTCCCCGAAGCCTGACCCTCACCCGTCCCCTAATCCTAAGCCGTACGCTAACACTAACCCGCGCCCTCACACGCACGCTCCCCCTAAAGCGTTGCCGTCCCCTCACCTGGACCCTAAACCGTCCCCGTCCCCTAACCCTAACCCTAGCCCGAACCCTAACCCTAACCCTTCCCCGAAGCCTGACCCTCACCCGTCCCCTAATCCTAAGCCGTACGCTAACACTAACCCGCGCCCTCACACGCACGCTCCCCCTAAAGCGTTGCCGTCCCCTCACCTGGACCCTAAACCGTCCCCGTCCCCTAACCCTAACCCTAGCCCGAACCCTAACCCTAACCCTTCCCCGAAGCCTGACCCTCACCCGTCCCCTAATCCTAACCCGTACGCTAACAATAACCCGCGCCCTCACACGCACGCTCCCCCTAAAGCGTTGCCGTACCCTCACCTGGACCCTAAACCGTCCCCGTCCCCTAACCCTAACCCTAGCCCGAACCCTAACCCTAACCCTTCCCCGAAGCCTGACCCTCACCCGTCCCCTAATCCTAACCCGTACGCTAACACTAACCCGCGCCCTCACACGCACGCTCCCCCTAAAGCGTTGCCGTACCCTCACCTGGACCCTAAACCGTCCCCGTCCCCTAACCCTAACCCTAGCCCGAACCCTAACCCTAACCCTTCCCCGAAGCCTGACCCTCACCCGTCCCCTAATCCTAACCCGTACGCTAACACTAACCCGCGCCCTCACACGCACGCTCCCCCTGAAGCGTTGCCGTACCCTCACCTGGACCCTAAACCGTCCCCGTCCCCTAACCCTAACCCTAGCCCGAACCCTAACCCTAACCCTTCCCCGAAGCCTGACCCTCACCCGTCCCCTAATCCTAACCCGTACGCTAACACTAACCCGCGCCCTCACACGCACGCTCCCCCTAAAGCGTTGCCGTACCCTCACCTGGACCCTAAACCGTCCCCGTCCCCTAACCCTAACCCTATCCCGAATCCTAACCCTAACCCTTCCCCGAAGCCTGACCCTCACCCATCCCCTAATCCTAACCCGTACGCTAACACTAACCCGCGCCCTCACACGCACACTCCCCCTAAAGCATTGCCGTACCCTCACCTGGACCCTAAACCGTCCCCGTCCCCTAACCCTAACCCTTCCCCGAAGCCTGACCCTCACCCGTCCCCTAATCCTAAACCGTACGCTAACACTAACCCGCGCCTTCACACGCACGCTCCCCCTAAAGCGTTGCCGTACCCTCACCTGGACCCTAAACCGTCCCCGTCCCCTAACCCTAACCCTAGCCCGAACCCTAACCCTAACCCTTCCCCGAAGCCTGACCCTCACCCGTCCCCTAATCCTAACCCGTACGCTAACACTAACCTGCGCCCTCACACGCACACTCCCCCTAAAGCGTTGCCGTACCCTCACCTGGACCCTAAACCGTCCCCGTCCCCTAACCCTAACCCTAGCCCGAACCCTAACCCTAACCCTTCCCCGAAGCCTGACCCTCACCCGTCCCCTAATCCTAACCCGTAGGCTAACACTAACCCGCGCCCTCACACGCTCGCTCCCCCTAAAGCGTTGCCGTACCTTCACCTAGACCCTGAACCGTCCCCGTCCCCTAACCCTAACCCTAGCCCGAACCCTAACCCTAACCCTTCCCCGAAGCCTGACCCTCACCCGTCCCCTAATCCTAACCCGTACGCTAACACTAACACGCACCCTCACACGTACGCTCCCCCTAAAGCGTTGCCGTACCCTCACCTGGACCCTAAACCGTCCCCGTCCCCTAACCCTAACCCTAGCCCGAACCCTAACCCTAACCCTTCCCCGAAGCCTGACCCTCACCCGTCCCCTAATCCTAACCCGTACGCTAACACTAACCCGCGCCCTCACACGCACGCTCCCCCTAAAGCGTTGCCGTCCCCTCACCTGGACCCTAAACCGTCCCCGTCCCCTAACCCTAACCCTAGCCCGAACCCTAACCCTAACCCTTCCGCGAAGCCTGACCCTCACCCGTCCCCTAATCCTAACCCGTACGCTAACAATAACCCGCGCCCTCACACGCACGCTCCCCCTAAAGCGTTGCCGTACCCTCACCTGGACCCTAAACCGTCCCCGTCCCCTAACCCTAACCCTAGCCCGAACCCTAACCCTAACCCTCCCCGAAGCCTGACCCTCACCCGTCCCCTAATCCTAACCCGTACGCTAACACTAACCCGCGCCCTCACACGCACGCTCCCCCTAAAGCTTTGCCGTACCCTCACCTGGACCCGAAACCGTCCCCGTCCCTTAACCCTTACCCTAGCCCGAACCCTAACCCTAACCCTTCCCCGAAGCCTGACCCTCACCCGTCCCCTAATCCTAACCCGTACGCTAATACTAACCCGCGCCCTCACACGCACGCTCCCCCTAAAGCGTTGCCGTACCCTCACCTGGACCCTAAACGTCCCCATCCCCTAACCCTAACCCTAGACCGAACCCTAACCCTAACCCTTCCCCGAAGCCTGACCCTCACCCGTCCCCTAATCCTAACCCGTACGCTAACACTAACTCGCGCCCTCACACGCACACTCCCTCTAAAGCGTTGCCGTACCCTCACCTGGACCCTAAACCGTCCCCGTCCCCTAACCCTAACCCTAGCCCGAACCCTAACCCTAACCCTTCCCCGAAGCCTGACCCTCACCCGTCCCCTAATCCTAACCCGTACGCTAACACTAACCCGCGCCCTCACACGCACGCTCCCCCTAAAGCGTTGCTGTACCCTCACCTGGACCCTAAACCGTCCCCGTCCCCTAACCCTAACCGTAGCCCGAACCCTAACCCTAACCCTTCCCCGAAGCCTGACCCTCACCCATCCCCTAATCCTAACCCGTACGCTAACACTAACCCGCGCCCTCACACGCACGCTCCCCCTAAAGCGTTGCCGTACCCTCACCTGGACCCTAAACCGTCCCCGTCCCCTAACCCTAACCCTAGCCCGAACCCTAACCCTAACCCTTCCCCGAAGCCTGACACTCACCCGTCCCCTAATCCTAACCCGTACGCTAACACTAACCCGCGCCCTCACACGCACACTCCCCCTAAAGCGTTGCCGTACCCTCACCTGGACCCTAAACCGTCCCCGTCCCCTAACCCTAACCCTAGCCCGAACCCTAACCCTAACCCTTCCCCGAAGCCTGACCCTCACCCGTCCCCTAATCCTAACCCGTACTCTAACACTAACCCGCGCCCTCACACGCACGCTCCCCCTAAAGCGTTGCCGTACCCTCACCTGGACCCTAAACCGTCCCCGTCCCCTAACACTAACCCTAGCCCGAACCCTAACCCTAACCCTTCCCCGAAGCCTGACCCTCACCCGTCCCCTAATCCTAACCCGTACGCTAACACTAACCCGCGCCCTCACATGCACGCTCCCCCTAAAGCGTTGCCGTACCCTCACCTGGACCCGAAACCGTCCCCGTCCCCTAACCCTAACCCTAGCCCGAACCCTAACCCTAACCCTTCCCCAAAGCCTGACCCTCACCCGTCCCCTAATCCTAACCCGTACGCTAACACTAACCCGCGCCCTCACACGCACACTCCCCCTAAAGCGTTGCCGTACCCTCACCTGGACCCTAAACCGTCCCCGTCCCCTAACCCTAACCCTAGCCCGAACCCTAACCCTAACCCTTCCCCGAAGCCTGACCCTCACCCGTCCCCTAAACCTAACCCGTACGCTAACACTAACCCGCGCCCTCACACGCTCGCTCCCCCTAAAGCGTTGCCGTAACTTCACCTGGACCCTGAACCGTCCCCGTCCCCTAACCCTAACCCTAGCCCGAACCCTAACCCTAACCCTTCCCCGAAGCTTGACCGTCACCCGTCCCCTAATCCTAACCCGTACGCTAACACTAACATGCACCCTCACACGTACGCTCCCCCTAAAGCGTTGCCGTACCCTCACCTGGACCCTAAACCGTCCCCGTCCCCTAACCCTAACCCTAGCCCGAACCCTAACCCTAACCCTTCCCCGAAGCCTGACCCTCACCCGTCCCCTAATCCTAACCCGTACGCTAACACTAACCCGCGCCCTCACACGCACGCTCCCCCTAAAGCGTTGCCGTACCCTCACCTGGACCCTAAACCGTCCCCGTCCCCTAACCCTAACCCTAGCCCGAACCCTAACCCTAACCCTTCCCCGAAGCCTGACCCTCACCCATCCCCTAATCCTAACGCGTACGCTAACACTAACCCGCGCCCTCACACGCACACTCCCCCTAAAGCATTGCCGTACCCTCACCTGGACCCTAAACCGTCCCCGTCCCCTAACCCTAACCCTTCCCCGAAGCCTGACCCTCACCCGTCCCCTAATCCTAAACCGTACGCTAACACTAACCCGCGCCCTCACACGCACGCTCCCCCTAAAGCGTTGCCGTACCCTCACCTGGACCCTAAACCGTCCCCGTCCCCTAACCCTAACCCTAGCCCGAACCCTAACCCTAACACTTCCCCGAAGCCTGACCCTCACCCGTCCCCTAATCCTAACCCGTACGCTAACACTAACCCGCGCCCTCACACGCACACTCCCCCTAAAGCGTTGCCGTACCCTCACCTGGACCCTAAACCGTCCCCGTCCCCTAACCCTAACCCTAGCCCGAACCCTAACCCTAACCCTTCCCCGAAGCCTGACCCTCACCCGTCCCCTAATCCTAACCCGTACGCTAACACTAACCCGCGCCCTCACACGCACGCTCCCCCTAAAGCGTTGCCGTACCCTCACCTGGACCCTAAACCGTCCCCGTCCCCTAACCCTAACCCTAGCCCGAACCCTAACCCTAACCCTTCCCCGAAGCCTGTCCCTCACCCATCCCCTAATCCTAACCCGTACGCTAACACTAACCCGCGCCCTCACACGCACGCTCCCCCTAAAGCGTTGCCGTACCCTCACCTGGACCCTAAACCGTCCCCGTCCCCTAACCCTAACCCTAGCCTGAACCCTAACCCTAACCCTTCCCCGAAGCCTGACCCTCACCCATCCCCTAATCCTAACCCGTACGCTAACACTAACCCGCGCCCTCACACGCACGCTCCCCCTAAAGCGTTGCCGTACCCTCACCTGGACCCTAAACCGTCCCCGTCCCCTAACCCTAACCCTAGCCCGAACCCTAACCCTAACCCTTCCCCAAAGCCTGACCCTCACCCGTCACCTAATCCTAACCCGTACGCTAACACTAACCCGCGCCCTCACACGCACGCTCCCCCTAAAGCGTTGCCGTACCCTCACCTGGACCCTAAACCGTCCCCGTCCCCTAAACCTAACCCTAGCCCGAACCCTAACCCTAACCCTTCCCCGAAGCCTGACCCTCACCCGTACCCTAATCCTAACCCGTACGCTAACACTAACCCGCGCCCTCACACGCACGCTCCCCCTAAAGCGTTGCCGTACCCTCACTTGGACCCGAAACCGTCACCGTCCCTTAACCCTTACCCTAGCCCGAACCCTAACCCTAACCCTTCCCCGAAGCCTGACCCTCACCCGTCCCCTAATCCTAACCCGTACGCTAACACTAACCCGCGCCCTCACACGCACGCTCCCCCTAAAGCGTTGCCGTACCCTCACCTGGACCCTAAACCGTCCCCGTCCCCTAACCCTAACCCTAGCCCGAACCCTAACCCTAACCCTTCCCCGAAGCCTGACCCTCACCCGTCCCCTAATCCTAACCCGTACGCTAACACTAACCCGCGCCCTCACACGCACGCTCCCCCTAAAGCGTTGCCGTACCCTCACCTGGACCCTAAACCGTCCCCGTCCCCTAACCCTAACCCTAGCCCGAACCCTAACCCTAAACTTTCCCCGAAGCCAGACCCTCACCCATCCCCTAATCCTAACCCGTACGCTAACACTAACCCGTGCCCTCACACGCACGCTCCCCCTAAAGCGTTGCCGTACCCTCACCTGGACCCTAAACCGTCCCCGTCCCCTAACCCTAACCCTAGCCCGAACCCTAACCCTAACCCTTCCCCGAAGCCTGACCCTCACCCGTCCCCTAATCCTAACCCGTACGCTAACACTAACCCGCGCCCTCACACGCACGCTCCCCCTAAAGCGTTGCCGTACCCTCACCTGGACCCTAAACCGTCCCCGTTCCCTAACCCTAACCCTAGCCCGAACCCTAACCCTAACCCTTCCCCGAAGCCTGACCCTCACCCGTCCCCTAATCCTAACCCGTACGCTAACACTAACCCGCGCCCTCACACGCACGCTCCCCCTAAAGCGTTGCCGTACCCTCACCTGGACCCTAAATCGTCCCCGTCCCCTAACCCTAACCCTAGCCCGAACCCTAACCCTAACCCTTCCCCGAAGCCTGACCCTCACCCGTCCCCTAATCCTAAGCCGTACGCTAACACTAACCCGCGCCCTCACACGCACGCTCCCCCTAAAGCGTTGCCGTACCCTCACCTGGACTCTAAACCGTCCCCGTCCCCTAACCCTAACCCTAGCCCGAACCCTAACCCTAACCCTTCCCCGAAGCCTGACCCTCACCCATCCCCTAATCCTAACCCGTACGCTAACACTAAGCCGCGCCCTCACACGCACGCTCCCCCTAAAGCGTTGCCGTACCCTCACCTGGACCCTAAACCGTCCCCGTCCCCTAACCCTAACCCTAGCCCGAACCCTAACCCTAACCCTTCCCCGAAGCCTGACCCTCACCCGTCCCCTAATCCTAAGCCGTACGCTAACACTAACCCGCGCCCTCACACGCACGCTCCCCCTAAAGCGTTGCCGTCCCCTCACCTGGACCCTAAACCGTCCCCGTCCCCTAACCCTAACCCTAGCCCGAACCCTAACCCTAACCCTTCCCCGAAGCCTGACCCTCACCCGTCCCCTAATCCTAACCCGTACGCTAACAATAACCCGCGCCCTCACACGCACGCTCCCCCTAAAGCGTTGCCGTACCCTCACCTGGACCCTAAACCGTCCCCGTCCCCTAACCCTAACCCTAGCCCGAACCCTAACCCTAACCCTTCCCCGAAGCCTGACACTCACCCGTCCCCTAATCCTAACCCGTACGCTAACACTAACCCGCGCCCTCACACGCACGCTCCCCCTAAAGCGTTGCCGTACCCTCACCTGGACCCTAAACCGTCCCCGTCCCCTAACCCTAACCCTAGCCCGAACCCTAACCCTAACCCTTCCCCGAAGCCTGACCCTCACCCGTCCCCTAATCCTAACCCGTACGCTAACACTAACCCGCGCCCTCACACGCACGCTCCCCCTAAAGCGTTGCCGTACCCTCACCTGGACCCTAAACCGTCCCCGTCCCCTAACCCTAACCCTAGCCCGAACCCTAACCCTAACCCTTCCCCGAAGCCTGACCCTCACCCGTCCCCTAATCCTAACCCGTACGCTAACACTAACCCGCGCCCTCACACGCACGCTCCCCCTAAAGCGTTGCCGTACCCTCACCTGGACCCTAAACCGTCCCCGTCCCCTAACCCTAACCCTAGCCCGAACCCTAACCCTAACCCTTCCCCGAAGCCTGACCCTCACCCATCCCCTAATCCTAACCCGTACGCTAACACTAACCCGCGCCCTCACACGCACACTCCCCCTAAAGCATTGCCGTACCCTCACCTGGACCCTAAACCGTCCCCGTCCCCTAACCCTAACCCTTCCCCGAAGCCTGACCCTCACCCGTCCCCTAATCCTAAACCGTACGCTAACACTAACCCGCGCCCTCACACGCACGCTCCCCCTAAAGCGTTGCCGTACCCTCACCTGGACCCTAAACCGTCCCCGTCCCCTAACCCTAACCCTAGCCCGAACCCTAACCCTAACCCTTCCCCGAAGCCTGACCCTCACCCGTCCCCTAATCCTAACCCGTACGCTAACACTAACCCGCGCCCTCACACGCACACTCCCCCTAAAGCGTTGCCGTACCCTCACCTGGACCCTAAACCGTCCCCGTCCCCTAACCCTAACCCTAGCCCGAACCCTAACCCTAACCCTTCCCCGAAGCCTGACCCTCACCCGTCCCCTAATCCTAACCCGTAGGCTAACACTAACCCGCGCCCTCACACGCTCGCTCCCCCTAAAGCGTTGCCGTACCTTCACCTAGACCCTGAACCGTCCCCGTCCCCTAACCCTAACCCTAGCCCGAACCCTAACCCTAACCCTTCCCCGAAGCCTGACCCTCACCCGTCCCCTAATCCTAACCCGTACGCTAACACTAACACGCACCCTCACACGTACGCTCCCCCTAAAGCGTTGCCGTACCCTCACCTGGACCCTAAACCGTCCCCGTCCCCTAACCCTAACCCTAGCCCGAACCCTAACCCTAACCCTTCCCCGAAGCCTGACCCTCACCCGTCCCCTAATCCTAACCCGTACGCTAACACTAACCCGCGCCCTCACACGCACGCTCCCCCTAAAGCGTTGCCGTACCCTCACCTGGACCCTAAACCGTCCCCGTCCCCTAACCCTAACCCTAGCCCGAACCCTAACCCTAACCCTTCCCCGAAGCCTGTCCCTCACCCATCCCCTAATCCTAACCCGTACGCTAACACTAACCCGCGCCCTCACACGCACGCTCCCCCTAAAGCGTTGCCGTACCCTCACCTGGACCCTAAACCGTCCCCGTCCCCTAACCCTAACCCTAGCCTGAACCCTAACCCTAACCCTTCCCCGAAGCCTGACCCTCACCCGTCCCCTAATCCTAACCCGTACGCTAACACTAACCCGCGCCCTCACACGCACGCTCCCCCTAAAGCGTTGCCGTACCCTCACCTGGACCCTAAACCGTCCCCGTCCCCTAACCCTAACCCTAGCCCGAACCCTAACCCTAACCCTTCCCCAAAGCCTGACCCTCACCCGTCACCTAATCCTAACCCGTACGCTAACACTAACCCGCGCCCTCACACGCACGCTCCCCCTAAAGCGTTGCCGTACCCTCACCTGGACCCTAAACCGTCCCCGTCCCCTAACCCTAACCCTAGCCCGAACCCTAACCCTAACCCTTCCCCGAAGCCTGACCCTCACCCGTCCCCTAATCCTAACCCGTACGCTAACACTAACCCACGCCCTCACACGCACACTCCCCCTAAAGCGTTGCCGTACCCTCACCTGGACCCTAAACCGTCCCCGTCCCCTAACCCTAACCCTAGCCCGAACCCTAACCCTAACCCTTCCCCGAAGCCTGACCCTCACCCGTCCCCTAATCCTAACCCGTACGCTAACACTAACCCGCGCCCTCACACGCTCGCTCCCCCTAAAGCGTTGCCGTACCTTCACCTAGACCCTGAAACGTCCCCGTCCCCTAACCCTAACCCTAGCCCGAACCCTAACCCTAACCCTTCCCCGAAGCCTGACCCTCACCCGTCCCCTAATCCTAACCCGTACGCTAACACTAACATGCACCCTCACACGTACGCTCCCCCTAAAGCGTTGCCGTACCCTCACCTGGACCCTAAACCGTCCCCGTCCCCTAACCCTAACCCTAGCCCGAACCCTAACCCTAACCCTTCCCCGAAGCCTGTCCCTCACCCATCCCCTAATCCTAACCCGTACGCTAACACTAACCCGCGCCCTCACACGCACGCTCCCCCTAAAGCGTTGCCGTACCCTCACCTGGACCCTAAACCGTCCCCGTCCCCTAACCCTAACCCTAGCCTGAACCCTAACCCTAACCCTTCCCCGAAGCCTGACCCTCACCCGTCCCCTAATCCTAACCCGTACGCTAACACTAACCCGCGCCCTCACACGCACGCTCCCCCTAAAGCGTTGCCGTACCCTCACCTGGACCCTAAACCGTCCCCGTCCCCTAACCCTAACCCTAGCCCGAACCCTAACCCTAACCCTTCCCCAAAGCCTGACCCTCACCCGTCACCTAATCCTAACCCGTACGCTAACACTAACCCGCGCCCTCACACGCACGCTCCCCCTAAAGCATTGCCGTACCCTCACCTGGACCCTAAACCGTCCCCGTCCCCTAAACCTAACCCTAGCCCGAACCCTAACCCTAACCCTTCCCCGAAGCCTGACCCTCACCCGTCCCCTAATCCTAACCCGTACGCTAACACTAACCCGCGCCCTCACACGCACGCTCCCCCTAAAGCGTTGCCGTACCCTCACTTGGACCCGAAACCGTCGCCGTCCCTTAACCCTTACCCTAGCCCGAACCCTAACCCTAACCCTTCCCCGAAGTCTGACCCTCACCCGTCCCCTAATCCTAACCCGTACGCTAACACTAACCCGCGCCCTCACACGCACGCTCCCCCTAAAGCGTTGCCGTACCCTCACCTGGACCCTAAACCGTCCCCGTCCCCTAACCCTAACCCTAGCCCGAACCCTAACCCTAACCCTTCCCCGAAGCCTGACCCTCACCCGTCCCCTAATCCTAACCCGTACGCTAACACTAACCCGCGCCCTCACACGCACGCTCCCCCTAAAGCGTTGCCGTACCCTCACCTGGACCCTAAACCGTCCCCGTCCCCTAACCCTAACCCTAGCCCGAACCCTAACCCTAAACTTTCCCCGAAGCCAGACCCTCACCCATCCCCTAATCCTAACCCGTACGCTAACACTAACCCGTGCCCTCACACGCACGCTCCCCCTAAAGCGTTGCCGTACCCTCACCTGGACCCTAAACCGTCCCCGTCCCCTAACCCTAACCCTAGCCCGAACCCTAACCCTAACCCTTCCCCGAAGCCTGACCCTCACCCGTCCCCTAATCCTAACCCGTACGCTAACACTAACCCGCGCCCTCACACGCACGCTCCCCCTAAAGCGTTGCCGTACCCTCACCTGGACCCTAAACCGTCCCCGTCCCCTAACCCTAACCCTAGCCCGAACACTAACCCTAACCCTTCCCCGAAGCCTGACCCTCACCCGTCCCCTAATCCTAACCCGTACGCTAACATTAACCCGCGCCCTCACACGCACGCTCCACCTAAAGCGTTGCCGTACCCTCACCTGGACCCTAAATCTTCCCCGTCCCCTAACCCTAACCCTAGCCCGAACCCTAACCCTAACCCTTCCCCGAAGCCTGACCCTCACCCGTCCCCTAATCCTAAGCCGTACGCTAACACTAACCCGCGCCCTCACACGCACGCTCCCCCTAAAGCGTTGCCGTACCCTCACCTGGACTCTAAACCATCCCCGTCCCCTAACCCTAACCCTAGCCCGAACCCTAACCCTAACCCTTCCCCGAAGCCTGACCCACACCCGTCCCCTAATCCTAACCCGTACGCTAACACTAACCCGCGCCCTCACACGCACGCTCCCCCTAAAGCGTTGCCGTAACCTCACTTGGACCTGAAACCGTCGCCGTCCCTTAACCCTTACCCTAGCCCGAACCCTAACCCTAACCCTTCCCCGAAGCCTGACCCTCACCCGTCCCCTAATCCTAACCCGTACGCTAACACTAACCCGCGCCCTCACACGCACGCTCCCCCTAAAGCGTTGCCGTACCCTCACCTGGACCCTAAACCGTCCCCGTCCCCTAACCCTAACCCTAGCCCGAACCCTAACCCTAACCCTTCCCCGAAGCCTGACCCTCACCCGTCCCCTAATCCTAACCCGTACGCTAACACTAACCCGCGCCCTCACACGCACGCTCCCCCTAAAGCGTTGCCGTACCCTCACCTGGACCCTAAACCGTCCCCGTCCCCTAACCCTAACCCTAGCCCGAACCCTAACCCTAAACTTTCCCCGAAGCCTGACCCTCACCCGTCCCCTAATCCTAACCCGTACGCTAACACTAACCCGCGCCCTCACACGCACGCTCCCCCTAAAGCGTTGCCGTACCCTCACCTGGACCCTAAACCGTCCCCGTCCCCTAACCCTAACCCTAGCCCGAACCCTAACCCTAACCCTTCCCCGAAGCCTGACCCTCACCCGTCCCCTAATCCTAACCCGTACGCTAACACTAACCCGCGCCCTCACACGCACGCTCCCCCTAAAGCGTTGCCGTACCCTCACCTGGACCCTAAACCGTCCCCGTCCCCTAACCCTAACCCTAGCCCGAACCCTAACCCTAAACTTTCCCCGAAGCCAGACCCTCACCCATCCCCTAATCCTAACCCGTACGCTAACACTAACCCGTGCCCTCACACGCACGCTCCCCCTAAAGCGTTGCCGTACCCTCACCTGGACCCTAAACCGTCCCCGTCCCCTAACCCTAACCCTAGCCCGAACCCTAACCCTAACCCTTCCCCGAAGCCTGACCCTCACCCGTCCCCTAATCCTAACCCGTACGCTAACACTAACCCGCGCCCTCACACGCACGCTCCCCGTAAAGCGTTGCCGTACCCTCACCTGGACCCTAAACCGTCCCCGTCCCCTAACCCTAACCCTAGCCCGAACACTAACCCTAACCCTTCCCCGAAGCCTGACCCTCACCCGTCCCCTAATCCTAACCCGTACGCTAACATTAACCCGCGCCCTCACACGCACGCTCCCCCTAAAGCGTTGCCGTACCCTCACCTGGACCCTAAATCTTCCCCGTCCCCTAACCCTAACCCTAGCCCGAACCCTAACCCTAACCCTTCCCCGAAGCCTGACCCTCACCCGTCCCCTAATCCTAAGCCGTACGCTAACACTAACCCGCGCCCTCACACGCACGCTCCCCCTAAAGCGTTGCCGTACACTCACCTGGACTCTAAACCATCCCCGTCCCCTAACCCTAACCCTAGCCCGAACCCTAACCCTAACCCTTCCCCGAAGCCTGACCCACACCCGTCCCCTAATCCTAACCCGTACGCTAACACTAACCCGCGCCCTCACACGCACGCTCCCCCTAAAGCGTTGCCGTAACCTCACTTGGACCTGAAACCGTCGCCGTCCCTTAACCCTTACCCTAGCCCGAACCCTAACCCTAACCCTTCCCCGAAGCCTGACCCTCACCCGTCCCCTAATCCTAACCCGTACGCTAACACTAACCCGCGCCCTCACACGCACGCTCCCCCTAAAGCGTTGCCGTACCCTCACCTGGACCCTAAACCGTCCCCGTCCCCTAACCCTAACCCTAGCCCGAACCCTAACCCTAACCCTTCCCCGAAGCCTGACCCTCACCCGTCCCCTAATCCTAACCCGTACGCTAACACTAACCCGCGCCCTCACACGCACGCTCCCCCTAAAGCGTTGCCGTACCCTCACCTGGACCCTAAACCGTCCCCGTCCCCTAACCCTAACCCTAGCCCGAACCCTAACCCTAAACTTTCCCCGAAGCCAGACCCTCACCCATCCCCTAATCCTAACCCGTACGCTAACACTAACCCGTGCCCTCACACGCACGCTCCCCCTAAAGCGTTGCCGTACCCTCACCTGGACCCTAAACCGTCCCCGTCCCCTAACCCTAACCCTAGCCCGAACCCTAACCCTAACCCTTCCCCGAAGCCTGACCCTCACCCGTCCCCTAATCCTAACCCGTACGCTAACACTAACCCGCGCCCTCACACGCACGCTCCCCCTAAAGCGTTGCCGTACCCTCACCTGGACCCTAAACCGTCCCCGTCCCCTAACCCTAACCCTAGCCCGAACACTAACCCTAACCCTTCCCCGAAGCCTGACCCTCACCCGTCCCCTAATCCTAACCCGTACGCTAACATTAACCCGCGCCCTCACACGCACGCTCCCCCTAAAGCGTTGCCGTACCCTCACCTGGACCCTAAATCTTCCCCGTCCCCTAACCCTAACCCTAGCCCGAACCCTAACCCTAACCCTTCCCCGAAGCCTGACCCTCACCCGTCCCCTAATCCTAAGCCGTACGCTAACACTAACCCGCGCCCTCACACGCACGCTCCCCCTAAAGCGTTGCCGTACCCTCACCTGGACTCTAAACCATCCCCGTCCCCTAACCCTAACCCTAGCCCGAACCCTAACCCTAACCCTTCCCCGAAGCCTGACCCACACCCGTCCCCTAATCCTAACCCGTACGCTAACACTAACCCGCGCCCTCACACGCACGCTCCCCCTAAAGCGTTGCCGTAACCTCACTTGGACCTGAAACCGTCGCCGTCCCTTAACCCTTACCCTAGCCCGAACCCTAACCCTAACCCTTCCCCGAAGCCTGACCCTCACCGGTCCCCTAATCCTAACCCGTACGCTAACACTAACCCGCGCCCTCACACGCACGCTCCCCCTAAAGCGTTGCCGTACCCTCACCTGGACCCTAAACCGTCCCCGTCCCCTAACCCTAACCCTAGCCCGAACCCTAACCCTAACCCTTCCCCGAAGCCTGACCCTCACCCGTCCCCTAATCCTAACCCGTACGCTAACACTAACCCGCGCCCTCACACGCACGCTCCCCCTAAAGCGTTGCCGTACCCTCACCTGGACCCTAAACCGTCCCCGTCCCCTAACCCTAACCCTAGCCCGAACCCTAACCCTAAACTTTCCCCGAAGCCAGACCCTCACCCATCCCCTAATCCTAACCCGTACGCTAACACTAACCCGTGCCCTCACACGCACGCTCCCCCTAAAGCGTTGCCGTACCCTCACCTGGACCCTAAACCGTCCCCGTCCCCTAACCCTAACCCTAGCCCGAACCCTAACCCTAACCCTTCCCCGAAGCCTGACCCTCACCCGTCCCCTAATCCTAACCCGTACGCTAACACTAACCCGCGCCCTCACACGCACGCTCCCCCTAAAGCGTTGCCGTACCCTCACCTGGACCCTAAACCGTCCCCGTCCCCTAACCCTAACCCTAGCCCGAACACTAACCCTAACCCTTCCCCGAAGCCTGACCCTCACCCGTCCCCTAATCCTAACCCGTACGCTAACATTAACCCGCGCCCTCACACGCACGCTCCCCCTAAAGCGTTGCCGTACCCTCACCTGGACCCTAAATCTTCCCCGTCCCCTAACCCTAACCCTAGCCCGAACCCTAACCCTAACCCTTCCCCGAAGCCTGACCCTCACCCGTCCCCTAATCCTAAGCCGTACGCTAACACTAACCCGTGCCCTCACACGCACGCTCCCCCTAAAGCGTTGCCGTACCCTCACCTGGACTCTAAACCATCCCCGTCCCCTAACCCTAACCCTAGCCCGAACCCTAACCCTAACCCTTCCCCGAAGCCTGACCCACACCCGTCCCCTAATCCTAACCCGTACGCTAACACTAACCCGCGCCCTCACACGCACGCTCCCCCTAAAGCGTTGCCGTAACCTCACTTGGACCTGAAACCGTCGCCGTCCCTTAACCCTTACCCTAGCCCGAACCCTAACCCTAACCCTTCCCCGAAGCCTGACCCTCACCCGTCCCCTAATCCTAACCCGTACGCTAACACTAACCCGCGCCCTCACACGCACGCTCCCCCTAAAGCGTTGCCGTACCCTCACCTGGACCCTAAACCGTCCCCGTCCCCTAACCCTAACCCTAGCCCGAACCCTAACCCTAACCCTTCCCCGAAGCCTGACCCTCACCCGTCCCCTAATCCTAACCCGTACGCTAACACTAACCCGCGCCCTCACACGCACGCTCCCCCTAAAGCGTTGCCGTACCCTCACCTGGACCCTAAACCGTCCCCGTCCCCTAACCCTAACCCTAGCCCGAACCCTAACCCTAACCCTTCCCCGAAGCCTGACCCTCACCTGTCCCCTAATCCTAACCCGTACGCTAACACTAACCCGCGCCCTCACACGCACGCTCCCCCTAAAGCGTTGCCGTACCCTCACCTGGACCCTAAACCGTCCCCGTCCCCTAACCCTAACCCTAGCCCGAACCCTAACCCTAACCCTTCCCCGAAGCCTGACCCTCACCCGTCCCCTAATCCTAACCCGTACGCTAACACTAACCCGCGCCCTCACACGCACGCTCCCCCTAAAGCGTTGCCGTACCCTCACCTGGACCCTAAATCTTCCCCGTCCCCTAACCCTAACCCTAGCCCGAACCCTAACCCTAACCCTTCCCCGATGCCTGACCCTCACCCGTCCCCTAATCCTAACCCGTACGCTAACACTAACCCGCGTCCTCACACGCACGCTCCCCCTAAAGCGTTGCCGTACCCTCACCTGGACCCTAAACCGTCCCCGTCCCTTAACACCTACCCTAGCCCGAACCCTAACCCTAAACCTTCCCCGAAGCCTGACCCTCACCCGTCCCCTAATCCTAACCCGTACGCTAACACTAACCCGCGCCCTCACACGGACGCTCCCCCTAAAGCGTTGCCGTACCCTCACCTGGACCCTAAACCTTCCCCATCCCCTAACCCTAACCCTAGCCCGAACCCTAACCCTAACCCTTCCCCGAAGCCTGACCCTCACCCGTCCCCTAATCCTAACCCGTACGCTAACACTAACCCGCGCCCTCACACGCACGCTCCCCCTAAAGCGTTGCCGTACCCTCACCTGGACCCTAAACCGTCCCCGTCCCCTAACCCTAACCCTAGCCCGAACCCTAACCCTAACCCTTCCCCGAAGCCTGACCCTCACCCGTCCCCTAATCCTAACCCGTACGCTAACACTAACACGCGCCCTCACACGCACGCTCCCCCTAAAGCGTTGCCGTACCCTCACCTGGACCCTAAACCGTCCCCATCCCCTAACCCTAACCCTAGCCCGAAGCCTAACCCTAACCCTTCCCCGAAGCCTGACCCTCACCCGCCCCTAATCCTAACCCGTACGCTAACACTAACCCGCGCCCTCACACGCACGCTCCCCCTAAAACGTTGCCGTACCCTCACCTGGACCCTAAACCGTCCCCGTCCCCTAACCCTAACCCTAGCCCGAACCCTAACCCTAACCCTTCCCAGAAGCCTGACCCTCACCCGTCCCCTAATCCTAACCCGTACGCTAACACTAACCCGCGCCCTCACACGCACGCTCCCCCTAAAGCGTTGCTGTACCCTCACCTGGACCCGAAACCGTCCCCGTCCCCTAACCCTAACCCTAGCCCGAACCCTAATGCTAACCCTTCCCCGAAGCCTGACCCTCACCCGTCCCCTAATCCTAACCCGTACGCTATCATTAACCCGCGCCCTCACACGCACGCTCCCCCTAAAACGTTGCCGTACCCTCACCTGGACCCTAAACCGTCCCCGTCCCCTAACCCTAACCCTAGCCCGAACCCTAACCCTAACCCTTCCCCGAAGCCTGACCCTCACCCGTCCCCTAATCCTAACCCGTACGCTAACACTAACCCGCGCCCTCACACGCACGCTCCCCCTAAAGCGTTGCCGTACCCTCACCTGGACCCTAAACCGTCCCCGTCCCCTAACCCTAACCCTAGCCCGAACCCTAACCCTAACCCTTCCCCGAAGCCTGACCCTCACCCGTCTCCTAATCCTAAGCCGCACGCTAACACTAACGCGCGCCCTCACACGCACGCTCCCCCTAAAGCGTTGCCGTACCCTCACTTGGACCCTAAACCGTCCCCGTCCCCTAACCCTAACCCTAGCCCGAACCCTAACCCTAACCCTTCCCCGAAGCCTGACCCTCACCCGTCCCCTAATCCTAAGCCGTACGCTAACACTAACGCGCGCCCTCACACGCACGCTCCCCCTAAAGCGTTGCCGTACCCTCTCCTGGACCCTAAACCGTCCCCGTACCCTAACCCTAACCCTAGCCCGAACCCTAAACCTAACACTTCCCCGAAGCCTGACCCTCACCCGTCCCCTAATCCTAACCCGTACGCTAAAACTAACGCGTGCCCTCACACGCACGCTCCCCCTAAAGCGTTGCCGTACCCTCACCTGGACCCGAAACCGTCCCCGTCCCCTAACCCTAACCCTAGCCCGAACCCTAACCCTAACCCTTCCCCGAAGCCTGACCCTCACCCGTCCCCTAATCCTAACCCGTACGCTAACACTAACCCGCGCCCTCACACGCACGCTCCCCCTAAAGCGTTGCCGTACCCTCACCTGGACCCGAAACCGTCCCCGTCCCCTAACACTAACCCTAGCCCGAACCCTAACCCTAACCCTTCCCCGAAGCCTGACCCTCACCCGTCCCCTAATCCTAACCCGTACGCTAACACTAACCCGCGCCCTCACACGCACGCTCCCCCTAAAGCGTTGCCGTACCCTCACCTGGACCCTAAACCGTCCCCGTCCCCTAACCCTAACCCTAGCCCGAACCCTAACCCTAACCCTTCCCCAAAGCCTGACCCTCACCCGTCCCCTAATCCTAACCCGTACGCTAACACTAACCCGCGCCCTCACACGCACACTCCCCATAAAGCGTTGCCGTACCCTCACCTGGACCCTAAACCGTCCCCGTCCCCTAACCCTAACCCTAGCCCGAACCCTAACCCTAACCCTTCCCCGAAGCCTGACCCTCACCCGTCCCCTAATCCTAACCCGTACGCTAACACTAACCCGCGCCCTCACACGCTCGCTCCCCCTAAAGCGTTGCCGTACCTTCACCTGGACCCTGAACCGTCCCCGTCCCCTAACCCTAACCCTAGCCCGAACCCTAACCCTAACCCTTACCCGAAGCCTGACCCTCACCCGTCCCCTAATCCTAACCCGTACGCTAACACTAACCCGCGCCCTGACACGCACGCTCCCCCTAAAGCGTTGCCGTACCCTCACCTGGACCCTAAACCGTCCCCGTCCCCTAACCCTAACCCTAGCCCGAACCCTAACCCTAACCCTTCCCCGAAGCCTGACCCTCACCCGTCCCCTAATCCTAACCCGTACGCTAACACTAACCCGCGCCCTCACACGCACGCTCCCCCTAAAGCGTTGCCGTACCCTCACCTGGACCCTAAATCTTCCCCGTCCCCTAACCCTAACCCTAGCCCGAACCCTAACCCTAACCCTTCCCCGAAGCCTGACCCTCACCCGTCCCCTAATCCTAAGCCGTACGCTAACACTAACCCGCGCCCTCACACGCACGCTCCCCCTAAAGCGTTGCCGTACCCTCACCTGGACCCGAAACCGTCCCCGTCCCCTAACCCTAACCCTAGCCCTAACCCTAACCCTAACCCTTCCCCGAAGCCTGACCCTCACCCGTCCCCTAATCCTAAGCCGTACGCTAACACTAACCCGCGCCCTCACACGCACGCTCCCCCTAAAGCGTTGCCGTACCCTCACTTGGACCCTAAACCGTCCCCGTCCCCTAACCCTAACCCTAGCCCAAACCCTAACCCTAACCCTTCCCCGAAGCCTGACCCTCACCCGTCCCCTAATCCTAAGCCGTACGCTAACACTAACCCGCGCCCTCACACGCACGCTCCCCCTAAAGCGTTGCCGTACCCTCACCTGGACCCGAAACCGTCCCCGTCCCCTAACCCTAACCCTAGCCCTAACCCTAACCCTAACCCTTCCCCGAAGCCTGACCCTCACCCGTCCCCTAATCCTAAGCCGTACGCTAACACTAACCCGCGCCCTCACACGCACGCTCCCCCTAAAGCGTTGCCGTACCCTCACTTGGACCCTAAACCGTCCCCGTCCCCTAACCCTAACCCTAGCCCAAACCCTAACCCTAACCCTTCCCCGAAGCCTGACCCTCACCCGTCCCCTAATCCTAAGCCGTACGCTAACACTAACCCGTGCCCTCACACGCACGCTCCCCCTAAAGCGTTGCCGTACCCTCACCTGGACCCTAAACCGTCCCCGTCCCCTAACCCTAACCCTAGCCCGAACCCTAACCCTAACCCTTCCCCGAAGCCTGACCCTCACCCGTCCCCTAATCCTAAGCCGCACGCTAACACTAACGCGCGCCCTCACACGCACGCTCCCCCTAAAGCGTTGCCGTACCCTCAATTGGACCCTAAACCGTCCCCGTCCCCTAACCCTAACCCTAGCCCGAACCCTAACCCTAACCCTTCCCCGAAGCCTGACCCTCACCCGTCCCCGAATCCTAAGCCGTACGATAACACTAACGCGCGCCCTCACACGCACGCTCCCCCTAAAGCGTTGCCGTACCCTCTCCTGGACCCTAAACCGTCCCCGTACCCTAACCCTAACCCTAGCCCGAACCCTAACCCTAACCCTTCCCCGAAGCCTGACCCTCACCCGTCCCCTAATCCTAACCCGTACGCTAACACTAACCCGCGCCCTCACACGCACACTCCCCCTAAAGCGTTGCCGTACCCTCACCTGGACCCGAAACCGTCCCTGTCCCCTAACCCTAACCCTAGCCCGAACCCTAACCCTAACCCTTCCCCGAAGCCTGACCCTCACCCGTCCCCTAATCCTAAGCCGCACGCTAACACTAACGCGCGCCCTCACACGCACGCTCCCCCTAAAGCGTTGCCGTACCCTCACCTGGACCCTAAACCGTCCCCGTCCCCTAACCCTAACCCTAGCCCGAACCCTAACCCTAACCCTTCCCCGAAGCCTGACCCTCACCCGTCCCCTAATCCTAACCCGTACGCTAACACTAACCCGCGCCCTCACACGCACGCTCCCCCTAAAGCGTTGCCGTAACCTCACCTGGACCCTAAACCGTCCCTGTCCCCTAACCCTAACCCTAGCCCGAACCCTAACCCTAACCCTTCCCCGAAGCCTGAACCTCACCCGTCCCCTAATCCTAACCCGTACGCTAACACTAACCCGCGCCCTCACACGCACGCTCCCCCTAAAGCGTTGCCGTACCCTCACCTGGACCCTAAACCGTCCCCGTCCCCTAACCCTAACCCTAGCCCGAACCATAACCCTAACCCTTCCCCGAAGCTGGACCCTCACCCGTCCCCTAATCCTAACCCGTACGCTATCACTAACCCGCGCCCTCACACGCACGCTCCCCCTAAAGCGTTGCCGTACCCTCACTTGGACCCTAAACCGTCCCCGTCCCCTAACCCTAACCCTAGCCCGAACCCTAACCCTAACCCTTCCCCGAAGCCTGACCCTCACCCGTCCCCTAATCCTAAGCCGTACGCTAACACTAACCCGTGCCCTCACACGCACGCTCCCCCTAAAGCGTTGCCGTACCCTCACCTGGACCCTAAACCGTCCCCGTCCCCTAACCCTAACCCTAGCCCGAACCCTAACCCTAACCCTTCCCCGAAGCCTGACCCTCACCCTTCCCCTAATCCTAAGCCGCACGCTAACACTAACGCGCGCCCTCACACGCACGCTCCCCCTAAAGCGTTGCCGTACCCTCAATTGGACCCTAAACCGTCCCCGTCCCCTAACCCTAACCCTAGCCCGAACCCTAACCCTAACCCTTCCCCGAAGCCTGACCCTCACCCGTCCCCTAATCCTAAGCCGTACGATAACACTAATGCGCGCCCTCACACGCACGCTCCCCCTAAAGCGTTGCCGTACCCTCTCCTGGACCCTAAACCGTCCCCGTACCCTAACCCTAACCCTAGCCCGAACCCTAACCCTAACCCTTCCCCGAAGCCTGACCCTCACCCGTCCCCTAATCCTAACCCGTACGCTAACACTAACCCGCGCCCTCACACGCACGCTCCCCCTAAAGCGTTGCCGTACCCTCACCTGGACCCGAAACCGTCCCTGTCCCCTAACCCTAACCCTAGCCCGAACCCTAACCCTAACCCTTCCCCGAAGCCTGACCCTCACCCGTCCCCTAATCCTAAGCCGCACGCTAACACTAACGCGCGCCCTCACACGCACGCTCCCCCTAAAGCGTTGTCGTACCCTCACCTGGACCCTAAACCGTCCCCGTCCCCTAACCCTAACCCTAGCCCGAACCCTAACCCTAACCCTTCCCCGAAGCCTGACCCTCACCCGTCCCCTAATCCTAACCCGTACGCTAACACTAACCCGCGCCCTCACACGCACGCTCCCCCTAAAGCGTTGCCGTAACCTCACCTGGACCCTAAACCGTCCCCGTCCCCTAACCCTAACCCTAGCCCGAACCCTAACCCTAACCCTTCCCCGAAGCCTGAACCTCACCCGTCCCCTAATCCTAACCCGTACGCTAACACTAACCCGCGCCCTCACACGCACGCTCCCCCTAAAGCGTTGCCGTACCCTCACCTGGACCCTAAACCGTCCCCGTCCCCTAACCCTAACCCTAGCCCGAACCATAACCCTAACCCTTCCCCGAAGCCGGACCCTCACCCGTCCCCTAATCCTAACCCGTACGCTAACACTAACCCGCGTCCTCACACGCACGCTCCCCCTAAAGCGTTGCCGTACCCTCACCTGGACCCGAAACCGTCCCCGTCCCCTAAACCTAGCCCGAACCCTAACCCTAACCCTTCCCCGAAGCCTGACCCTCACCCGTCCCCTAATCCTAACCCGTACGCTAACACTAACCCGCGCCCTCACAGGCACGCTCCCCCTAAAGCGTTGCCGTACCCTCACCTGGACCCTAAACCGTCCCCGTCCCCTAACCCTAACCCTAGCCCGAACCATAACCCTAACCCTTCCCCGAAGCCGGACCCTCACCCGTCCCCTAATCCTAACCCGTACGCTAACACTAACCCGCGCCCTCACACGCACGCTCCCCCTAAAGCGTTGCCGTACCCTCACCTGGACCCGAAACCGTCCCCGTCCCCTAAACCTAGCCCGAACCCTAACCCTAACCCTTCCCCGAAGCCTGACCCTCACCCGTCCCCTAATCCTAACCCGTACGCTAACACTAACCCGCGCCCTCACAGGCACGCTCCCCCTAAAGCGTTGCCGTACCCTCACCTGGACCCTAAACCGTCCCCGTCCCCTAACCCTAACCCTAGCCCGAACCCTAACCCTAACCCTTCCCCGAAGCCTGACCCTCACCCGTCCCCTTATCCTAACCCGTACGCTAACACTAACCCGCGCCCTCACACGCACGCTCCCCCTAAAGCATTGCCGTACCCTCACCTGGACCCTAAACCGTCCCCGTCCCCTAACCCTAACCCTAGCCCGAACCCTAACCCTAACCCTTCCCCGAAGCCTGACCCTCACCCGTCCCCTAATCCTAACCCGTACGCTAACACTAACCCACGCCCTCACACGCACGCTCCCCCTAAAGCGTTGCCGTACCCTCACCTGGACCCTAAACCGTCCCCGTCCCCTAACCCTAACCCTTGCCCGAACCCTAACCCTAACCCTTCCCCGAAGCCTGACACTCACCCGTCCCCTAATCCTAACCCGTACGGTAACACTAACCCGCGCCCTCACACGCACGCTCCCCCTAAAGCGTTGCCATACCCTCACCTGGACCCTAAACCGTCCCCGTCCCCTAACCCTAACCCTAGCCCGAACCCTAACCCTAACCCTTCCCCGAAGCCTGACCCTTACCCGTCCCCTAATCCTAACCCGTACGCTAACACTAACCCGCGCCCTCACACGCACGCTCCCCCTAAAGCGTTGCCGTACCCTCACCTGGACCCTAAACCGTCCCCGTCCCCTAACCCTAACCCTAGCCCGAACCCTAACCCTAACCCTTCCCCGAAGCCTGACCCTCACCCGTCCCCTAATCCTAACCCGTACGCTAACACTAACCCGCGCCCTCACACGCACGCTCCCCCTAAAGCGTTGCCGTACCCTCACCTGGACCCTAAACCGTCCCCGTCCCCTAACACTAACCCTAGCCCGAACCCTAACCCTAACCCTTCCCCGAAGCCTGACCCTCACCCGTCCCCTAATCCTAACCCGTACGCTAACACTAACCCGCGCCCTCACACGCACGCTCCCCCTAAAGCGTTGCCGTACCCTCACCTGGACCCGAAACCGTCCCCGTCCCCTAACCCTAACCCTAGCCCGAACCCTAACCCTAACCCTTCCCCGAAGCCTGACCCTCACCCGTCCCCTAATCCTAACCCGTACGCTAACACTAACCCGCGCCCTCACACGCACGCTCCCCCTAAAGCGTTGCCGTACCCTCACCTGGACCCTAAACCGTCCCCGTCCCCTAACCCTAACCCTAGCCCGAACCCTAACCCTAACCCTTCCCCAAAGCCTGACCCTCACCCGTCCCCTAATCCTAACCCGTACGCTAACACTAACCCGCGCCCTCACACGCACACTCCCCCTAAAGCGTTGCCGTACCCTCACCTGGACCCTAAACCGTCCCCGTCCCCTAACCCTAACCCTAGCCCGAACCCTAACCCTAAACTTTCCCCGAAGCCAGACCCTCACCCATCCCCTAATCCTAACCCGTACGCTAACACTAACCCGTGCCCTCACACGCACGCTCCCCCTAAAGCGTTGCCGTACCCTCACCTGGACCCTAAACCGTCCCCGTCCCCTAACCCTAACCCTAGCCCGAACCCTAACCCTAACCCTTCCCCGAAGCCTGACCCTCACCCGTCCCCTAATCCTAACCCGTACGCTAACACTAACCCGCGCCCTCAAACGCACGCTCCCCCTAAAGCGTTGCCGTACCCTCACCTGGACACTAAACCGTCCCCGTCCCCTAACCCTAACCGTAGCCCGAACCCTAACCCTAACCCTTCCCCGAAGCCTGACCCTCACCCGTCCCCTAATCCTAACCCGTACGCTAACACTAACCCGCGCCCTCACACGCACGCTCCCCCTAAAGCGTTGCCGTACCCTCACCTGGACCCTAAATCGTCCCCGTCCCCTAACCCTAACCCTAGCCCGAACCCTAACCCTAACCCTTCCCCGAAGCCTGACCCTCACCCGTCACCTAATCCTAAGCCGTACGCTAACACTAACCCGCGCCCTCACACGCACGCTCCCCCTAAAGCGTTGCCGTACCCTCACCTGGACTCTAAACCGTCCCCGTCCCCTAACCCTAACCCTGGCCCGAACCCTAACCCTAACCCTTCCCCGAAGCCTGACCCTCACCCGTCCCCTAATCCTAACCCGTACGCTAACACTAAGCCGCGCCCTCACACGCACGCTCCCTCTAAAGCGTTGCCGTACCCTCACCTGGACCCTAAACCGTCCCCGTCCCCTAACCCTAACCCTAGCCCGAACCCTAACCCTAACCCTTCCCCGAAGCCTGACCCTCACCCGTCCCCTAATCCTAACCGTACGCTAACACTAACCCGCGCCCTCACACGCACGCTCCCCCTAAAGCGTTGCCGTACCCTCACCTGGACCCTAAACCGTCCCCGTCCCCTAACCCTAACCCTAGCCCGAATCCTAACCCTAACCCTTCCCCGAAGCCTGACCCTAACCCGTCCCCTAATCCTAACCCGTACGCTAACACTAACGCGTGCCCTCACACGCACGCTCCCCCTAAAGCGTTGCCGTTCCCTCACCTGGACCCGAAACCGTCCCCGTCCCCTAACCCTAACCCTAGCCCGAACCCTAACCCTAACCCTTCCCCGAAGCCTGACCCTCACCCGTCCCCTAATCCTAACCCGTACGCTAACACTAACCTGCGCCCTCACACGCACGCTCCCCCTAAAGCGTTGCCGTACCCTCACCTGGACCCTAAACCGTCCCCGTCCCCTAACCCTAACCCTAGCAAGAACCCTAACCCTAACCCTTCCCCGAAGCCTGACCCTCACCCGTCCCCTAATCCTAAGCCGAACGCTAACACTAACCCGCGCCCTCACACGCACGCTCCCCCTAAAGCGTTGCCGTACCCTCACCTGGACCCTAAACCTTCCCCGTCCCCTAACCCTAACCCTAGCCCGAACCCTAACCCTAACCCTTCCCCGAAGCCTGACCCTCACCCGTCCCCTAATCCTAAGCCGTACGCTAACACTAACCCGCGCCCTCACACGCACGCTCCCCCTAAAGCGTTGCCGTACCCTCACCTGAACCCTAAACCGTAACCGTCCCCTAACCCTAACCCTAGCCCGAACCCTAACCCTAACCCTTCCCCGAAGCCTGACCCTCACCCATCCCCTAATCCTAACCCGTACTCTAACACTAACCCGCGCCCTCACACGCACGCTCCCCCTAAAGCGTTGCCGTACCCTCACCTGGACCCGAAACCGTCCCCGTCCCCTAACCCTAACCCTAGCCCGAACCCTAACCCTAACCCTTCCCCGAAGCCTGACCCTCACCCGTCCCCTAATCCTAACCCGTACGCTAACACTAACCCGCGCCCTCACACGCACGCTCCCCCTAAAGCGTTGCCGTACCCTCACCTGGACCCTAAACCGTCCCCGTCCCCTAACCCTAACCCTAGCCCGAACCCTAACCCTAACCCTTCCCCGAAGCCTGACCCTCACCCGTCCCCTAATCCTAACCCGTACGCTAACACTAACACGCGCCCTCACACGCACGCTCCCCCTAAAGCGTTGCCGTACCCTCACCTGGACCCTAAACCGTCCCCGTCCCCTAACCCTAACCCTAGCCCGAAGCCTAACCCTAACCCTTCCCCGAAGCCTGACCCTCACCCGTCCCCTAATCCTAACCCGTACGCTAACACTAACCCGCGCCCTCACACGCACGCTCCCCCTAAAACGTTGCCGTACCCTCACCTGGACCCTAAACCGTCCCCGTCCCCTAACCCTAACCCTAGCCCGAACCCTAACCCTAACCCTTCCCAGAAGCCTGACCCTCACCCGTCCCCTAATCCTAACCCGTACGCTAACACTAACCCGCGCCCTCACACGCACGCTCCATCTAAAGCGTTGCCGTACCCTCACCTGGACCCTAAACCGTCCCCGTCCCCTAACCCTAACCCTAGCCCGAACCCTAATGCTAACCCTTCCCCGAAGCCTGACCCTCACCCGTCCCCTAATCCTAACCCGTACGCTATCATTAACCCGCGCCCTCACACGCACGCTCCCCCTAAAACGTTGCCGTACCCTCACCTGGACCCTAAACCGTCCCCGTCCCCTAACCCTAACCCTAGCCCGAACCCTAACCCTAACCCTTCCCCGAAGCCTGACCCTCACCCGTCCCCTAATCCTAACCCGTACGCTAACACTAACCCGCGCCCTCACACGCACGCTCCCCCTAAAGCGTTGCCGTACCCTCACCTGGACCCTAAACCGTCCCCGTCCCCTAACCCTAACCCTAGCCCGAACCCTAACCCTAACCCTTCCCCGAAGCCTGACCCTCACCCGTCCCCTAATCCTAACCCGTACGCTAACACTAACCCGCGCCCTCACACGCACGCTGCCCCTAAAGCGTTGCCGTACCCTCACCTGGACCCTGAACCGTCCCCGTCCCCTAACCCTAACCCTAGCCCGAACCCTAACCCTAACCCTTCCCCGAAGCCTGACCCTCACCCGTCCCCTAATCCTAACCCGTACGCTAACACTAACACGCACCCTCACACGTACGCTCCCCCTAAAGCGTTGCCGTACCCTCACCTGGACCCTAAACCGTCCCCGTCCCCTAACCCTAACCCTAGCCCGAACCCTAACCCTAACCCTTCCCCGAAGCCTGACCCTCACCCGTCCCCTAATCCTAACCCGTACGCTAACACTAACCCGCGCCCTCACACGCACGCTCCCCCTAAAGCGTTGCCGTACCCTCACCTGGACCCTAAACCGTCCCCGTCCCCTAACCCTAACCCTAGCCCGAACCCTAACCCTAACCCTTCCCCGAAGCCTGACCCTCACCCATCCCCTAATCCTAACCCGTACGCTAACACTAACCCGCGCCCTCACACGCACCCTCCCCCTAAAGCATTGCCGTACCCTCACCTGGACCCTAAACCGTCCCCGTCCCCTAACCCTAACCCTAGACCGAACCCTAACCCTAACCCTTCCCCGAAGCCTGACCCTCACCCGTCCCCTAATCCTAAACCGTACGCTAACACTAACCCGCGCCCTCACACGCACGCTCCCCCTAAAGCGTTGCCGTACCCTCACCTGGACCCTAAACCGTCCCCGTCCCCTAACCCTAACCCTAGCCCGAACCCTAACCCTAACCCTTCCCCGAAGCCTGACCCTCACCCGTCCCCTAATCCTAACCCGTACGCTAACACTAACCCGCGCCCTCACACGCACGCTCCCCCTAAAGCGTTGCCGTACCCTCACCTGGACCCTAAACCGTCCCCGTCCCCTAACACTAACCCTAGCCCGAACCCTAACCCTAACCCTTCCCCGAAGCCTGACCCTCACCCGTCCCCTAATCCTAACCCGTACGCTAACACTAACCCGCGCCCTCACACGCACGCTCCCCCTAAAGCGTTGCCGTACCCTCACCTGGACCCGAAACCGTCCCCGTCCCCTAACCCTAACCCTAGCCCGAACCCTAACCCTAACCCTTCCCCGAAGCCTGACCCTCACCCGTCCCCTAATCCTAACCCGTACGCTAACACTAACCCGCGCCCTCACACGCACGCTCCCCCTAAAGCGTTGCCGTGCCCTCACCTGGACCCTAAACCGTCCCCGTCCCCTAACCCTAACCCTAGCCCGAACCCTAACCCTAACCCTTCCCCGAAGCCTGACCCTCACCCATCCCCTAATCCTAACCCGTACGCTAACACTAACCCGCGCCCTCACACGCACACTCCCCCTAAAGCATTGCCGTACCCTCACCTGGACCCTAAACCGTCCCCGTCCCCTAACCCTAACCCTAGCCCGAACCCTAACCCTAACCCTTCCCCGAAGCCTGACACTCACCCGTCCCCTAATCCTAACCCGTACGCTAACACTAACCCGCGCCCTCACACGCACGCTCCCCCTAAAGCGTTGCCGTACCCTCACCTGGACCCTAAACCGTCCCCGTCCCCTAAACCTAACCCTAGCCCGAACCCTAACCCTAACACTTCCCCGAAGCCTGACCCTCACCCGTACCATAATCCTAACCCGTACGCTAACACTAACCCGCGCCCTCACACGCACGCTCCCCCTAAAGCGTTGCCGTACCCTCACCTGGACCCGAAACCGTCCCCGTCCCTTAACCCTTACCCTAGCCCGAACCCTAACCCTAACCCTTCCCCGAAGCCTGACCCTCACCCGTCCCCTAATCCTAACCCGTACGCTAATACTAACCCGTGCCCTCACACGCACGCTCCCCCTAAAGCGTTGCCGTACCCTCACCTGGACCCTAAACCGTCTCCATCCCCTAACCCTAACCCTAGCCCGAACCCTAACCCTAACCCTTCCCCGAAGCCTGACCCTCACCCGTCCCCTAATCCTAACCCGTACGCTAACACTAACTCGCGCCCTCACACGCACGCTCCCCCTAAAGCGTTGCCGTACCCTCACCTGGACCCTAAACCGTCCCCGTCCCCTAACCCTAACCCTAGCCCGAACCCTAACCCTAACCCTTCCCCGAAGCCTGACCCTCACCCGTCCCCTAATCCTAACCCGTACGCTAACACTAACCCGCGCCCTCACACGCACGCTCCCCCTAAAGCGTTGCCGTACCCTCACCTGGACCCGAAACCGTCCCCGTTCCCTAACCCTAACCCTAGCCCGAATCCTAACCCTAACCCTTCCCCGAAGCCTGACCCTCACCCGTCCCCTAATCCTAACCCGTACGCTAACACTAACCCGCGCCCTCACACGCACGCTCCCCCTAAAGCGTTGCCGTACCCTCACCTGGACCCTAAACCGTCCCCGTCCCCTAACCCTAACCCTAGCCCGAACCCTAACCCTAACCCTTCCCCAAAGCCTGACCCTCACCCATCCCCTAATCCTAACCCGTACGCTAACACTAACCCGCGCCCTCACACGCACACTCCCCCTAAAGCGTTGCCGTACCCTCACCTGGACCCTAAACCGTCCCCGTCCCCTAACCCTAACCCTAGCCCGAACCCTAACCCTAACCCTTCCCCGAAGCCTGACCCTCACCCGTCCCCTAATCCTAACCCGTACGCTAACACTAACCCGCGCCCTCACACGCTCGCTCCCCCTAAAGCGTTGCCGTACCTTCACCTGGACCCTGAACCGTCCCCGTCCCCTAACCCTAACCCTAGCCCGAACCCTAACCCTAACCCTTCCCCGAAACCTGACCCTCACCCGTCCCCTAATCCTAACCCGTACGCTAACACTAACACGCACCCTCACACGTACGCTCCCCCTAAAGCGTTGCCGTACCCTCACCTGGACCCTAAACCGTCCCCGTCCCCTAACCCTAACCCTAGCCCGAACCCTAACCCTAACCCTTCCCCGAAGCCTGACCCTCACCCGTCCCCTAATCCTAACCCGTACGCTAACACTAACCCGCGCCCTCACACGCACGCTCCCCCTAAAGCGTTGCCGTACCCTCACCTGGACCCTAAACCGTCCCCGTCCCCTAACCCTAACCCTAGCCCGAACCCTAACCCTAACCCTTCCCCGAAGCCTGACCCTCACCCGTCCCCTAATCCTAAACCGTACGCTAACACTAACCCGCGCCCTCACACGCACGCTCCCCCTAAAGCGTTGCCGTACCCTCACCTGGACCCTAAACCGTCCCCGTCCCCTAACCCTAACCCTAGCCCGAACCCTAACCCTAACCCTTCCCCGAAGCCTGACCCTCACCCGTACCCTAATCCTAACCCGTACGCTAACACTAACCCGCGCCCTCACACGCACGCTCCCCCTAAAGCGTTGCCGTACCCTCACCTGGACCCTAAACCGTCCCCGTCCGCTAACCCTAACCCTAGCCCGAACCCTAACCCTAACCCTTCCCCGAAGCCTGAACCTCACCCGTCCCCTAATCCTAACCCGTACGCTAACACTAACCCACGCCCTCACACGCACGCTCCCCCTAAAGCGTTGCCGTACCCTCACCTGGACTCTAAGCCGTCCCCATCCCCTAACCCTAACCCTAGCCCGAACCCTAACCCTAACTCTTCCCCGAAGCCTGACCCTCACCCGTCCCCTTATCCTAACCCGTACGCTAACACTAAGCCGCGCCCTCACACGCACGCTCCCCCTAAAGCGTTGCCGTACCCTCACCTGAACCCTAAACCGTCCCCGTCCCCTAACCCTAACCCTAGCCCGAACCCTAACCCTAGCCCGAACCCTAACCCTAACCCTTCCCCGAAGCCTGACCCTCACCCGTCCCCTAATCCTAACCCGTACGCTTACACTAATCCGCGCCCTCACATGCACGCTCCCCCTAAAGCGTTGCCGTACCCTCACCTGGACCCGAAACCGTCCCCGTCCCCTAACCCTAACCCTAGCCCGAACCCTAACACTAACCCTTCCCCGAAGCCTGACCCTCACCCGTCCCCTAATCCTAACCCGTACGCTAACACTAACCCGTGCCCTCACACGCACGCTCCCCCTAAAGCGTTGCCGTACCCTCACCTGGACCCTAAACCGTCCCCGTCCCCTAACCCTAAACCTAGCCCGAACCCTAACCCTAACCCTTCCCCGAAGCCTGACCCTCACCCGTCCCCTAATCCTAACCCGTACGCTAACACTAACACGCGCCCTCACACGTACACTCCCCCTAAAGCGTTGCCGTACCCTCACCTGGACCCTAAACCGTCCCCGTCCCCTAACCCTAACCCTAGCCCGAACCCTAACCCTAACCCTTCCCCGAAGCCTGACCCTCACCCGTCCCCAATCCTAACCCGTACGCTAACACTAACCCGCGCCCTCACACGCACGCTCCCCCTAAAGCGTTGCCGTACCCTCACCTGAACCCTAAACCGTCCCCGTCCCTTAACCCTAACCCTAGCCCGAACCCTAACCCTAACCCTTCCCCGAAGCCTGACCCTCACCCGTCCCCTAATCCTAACCCGTACGCTAACACTAACTCGCGCCCTCACACGCACGCTCCCCCTAAAGCGTTGCCGTACCCTCACCTGGACCTTAAACCGTCACCGTCCCCTAACCCTAACCCTAGCCCGAACCCTAACCCTAACCCTTCCCCGAAGCCTGACCCTCACCTGTCCCCTAATCCTAACCCGTACGCTAACACTAACCCGCGCCCTCACACACACGCTCCCCCTAAAGCGTTGCCGTACCCTCACCTGGACCCTAAACCGTCCCCGTCCCCTCACCCTAACCCTAGCCCGAACCCTAACCCTAACCCTTCCCCGAAGCCTGACCCTCACCCGTCCGCTAATCCTAAACCGTACGCTAACACTAACCCGTGCCCTCACACGCACGCTCCCCCTAAAGCGTTGCCGTACCCTCACCTGGACCCTAAACCGTCCCCGTCCCCTAACCCTAACCCTAGCCCGAACCCTAACCCTAACCCTTCCCCGAAGCCTGAACCTCACCCGTCCCCTAATCCTAACCCGTACGCTAACACTAACCCGCGCCCTCACACACACGCTCCCCCTAAAGCGTTGCCGTACCCTCACCTGGACCCTAAACCGTCCCCGTCCCCTAACCCTAACCCTAGCCCGAACCCTAACCCTAACCCTTCCCCGAAGCCTGACCCTCACCCGTCCCCTAATCCTAACACGTACTCTAACACTAACCCGCGCCCTCACACGCACGCTCCCCCTAAAGCGTTGCCGTACCCTCACCTGGACCCTAAACCGTCCCCGTCCCCTAACCCTAACCCTAGCCCGAACCCTAACCCTAACCCTTCCCCGAAGCCTGACCCTCACCCGTCCCCTAATCCTAACCCGTACGCTAACACTAACCCGCGCCCTCACACGCACGCTCCCCCTAAAGCGTTGCCGTACCCTCACCTGGACCCTAAACCGTCCCCGTCCCCTAACCCTAACCCTAGCCCGAACCCTAACCCTAACCCTTCCCCAAAGCCTGACCCTCACCCGTCCCCTAATCCTAACCCGTACGCTAACACTAACCCGCGCCCTCACACGCACGCTCCCCCTAAAGCGTTGCCGTACCCTCACCTGGACCCTAAACCGTCCCCGTCCCCTAAACCTAACCCTAGCCCGAACCCTAACCCTAACCCTTCCCCGAAGCCTGACCCTCACCCGTACCCTAATCCTAACCCGTACGCTAACACTAACCCGCGCCCTCACACGCACGCTCCCCCTAAAGCGTTGCCGTACCCTCACTTGGACCCGAAACCGTCGCCGTCCCTTAACCCTTACCCTAGCCCGAACCCTAACCCTAACCCTTCCCCGAAGCCTGACCCTCACCCGTCCCCTAATCCTAACCCGTACGCTAACACTAACCCGCGCCCTCACACGCACGCTCCCCCTAAAGCGTTGCCGTACCCTCACCTGGACCCTAAACCGTCCCCGTCCCCTAACCCTAACCCTAGCCCGAACCCTAACCCTAACCCTTCCCCGAAGCCTGACCCTCACCCGTCCCCTAATCCTAACCCGCACGCTAACACTAACCCGCGCCCTCACACGCACGCTCCCCCTAAAGCGTTGCCGTACCCTCACCTGGACCCTAAACCGTCCCCGTCCCCTAACCCTAACCCTAGCCCGAACCCTAACCCTAAACTTTCCCCGAAGCCAGACCCTCACCCATCCCCTAATCCTAACCCGTACGCTAACACTAACCCGTGCCCTCACACGCACGCTCCCCCTAAAGCGTTGCCGTACCCTCACCTGGACCCTAAACCGTCCCCGTCCCCTAACCCTAACCCTAGCCCGAACCCTAACCCTAACCCTTCCCCGAAGCCTGACCCTCACCCGTCCCCTAATCCTAACCCGTACGCTAACACTAACCCGCGCCCTCAAACGCACGCTCCCCCTAAAGCGTTGCCGTACCCTCACCTGGACACTAAACCGTCCCCGTCCCCTAACCCTAACCGTAGCCCGAACCCTAACCCTAACCCTTCCCCGAAGCCTGACCCTCACCCGTCCCCTAATCCTAACCCGTACGCTAACACTAACCCGCGCCCTCACACGCACGCTCCCCCTAAAGCGTTGCCGTACCCTCACCTGGACCCTAAATCGTCCCCGTCCCCTAACCCTAACCCTAGCCCGAACCCTAACCCTAACCCTTCCCCGAAGCCTGACCCTCACCCGTCCCCTAATCCTAAGCCGTACGCTAACACTAACCCACGCCCTCACACGCACGCTCCCCCTAAAGCGTTGCCGTACCCTCACCTGGACTCTAAACCGTCCCCGTCCCCTAACCCTAACCCTAGCCCGAACCCTAACCCTAACCCTTCCCCGAAGCCTGACCCTCACCCGTCCCCTAATCCTAACCCGTACGCTAACACTAACCCGCGCCCTCACACGCACGCTCCCCCTAAAGCGTTGCCGTACCCTCACCTGGACCCTAAACCGTCCCCGTCCCCTAACCCTAACCCTAGCCCGAATCCTAACCCTAACCCTTCCCCGAAGCCTGACCCTAACCCGTCCCCTAATCCTAACCCGTACGCTAACACTAACGCGTGCCCTCACACGCACGCTCCCCCTAAAGCGTTGCCGTTCCCTCACCTGGACCCGAAACCGTCCCCGTCCCCTAACCCTAACCCTAGCCCGAACCCTAACCCTAACCCTTCCCCGAAGCCTGACCCTCACCCGTCCCCTAATCCTAACCCGTACGCTAACACTAACCTGTGCCCTCACACGCACGCTCCCCCTAAAGCGTTGCCGTACCCTCACCTGGACCCTAAACCGTCCCCGTCCCCTAACCCTAACCCTAGAAAGAACCCTAACCCTAACCCTTCCCCGAAGCCTGACCCTCACCCGTCCCCTAATCCTAAGCCGAACGCTAACACTAACCCGCGCCTTCACACGCACGCTCCCCCTAAAGCGTTGCCGTACCCTCACCTGGACCCTAAACCTTCCCCGTCCCCTAACCCTAACCCTAGCCCGAACCCTAACCCTAACCCTTCCCCGAAGCCTGACCCTCACCTGTCCCCTAATCCTAAGCCGTACGCTAACACTAACCCGCGCCCTCACACGCACGCTCCCCCTAAAGCGTTGCCGTACCCTCACCTGAACCCTAAACCGTAACCGTCCCCTAACCCTAACCCTAGCCCGAACCCTAACCCTAACCCTTCCCCGAAGCCTGACCCTCACCCATCCCCTAATCCTAACCCGTACTCTAACACTAACCCGCACCCTCACACGCACGCTCCCCCTAAAGCGTTGCCGTACCCTCACCTGGACCCGAAACCGTCCCCGTCCCCTAACCCTAACCCTAGCCCGAACCCTAACCCTAACCCTTCCCCGAAGCCTGACCCTCACCCGTCCCCTAATCCTAACCCGTACGCTAACACTAACCCGCGCCCTCACACGCACGCTCCGCCTAAAGCGTTGCCGTACCCTCACCTGGACCCTAAACCGTCCCCGTCCCCTAACCCTAACCCTAGCCCGAACCCTAACCCTAACCCTTCCCCGAAGCCTGACCCTCACCCGTCCCCTAATCCTAACCCGCACGCTAACACTAACCCGCGCCCTCACACGCACGCTCCCCCTAAAGCGTTGCCGTACCCTCACCTGGACCCTAAACCGTCCCCGTCCCCTAACCCTAACCCTAGCCCGAACCCTAACCCTAAACTTTCCCCGAAGCCAGACCCTCACCCATCCCCTAATCCTAACCCGTACGCTAACACTAACCCGTGCCCTCACACGCACGCTCCCCCTAAAGCGTTGCCGTACCCTCACCTGGACCCTAAACCGTCCCCGTCCCCTAACCCTAACCCTAGCCCGAACCCTAACCCTAACCCTTCCCCGAAGCCTGACCCTCACCCGTCCCCTAATCCTAACCCGTACGCTAACACTAACCCGCGCCCTCACACGCACGCTCCCCCTAAAGCGTTGCCGTACCCTCACCTGGACACTAAACCGTCCCCGTCCCCTAACCCTAACCGTAGCCCGAACCCTAACCCTAACCCTTCCCCGAAGCCTGACCCTCACCCGTCCCCTAATCCTAACCCGTACGCTAACACTAACCCGCGCCCTCACACGCACGCTCCCCCTAAAGCGTTGCCGTACCCTCACCTGGACCCTAAATCGTCCCCGTCCCCTAACCCTAACCCTAGCCCGAACCCTAACCCTAACCCTTCCCCGAAGCCTGACCCTCACCCGTCCCCTAATCCTAAGCCGTACGCTAACACTAACCCGCGCCCTCACACGCACGCTCCCCCTAAAGCGTTGCCGTACCCTCACCTGGACTCTAAACCGTCCCCGTCCCCTAACCCTAACCCTAGCCCGAACCCTAACCCTAACCCTTCCCCGAAGCCTGACCCTCACCCGTCCCCTAATCCTAACCGTACGCTAACACTAACCCGCGCCCTCACACGCACGCTCCCCCTAAAGCGTTGCCGTACCCTCAACTGGACCCTAAACCGTCCCCGTCCCCTAACCCTAACCCTAGCCCGAATCCTAACCCTAACCCTTCCCCGAAGCCTGACCCTAACCCGTCCCCTAATCCTAACCCGTACGCTAACACTAACGCATGCCCTCACACGCACGCTCCCCCTAAAGCGTTGCCGTTCCCTCACCTGGACCCGAAACCGTCCCCGTCCCCTAACCCTAACCCTAGCCCGAACCCTAACCCTAACCCTTCCCCGAAGCCTGACCCTCACCCGTCCCCTAATCCTAACCCGTACGCTAACACTAACCTGCGCCCTCACACGCACGCTCCCCCTAAAGCGTTGCCGTACCCTCACCTGGACCCTAAACCGTCCCCGTCCCCTAACCCTAACCCTAGAAAGAACCCTAACCCTAACCCTTCCCCGAAGCCTGACCCTCACCCGTCCCCTAATCCTAAGCCGAACGCTAACACTAACCCGCGCCCTCACACGCACGCTCCCCCTAAAGCGTTGCCGTACCCTCACCTGGACCCTAAACCTTCCCCGTCCCCTAACCCTAACCCTAGCCCGAACCCTAACCCTAACCCTTCCCCGAAGCCTGACCCTCACCCGTCCCCTAATCCTAAGCCGTACGCTAACACTAACCCGCGCCCTCACACGCACGCTCCCCCTAAAGCGTTGCCGTACCCTCACCTGAACCCTAAACCGTAACCGTCCCCTAACCCTAACCCTAGCCCGAACCCTAACCCTAACCCTTCCCCGAAGCCTGACCCTCACCCATCCCCTAATCCTAACCCGTACTCTAACACTAACCCGCACCCTCACACGCACGCTCCCCCTAAAGCGTTGCCGTACCCTCACCTGGACCCGAAACCGTCCCCGTCCCCTAACCCTAACCCTAGCCCGAACCCTAACCCTAACCCTTCCCCGAAGCCTGACCCTCACCCGTCCCCTAATCCTAACCCGTACGCTAACACTAACCCGCGCCCTCACACGCACGCTCCCCCTAAAGCGTTGCCGTACCCTCACCTGGACACTAAACCGTCCCCGTCCCCTAACCCTAACCCTAGCCCGAACCCTAACCCTAACCCTTCCCCGAAGCCTGACCTTCACCCGTCCCCTAATCCTAACCCGTACGCTAACACTAACACGCGCCCTCACACGCACGCTCCCCCTAAAGCGTTGCCGTACCCTCACCTGGACCCTAAACCGTCCCCATCCCCTAACCCTAACCCTAGCCCGAAGCCTAACCCTAACCCTTCCCCGAAGCCTGACCCTCACCCGTCCCCTAATCCTAACCCGTACGCTAACACTAACCCACGCCCTCACACGCACGCTCCCCCTAAAACTTTGCCGTACCCTCACCTGGACCCTAAACCGTCCCCGTCCCCTAACCCTAACCCTAGCCCGAACCCTAACCCTAACCCTTCCCAGAAGCCTGACCCTCACCCGTCCCCTAATCCTAACCCGTACGCTAACACTAACCCGCGCCCTCACACGCACGCTCCCCCTAAAGCGTTGCCGTACCCTCACCTGGACCCTAAACCGTCCCCGTCCCCTAACCCTAACCCTAGCCCGAACCCTAATGCTAACCCTTCCCCGAAGCCTGACCCTCACCCGTCCCCTAATCCTAACCCGTACGCTATCATTAACCCGCGCCCTCACACGCACGCTCCCCCTAAAACGTTGCCGTACCCTCACCTGGACCCTAAACCGTCCCCGTCCCCTAACCCTAACCCTAGCCCGAACCCTAACCCTAACCCTTCCCCGAAGCCTGACCCTCACCCGTCCCCTAATCCTAACCCGTACGCTAACACTAACCCGCGCCCTCACACGCACGCTCCCCCTAAAGCGTTGCTGTACCCTCACCTGGACCCTAAACCGTCCCCGTCCCCTAACCCTAACCCTAGCCCGAACCCTAACCCTAACCCTTCCCCGAAGCCTGACCCTCACCCGTCCCCTAATCCTAACCCGTACGCTAACACTAACCCGCGCCCTCACACGCACGCTGCCCCTAAAGCGTTGCCGTACCCTCACCTGGACCCTAAACTGTCCCCGTCCCCTAACCCTAACCCTAGCCCAAACCCTAACCCTAACCCTTCCCCGAAGCCTGACCCTCACCCGTCCCCTAATCCTAAGCCGTACGCTAACACTAACCCGCGCCCTCACACGCACGCTCCCCCTAAAGCGTTGCCGTAACCTCACCTGGACCCTAAACCGTCCCCGTCCCCTAACCCTAAACCTAGCCCGAACCCTAACCCTAACCCTTCCCCAAAGCCTGACCCTCACCCGTCCCCTAATCCTAAGCCGCACGCTAACACTAACGCGCGCCCTCACACGCACGCTCCCCCTAAAGCGTTGCCGTACCCTCACTTGGACCCTAAACCGTCCCCGTCCCCTAACCCTAAGCCTAGCCCGAACCCTAACCCTAACCCTTCCCCGAAGCCTGACCCTCACCCGTCCCCTAATCCTAAGCCGTACGCTAACACTAACGCGCGCCCTCACACGCACGCTCCCCCTAAAGCGTTGCCGTACCCTCTCCTGGACCCTAAACCGTCCCCGTACCCTAACCCTAACCCTAGCCCGAACCCTAACCCTAACCCTTCCCCGAAGCCTGACCCTCACCCGTCCCCTAATCCTAACCCGTACGCTAAAACTAACGCGTGCCCTCACACGCACGCTCCCCCTAAAGCGTTGCCGTACCCTCACCTGGACCCGAAACCGTCCCCGTCCCCTAACCCTAACCCTAGCGCGAACCCTAACCCTAACCCTTCCCCGAAGCCTGACCCTCACCCGTCCCCTAATCCTAACCCGTACGCTAACACTAACCCGCGCCCTCACACGCACGCTCCCCCTAAAGCGTTGCCGTACCCTCACCTGGACCCTAAACCGTCCCCGTCCCCTAATCCTAACCCTAGCCCGAACCCTAACCCTAACCCTTCCCCGAAGCCTGACCCTCACCCGTCCCCTAATCCTAACCCGTACGCTAACACTAACCCGCGCCCTCACACGCACGCTCCCCCTAAAGCGTTGCCGTATCCTCACCTGGACCCTAAACCGTCCCCGTCCCCTAACCCTAACCGTAGCCCGAACCCTAACCCTAACCCTTCCCCGAAGCCTGACCCTCACCCGTCCCCTAATCCTAACCCGTACGCTAACACTAACCCGCGCCCTCACACGCACGCTCCCCCTAAAGCGTTGCCGTACCCTCACCTGAACCCTAAACCGTAACCGTCCCCTAACCCTAACCCTAGCCCGAACCATAACCCTAACCCTTCCCCGAAGCCTGACCCTCACCCGTCCCCTAATTCTAACCCGTACGCTAACACTAACCTGCGCCCTCACACGCACGCTCCCCCTAAAGCGTTGCCGTACCCTCACCTGGACCCTAAACCGTCCCCGTCCCCTAACCCTAACCCTAGCCCGAACCCTAACCCTAACCCTTCCCCGAAGCCTGACCCTCACCCATCCCCTAATCCTAACCCGTACGCTAACACTAACCCGGGCCCTCACACGCACGCTCCCCCTAAAGCGTTGCCGTACCCTCACCTGGACCCTAAACCGTCCCCGTCCCCTAACCCTAACCCTAGCCCGAACCCTAACCCTAACCCTTCCCCGAAGCCTGACCCTCACCCGTCCCCTAATCCTAACCCGTACGCTAACACTAACCCGCGCCCTCACACGCACGCTCCCCCTAAAGCGTTGCCGTACCCTCACCTGGACCCTAAACCTTCCCCGTCCCCTAACCCTAACCGTAGCCCGAACCCTAACCCTAACCCTTCCTCGAAGCCTGACCCTCACCCGTCCCCTAATCCTAAGCCGTACGCTAACACTAACCCGCGCCCTCACACGCACGCTCCCCCTAAAGCGTTGCCGTACCCTCACCTGAACCCTAAACCGTCCCCGTCCCTTAACCCTAACCCTAGCCCGAACCCTAACCCTAACCCTTCCCCGAAGCCTGACCCTCACCCGTCCCCTAATCCTAACACGTACGCTAACACTAACCCGCGCCCTCACACGCACGCTCCCCCTAAAGCGTTGCCGTACCCTCTCCTGGACCCTAAACCGTCCCCGTCCCCTAACCCTAACCCTAGCCCGAACCCTAACCCTAACACTTCCCCGAAGCCTGACCCTCACCCGTCCCCTAATCCTAACCCGTACGCTAACACTAACCCGCGCCCTCACATGCACGCTCCCCCTAAAGCGTTGCCGTACCCTCACCTGGACCCTAAACCGTCCCCGTCCCCTAACCCTAACCCTAGCCCGAACCCTAACCCTAACCCTTCCCAGAAGCCTGACCCTCACCCGTCCCCTAATCCTAACCCGTACGCTAACACTAACCCGCGCCCTCACACGCACGCTCCCCCTAAAGCGTTGCCGTACCCTCACCTGGACCCTAAACCGTCCCCGTCCCCTAACCCTAACCCTAGCCCGAACCCTAACCCTAACCCTTCCCCGAAGCCTGACCCTCACCCGTCCCCTAATCCTAAGCCATACGCTAACACTAACCCGCGCCCTCACACGCACGCTCCCCCTAAAGCGTTGCCGTACCCTCACCTGGACCCTAAACCATCCCCGTCCCCTAACCCTAACCCTAGCCCGAACCCTAACCCTAACCCTTCCCCGAAGCCTGACCCTCACCCGTCCCCTAATCCTAAGCCATACGCTAACATTAACGCGCGCCCTCACACGCACGCTCCCCCTAAAGCGTTGCCGTACCCTCACCTGGACCCTAAACCGTCCCCGTCCCCTAACCCTAACCCTAGCCCGAACCCTAACCCTAACCCTTCCCCGAAGCCTGACCCTCACCCGTCCCCTAATCCTAACCCGTACGCTAACACTAACCCGCGCCCTCACACGCACGCTCCCCCTAAAGCGTTGCCGTACCCTCACCTGGACCCTAAACCGTCCCCGTCCCCTAACCCTAACCCTAGCCCGAACCCTAACCCTAACCCTTCCCCGAAGCCTGACCCTCACCCGTCCCCTAATCCTAACCCGTACGCTAACACTAACCCGCGCCCTCACACGCACGCTCCACCTAAAGCGTTGCCGTACCCTCACCTGGACCCGAAACCGTCCCCGTCCCCTAACCCTAACCCTAGACCGAACCCTAACCCTAACCCTTCCCCGAAGCCTGACCCTCAACCGTCCCCTAATCTTAACCCGTACGCTAACACTAACCCACGCCCTCACATGCACGCTCCCCCTAAAGCGTTGCCGTACCCTCACCTGGACCCTAAACCGTCCCCGTCCCCTAACCCTAACCCTAGCCCGAACCCTAACCCTAACCCATCCCCGAAGCCTGACCCTCACCCGTCCCCTAATCCTAACCCGTACGCTAACACTAACCCGCGCCCTCACACGCACGCTCCCCCTAAAGCGTTGCCGTACCCTCACCTGGACCCTAAACCGTCCCCGTCCCCTAACCCTAACCCTAGCCCGAACCCTAACCCTAACCCTTCCCCGAAGCCGGACCCTCACCCGTCCCCTAATCCTAAGCCGTACGCTAACACTAACCCGCGCCCTCACATGCACGCTCCCCCTAAAGCGTTGCCGTACCCTCACCTGAACCCTAAACCGTCCCCGTCCCCTAACCCTAACCCTAGCCCGAACCCTAACCCTAACCCTTCCCCGAAACCTGACCCTCACCCGTTCCCTAATCCTAACCCGTACGCTAACACTAACCCACGCCCTCACACGCACGCTCCCCCTAAAGCGTTGCCGTACCCTCACCTGGACCCTAAACCGTCCCCGTCCCCTAACCCTAACCCTAGCCCTAACCCTAACCCTAACCCTTCCCCGAAGCCTGACCCTCACCCGTCCCCTAATCCTAACCCGTACGCTAACACTAACCCGCGCCCTCACACGCACGCTCCCCCTAAAGCGTTGCCGTACCCTCACCTGGACCCTAAACCGTCCCCGTCCCCTAACCCTAACCCTAGCCCGAACCCTAACCCTAACCCTTCCCCGAAGCCTGACCCTCACCCGTCCCCTAATCCTAACCCGTACGCTAACACTAACCCGCGCCCTCACACGCACGCTCCCCCTAAAGCGTTGCCGTACCCTCACCTGGACCCTAAACCGTCCCCGTCCCCTAACCCTAACCCTAGCCCGAACCCTAACCCTAACCCTTCCCCGAAGCCTGATCCTCACCAGTCCCATAATCCTAACCCGTACGCTAACACTAACCCGCGCCCTCACACGCACGCTTCCCCTAAAGCGTTGCCATACCCTCACCTGGACCCGAAACCGTCCCCGTCCCCTAACCCTAACCCTAGCCCGAACCCTAACCCTAACCCTTCCCCGAAGCCTGACCCTCACCCGTCCCCTAATCCTAACCCGTACGCTAACACTAACCCGCGCCCTCACACGCACTCTCCCCTTAAATCGTTGCCGTTCCCTCACCTGGACCCTAAACCTTCCCCGTCCCCTAACCCTAACCCTAGCCCGAACCCTAACCCTAACCCTTCCCCGAAGCCTGACCCTCACCCGTCCCCTAATCCTAAGCCGTACTCTAACACTAACCCGCGCCCTCACACGCACGCTCCCCCTAAAGCGTTGCCGTACCCTCACCTGGACCCTAAACCGTCCCCGTCCCCTAACCCTAACCCTAGCCCGAACCCTAACCCTAACCCTTCCCCGAAACCTGACCCTCACCCGTCCCCTAATCCTAACCCGTACGCTAACACTAACCCGCGCCCTCACACGCACGCTCCCCCTAAAGGGTTGCCGTACCCTCACCTGGACCCTAAACCGTCCCCGTCCCCTAACCCGAACCCTAGCCCTAACCCTAACCCTAACCCTTCCCCGAAGCCTGACCCTCACCCGTCCCCTAATCCTAACCCGTACGCTAACACTAACCCGCGCCCTCACATGCACGCTCCCCCTAAAGCGTTGCCGTACCCTCACCTGGACCCTAAACCGTCCCCATCCCCTAACCCTAACCCTAGCCCGAACCCTAACCCTAACCCTTCCCAGAAGCCTGACCCTCACCCGTCCCCTAATCCTAACCCGTACGCTAACACTAACCCGCGCCCTCACACGCACGCTCCCCCTAAAGCGTTGCCGTACCCTCACCTGGACCCGAAACCGTCCCCGTCCCCTAACCCTAACCCTAGACCGAACCCTAACCCTAACCCTTCCCCGAAGCCTGACCCTCAACCGTCCCCTAATCTTAACCCGTACGCTAACACTAACCCACGCCCTCACACGCACGCTCCCCCTAAAGCGTTGCCGTACCCTCACCTGGACCCTAAACCGTCCCCGTCCCCTAACCCTAACCCTAGCCCGAACCCTAACCCTAACCCATCCCCGAAGCCTGACCCTCACCCGTCCCCTAATCCTAACCCGTACGCTAACACTAACCCGCGCCCTCACACGCACGCTCCCCCTAAAGCGTTGCCGTACCCTCACCTGGACCCTAAACCGTCCCCGTCCCCTAACCCTAACCCTAGCCCGAACCCTAACCCTAACCCTTCCCCGAAGCCGGACCCTCACCCGTCCCCTAATCCTAAGCCGTACGCTAACACTAACCCGCGCCCTCACATGCACGCTCCCCCTAAAGCGTTGCCGTACCCTCACCTGAACCCTAAACCGTCCCCGTCCCCTAACCCTAACCCTAGCCCGAACCCTAACCCTAACCCTTCCCCGAAACCTGACCCTCACCCGTTCCCTAATCCTAACCCGTACGCTAACACTAACCCACGCCCTCACACGCACGCTCCCCCTAAAGCGTTGCCGTACCCTCACCTGGACCCTAAACCGTCCCCGTCCCCTAACCCTAACCCTAGCCCTAACCCTAACCCTAACCCTTCCCCGAAGCCTGACCCTCACCCGTCCCCTAATCCTAACCCGTACGCTAACACTAACCCGCGCCCTCACACGCACGCTCCCCCTAAAGCGTTGCCGTACCCTCACCTGGACCCTAAACCGTCCCCGTCCCCTAACCCTAACCCTAGCCCGAACCCTAACCCTAACCCTTCCCCGAAGCCTGACCCTCACCCGTCCCCTAATCCTAACCCGTACGCTAACACTAACCCGCGCCCTCACACGCACGCTCCCCCTAAAGCGTTGCCGTACCCTCACCTGGACCCTAAACCGTCCCCGTCCCCTAACCCTAACCCTAGCCCGAACCCTAACCCTAACCCTTCCCCGAAGCCTGATCCTCACCAGTCCCATAATCCTAACCCGTACGCTAACACTAACCCGCGCCCTCACACGCACGCTTCCCCTAAAGCGTTGCCGTACCCTCACCTGGACCCGAAACCGTCCCCGTCCCCTAACCCTAACCCTAGCCCGAACCCTAACCCTAACCCTTCCCCGAAGCCTGACCCTCACCCGTCCCCTAATCCTAACCCGTACGCTAACACTAACCCGCGCCCTCACACGCACTCTCCCCTTAAATCGTTGCCGTTCCCTCACCTGGACCCTAAACCTTCCCCGTCCCCTAACCCTAACCCTAGCCCGAACCCTAAACCTAACCATTCCCCGAAGCCTGACCCTCACCCGTCCCCTAATCCTAACCCGTACGCTAACACTAACCCGCGCCCTCACACGCACCCTCCCCCTAAAGCGTTGCCGTACCCTCACCTGGACCCTAAACCGTCCCCGTCCCCTAACCCTAACCCTAGCCCGAACCCTAACCCTAACCCTTCCCCGAAGCCTGACCCTCACCCGTCCCCTAATCCTAACCCGTACGCTAACACTAACCCGCGCCCTCACACGCACGCTCCCCCTAAAGCGTTGCCGTACCCTCACCTGGACCCGAAACCGTCCCCGTCCCCTAACCCTAACCCTAGCCCGAACCCTAACCCTAACCCTTCCCTGAAGCCTGACCCTCACCCGTCCCCTAATCCTAACCCGTACGCTAACACTAACCCGCGCCCTCACACGTACGCTCCCCCTAAAGCGTTGCCGTACCCTCACCTGGACCCTAAACCGTCCCCGTCCCCTAACCCTAACCCTAGCCCGAACCCTAACCCTAACCCTTCCCCGAAGCCTGACCCTCACCCGTGCCCTAATCCTAAGCCGAACGCTAACACTAACCCGCGTCCTCACACGCACGCTCCCCCTAAAGCGTTGCCGTACCCTCACCTGGACCCTAAACCGTTCCCGTCCCCTAACCCTAACCCTAGCCCGAACCCTAACCCTAACCCTTCCCCGAAGCCTGACCCTCACCCGTCCCCTAATCCTAACCCGTACGCTAACACTAACCCGCGCCCTCACACGCACGCTCCCCCTAAAGCGTTGCCGTACCCTCACCTGGACCCTAAACCGTCCCCGTCCCCTAACACTAACCCTAGCCCGAACCCTAACCCTAACCCTTCCCAGAAGCCTGACCCTCACCCGTCCCCTAATCCTAACCCGTACGCTAACACTAACCCGCGCCCTCACACGCACGCTCCCCCTAAAGCGTTGCCGTACCCTCACCTGGACCCGAAACCGTCCCCGTCCCCTAACCCTAACCCTAGCCCGAACCCTGACCCTAACCCTTCCCCGAAGCCTGACCCTCACCCGTCCCCTAATCCTAAGCCATACGCTAACACTAACCCGCGCCCTCACACGCACGCTCCCCCTAAAGCGTTGCCGTACCCTCACCTGGACCCGAAACCGTCCCCGTCCCCTAACCCTAACCCTACCCCGAACCCTAACCCTAACCCTTCCCCGAAGCCTGACCCTCACCCGTCCCCTAATCCTAACCCGTACGCTAACACTAACCCGCGCCCTCACAGGCATGCTCCCCCTAAAGCGTTGCCATACCCTCACCTGGACCCGAAACCGTCCCTGTCCCCTAACCCTAACCCTAGCCCGAACCCTAACCCTAACCCTTTCCCGAAGCCTGACCCTCACCCGTCCCCTAATCCTAAGCCGTACGCTAACACTAACCCGCGCCCTCACACGCACGCTCCCCCTAAAGCGTTGCCGTACCCTCACCTGGACCCTAAACCGTCCCCGTCCCCTAACCCTAACCCTAGCCCGAACCCTAACCCTAACCCTTCCCCGAAGCCTGACCCTCACCCGTCCCCTAATCCTAACCTGTACGCTAACACTAACCAGCGCCCTCACACGCACGCTCCCCCTAAAGCGTTGCCGTACCCTCACCTGGACCCGAAACCGTCCCCGTCCCCTAACCCTAACCCTAGCCCGAACCCTAACCCTAACCCTTCCCCGAAGCCTGACCCTCACCCGTCCCCTAATCCTAACCCGTACGCTAACACTAACCCACACCCTCACACGCACGCTCCCCCTAAAGCGTTGCCGTACCCTCACCTGGAGCCGAAACCGTCCCCGTCCCCTAACCCTAACCCTAGCCCGAACCCTAACCCTAACCCTTCCCCGAAGCCTGACCCTCACCCGTCCCCTTATCCTAAGCCGAACGCTAACACTAACCCGCGCCCTCACACGCACGCTCCCCCTAAAGCGTTGCCGTACCCTCACCTGGACCCGAAACCGTCCCCGTCCCCTACCCCTAACCCTAGCCCGAACCCTAACCCTAACCCTTCCCCGAAGCCTGACCCTCACCCGTCCCCTAATCCTAAGCCGTACGCTAACACTAAACCGCGCCCTCACACGCACGCTCCCCCTAAAGCGTTGCCGTACCCTCACCGGAACCCTAAACCGTAACCGTCCCCTAACCCTAACCCTAGCCCGAACCCTAACCCTAACCCTTCCCCGAAGCCTGACCCTCACCCATCCCCTAATCCTAACCCGTACTCTAACACTAACCCGCGCCCTCACACGCACGCTCCCCCTAAAGCGTTGCCGTACCCTCACCTGGACCCGAAACCGTCCCCGTCCCCTAACCCTAACCCTAGCCCGAACCCTAACCCTAACCCTTCCCCGAAGCCTGACCCTCACCCGTCCCCTAATCCTAACCCGTACGCTAACACTAACCCGCGCCCTCACACGTACGCTCCCCCTAAAGCGTTGCCGTACCCTCACCTGGACCCTAAACCGTCCCCGTCCCCTAACACTAACCCTAGCCCGAACCCTAACCCTAACCCTTCCCAGAAGCCTGACCCTCACCCGTCCCCTAATCCTAACCCGTACGCTAACACTAACCCGCGCCCTCACACGCACGCTCCCCCTAAAGCGTTGCCGTACCCTCACCTGGACCCGAAACCGTCCCCGTCCCCTAACCCTAACCCTAGCCCGAACCCTGACCCTAACCCTTCCCCGAAGCCTGACCCTCACCCGTCCCCTAATCCTAAGCCATACGCTAACACTAACCCGCGCCCTCACACGCACGCTCCCCCTAAAGCGTTGCCGTACCCTCACCTGGACCCGAAACCGTCCCCGTCCCCTAACCCTAACCCTACCCCGAACCCTAACCCTAACCCTTCCCCGAAGCCTGACCCTCACCCGTCCCCTAATCCTAACCCGTACGCTAACACTAACCCGCGCCCTCACAGGCATGCTCCCCCTAAAGCGTTGCCATACCCTCACCTGGACCCGAAACCGTCCCTGTCCCCTAACCCTAACCCTAGCCCGAACCCTAACCCTAACCCTTTCCCGAAGCCTGACCCTCACCCGTCCCCTAATCCTAAGCCGTACGCTAACACTAACCCGCGCCCTCACACGCACGCTCCCCCTAAAGCGTTGCCGTACCCTCACCTGGACCCTAAACCGTCCCCGTCCCCTAACCCTAACCCTAGCCCGAACCCTAACCCTAACCCTTCCCCGAAGCCTGACCCTCACCCGTCCCCTAATCCTAACCTGTACGCTAACACTAACCCGCGCCCTCACACGCACGCTCCCCCTAAAGCGTTGCCGTACCCTCACCTGGACCCGAAACCGTCCCCGTCCCCTAACCCTAACCCTAGCCCGAACCCTAACCCTAACCCTTCCCCGAAGCCTGACCCTCACCCGTCCCCTAATACTAACCCGTACGCTAACACTAACCCACACCCTCACACGCACGCACCCCCTAAAGCGTTGCCGTACCCTCACCTGGAGCCGAAACCGTCCCCGTCCCCTAACCCTAACCCTAGCCCGAACCCTAACCCTAACCCTTCCCCGAAGCCTGACCCTCACCCGTCCCCTTATCCTAAGCCGAACGCTAACACTAACCCGCGCCCTCACACGCACGCTCCCCCTAAAGCGTTGCCGTACCCTCACCTGGACCCGAAACCGTCCCCGTCCCCTACCCCTAACCCTAGCCCGAACCCTAACCCTAACCCTTCCCCGAAGCCTGACCCTCACCCGTCCCCTAATCCTAAGCCGTACGCTAACACTAAACCGCGCCCTCACACGCACGCTCCCCCTAAAGCGTTGCCGTACCCTCACCGGAACCCTAAACCGTAACCGTCCCCTAACCCTAACCCTAGCCCGAACCCTAACCCTAACCCTTCCCCGAAGCCTGACCCTCACCCATCCCCTAATCCTAACCCGTACTCTAACACTAACCCGCGCCCTCACACGCACGCTCCCCCTAAAGCGTTGCCGTACCCTCACCTGGACCCGAAACCGTCCCCGTCCCCTAACCCTAACCCTAGCCCGAACCCTAACCCTAACCCTTCCCCGAAGCCTGACCCTCACCCATCCCCTAATCCTAACCCGTACGCTAACAGTAACCCGCGCCCTCACACGTACGCTCCCCCTAAAGCGTTGCCGTACCCTCACCTGGACCCTAAACCGTCCCCGTCCCCTAACCCTAACCCTAGCCCGAACCCTAACCCTAACCCTTCCCCGATGCCTGACCCTCACCCGTCCCCTAATCCTAACCCGTACGCTAACACTAACCCGCGTCCTCACACGCACGCTCCCCCTAAAGCGTTGCCGTACCCTCACCTGGACCCTAAACCGTCCCCGTCCCTTAACCCCTACCCTAGCCCGAACCCTAACCCTAAACCTTCCCCGAAGCCTGACCCTCACCCGTCCCCTAATCCTAACCCGTACGCTAACACTAACCCGCGCCCTCACACGGACGCTCCCCCTAAAGCGTTGCCGTACCCTCACCTGGACCCTAAACCTTCCCCATCCCCTAACCCTAACCCTAGCCCGAACCCTAACCCTAACCCTTCCCCGAAGCCTGACCCTCACCCGTCCCCTAATCCTAACCCGTACGCTAACACTAACCCGCGCCCTCACACGCACGCTCCCCCTAAAGCGTTGCCGTACCCTCACCTGGACCCTAAACCGTCCCCGTCCCCTAACCCTAACCCTAGCCCGAACCCTAACCCTAACCCTTCCCCGAAGCCTGACCCTCACCCGTCCCCTAATCCTAACCCGTACGCTAACACTAACCCGCGCCCTCACACGCACGCTCCCCCTAAAGCGTTGCCGTACCCTCACCTGGACCCTAAACCGTCCCCGTCCCCTAACCCTAACCCTAGCCCGAACCCTAACCCTAACCATTCCCCGAAGCCTGACCCTCACCCCTCCCCTAATCCTAACCCGTACGCTAACACTGACCCGTGCCCTCACACGCACGCTCCCCCTAAAGCGTTGCCGTACCCTCACCTGGACCCTAAACCTTCCCCGTCCCCTAACCCTAACCGTAGCCCGAACCCTAACCCTAACACTTCCCCGAAGCCTGACCCTCACCCGTCCCCTAATCCTAAGCCGTACGCTAACACTAAACCGCGCCCTCACACGCACGCTCCCCCTAAAGCGTTGCCGTACCCTCACCGGAACCCTAAACCGTAACCGTCCCCTAACCCTAACCCTAGCCCGAACCCTAACCCTAACCCTTCCCCGAAGCCTGACCCTCACCCATCCCCTAATCCTAACCCGTACTCTAACACTAACCCGCGCCCTCACACGCACGCTCCCCCTAAAGCGTTGCCGTACCCTCACCTGGACCCGAAACCGTCCCCGTCCCCTAACCCTAACCCTAGCCCGAACCCTAACCCTAACCCTTCCCCGAAGCCTGACCCTCACCCGTCCCCTAATCCTAACCCGTACGCTAACACTAACCCGCGCCCTCACACGTACGCTCCCCCTAAAGCGTTGCCGTACCCTCACCTGGACCCTAAACCGTCCCCGTCCCCTAACACTAACCCTAGCCCGAACCCTAACCCTAACCCTTCCCAGAAGCCTGACCCTCACCCGTCCCCTAATCCTAACCCGTACGCTAACACTAACCCGCGCCCTCACACGCACGCTCCCCCTAAAGCGTTGCCGTACCCTCACCTGGACCCGAAACCGTCCCCGTCCCCTAACCCTAACCCTAGCCCGAACCCTGACCCTAACCCTTCCCCGAAGCCTGACCCTCACCCGTCCCCTAATCCTAAGCCATACGCTAACACTAACCCGCGCCCTCACACGCACGCTCCCCCTAAAGCGTTGCCGTACCCTCACCTGGACCCGAAACCGTCCCCGTCCCCTAACCCTAACCCTACCCCGAACCCTAACCCTAACCCTTCCCCGAAGCCTGACCCTCACCCGTCCCCTAATCCTAACCCGTACGCTAACACTAACCCGCGCCCTCACAGGCATGCTCCCCCTAAAGCGTTGCCATACCCTCACCTGGACCCGAAACCGTCCCTGTCCCCTAACCCTAACCCTAGCCCGAACCCTAACCCTAACCCTTTCCCGAAGCCTGACCCTCACCCGTCCCCTAATCCTAAGCCGTACGCTAACACTAACCCGCGCCCTCACACGCACGCTCCCCCTAAAGCGTTGCCGTACCCTCACCTGGACCCTAAACCGTCCCCGTCCCCTAACCCTAACCCTAGCCCGAACCCTAACCCTAACCCTTCCCCGAAGCCTGACCCTCACCCGTCCCCTAATCCTAACCTGTACGCTAACACTAACCCGCGCCCTCACACGCACGCTCCCCCTAAAGCGTTGCCGTACCCTCACCTGGACCCGAAACCGTCCCCGTCCCCTAACCCTAACCCTAGCCCGAACCCTAACCCTAACCCTTCCCCGAAGCCTGACCCTCACCCGTCCCCTAATACTAACCCGTACGCTAACACTAACCCACACCCTCACACGCACGCACCCCCTAAAGCGTTGCCGTACCCTCACCTGGAGCCGAAACCGTCCCCGTCCCCTAACCCTAACCCTAGCCCGAACCCTAACCCTAACCCTTCCCCGAAGCCTGACCCTCACCCGTCCCCTTATCCTAAGCCGAACGCTAACACTAACCCGCGCCCTCACACGCACGCTCCCCCTAAAGCGTTGCCGTACCCTCACCTGGACCCGAAACCGTCCCCGTCCCCTACCCCTAACCCTAGCCCGAACCCTAACCCTAACCCTTCCCCGAAGCCTGACCCTCACCCGTCCCCTAATCCTAAGCCGTACGCTAACACTAAACCGCGCCCTCACACGCACGCTCCCCCTAAAGCGTTGCCGTACCCTCACCGGAACCCTAAACCGTAACCGTCCCCTAACCCTAACCCTAGCCCGAACCCTAACCCTAACCCTTCCCCGAAGCCTGACCCTCACCCATCCCCTAATCCTAACCCGTACTCTAACACTAACCCGCGCCCTCACACGCACGCTCCCCCTAAAGCGTTGCCGTACCCTCACCTGGACCCGAAACCGTCCCCGTCCCCTAACCCTAACCCTAGCCCGAACCCTAACCCTAACCCTTCCCCGAAGCCTGACCCTCACCCATCCCCTAATCCTAACCCGTACGCTAACAGTAACCCGCGCCCTCACACGTACGCTCCCCCTAAAGCGTTGCCGTACCCTCACCTGGACCCTAAACCGTCCCCGTCCCCTAACCCTAACCCTAGCCCGAACCCTAACCCTAACCCTTCCCCGATGCCTGACCCTCACCCGTCCCCTAATCCTAACCCGTACGCTAACACTAACCCGCGTCCTCACACGCACGCTCCCCCTAAAGCGTTGCCGTACCCTCACCTGGACCCTAAACCGTCCCCGTCCCTTAACCCCTACCCTAGCCCGAACCCTAACCCTAAACCTTCCCCGAAGCCTGACCCTCACCCGTCCCCTAATCCTAACCCGTACGCTAACACTAACCCGCGCCCTCACACGGACGCTCCCCCTAAAGCGTTGCCGTACCCTCACCTGGACCCTAAACCTTCCCCATCCCCTAACCCTAACCCTAGCCCGAACCCTAACCCTAACCCTTCCCCGAAGCCTGACCCTCACCCGTCCCCTAATCCTAACCCGTACGCTAACACTAACCCGCGCCCTCACACGCACGCTCCCCCTAAAGCGTTGCCGTACCCTCACCTGGACCCTAAACCGTCCCCGTCCCCTAACCCTAACCCTAGCCCGAACCCTAACCCTAACCCTTCCCCGAAGCCTGACCCTCACCCGTCCCCTAATCCTAACCCGTACGCTAACACTAACCCGCGCCCTCACACGCACGCTCCCCCTAAAGCGTTGCCGTACCCTCACCTGGACCCTAAACCGTCCCCGTCCCCTAACCCTAACCCTAGCCCGAACCCTAACCCTAACCATTCCCCGAAGCCTGACCCTCACCCCTCCCCTAATCCTAACCCGTACGCTAACACTGACCCGTGCCCTCACACGCACGCTCCCCCTAAAGCGTTGCCGTACCCTCACCTGGACCCTAAACCTTCCCCGTCCCCTAACCCTAACCGTAGCCCGAACCCTAACCCTAACACTTCCCCGAAGCCTGACCCTCACCCGTCCCCTAATCCTAAGCCGTACGCTAACACTAACCCGCGCCCTCACACGCACGCTCCCCCTAAAGCGTTGCCGTACCCTCACCTGAACCCTAAACCGTCCCCGTCCCCTAACCCTATCCCTAGCCCGAACCCTAACCCTAACCCTTCCCCGAAGCCTGACCCTCACCCGTCCCCTAATCCTAACCCGTACGCTAACACTAACCCGCGCCCTCACACGCACGCTCCCCCTAAAGCGTTGCCGTACCCTCACCTGGACCCTAAACCGTCCCCGTCCCCTAACCCTAACCCTAGGCCGAACCCTAACCCTAACCCTTCCCCGAAGCCTGACCCTCACCCGTCCCCTAATCCTAACCCGTATGCTAACACTAACCCGCGCCCTCACATGCACGCTCCCCCTAAAGCGTTGCCGTACCCTCACCTGGACCCGAAACCGTCCCGGTCCCCTAACCCTAACCCTAGCCCGAACCCTAACCCTAACCCTTCCCCGAAGCCTGACCCTCACCCGTCCCCTAATCCTAACCCGTACGCTAACACTAACCCGCGCCCTCACACGCACGCTCCCCCTAAAGCGTTGCCGTACCCTCACCTGGACCCTAAACCGTCCCCGTCCCCTAACCCTAACCGTAGCCCGAACACTAACCCTAACCCTTCCCCGAAGCCTGACCCTCACCCGTCCCCTAATCCTAAGCCGTACGCTAACACTAACCCGCGCCCTCACACGCACGCTCCCCCTAAAGCGTTGCCGTACCCTCACCTGGACCCTAAACCGTCCCCGTCCCCTAACCCTAACCCTAGCCCGAACCCTAACCCTAACGCTTCCCCGAAGCCTGACCCTCACCCGTCCCCTAATCCTAACCCGTACGCTAACACTAACCCGTGCCCTCACACGCACACTCCCCTTAAAGCGTTGCCGTACTCTCACCTGGACCCTAAACCGTCCCCGTCCCCTAACCCTAACCCTAGCCCGAACCCTAACCCTAACCCTTCCCCGAAGCCTGACCCTCACCCATCCCCTAATCCTAACCCGTATGCTAACACTAACCCGCGCCCTCACACGCACGCTCCCCCTAAAGCGTTGCCGTACCCTCACCTGGACCCTAAACCGTCCCCGTCCCCTAACCCTAACCCTAGCCCGAACCCTAACCCTAAACCTTCCCCGATGCCTGACCCTCACCCGTCCCCTAATCCTAACCCGTACGCTAACACTAACGCGTGCCCTCACACACACGCTCCCCCTAAAGCGTTGCCGTAACCTCACCTGGACCCTAAACCGTCCCCGTCCCCTAACCCTAACCCTAGCCCGAACCCTAACCCTAACCCTTCCCCGAAGCCTGACCCTCACCCGTCCCCTAATCCTAAGCCGCACGCTAACACTAACGCGCGCCCTCACACGCACGCTCCCCCTAAAGCGTTGCCGTACCCTCACCTGGACCCTAAACCTTCCCCATCCCCTAACCCTAACCCTAGCCCGAACCCTAACCCTAACCCTTCCCCGAAGCCTGACCCTCACTCGTCCCCTAATCCTAACCCGTACGCTAACACTAACCCACGCCCTCACACGCACGCTCCCCCTAAAGCGTTGCCGTACCCTCACCTGGACCCTAAACCGTCCCCGTCCCCTAACCCTAACCCTAGCCCGAACCCTAACCCTAACCCTTCCCCGAAGCCTGACCCTCACCCGTCCCCTAATCCTAACCCGTACGCTAACACTAACACGCGCCCTCACACGCACGCTCCCCCTAAAGCGTTGCCGTACCCTCACGTGGACCCTAAACCGTCCCCATCCCCTAACCCTAACCCTAGCCCGAACCCTAACCCTAACCCTTCCCCGAAGCCTGACCCTCACCCGTCCCCTAATCCTAAGCCGTACGCTAACACTAATGCGCGCCCTCACACGCACGCTCCCCCTAAAGCGTTGCCGTACCCTCACCTGGACCCTAAACCGTCCCCGTCCCCTAACCCTAACCCTAGCCCGAACCCTAACCCTAACCCTTCCCCGAAGCCTGACCCTCACCCGTCCCCTAATCCTAACCCGTACGCTAACACTAACGCGTGCCCTCACACGCACGCTCCCCCTAAAGTGTTGCCGTACCCTCACCTGGACCCTAAACCGTCCCCGTCCCCTAACCCTAACTGTAGCCCGAACCCTAACCCTAACCCTTCCCCGAAGCCTGACCCTCACCCGTCCCCTAATCCTAGGCCGTACCCTAACACTAACCCGCGCCCTCACACGCACGCTCCCCCTAAAGCGTTGCCGTACCCTCACCTGGACCCTAAACCGTAACCGTCCCCTAACCTTAACCCTATCCCGAACCCTAACCCTAACCCTTCCCCGAAGCCTGACCCTCACCCGTCCCCTAATTCTAACCCGTACGCTAACACTAACCTGCGCCCTCACACGCACGCTCCCCCTAAAGCGTTGCCGTACCCTCACCTGGACCCTAAACCGTCCCCGTCCCCTAACCCTAACCCTAGCCCGAACCCTAACCCTAACCCTTCCCCGAAGCCTGACCCTCACCCATCCCCTAATCCTAACCCGTACGCTAACACTAACCCGTGCCCTCACACGCACGCTCCCCCTAAAGCGTTGCCGTACCCTCACCTGGACCCTAAACCGTCCCCGTCCCCTAACCCTAACCCTAGCCCGAACCCTAACCCTAACCCTTCCCCGAAGCCTGACCCTCACCCGTCCCCTAATCCTAACCCGTACGCTAACACTAACCCGCGCCCTCACACGCACGCTCCCCCTAAAGCGTTGCCGTACCCTCACCTGGACCCTAAACCGTCCCCATCCCCTAACCCTAACCCTAGCCCGAACCCTAACCCTAACCCTTCCCCGAAGCCTGACCCTCACCCGTCCCCTAATCCTAACCCGTACGCTAACACTAACACGCGCCCTCACACGCACGCTCCCCCTAAAGCGTTGCTGTACCCTCACCTGGACCCTAAACCTTCCCCGTCCCCTAACCCTAACCGTAGCCCGAACCCTAACCCTAACCCTTCCCCGAAGCCTGACCCTCACCCGTCCCCTAATCCTAAGCCGTACGCTAACACTAACCCGCGCCCTCACACGCACGCTCCCCCTAAAGCGTTGCCGTACCCTCACCTGAACCCTAAACCGTCCCCGTCCCCTAACCCTAACCCTAGCCCGAACCTTAACCCTAACCCTTCCCCGAAACCTGACCCTCACCCGTCCCCTAATCCTAACCCGTACGCTAACACTAACCCGCGCCCTCACACGCACGCTCCCCCTAAAGCGTTGCCGTACCCTCACCTGGACCCTAAACCGTCCCCGTCCCCTAACCCTAACCCTAGCCCGAACCCTAACCCTAACCCTTCCCCGAAGCCTGACCCTCACCCGTCCCCTAATCCTAACCCGTACGCTAACACTAACCCGCGCCCTCACACGCACGCTCCCCCTAAAGCGTTGCCGTACCCTCACCTGGACCCTAAACCGTCCCCGTCCCCTAACCCTAACCCTAGCCCGAACCCTAACCCTAACCCTTCCCCGAAGCCTGACCCTCACCCGTCCCCTAATCCTAACCCGTACGCTAACACTAACCCGCGCCCTCACACGCACGCTCCCCCTAAAGCGTTGCCGTACCCTCACCTGGACCCTAAACCGTCCCCGTCCCCTAACCCTAACCCTAGCCCGAACCCTAACCCTAACCCTTCCCCGAAGCCTGATCCTCACCCGTCCCATAATCCTAACCCGTACGCTAACACTAACCCGCGCGCTCACACGCACGCTCCCCCTAAAGCGTTGCCGTACCCTCACCTGGACCCGAAACCGTCCCCGTCCCCTAACCCTAACCCTAGCCCGAACCCTAACCCTAACCCTTCCCCGAAGCCTGACCCTCACCCGTCCCCTAATCCTAACCCGTACGCTAACACTAACCCGCGCCCTCACACGCACGCTCCCCTTAAATCGTTGCCGTTCCCTCACCTGGACCCTAAACCTTCCCCATCCCCTAACCCTAACCCTAGCCCGAACCCTAACCCTAACCATTCCCCGAAGCCTGACCCTCAGCCGTCCCCTAATCCTAAGCCGTACGCTAACACTAACCCGCGCCCTCACACGCACGCTCCCCCTAAAGCGTTGCCGTACCCTCACCTGAACCCTAAACCGTCCCCGTCCCCTAACCCTTACCCTAGCCCGAACCCTAACCCTAACCCTTCCCCGAAACCTGACCCTCACCCGTCCCCTAATCCTAACCCGTACGCTAACACTAACCTGCGCCCTCACACGCACTCTCCCCCTAAACCGTTGCCGTACCCTCACCTGGACCCTAAACCGTCCCCGTCCCCTAACCCTAACCCTAGCCCTAACCCTAACCCTAACCCTTCCCCGAAGCCTGACCCTCACCCGTCCCCTAATCCTAACCCGTACGCTAACACTAACCCGCGCCCTCACATGCACGCTCCCCCTAAAGCGTTGCCGTACCCTCACCTGGACCCTAAACCGTCCCCGTCCCCTAACCCTAACCCTAGCCCGAACCCTAACCCTAACACTTCCCAGAAGCCTGACCCTCACCCGTCCCCTAATCCTAACCCGTACGCTAACACTAACCCGCGCCCTCACACGCACGCTCCCCCTAAAGGGTTGCCGTACCCTCACCTGGACCCGAAACCGTCCCCGTCCCCTAACCCTAACCCTAGCCCGAACCCTGACCCTAACCCTTCCCCGAAGCCTGACCCTCACCCGTCCCCTAATCCTAAGCCATACGCTAACACAAACCCGCGCCCTCACATGCACGCTCCCCCTAAAGCGTTGCCGTACCCTCACCTGGACCCTAAACCGTCCCCGTCCCCTAACCCTAACCCTAGCCCGAACCCTAACCCTAACCCTTCCCCGAAGCCTGACCCTCACCCGTCCCCTAATCCTAACCCGTACGTTAACACTAACCCGCGCCCTCACACGCACGCTCCCCCTAAAGCGTTGCCGTACCCTCACCTGGACCCGAAACCGTCCCCGTCCCCTAACCCTAACCCTAGCCCGAACCCTAACCCTAACCCTTCCCCGAAGCCTGACCCTCACCCGTCCCCTAATCCTAACCCGTACGCTAACACTAACCCGCGCCCTCACACGCACGCTCCCCCTAAAGCGTTGCCGTACCCTCACCTGGACCCGAAACCGTCCCCGTCCCCTAACCCTAACCCTAGCCCGAACCCTAACCCTAACCCTTCCCCGAAGCCTGACCCTCACCCGTCACCTAATCTTAACCCGTACACTAACACTAACCCGCGCCCTCACACGCACGCTCCCCCTAAAGCGTTGCCGTACCCTCACCTCGACCCTAAACCGTCCCCGTCCCCTAACCCTAACCCTAGCCCGAACCCTAACCCTAACCCTTCCCCGAAGCCTGACCCTCACCCGTCCCCTAATCCTAAGCCGAACGCTAACAGTAACCCGCGCCCTCACACGCACGCTCCCCCTAAAGCGTTGCCGTACCCTCACCTGGACCCTAAACCGTCCCCGTCCCCTAACCCTAACCCTAGCCCGAACCCTAACCCTAACCCTTCCCCGAAGCCTGACCCTCACCCGTCCCCTAATCCTAAGCCGTTCGCTAACACTAACCCGCACCCTCACACGCACGCTCCCCCTAAAGCGTTGCCGTACCCTCACCTGGACCCTAAACCGTCCCCGTCCCCTAAACCTAACCCTAGCCCGAACCCTAACCCTAACCCTTCCCCGAAGCCTGACCCTCACCCGTCCCCTAATCCTAACCCGTACGCTAACACTAACCCGCGCCCTCACACGCACGCTCCCCCTAAAGCGTTGCCGTACCCTCACCTGGACCCTAAACCGTCCCCGTCCCCTAACCCTAACCCTAGCCCGAACCCTAACCCTAACCCTTCCCCGAAACCTGACCCTCACCCGTCCCCTAATCCTAACCCGTACGCTAACACTAACCCGCGCCCTCACACGCACGCTCCACCTAAAGCGTTGCCGTACCCTCACCTGGACCCGAAACCGTCCCCGTCCCCTAACCCTAACCCTAGACCGAACCCTAACCCTAACCCTTCCCCGAAGCCTGACCCTCAACCGTCCCCTAATCTTAACCCGTACGCTAACACTAACCCACGCCCTCACACGCACGCTCCCCCTAAAGCGTTGCCATACCCTCACCTGGACCCTAAACCGTCCCCGTCCCCTAACCCTAACCCTAGCCCGAACCCTAACCCTAACCCATCCCCGAAGCCTGACCCTCACCCGTCCCCTAATCCTAACCCGTACGCTAACACTAACCCGCGCCCTCACACGCACGCTCCCCCTAAAGCGTTGCCGTACCCTCACCTGGACCCTAAACCGTCCCCGTCCCCTAACCCTAACCCTAGCCCGAACCCTAACCCTAACCCTTCCCCGAAGCCGGACCCTCACCCGTCCCCTAATCCTAACCCGTACGCTAACACTAACCCGCGCCCTCACACGCACGCTCCCCCTAAAGCGTTGCCGTACCCTCACCTGGACCCTAAACCGTCCCCGTCCCCTAACCCTAACCCTAGCCCGAACCCTAACCCTAACCCTTCCCCGAAGCCTGACCCTCACCCGTCCCCTAATCCTAACCCGTACGATAACACTAACCCGCACCCTCACACGCACGCTCCCCCTAAAGCGTTGCCATACCCTCACCTGGACCCTAAACCGTCCCCGTACCCTAACCCTAACCCTAGCCCAAACCCTAACCCTAACCCTTCCCCGAAGCCTGACCCTCACCCGTCCCCTAATCCTAACACGTACGCTAACACTAACCCGCGCCCTCACACGCACGCTCCCCCTAAAGCGTTGCCGTACCCTCACCTGGACCCTAAACCGTCCCCGTCCCCTAACCCTAACCCTAGCCCGAACCCTAACCCTAACCCTTCCCCGAAGCCTGACCCTCACCCGTCCCCTAATCCTAACCCGTACGCTAACACTAACCCGCGCCCTCACACGCACGCTCCCCCTAAAGCGTTGCCATACCCTCACCTGGACCCTAAACCGTCCCCATCCCCTAACCCTAACCCTAGCCCGAACCCTAACCCTAACCCTTCCCCGAAGCCTGACCCTCACCCGTCCCCTAATCCTAACCCGTACGCTAACACTAACACGCGCCCTCACACGCACGCTCCCCCTAAAGCGTTGCTGTACCCTCACCTGGACCCTAAACCTTCCCCGTCCCCTAACCCTAACCGTAGCCCGAACCCTAACCCTAACCCTTCCCCGAAGCCTGACCCTCACCCGTCCCCTAATCCTAAGCCGTACGCTAACACTAACCCGCGCCCTCACACGCACGCTCCCCCTAAAGCGTTGCCGTACCCTCACCTGAACCCTAAACCGTCCCCGTCCCCTAACCCTAACCCTAGCCCGAACCTTAACCCTAACCCTTCCCCGAAACCTGACCCTCACCCGTCCCCTAATCCTAACCCGTACGCTAACACTAACCCGCGCCCTCACACGCACGCTCCCCCTAAAGCGTTGCCGTACCCTCACCTGGACCCTAAACCGTCCCCGTCCCCTAACCCTAACCCTAGCCCGAACCCTAACCCTAACCCTTCCCCGAAGCCTGACCCTCACCCGTCCCCTAATCCTAACCCGTACGCTAACACTAACCCGCGCCCTCACACGCACGCTCCCCCTAAAGCGTTGCCGTACCCTCACCTGGACCCTAAACCGTCCCCGTCCCCTAACCCTAACCCTAGCCCGAACCCTAACCCTAACCCTTCCCCGAAGCCTGACCCTCACCCGTCCCCTAATCCTAACCCGTACGCTAACACTAACCCGCGCCCTCACACGCACGCTCCCCCTAAAGCGTTGCCGTACCCTCACCTGGACCCTAAACCGTCCCCGTCCCCTAACCCTAACCCTAGCCCGAACCCTAACCCTAACCCTTCCCCGAAGCCTGATCCTCACCCGTCCCATAATCCTAACCCGTACGCTAACACTAACCCGCGCGCTCACACGCACGCTCCCCCTAAAGCGTTGCCGTACCCTCACCTGGACCCGAAACCGTCCCCGTCCCCTAACCCTAACCCTAGCCCGAACCCTAACCCTAACCCTTCCCCGAAGCCTGACCCTCACCCGTCCCCTAATCCTAACCCGTACGCTAACACTAACCCGCGCCCTCACACGCACGCTCCCCTTAAATCGTTGCCGTTCCCTCACCTGGACCCTAAACCTTCCCCATCCCCTAACCCTAACCCTAGCCCGAACCCTAACCCTAACCATTCCCCGAAGCCTGACCCTCACCCGTCCCCTAATCCTAAGCCGTACGCTAACACTAACCCGCGCCCTCACACGCACGCTCCCCCTAAAGCGTTGCCGTACCCTCACCTGAACCCTAAACCGTCCCCGTCCCCTAACCCTTACCCTAGCCCGAACCCTAACCCTAACCCTTCCCCGAAACCTGACCCTCACCCGTCCCCTAATCCTAACCCGTACGCTAACACTAACCTGCGCCCTCACACGCACGCTCCCCCTAAACCGTTGCCGTACCCTCACCTGGACCCTAAACCGTCCCCGTCCCCTAACCCTAACCCTAGCCCTAACCCTAACCCTAACCCTTCCCCGAAGCCTGACCCTCACCCGTCCCCTAATCCTAACCCGTACGCTAACACTAACCCGCGCCCTCACATGCACGCTCCCCCTAAAGCGTTGCCGTACCCTCACCTGGACCCTAAACCGTCCCCGTCCCCTAACCCTAACCCTAGCCCGAACCCTAACCCTAACACTTCCCCGAAGCCTGACCCTCACCCGTCCCCTAATCCTAACCCGTACGCTAACACTAACCCGCGCCCTCACACGCACGCTCCCCCTAAAGGGTTGCCGTACCCTCACCTGGACCCGAAACCGTCCCCGTCCCCTAACCCTAACCCTAGCCCGAACCCTGACCCTAACCCTTCCCCGAAGCCTGACCCTCACCCGTCCCCTAATCCTAAGCCATACGCTAACACAAACCCGCGCCCTCACATGCACGCTCCCCCTAAAGCGTTGCCGTACCCTCACCTGGACCCTAAACCGTCCCCGTCCCCTAACCCTAACCCTAGCCCGAACCCTAACCCTAACCCTTCCCCGAAGCCTGACCCTCACCCGTCCCCTAATCCTAACCCGTACGCTAACACTAACCCGCGCCCTCACACGCACGCTCCCCCTAAAGCGTTGCCGTACCCTCACCTGGACCCGAAACCGTCCCCGTCCCCTAACCCTAACCCTAGCCCGAACCCTAACCCTAACCCTTCCCCGAAGCCTGACCCTCACCCGTCCCCTAATCCTAACCCGTACGCTAACACTAACCCGCGCCCTCACACGCACGCTCCCCCTAAAGCGTTGCCGTACCCTCACCTGGACCCGAAACCGTCCCCGTCCCCTAACCCTAACCCTAGCCCGAACCCTAACCCTAACCCTTCCCCGAAGCCTGACCCTCACCCGTCACCTAATCTTAACCCGTACACTAACACTAACCCGCGCCCTCACACGCACGCTCCCCCTAAAGCGTTGCCGTACCCTCACCTCGACCCTAAACCGTCCCCGTCCCCTAACCCTAACCCTAGCCCGAACCCTAACCCTAACCCTTCCCCGAAGCCTGACCCTCACCCGTCCCCTAATCCTAAGCCGAACGCTAACAGTAACCCGCGCCCTCACACGCACGCTCCCCCTAAAGCGTTGCCGTACCCTCACCTGGACCCTAAACCGTCCCCGTCCCCTAACCCTAACCCTAGCCCGAACCCTAACCCTAACCCTTCCCCGAAGCCTGACCCTCACCCGTCCCCTAATCCTAAGCCGTTCGCTAACACTAACCCGCACCCTCACACGCACGCTCCCCCTAAAGCGTTGCCGTAACCTCACCTGGACCCTAAACCGTCCCCGTCCCCTAACCCTAACCCTAGCCCGAACCCTAACCCTAACCCTTTCCCGAAGCCTGACCCTCACCCGTCCCCTAATCCTAAGCCGTACGCTAACACTACCCCGCGCCCTCACACGCACGCTCCCCCTAAAGCGTTGCCGTACCCTCACCTGGACCCTAAACCATCCCCGTCCCCTAACCCTAACCCTACCCCGAACCCTAACCCTAACCCTTTCCCGAAGCCTGACCCTCACCCGTCCCCTAATCCTAACCCGTACGCTAACACTAACCCGCGCCCTCACACGCACGCTCCCCCTAAAGCGTTGCCGTACCCTCACCTGGACCCGAAACCGTCCCCGTCCCCTACCCCTAACCCTAGCCCGAACCCTAACCCTAACCCTTCCCCGAAACCTGACCCTCACCCGTCCCCTAATCCTAACCCGTACGCTAACACTAACCCGCGCCCTCACACGCACGCTCCCCCTAAAGCTTTGCCGTACCCTCACCTGGACCCGAAACCGTCCCCGTCCCCTAACCCTAACCCTAGCCCGAACCCTAACCCTAACCCTTCCCCGAAGCCTGACCCTCACCCGTCCCCTAATCCTAAGCCGTACGCCAACACTAACCCACACCCTCACACGCACGCTCCCCCTAAAGCGTTGCCGTACCCTCACCTGGACCCGAAACCGTCCCCGTCCCCTAACCCTAACCCTAGCCCGAACCCTAACCCTAACCCTTCCCCGAAGCCTGACCCTCACCCGTCCCCTAATCCTAACCCGTACGCTAACACTAACCCGCGCCCTCACACGTACGCTCCCCCTAAAGCGTTGCCGTACCCTCACCTGGATCCTAAACCGTCCCCGTCCCCTAACCCTAACCCTAGCCCGAACCCTAACCCTAACCATTCCCCGATGCCTGACCCTCACCCGTCCCCTAATCCTAACCCGTACGCTAACACTAACCCGCGTCCTCACACGCACGCTCCCCCTAAAGCGTTGCCGTACCCTCACCTGGACCCTAAACCGTCCCCGTCCCTTAACCCTTACCCTAGCCCGAACCCTAACCCTAACCCTTCCCCGAAGCCTGACCCTCACCCGTCCCCTAATCCTAACCCGTACGCTAACACTAACCCGCGCCCTCACACGCACGCTCCCCCTAAAGCGTTGCCGTACCCTCACCTGGACCCTAAACCGTCCCCGTCCCCTAACCCTAACCCTAGCCCGAACCCTAACCCTAACCCTTCCCCGAAGCCTGACCCTCACCCGTCCCCTAATCTTAAGCCATTCGCTAACACTAACCCGCACCCTCACACGCACGCTCCCCCTAAAGCGTTGCCGTACCCTCACCTGGACCCGAAACCGTCCCCGTCCCCTAACCCTAACCCTAGCCCGATCCCTAACCCTAACCCTTCCCCGAAGCCTGACCCTCACCCGTCCCCTAATCCTAAGCCGTACGCTAACACTAACCCGCACCCTCACACGCACGCTCCCCCTAAAGCGTTGCCGTACCCTCACCTGGACCCTAAACCTTCCCCGTCCCCTAACCCTAACCGTAGCCCGAACCCTAACCCTAACCCTTCCCCGAAGCCTGACCCTCACCCGTCCCCTAATCCTAAGCCGTACGCTAACACTAACCCGCGCCCTCACACGCACGCTCCCCCTAAAGCGTTGCCGTACCCTCACCTGAACCCTAAACCGTCCCCGTCCCCTAACCCTAACCCTAGCCCGAACCTTAACCCTAACCCTTCCCCGAAACCTGACCCTCACCCGTCCCCTAATCCTAACCCGTACGCTAACACTAACCCGCGCCCTCACACGCACGCTCCCCCTAAAGCGTTGCCGTACCCTCACCTGGACCCTAAACCGTCCCCGTCCCCTAACCCTAACCCTAGCCCTAACCCTAACCCTAACCCTTCCCCGAAGCCTGACCCTCACCCGTCCCCTAATCCTAACACGTACGCTAACACTAACCCGCGCCCTCACACGCACGCTCTCCCTAAAGCGTTGCCGTACCCTCACCTGGACCCTAAACCGTCCCCGTCCCCTAACCCTAACCCTAGCCCGAACCCTAACCCTAACCCTTCCCCGAAGCCTGACCCTCACCCGTCCCCTAATGCTAACCCGTACGCTAACACTAACCCGCGCCCTCACACGCACGCTCCCCCTAAAGCGTTGCCGTACCCTCACCTGGACCCTAAACCGTCCCCGTCCCCTAACCCTAACCCTAGCCCGAACCCTAACCCTAACCCTTCCCCGAAGCCTGATCCTCACCCGTCCCATAATCCTAACCCGTACGCTAACACTAACCCGCGCCCTCACACGCACGCTCCCCCTAAAGCGTTGCCGTACCCTCACCTGGACCCGAAACCGTCCCCGTCCCCTAACCCTAACCCTAGCCCGAACCCTAACCCTAAACCTTCCCCGAAGCCTGACCCTCACCCATCCCCTAATCCTAACCCGTACTCTAACACTAACCCGCGCCCTCACACGCACGCTCCCCTTAAATCGTTGCCGTTCCCTCACCTGGACCCTAAACCTTCCCCATCCCCTAACCCTAACCCTAGCCCGAACCCTAACCCTAACCATTCCCCGAAGCCTGACCCTCACCCGTCCCCTAATCCTAAGCCGAACGCTAACAGTAACCCGCGCCCTCACACGCACGCTCCCCCTAAAGCGTTGCCGTACCCTCACCTGGACCCTAAACGGTCCCCGTCCCCTAACCCTAACCCTAGCCCGAACCCTAACCCTAACCCTTCCCCGAAGCCTGACCCTCACCCGTCCCCTAATCCTAAGCCGTTCGCTAACACTAACCCGCACCCTCACACGCACGCTCCCCCTAAAGCATTGCCGTACCCTCACCTGGACCCTAAACCGTCCCCGTCCCCTAACCCTAACCCTAGCCCGAACCCTAACCCTAACCCTTTCCCGAAGCCTGACCCTCACCCGTCCCCTAATCCTAAGCCGTACGCTAACACTAACCCGCGCCCTCACACGCACGCTCCCCCTAAAGCGTTGCCGTACCCTCACCTGGACCCTAAACCATCCCCGTCCCCTAACCCTAACCCTACCCCGAACCCTAACCCTAACCCTTCCCCGAAGCCTGACCCTCACCCGTCCCCTAATCCTAACCCGTACGCTAACACTAACCCGCGCCCTCACACGCACGCTCCCCCTAAAGCGTTGCCGTACCCTCACCTGGACCCGAAACCATCCCCGTCCCCTACCCCTAACCCTAGCCCGAACCCTAACCCTAACCCTTCCCCGAAGCCTGACCCTCACCCGTCCCCTAATCCTAACCCGTACGCTAACACTAACCCGCGCCCTCACACGCACGCTCCCCCTAAAGCGTTGCCGTACCCTCACCTGGACCCTAAACCATCCCCGTCCCCTAACCCTAACCCTAGCCCGAACCCTAACCCTAACACTTCCCCGAAGCCTGACCCTCACCCGTCCACTAATCCTAACCCGTACGCTAACACTAACCCGCGCCCTCACACGCACGCTCCCCCTAAAGCTTTGCCGTACCCTCACCTGGATCCGAAACCGTCCCCGTCCCCTAACCCTAACCCTAGCCCGAACCCTAACCCTAACCCTTCCCCGAAGCCTGACACTCACCCGTCCCCTAATCCTAAGCCGTACGCCAACACTAACCCACACCCTCACACGCACGCTCCCCCTAAAGCGTTGTCGTACCCTCACCTGGACCCGAAACCGTCCCCGTCCCCTAACCCTAACCCTAGCCCGAACCCTAACCCTAACCCTTCCCCGAAGCCTGACCCTCACCCGTCCCCTAATCCTAACCCGTACGCTAACACTAACCCGCGCCCTCACACGTACGCTCCCCCTAAAGCGTTGCCGTACCCTCACCTGGATCCTAAACCGTCCCCGTCCCCTAACCCTAACCCTAGCCAGAACCCTAACCCTAACCCTTACCCGAAGCCTGACCCTCACCCGTCCCCTAATCCTAACCCGTACGCTAACACTAACCCGCGTCCTCACACGCACGCTCCCCCTAAAGCGTTGCCGTACCCTCACCTGGACCCTAAACCGTCCCCGTCCCTTAACCCTTACCCTAGCCCGAAAACTAACCCTAACACTTCCCCGAAGCCTGACCCTCACCCGTCCCCTAATCCTAACCCGTACGCTAACACTAACCCGCGCCCTCACACGCACGCTCCCCCTAAAGCGTTGCCGTACCCTCACCTGGACCCTAAACCGTCCCCGTCCCCTAACCCTAACCCTAGCCCGAACCCTAACCCTAACCCTTCCCCGAAGCCTGACACTCACCCGTCCCCTAATCCTAAGCCGTTCGCTAACACTAACCCGCACCCTCACACGCACGCTCCCCCTAAAGCGTTGCCGTACCCTCACCTGGACCCGAAACCGTCCCCGTCCCCTAAACCTAACCCTAGCCCGAACCCTAACCCTAACCCTTCCCAGAAGCCTGACACTCACCCGTCCCCTAATCCTAACCCGTACGCTAACACTAACCCGCGCCCTCACAGGCACGCTCCCCCTAAAGCGTTGCCGTACCGTCACCTGGACCCTAAACCGTCCCTGTCCCCTAACCCTAACCCTAGCCCGAACCCTAACCCTAACCCTTTCACGAAGCCTGACCCTCACCCGTCCCCTAATCCTAAGCCGTACGCTAACACTAACCCGCGCCCTCACACGCACGCTCCCCCTAAAGTGTTGCCGTACCCTCACCTGGACCCTAAACCGTCCCCGTCCCCTAACCCTAACCCTAGCCCGAACCCTAACCCTAACCCTTCCCCGAAGCCTGACCCTCACCCGTCCCCTAATCCTAACCCGTACGCTAACACTAACCTGGGCCCTCACACGCACGCTCCCCCTAAAGCGTTGCCGTACCCTCACCTGGACCCTAAACCGTCCCCGTCCCCTAACCCTAACCCTAGCTCGAACCCTAACCCTAACCCTTCCCCGAAGCCTGACCCTCACCCGTCCCCTAATCCTAACCCGTACGCTAACACTAACCCGCGCCCTCACATGCACGCTCCCCCTAAAGCGTTGCCGTACCCTCACATGGAGCCGAAACCGTCCCCGTCCCCTAACCCTAACCCTAGCCCGAACCCTAACCCTAACCCTTCCCCGAAGCCTGACCCTCACCCGTCCCCTAATCCTAAGCCGTACGCTAACACTAACCCGCACCCTCACACGCACGCTCCCCCTAAAGCGTTGCCGTACCCTCACCTGGACCCGAAACCTTCCCCGTCCCCTAACCCTAACGCTAGCCCGAACCCTAACCCTAACCCTTCCCCGAAGCCTGACCCTCACCCGTCCCCTAATCCTAACCCGTACGCTAACACTAACCCGCGCCCTCACACGTACGCTCCCCCTAAAGCGTTGCCGTACCCTCACCTGGAACCTAAACCGTCCCCGTCCCCTAACACTAACCCTAGCCCGAACCCTAACCCTAACCCTTCCCAGAAGCCTGACCCTCACCCGTCCCCTAATCCTAACCCGTACGCTAACACTAACCCGCGCCCTCACACACACGCACCCCCTAAAGCGTTGCCGTACCCTCACCTGGACCCTAAACCATCCCCGTCCCCTAACCCTAACCCTAGCCCGAACCCTAACCCTAACCCTTCCCCGAAGCCTGACCCTCACCCGTCCACTAATCCTAACCCGTACGCTAACACTAACCCGCGCCCTCACACGCACGCTCCCCCTAAAGCGTTGCCGTACCCTCACCTGGACCCGAAACCGTCCCCGTCCCCTAACCCTAACCCTAGCCCGAACCCTAACCCTAACCCTTCCCTGAAGCCTGACCCTCACCCGTCCCCTAATCCTAAGCCGTACGCCAACACTAACCCACACCCTCACACGCACGCTCCCCCTAAAGCGTTGCCGTACCCTCACCTGGACCCGAAACCGTCCCCGTCCCCTAACCCTAACCCTAGCCCGAACCCTAACCCTAACCCTTCCCCGAAGCCTGACCCTCACCCGTCCCCTAATCCTAACCCGTACGCTAACACTAACCCGCGCCCTCACACGTACGCTCCCCCTAAAGCGTTGCCGTACCCTCACCTGGACCCGAAACCGTCCCCGTCCCCTAACCCTAACCCTAGCCCGAACCCTAACCCTAACCCTTCCCTGAAGCCTGACCCTCACCCGTCCCCTAATCCTAAGCCGTACGCCAACACTAACCCACACCCTCACACGCACGCTCCCCCTAAAGCGTTGCCGTACCCTCACCTGGACCCGAAACCGTCCCCGTCCCCTAACCCTAACCCTAGCCCGAACCCTAACCCTAACCCTTCCCCGAAGCCTGACCCTCACCCGTCCCCTAATCCTAAGCCGTACGCTAACACTAACCCGCACCCTCACACGCACGCTCCCCCTAAAGCGTTGCCGTACCCTCACCTGGACCCGAAACCTTCCCCGTCCCCTAACCCTAACGCTAGCCCGAACCCTAACCCTAACCCTTCCCCGAAGCCTGACCCTCACCCGTCCCCTAATCCTAACCCGTACGCTAACACTAACCCGCGCCCTCACACGTACGCTCCCCCTAAAGCGTTGCCGTACCCTCACCTGGACCCTAAACCGTCCCCGTCCCCTAACACTAACCCTAGCCCGAACCCTAACCCTAACCCTTCCCAGAAGCCTGACCCTCACCCGTCCCCTAATCCTAACCCGTACGCTAACACTAACCCGCGCCCTCACACACACGCACCCCCTAAAGCGTTGCCGTACCCTCACCTGGACCCTAAACCATCCCCGTCCCCTAACCCTAACCCTAGCCCGAACCCTAACCCTAACCCTTCCCCGAAGCCTGACCCTCACCCGTCCACTAAACCTAACCCGTACGCTAACACTAACCCGCGCCCTCACACGCACGCTCCCCCTAAAGCGTTGCCGTACCCTCACCTGGACCCGAAACCGTCCCCGTCCCCTAACCCTAACCCTAGCCCGAACCCTAACCCTAACCCTTCCCTGAAGCCTGACCCTCACCCGTCCCCTAATCCTAAGCCGTACGCCAACACTAACCCACACCCTCACACGCACGCTCCCCCTAAAGCGTTGCCGTACCCTCACCTGGACCCGAAACCGTCCCCGTCCCCTAACCCTAACCCTAGCCCGAACCCTAACCCTAACCCTTCCCCGAAGCCTGACCCTCACCCGTCCCCTAATCCTAACCCGTACGCTAACACTAACCCGCGCCCTCACACGTACGCTCCCCCTAAAGCGTTGCCGTACCCTCACCTGGACCCTAAACCGTCCCCGTCCCCTAACCCTAACCCTAGCCCGAACCCTAACCCTAACCATTCCCCGATGCCTGACCCTCACCCGTCCCCTAATCCTAACCCGTACGCTAACACTAACCCGCGCCCTCACACGTACGCTCCCCCTAAAGCGTTGCCGTACCCTCACCTGGATCCTAAACCGTCCCCGTCCCCTAACCCTAACCCTAGCCCGAACCCTAACCCTAACCATTCCCCGATGCCTGACCCTCACCCGTCCCCTAATCCTAACCCGTACGCTAACACTAACCCGCGTCCTCACACGCACGCTCCCCCTAAAGCGTTGCCGTACCCTCACCTGGACCCTAAACCGTCCCCGTCCCTTAACCCTTACCCTAGCCCGAACCCTAACCCTAACCCTTCCCCGAAGCCTGACCCTCACCCGTCCCCTAATCCTAACCCGTACGCTAACACTAACCCGCGCCCTCACACGCACGCTCCCCCTAAAGCGTTGCCGTACCCTCACCTGGACCCTAAACCGTCCCCGTCCCCTAACCCTAACCCTAGCCCGAACCCTAACCCTAACCCTTCCCCGAAGCCTGACCCTCACCCGTCCCCTAATCCTAAGCCGTTCGCTAACACTAACCCGCACCCTCACACGCACGCTCCCCCTAAAGCGTTGCCGTACCCTCACCTGGACCCGAAACCGTCCCCGTCCCCTAACCCTAACCCTAGCCCGAACCCTAACCCTAACCCTTCCCAGAAGCCTGACCCTCACCCGTCCCCTAATCCTAACCCGTACGCTAACACTAACCCGCGCCCTCACAGGCACGCTCCCCCTAAAGCGTTGCCGTACCCTTACCTGGACCCTAAACCGTCCCCGTCCCCTAACCCTAACCCTAGCCCGAACCCTAACCCTAACCCTTTCCCGAAGCCTGACCCTCACCCGTCCCCTAATCCTAAGCCGTACACTAACACTAACCCACGCCCTCACACGCACGCTCCCCCTAAAGCGTTGCCGTACCCTCACCTGGACCCTAAACCGTCCCCGTCCCCTAACCCTAACCCTAGCCCGAACCCTAACCCTAACCCTTCCCCGAAGCCTGACCCTCACCCGTTCCCTAATCCTAACCCGTACGCTAACACTAACCCGCGCCCTCACACGCACGCTCCCCCTAAAGCGTTGCCGTACCCTCACCTGGACCCTAAACCATCCCCGTCCCCTAACCCTAACCCTAGCCCGAACCCTAACCCTAACCCTTCCCTGAAGCCTGACCCTCACCCGTCCCCTAATCCTAACCCGTACGCTAACACTAACCCACGCCCTCACATGCACGCTCCCCCAAAAGCGTTGCCGTACCCTCACATGGAGCCGAAACCGTCCCCGTCCCCTAACCCTAACCCTAGCCCGAACCCTAACCCTAACCCTTCCCCGAAGCCTGACCCTCACCCGTCCCCTAATCCTAAGCCGTACGCTAACACTAACCCGCACCCTCACACGCACGCTCCCCCTAAAGCGTTGCCGTACCCTCACCTGGACCCGAAACCGTCCCCGTCCCCTAACCCTAACCCTAGCCCGAACCCTAACCCTAACCCTTCCCCGAAGCCTGACCCTCACCCGTCCCCTAATCCTAACCCGTACGCTAACACTAACCCGCGCCCTCACACGCACGCTCCCCCTAAAGCGTTGCCGTACCCTCACCTGGACCCTAAACCGTCCCCGTCCCCTAACCCTAACCCTAGCCCGAACCCTAACCCTAACCCTTCCCCGAAGCCGGACCCTCACCCGTCCCCTAATCCTAACCCGTACGCTAACACTAACCCGCGCCCTCACACGCACGCTCCCCCTAAAGCGTTGCCGTACCCTCACCCGGACCCTAAACCGTCCCCGTCCCCTAACCCTAACCCTAGCCCGAACCCTAACCCTAACCCTTCCCCGAAGCCTGATCCTCACCCGTCCCATGATCCTAACCCGTACGCTAACACTAACCCGCGCCCTCAGACGCACGCTCCCCCTAAAGCGTTGCCGTACCCTCACCTGGACCCGAAACCGTCCCCGTCCCCTAACCCTAACCCTAGCCCGAACCCTAACCCTAACCCTTCCCCGAAGCCTGACCCTCACCCGTCCCCTAATCCTAACCCGTACGCTAACACTAACCCGCGCCCTCACACGCACGCTCCCCTTAAATCGTTGCCGTTCCCTCACCTGGACCCTAAACCTTCCCCATCCCCTAACCCTAACCCTAGCCCGAACCCTAACCCTAACCATTCCCCGAAGCCTGACCCTCACCCGTCCCCTAATCCTAACCCGTACGCTAACACTAACCCGCGCCCTCACACGCACGCTCCCCCTAAAGCGTTGCCGTACCCTCACCTGGACCCTAAACCGTCCCCATCCCCTAACCCTAACCCTAGCCCGAACCCTAACCCTAACACTTCCCCGAAGCCTGACCCTCACCCGTCCCGTAATCCTAACCCGTACGCTAACACTAACATGCGCCCTCACACGCACGCTCCCCCTAAAGCGTTGCCGTACCCTCACCTGGACCCTAAACCTTCCCCGTCCCCTAACCCTAACCGTAGCCCGAACCCTAACCCTAACCCTTCCCCGAAGCCTGACCCTCACCCGTCCCCTAATCCTAAGCCGTACGCTAACACTAACCCGCGCCCTCACAGGCACGCTCCCCCTAAAGCGTTGCCGTACCCTCACCTGAACCCTAAACCGTCCCCGTCCCCTAACCCTAACCCTAGCCCGAACCTTAACCCTAACCCTTCCCCGAAACCTGACCCTCACCCGTCCCCTAATCCTAACCCGTACGCTAACACTAACCCGCGCCCTCACACGCACGCTCCCCCTAAAGCGTTGCCGTACCCTCACCTGGACCCTAAACCGTCCCCGTCCCCTAACCCTAACCCTAGCCCTAACCCTAACCCTAACCCTTCCCCGAAGCCTGACCCTCACCCGTCCCCTAATACTAAGCCGTACGCTAACACTAACCCGCGCCCTCACACGCACGCTCCCCCTAAAGCGTTGCCGTACCCCCACCTGGACCCTAAACCGTCCCCGTCCCCTACCCCTAACCCTAGCCCGAACCCTAACCCTAACCCTTCCCCGAAGCCTGACCCTCACCCGTCCCCTAATCCTAACCCGTACGCTAACACTAACCCGCGCCCTCACACGCACGCTCCCCCTAAAGCGTTGCCGTACCCTCACCTGGACCCTAAACCATCCCCGTCCCCTAACACTAACCCTAGCCCGAACCCTAACCCTAACCCTTCCCCGAAGCCTGACCCTCACCCGTCCCCTAATCCTAACCCGTACGCTAACACTAACCCGCGCCCTCACACGCACGCTCCCCCTAAAGCGTTGCCGTACCCTCACGTGGACCCGAAACCGTCCCCGTCCCCTAACCCTAACCCTAGCCCGAACCCTAACCCTAACCCTTCCCCGAAGCCTGGCCCTCACCTGTGCCCTAATCCTAACCCGTACGCTAACACTAACCCGCGCCCTCACACGCACGCTCCCCCTAAAGCGTTGCTGTACCCTCACCTGTACCCTAAACCGTCCCCGTCCCCTAACCCTAACCCTAGCCCGAACCCTAACCCTAACCCTTCCCCGAAGCCTGACCCTCACCCGTCCCCTAATCCTAACCCGTACGCTAACACTAACCCGCGCCCTCACACGCACGCTCCCCCTAAAGCGTTGCCGTACCCTCACCTGGACCCGAAACCGTCCCCGTCCCCTAACCCTAACCCTAGCCCGAACCCTAACCCTAACCCTTCCCCGAAGCCTAACCCTCACCCGTCCCCTAATCCTAAGCCGTACGCTAACACTAACCCGCACCCTCACACGCACGCTCCCCCTAAAGCGTTGCCGTACCCTCACCTGGACCCGAACCGTCCCCGTCCCCTAACCCTAACCCTAGCCCGAACCCTAACCCTAACCCTTCCCCGAAGCCTGACCCTCACCCGTCCCCTAATCCTAACCCGTACGCTAACACTAACCCGCGCCCTCACACGTACGCTCCCCCTAAAGCGTTGCCGTACCCTCACCTGGACCCTAAACCGTCCCCGTCCCCTAACCTTAACCCTAGCCCGAACCCTAACCCTAACCCTTCCCAGAAGCCTGACCCTCACCCGTCCCATAATTCTAACCCGTACGCTAACACTAACCCGCGCCCTCACACGCACGCTCCCCCTAAAGCGTTGCCGTACCCTCACCTGGACCCTAAACCGTCCCCGTCCCCTAACCCTAACCCTAGCCCGAACCCTAAACCTAACCCTTCCCCGAAGCCTGACCCTCACCCGTCCCCTAATCCTAACCCATACGCTAACACTAACCCGCGCCCTCACACGCACGCTCCCCATAAAGCGTTGCCGTACCCTCACCTGGACCCTAAACCGTCCCCGTCCCCTAACCCTAACCCTAGCCCGAACCCTAACCTTAACCCTTCCCCGAAGCCTGACCCTCACCCGTCCCCTAATCCTAAGCCGTATGCTAACACTAACCCACGCCCTCACACGCACGCTCCCCCTAAAGCGTTGCCGTACCCTCACCTGGACCCGAAACCGTCCCCGTCCCCTAACCCTAACCCTAGCCCGAACCCTAACCCTAACCCTTGCCCGAAGCCTGACCCTCACCCGTCCCCTAATCCTAACCCGTACGCTAACACTAACCCGCGCCCTCACACGCACGCTCCCCCTAAATCGTTTCCATTCCCTCACCTGGACCCTAAACCTTCCCCATCCCCTAACCCTAACCCTAGCCCGAACCCTAACCCTAACCCTTCCCCGAAGCCTGACTCTCACCCGTCCCCTAATCCTAACCCGTACGCTAACACTAACCCGCGCCCTCACACGCACGCTCCCCCTAAAGCGTTGCCGTACCCTCACCTGGACCCGAAACCGTCCCCGTCCCCTAACCCTAACCCTAGCCCGAACCCTAACCCTAACCCTTCCCCGAAGCCTGACCCTCACCCGTCCCCTAAATCTAACCCGTACGCTAACACTAACACGCGCCCTCACACGCACGCTCCCCCTAAAGCGTTGCCGTACCCTCACCTGGACCCGAAACCGTCCCCGTCCCCTAACCCTAACCCTAGCCCGAACCCTAACCCTAACCCTTCCCCGAATCCTGACCCTCACCCGTCCCCTAATCCTAAGCCGTACGCTAACACTAAACCGCGCCCTCACACGCACGCTCCCCCTAAAGCGTTGCCGTACCCTCACCTGGACCCTAAACCGTCCCCGTCCCCTAACCCTAACCCTAGCCCGAACCCTAACCCTAACCCTTCCCCGAAGCCTGACCCTCACCCGTCCCCTAATCCTAACCCGTACGCTAACACTAACCCGCACCCTCACACGCACGCTCCCCCTAAAGCGTTGCCGTACCCTCACCTGGACCCTAAACCGTCCCCGTCCCCTAACCCTAACCCTAGCCCGAACCCTAACCCTAACCCTTCCCCGAAGCCTGACCCTCACCCGTCCCCTAATCCTAACCCGTACGCTAACACTAACCCGCGCCCTCACACGCACGCTCCCCCTAAAGCGTTGCCGTACCCTCACCTGGACCCTAAACCGTCCCCGTCCCCTAACCCTAACCCTAGCCCGAACCCTAACCCTAAACCTTCCCCGAAGCCTGACCCTCACCCGTCCCCTAATCCTAACCCGTACGCTAACACTAACCCGTGCCCTCACACGCACGCTCCCCCTAAAGCGTTGCCGTACCCTCACCTGGACCCTAAACCGTCCCCGTACCCTAACCCTAACCCTAGCCCGAACCCTAACCCTAACCCTTCCCAGAAGCCTGACCCTCACCCGTCCCCTAATCCTAAGCCGTATGCTAACACTAACCCGCGCCCTCACACGCACGCTCCCCCTAAAGCGTTGCCGTACCCTCACCTGGACCCTAAACCGTCCCCGTCCCCTAACCCTAACCCTAGCCCGAACCCTAACCCTAACCCTTCCCCGAAGCCTGACCCTCACCCGTCCCCTAATCCTAACCCATACGCTAACACTAACCCGCGCCCTCACACGCACGCTCCCCCTAAAGCGTTGCCGTACCCTCACCTGTACCCTAAACCGTCCCCGTCCCCTAACCCTAACCCTAGCCCGAACCCTAACCCTAACCCTTCCCCGAAGCCTGACCCTCACCCGTCCCCTAATCCTAAGCCGTATGCTAACACTAACCCGCGCCCTCACATTCACGCTCCCCCTAAAGCGTTGCCGTACCCTCACCTGGACCCGAAACCGTCCCCGTCCCCTAACCCTAACCCTAGCCCGAACCCTAACCCTAACCCTTCCCCGAAGCCTGACCCTCACCCGTCCCCTAATCCTAACCCGTACGCTAACACTAACCCGCGCCCTCACACGCACGCTCCCCCTAAATCGTTTCCGTTCCCTCACCTGGACCCTAAACCTTCCCCATCCCCTAACCCTAACCCTAGCCCGAACCCTAACCCTAACCCTTCCCCGAAGCCTGACTCTCACCCGTCCCCTAATCCTAACCCGTACGCTAACACTAACCCGCGCCCTCACACGCACGCTCCCCCTAAAGCGTTGCCGTACCCTCACCTGGACCCTAAACCGTCCCCGTCCCCTAACCCTAACCCTAGCCCGAACCCTAACCCTAACTCTTCCCCGAAGCCTGACCCTCACCCATCACCTAATCCTAAGCCGTACGCTACCACTAACCCGCGCCCTCACACGCATGCTCCCCCTAAAGCGTTGCCGTACCCTCGCCTGGACCCTAAACCGTTGCCGTCCCCTAACCCTAACCCTAGCCCGAACCCTAACCCTAACCCTTCCCCGAAGCCTGACCCACACCCGTCCCCTAATCCTAACCCGTACGCTAACACTAACCCGCGCCCTCACACGCACGCTCCCCCTAAAGCGTTGCCGTACCCTCACCTGGACCCTAAACCGTCCCCGTCCCTTAACCCTAACCCTAGCCCGAACCCTAACACTAACCCTTCCCCGAAGCCTGACCCTCACCCGTGCCCTAATCCTAACCCGTACGCTAACACTACCCCGCGCCCTCACACGCACGCTCCCCCTAAAGCGTTGCCGTACCCTCACCTGGACCCTAAACCGTCCCCGTCCCCTAACCCTAACCCTAGCCCGAACCCTAACCCTAACCCTTCCCCGAAGCCTGACCCTCACCCGTCCCCTAATCCTAACCGTACTCTAACACTACCCAGCGCCCTCACACGCACGCTCCCCCTAAAGCATTGCCGTACCCTCACCTGGACCCTAAACCGTCCCCGTCCCCTAACCCTAACCCTAGCCCGAACCCTAAACCTAACCCTTCCCCGAAGCCTGACCCTCACCCGTCCCCTAATCCTAAGCCGTACGCTAACACTAACACGCACCCTCACACGCACGCTCCCCCTAAAGCGTTGCCGTACCCTCACCTGGACCCTAAACCGTCCCCGTCCCCTAACCCTAACCCTAGCCCGAACCCTAACCCTAACCCTTCCCCGAAGCCTGACCCTCACCCGTCCCCTAATCCTAAGCCGTACGCTAACACTAACCCGCGCCCTCACACGCACGCTGCCCCTAAAGCGTTGCCGTAACCTCACCTGGACCGGAAACCGTCCCCGTCCCCTAACCCTAACCCTAGCCCGAACCCTAACCCTAACCCTTCCCCGAAGCCTGACCCTCACCCATCCCCTAATCCTAAGCCGTACGCTACCACTAACCCGCGCCCTCACACGCACACTCCCCATAAAGCGTTGCCGTACCCTCGCCTGGACCCTAAACCGTTCCCGTCCCCTAACCCTAACCCTAGCCCGAACCCTAACCCTAACCCTTCCCCGAAGCCTGACCCACACCCGTCCCCTAATCCTAACCCGTACGCTAACACTAACCCGCGCCCTCACACGCACGCTCCCCCTAAAGCGTTGCCGTACCCTCACCTGGACCCTAAACCGTCCCCGTCCCTTAACCCTAACCCTAGCCCGAACCCTAACCCTAACCCTTCCCCGAAGCCTGACCCTCACCCGTGCCCTAATCCTAACCCGTACGCTAACACTACCCCGCGCCCTCACACGCACGCTCCCCCTAAAGCGATGCCGTACCCTCACCTGGACCCTAAACCGTCCCCGTCCCCTAACCCTAACCCTAGCCCGAACCCTAACCCTAACTCTTCCCCGAAGCCTGACCCTCACCCGTCCCCTAATCCTAACCGTACTCTAACACTACCCAGCGCCCTCACACGCACGCTCCCCCTAAAGCATTGCCGTACCCTCACCTGGACCCTAAACCGTCCCCGTCCCCTAACCCTAACCCTAGCCCGAACCCTAAACCTAACCCTTCCCCGAAGCCTGACCCTCACCCGTCCCCTAATCCTAAGCCGTACGCTAACACTAACCCGCACCCTCACACGCACGCTCCCCCTAAAGCGTTGCCGTACCCTCACCTGGACCCGAAACCGTCCCCGTCCCCTAACCCTAACCCTAGCCCGAACCCTAACCCTAACCCTTCCCCGAAGCCTGACCCTCACCCGTCCCCTAATCCTAACCCGTACGCTAACACTAACCCGCGCCCTCACACGCACGCTCCCCCTAAAGCGTTGCCGTACCCTCACCTGGTCCCTAAACCGTCCCCGTCCCCTAACCCTAACCCTAGCCCGAACCCTAACCCTAACCCTTCCCCGAAGCCTGACCCTCACCCGTCCCCTAATCCTAAGCCGTATGCTAACACTAACCCGCGCCCTCACACGCACGCTCCCCCTAAAGCGTTGCCGTACCCTCACCTGGACCCGAAACCTTCCCCGTCCCCTAACCCTAACCCTAGCCCGAACCCTAACCCTAACCCTTCCCCGAAGCCTGACCCTCACCCGTCCCCTAATCCTAACCCGTACGCTAACACTAACACGCGCCCTCACACGCACGCTCCCCCTAAAGCTTTGCCGTACCCTCACCTGGACCCGAAACCGTCCCCGTCCCCTAACCCTAACCCTAGCCCGAACCCTAACCCTAACCCTTCCCCGAAGCCTGACCCTCACCCGTCCCCTAATCCTAACCCGTACGCTAACACTAACCCGCGCCCTCACACGCACGCTCCCCCTAAAGCGTTGCCGTACCCTCACCTGGACCCTAAACCGTCCCCGTCCCTTAACCCTAACCCTAGCCCGAACCCTAACCCTAACCCTTCCCCGAAGCCTGACCCTCACCCGTGCCCTAATCCTAACCCGTACGCTAACACTACCCCGCGCCCTCACACGCACGCTCCCCCTAAAGCGTTGCCGTACCCTCACCTGGACCCTAAACCGTCCCCGTCCCCTAACCCTAACCCTAGCCCGAACCCTAACCCTAACCCTTCCCCGAAGCCTGACCCTCACCCGTCCCCTAATCCTAACCGTACTCTAACACTACCCAGCGCCCTCACACGCACGCTCCCCCTAAAGCATTGCCGTACCCTCACCTGGACCCTAAACCGTCCCCGTCCCCTAACCCTAACCCTAGCCCGAACCCTAAACCTAACCCTTCCCCGAAGCCTGACCCTCACCCGTCCCCTAATCCTAAGCCGTACGCTAACACTAACCCGCACCCTCACACGCACGCTCCCCCTAAAGCGTTGCCGTACCCTCACCTGGACCCTAAACCGTCCCCGTCCCCTAACCCTAACCCTAGCCCGAACCCTAACCCTAACCCTTCCCCGAAGCCTGACCCTCACCCGTCCCCTAATCCTAACCCGTACGCTAACACTAACCCGCGCCCTCACACGCACGCTCCCACTAAAGCGTTGCCGTACCCTCACCTGGTCCCTAAACCGTCCCCGTCCCCTAACCCTAACCCTAGCCCGAACCCTAACCCTAACCCTTCCCCGAAGCCTGACCCTCACCCGTCCCCTAATCCTAACCCGTACGCTAACAGTAACCCGCGCCCTCACACGCACGCTCCCCCTAAAGCGTTGCCGTACCCTCACCTGGACCCTAAACCGTCCCCGTCCCCTAACCCTAACCCTAGCCCGAACCCTAACCCTAACCCTTCCCCGAAGCCTGACCCTCACCCGTCCCCTAATCCTAAGCCGTACGCTAACACTAACCCGCGCCCTCACACGCACGCTGCCCCTAAAGCGTTGCCGTAACCTCACCTGGACCGGAAACCGTCCCCGTCCCCTAACCCTAACCCTAGCCCGAACCCTAACCCTAACCCTTCCCCGAAGCCTGACCCTCACCCATCCCCTAATCCTAAGCCGTACGCTACCACTAACCCGCGCCCTCACACGCACACTCCCCATAAAGCGTTGCCGTACCCTCGCCTGGACGCTAAACCGTTCCCGTCCCCTAACCCTAACCCTAGCCCGAACCCTAACCCTAACCCTTCCCCGAAGCCTGACCCACACCCGTCCCCTAATCCTAACCCGTATGCTAACACTAACCCGCGCCCTCACACGCACGCTCCCCCAAAAGCGTTGCCGTACCCTCACCTGGACCCTAAACCGTCCCCGTCCCTTAACCCTAACCCTAGCCCGAACCCTAACCCTAACCCTTCCCCGAAGCCTGACCCTCACCTGTGCCCTAATCCTAACCCGTACGCTAACACTACCCCGCGCCCTCACACGCACGCTCCCCCTAAAGCGTTGCCGTACCCTCACCTGGACCCTAAACCGTCCCCGTCCCCTAACCCTAACCCTAGCCCGAACCCTAACCCTAACCCTTCCCCGAAGCCTGACCCTCACCCGTCCCCTAATCCTAACCGTACTCTAACACTACCCAGCGCCCTCACACGCACGCTCCCCCTAAAGCATTGCCGTACCCTCACCTGGACCCTAAACCGTCCCCGTCCCCTAACCCTAACCCTAGCCCGAACCCTAAACCTAACCCTTCCCCGAAGCCTGACCCTCACCCGTCCCCTAATCCTAAGCCGTACGCTAACACTAACCCGCACCCTCACACGCACGCTCCCCCTAAAGCGTTGCCGTACCCTCACCTGGACCCTAAACCGTCCCCGTCCCCTAACCCTAACCCTAGCCCGAACCCTAACCCTAACCCTTCCCCGAAGCCTGACCCTCACCCGTCCCCTAATCCTAACCTGTACGCTAACACTAACCCGCGCCCTCACACGCACGCTCCCCCTAAAGCGTTGCCGTACCCTCACCTGGTCCCTAAACCGTCCCCGTCCCCTAACCCTAACCCTAGCCCGAACCCTAACCCTAACCCTTCCCCGAAGCCTGACCCTCACCCGTCCCCTAATCCTAAGCCGTATGCTAACACTAACCCGCGCCCTCACACGCACGCTCCCCCTAAAGCGTTGCCGTACCCTCACCTGGACCCGAAACCGTCCCCGTCCCCTAACCCTAACCCTAGCCCGAACCCTAACCCTAACCCTTCCCCGAAGCCTGACCCTCACCCGTCCCCTAATCCTAACCCGTACGCTAACACTAACCCGCGCCCTCACACGCACGCTCCCCCTAAATCATTGCCGTTCCCTCACCTGGACCCTAAACCTTCCCCATCCCCTAACCCTAACCCTAGCCCGAACCCTAACCCTAACCATTCCCCGAAGCCTGACCCTCACCCGTCCCCTAATCCTAAGCCGTACGCTAACACTAACCCACGCCCTCACACGCACGCTCCCCCTAAAGCGTTGCCGTACCCTCACCTGGACCCTAAACCGTCCCCGTCCCCTAACCCTAACCCTAGCCCGAACCCTAACCCTAACCCTTCCCCGAAGCCTGACCCTCACCCGTCCCCTAATCCTAAGCCGTACGCTAACACTAACCCGCGCCCTCACACGCACGCTCCCCCTAAAGCGTTGCCGTACCCTCACCTGGTCCCTAAACCGTCCCCGTCCCCTAACCCTAACCCTAGCCCGAACCCTAACCCTAACCCTTCCCCGAAGCCTGACCCTCACCCGTCCCCTAATCCTAAGCCGTACGCTAACACTAAACCGCACCCTCACACGCACGCTCCCCCTAAAGCGTTGCCGTACCCTCACCTGGACCCTAAACCGTCCCGGTCCCCTAACCCTAACCCTAGCCCGAACCCAAACCCTAACCCTTCCCCGAAGCCTGACCCTCACCCGTCCCCTAATCCTAACCCGTACGCTAACACTAACCCGCGCCCTCACACGCACGCTCCCCCTAAAGCGTTGCCGTACCCTCACCTGGACCCTAAACCGTCCCCGTCCCCTAACCCTAACCCTAGCCCGAACGCTAACCCTAACCCTTCCCCGAAGCCTGACCCTCACCCGTCCCCTAATCCTAAGCCGTATGCTAACACTAACCCGCGCCCTCACACGCACGCTCCCCCTAAAGCGTTGCCGTACCCTCACCTGGACCCGAAACCGTCCCCGTCCCCTAACCCTAACCCTAGCCCGAACCCTAACCCTAACCCTTCCCAGAAGCCTGACCCTCACCCGTCCCCTAATCCTAACCCGTACGCTAACACTAACACGCGCCCTCACACGCACGCTCCCCCTAAAGCTTTGCCGTACCCTCACCTGGACCCGAAACCGTCCCCGTCCCCTAACCCTAACCCTAGCCCGAACCCTAACCCTAACCCTTCCCCGAAGCCTGACCCTCACCCGTCCCCTAATCCTAACCCGTACGCTAACACTAACCCGCGCCCTCACACGCACGCTCCCCCTAAAGCGTTGCCGTACCCTCACCTGGACCCTAAACCGTCCCCGTCCCCTAACCCTAACCCTAGCCCGAACCCTAACCCTAACCCTTCCCCGAAGCCTGACCCTCACCCGTCCCCTAATCCTAACCCGTACGCTAACACTAACCCACGCCCTCACACGCACGCTCCCCCTAAAGCGTTGCCGTACCCTCACCTGGACCCGAAACCGTCCCCGTCCCCTAACCCTAACCCTAGTCCGAACCCTAACCCTAACCCTTCCCCGAAGCCTGACCCTCACCCGTCCCCTAATCCTAAGCCGTACGCTAACACTAACCCGCGCCCTCACACGCACGCTCCCCCTAAAGCGTTGCCGTACCCTCACCTGGACCCTCAATCGTCCCCGTCCCCTAACCCTAACCCTAGCCCGAACCCTAACCCTAACCCTTCCCCGAAGCCTGACCCTCACCTGTCCCCTAATCCTAAGCCGTACGCTAACACTAACCCGCGCCCTCACACGCACGCTCCCCCTAAAGCGTTGCCGTACCCTCACCTGGACCCTAAACCGTCCCCGTCCCCTAACCCTAACCCTAGCCCGAACCCTAACCCTAACCCTTCCCCGAAGCCTGACCCTCACCCGTCCCCTAATCCTAAGCCGTACGCTAACACTAACCCGCACCCTCACACGCACGCTCCCCCTAAAGCGTTGCCGTACACTCACCTGGACCCTAAACCGTCCCCGTCCCCTAACCCTAACCCTAGCCCGAACCCTAACCCTAACCCTTCCCCGAAGCCTGACCCTCACCCGTCCCCTAATCCTAAGCCGTACGCTAACACTAACCCGCGCCCTCACACGCACGCTCCCCCTAAAGCATTGCCGTACCCTCACCTGGACCCTAAACCGTCCCTGTCCCCTAACCCTAACCCTAGCCCGAACCCTAACCCTAACCCTTCCCCGAAGCCTGACCCTCAACCGTCCCCTAATCCTAAGCCGTACGCTAACACTAACCCGCGCCCTCACACGCACGCTCCCCCTAAAGCGTTGCCGTACCCTCACCTGGACCCTAAACCGTCCCCGTCCCCTAACCCTAACCCTAGCCCGAACCCTAACCCTAACCCTTCCCCGAAGCCTGACCCTCACCCGTCCCCTAATCCTAACCCGTACGCTAACACTAACCCGCGCCCTCACACGCACGCTCCCCCTAAAGCGTTGCCGTACCCTCACCTGGACCCTAAACCGTCCCCGTCCCCTAACCCTAACCCTAGCCCGAACCCTAACCCTAACCCTTCCCCGAAGCCTGACCCTCACCCGTCCCCTAATCCTAACCCGTACGCTAACACTAACCCGCGCCCTCACACGCACGCTCCCCCTAAAGCGTTGCCGTACCCTCACCTGGACCCGAAACCGTCCCCGTCCCCTAACCCTAACCGTAGCCCGAAACCTAACCCTAACCCTTCCCCGAAGCCTGACCCTCACCCGTCCCCTAATCCTAAGCCGTACGCTAACACTAACCCGCACCCTCACACGCACGCTCCCCCTAAAGCGTTGCCGTACCCTCACCTGGACCCTAAACCGTCCCCGTCCCCTAACCCTAACCCTAGCCCGAAACCTAACCCTAACCCTTCCCCGAAGCCTGACCCTCACCCGTCCCCTAATCCTAAGCCGTACGCTAACACTAACGCGCGCCCTCACACGCACGATCCCCCTAAAGCGTTGCCGTACCCTCACCTGGACCCTAAACCGTCCCCGTCCCCTAACCCTAACCCTAGCCCGAACCCTAACCCTAACCCTTCCCCGAAGCCTGACCCTCACCCGTCCCCTAATCCTAAGCCGTACGCTAACACTAACGCGCGCCCTCACACGCACGCTCCCCCTAAAGCGTTGCCGTACCCTCACCTGGACCCTAAACCGTCCCCGTCCCCTAACCCTAACCCTAGCCCGAACCCTAACCCTAAACCTTCCCCGAAGCCTGACCCTCACCTGTCCCCTAAACCTAACCCGTACGCTAACACTAACCCACGCCCTCACACGCACGCTCACCCTAAAGCGTTGCCGTACCCTCACCTGGACCCTAAACCGTCCCCGTCCCCTAACCCTAACCCTAGCCCGAACCCTAACCCTAACCCTTCCCCGAAGCCTGACCCTCACCCGTCCCCTAATCCTAAGCCGTACGCTACCACTAACCCGCGCCCTCACACGCACGCTCCCCCTAAAGCGTTGCCGTACCCTCACCTGGACCCTAAACCGTCCCCGTCCCCTAACCCTAACCCTAGCCCGAACCCTAACCCTAACCCTTCCCCGAAGCCTGACCCTCACCCGTCCCCTAATCCTAACCCGTACGCTAACACTAACCCGCGCCCTCACACGCACGCTTCCCCTAAAGCGTTGCCGTACCCTCACCTGGACCCTAAACCGTCCCTGTCCCCTAACCCTAACCCTAGCCCGAACCCTAACCCTAACCCTTCCCCGAAGCCTGACACTCACCTGTCCCCTAATCCTAACCCGTACGCTAACACTAATCCGCGCCCTCACACGCACGCTCCACCGAAAGCGTTGCCGTACCCTCACCTGGACCCTAAACCGTCCCCGTCCCCTAACCCTAACCCTAGCCCGAACCCTAACCCTAACCCTTCCCCGAAGCCTGACCCTCACCCGTCCCCTAATCCTAAGCCTTACGCTAACACTAACGCGCGCCCTCACACGCACGCTCCCCCTAAAGCGTTGCCGTACCCTCACCTGGACCCTAAACCGTCCCCGTCCCCTAACCCTAACCCTAGCCCGAACCCTAACCCTAACCCTTCCCCGAAGCCTGACCCTCACCCGTCCCCTAATCCTAACCCATACGCTAACAGTAACCCACGCCCTCACACGCACGCTCCCCCTAAAGCGTTGCCGTACCCTCACCTGGACCCTAAACCGTCCCCGTCCCCTAACCCTAACCCTAGCCCGAACCCTAACCCTAACCCTTCCCCGAAGCCTGACCCTCACCCGTCCCCTAATCCTAACCCGTACGCTAACACTAACCCGCGCCCTCACACGCACGCTCCCCCTAAAGCGTTGCCGTACCCTCACCTGGACCCTAAACCGTCCCCGTCCCCTAACCCTAACCCTAGCCCGAACCCTAACCCTAACCCTTCCCCGAAGCCTGACCCTCAACCGTCTCCTAATCCTAACCCGTACGCTAACACTAACCCACGCCCTCACACGCACGCTCCCCCTAAAGCGTTGCCGTACCCTCACCTGGACCCTAAACCGTCCCCGTCCCCTAACCCTAACCCTATCCCGAACCCTAACCCTAACACTTCCCCGAAGCCTGACCCTCACCCGTCCCCTAATCCTAAGCCGTACGCTAACACTAACGCGCGCCCTCACACGCACGATCCCCCTAAAGCGTTGCCGTACCCTCACCTGGACCCTAAACCGTCCCCGTCCCCTAACCCTAACCCTAGCCCGAACCCTAACCCTAACACTTCCCCGAAGCCTGACCCTCACCCGTCCCCTAATCCTAAGCCGTACGCTAACACTAACGCGCGCCCTCACACGCACGCTCCCCCTAAAGCGTTGCCGTACCCTCACCTGGACCCTAAACCGTCCCCGTCCCCTAACCCTAACCCTAGCCCGAACCCTAACCCTAAACCTTCCCCGAAGCCTGACCCTCACCTGTCCCCTAAACCTAACCCGTACGCTAACACTAACCCACGCCCTCACACGCACGCTCACCCTAAAGCGTTGCCGTACCCTCACCTGGACCCTAAACCGTCCCCGTCCCCTAACCCTAACCCTAGCCCGAACCCTAACCCTAACCCTTCCCCGAAGCCTGACCCTCACCCGTCCCCTAATCCTAAGCCGTACGCTACCACTAACCCGCGCCCTCACACGCACGCTCCCCCTAAAGCGTTGCCGTACCCTCACCTGGACCCTAAACCGTCCCCGTCCCCTAACCCTAACCCTAGCCCGAACCCTAACCCTAACCCTTCCCCGAAGCCTGACCCTCACCCGTCCCCTAATCCTAACCCGTACGCTAACACTAACCCGCGCCCTCACACGCACGCTTCCCCTAAAGCGTTGCCGTACCCTCACCTGGACCCTAAACCGTCCCTGTCCCCTAACCCTAACCCTAGCCCGAACCCTAACCCTAACCCTTCCCCGAAGCCTGACACTCACCTGTCCCCTAATCCTAACCCGTACGCTAACACTAATCCGCGCCCTCACACGCACGCTCCACCGAAAGCGTTGCCGTACCCTCACCTGGACCCTAAACCGTCCCCGTCCCCTAACCCTAACCCTAGCCCGAACCCTAACCCTAACCCTTCCCCGAAGCCTGACCCTCACCCGTCCCCTAATCCTAAGCCTTACGCTAACACTAACGCGCGCCCTCACACGCACGCTCCCCCTAAAGCGTTGCCGTACCCTCACCTGGACCCTAAACCGTCCCCGTCCCCTAACCCTAATCCTATCCCGAACCCTAACCCTAACACTTCCCCGAAGCCTGACCCTCACCCGTCCCCTAATCCTAACCCGTACGCTAACACTAACCCTCGCCCTCACACGCACGCTCCCCCTAAAGCGTTGCCGTACCCTCACCTGGACCCTAAACCATCCCCGTCCCCTAACCCTAACCCTAGCCCGAACCCTAACCCAACCCTTCCCCGAAGCCTGACCCGCACCTGTCCCCTAATCCTAACCCGTACGCTAACACTAACCCGCGCCCACACACGCACGCTCCACCGAAAGCGTTGCCGTACCCTCACCTGGACCCTAAACCGTCCCCGTCCCCTAACCCTAACCCTAGCCCGAACCCTAACCCTAACCCTTCCCCGAAGCCTGACCCTCACCCGTCCCCTAATGCTAAGCCGTACGCTAACACTAACGCGCGCCCTCACACGCACGCTCCCCCTAAAGCGTTGCCGTACCCTCACCTGGACCCTAAACCGTCCCCGTCCCCTAACCCTAACCCTAGCCCGAACCCTAACCCTAACCCTTCCCCGAAGCCTGACCCTCACCCGTCCCCTAATCCTAACCCGTACGCTAACAGTAACCCACGCCCTCACACGCACGCTCCCCCTAAAGCGTTGCCGTACCCTCACCTGGACCCTAAACCGTCCCCGTCCCCTAACCCTAACCCTAGCCCGAACCCTAACCCTAACCCTTCCCCGAAGCCTGACCCTCACCCGTCCCCTAATCCTAACCGTACTCTAACACTACCCAGCGCCCTCACACGCACGCTCCCCCTAAAGCATTGCCGTACCCTCACCTGGACTCTAAACCGTCCCTGTCCCCTAACCCTAACCCTAGCCCGAACCCTAACCCTAATCCTTCCCTGAAGCCTGACCCTCACCCGTCCCTTAATACTAACCGTACGCTAACACTAACCCGCGCCCTCACACGCACGACCCCACTAAAGCATTGCCATACCCTCACCTGGACCCTAAACCGTCCCCGTCCCCTAACCCTAACCCTAGCCCGAACCCTAACCCTAACCCTTCCCCGAAGCCTGACCCTCACCCGTCCCTTAATACTAAACCGTACGCTAACACTAACCCGCGCCCTCACACGCACGCTCCCCCTAAAACATTGCCATACCCTCACCTGGACCCTAAACCGTCCCCGTCCCCTAACCCTAACCCTAGCCCGAACCCTAAACCTAACCCTTCCCCGAAGCCTGACCCTCACCCGTCCCCTAATCCTAACCCGTACGCTAACACTAACCCGCGCCCTCACACGCACGCTCCCCGTAAAGCGTTGCCGTACTCTCACCTGGAACCTAAACAGTCCCCGTCCCCTAACCCTAACCCTAGCCCGAACCCTAACCCTAACCCTTCCCCGAAGCCTGACCCTCAACCGTCCCCTACTCCTAACCCGTACGCTAACACTAACCCGCGCCCTCACACGCACGTTCCCCCTAAAGCATTGCCGTACCCTCACCTGGACCCTAAACCGTCCCCGTCCCGTAACCCTAACCCTAGCCCGAAACCTAACCCTAACACTTCCCCGAAGCCTGACCCTCACCCGTCCCCTAATCCTAACCCGTACGCTAACACTAACCCGCCCCCTCACACGCACGCTCCCCCTAAAGCGTTGCCGTACCCTCACCTGGACGCTAAACCGTCCCCGTCCCCTAACCCTAACCCTAGGCCGAACCCTAACCCTAACTCTTCCCCGAAGCCTGACCCTCACCCGTCCCCTAATCCTAACCCGTACGCTAACACTAACCCGCGCCCTCACACGCACGCTCCCCCTAAAGCCTTGCCGTACCCTCACCTGGACCCTAAACCGTCCCCGTTCCCTAACCCTAACCCTAGCCCGAACCCTAACCCTAACCCTTCCCCGAAGCCTGACCCTCACCCGTCCCCTAATCCTAACCCGTACGCTAACACTAACCCGCGCCCTCACACGCACGCTCCCCCTAAAGCGTTGCCGTACCCTCACCTGGACCCGAAACCGTCCCCGTCCCCTAACCCTAACCCTAGCCCGAACCCTAACCCTAACCCTTCCCCGAAGCCTGACCCTCACCCGTCCCCTAATCCTAAGCCGTACGCTAACACTAACCCGCGCCCTCACACGCACGCTCCCCCTAAAGCGTTGCCGTACCCTCACCTGGACCCTAAATCGTCCCCGTCCCCTAACCCTAACCCTAGCCCGAACCCTAACCCTAACCCTTCCCCGAAGCCTGACCCTCACCTGTCCCCTAATCCTAAGCCGTACGCTAACACTAACCGGCGCCCTCACACGCACGCTCCCCCTAAAGCGTTGCCGTACCCTCACCTGGACCCTAAACCGTCCCCGTCCCCTAACCCTAACCCTAGCCCGAACCCTAACCCTAACCCTTCCCCGAAGCCTGACCCTCACCCGTCCCCTAATCCTAAGCCGTACGCTAGCACTAACCCGCACCCTCACACGCACGCTCCCCCTAAAGCGTTGCCGTACCCTCACCTGGACCCTAAACCGTCCCCGTCCCCTAACCCTAACCCTAGCCCGAACCCTAACCCTAACCCTTCCCCGAAGCCTGACCCTCACCCGTCCCCTAATCCTAACCCGTACGCTAACACTAACCCACGCCCTCACACGCACGCTCCCCCTAAAGCATTGCCGTACCCTCACCTGGACCCTAAACCGTCCCCGTCCCGTAACCCTAACCCTAGCCCGAAACCTAACCCTAACACTTCCCCGAAGCCTGACCCTCACCCGTCCCCTAATCCTAACCCGTACGCTAACACTAACCCGCGCCCTCACACGCACGCTCCCCCTAAAGCGTTGCCGTACCCTCACCTGGACCCTAAACCTTCCCTGTCCCCTAACCCTAACCCTAGCCCGTACCCTAACCCTAACCCTTCCCCGAAGCCTGACACTCAACCGTCCCCTAATCCTAACGCGTACGCTAACACTAACCCGCGCCCTCACACGCACGCTCCCCCTAAAGCGTTGCCGTACCCTCACCTGGACCCTAAACCGTCCCCGTCCCCTAACCCTAACCCTAGCCCGAACCCTAACCCTAACCCTTCCCCGAAGCCTGACCCTCACCCGTCCCCTAATCCTAACCCGTACGCTAACACTAACCCGCGCCCTCACACGCACGCTCCCCCTAAAGCGTTGCCGTACCCTCACCTGGACCCTAAACCGTCCCCGTCCCCTAACCCTAACCCTAGCCCGAACCCTAACCCTAACCCTTCCCCGAAGCCTGACCCTCAACCGTCTCCTAATCCTAACCCGTACGCTAACACTAACCCACGCCCTCACACGCACGCTCCCCCTAAAGCGTTGCCGTACCCTCACCTGGACCCTAAACCGTCCCCGTCCCCTAACCCTAACCCTATCCCGAACCCTAACCCTAACACTTCCCTGAAGCCTGACCCTCACCCGTCCCCTAATCCTAACCCGTACGCTAACACTATCCCTCGCCCTCACACGCACGCTCCCCCTAAAGCGTTGCCGTACCCTCACCTGGACCCTAAACCGTCCCCGTCCCCTAACCCTAACCCTAGCCCGAACCCTAACCCTAACCCTTCCCCGAAGCCTGACCCTCACCTGTCCCCTAATCCTAACCCGTACGCTAACACTAACCCGCGCCCTCACACGCACGCTCCCCCTAAAGCGTTGCCGTACCCTCACCTGGACCCTAAACCGTCCCCGTCCCCTAACCCTAACCCTAGCCCGAACCCTAACCCTAACCCTTCCCCGAAGCCTGACCCTCACCCGTCCCCTAATCCTAAGCCGTACGCTAACATTAACGCGCGCCCTCACACGCACGCTCCCCCTAAAGCGTTGCCGTACCCTCACCTGGACCCTAAACCGTCCCCGTCCCCTAACCCTAACCCTAGCCCGAACCCTAACCCTAACCCTTCCCCGAAGCCTGACCCTCACCCGTCCCCTAATCCTAACCCGTACGCTAACAGTAACCCACGCCCTCACACGCACGCTCCCCCTAAAGCGTTGCCGTACCCTCACCTGGACCCTAAACCGTCCCTGTCCCCTAACCCTAACCCTAGCCCGAACCCTAACCCTAACCCTTCCCCGAAGCCTGACCCTCACCCGTCCCCTAATCCTAACCCGTACGCTAACACTAACCCGCGCCCTCACACGCACGCTCCCCCTAAAGCGTTGCCGTACCCTCACCTGGACCCTAAACCGTCCCCGTCCCCTAACCCTAACCCTAGCCCGAACCCTAACCCTAACCCTTCCCCGAAGCCTGACCCTCAACCGTCTCCTAATCCTAACCCGTACGCTAACACTAACCCACGCCCTCACACGCACGCTCCCCCTAAAGCGTTGCCGTACCCTCACCTGGACCCTAAACCGTCCCCGTCCCCTAACCCTAACCCTAGCCCGAACCCTAACCCTAACACTTCCCCGAAGCCTGACCCTCACCCGTCCCCTAATCCTAACCCGTACGCTAACACTAACCCTCGCCCTCACACGCACGCTCCCCCTAAAGCGTTGCCGTACCCTCACCTGGACCCTAAACCGTCCCCGTCCCCTAACCCTAACCCTAGCCCTAACCCTAACCCTAACCCTTCCCCGAAGCCTGACCCTCACCCGTCCCCTAATCCTAAGCCGTACGCTAGCACTAACCCGCACCCTCACACGCACGCTCCCCCTAAAGCGTTGCCGTACCCTCACCTGGACCCTACACCGTCCCCGTCCCCTAACCCTAACCCTATCCCGAACCCTAACCCTAACACTTCCCTGAAGCCTGACCCTCACCCGTCCCCTAATCCTAACCCGTACGCTAACACTATCCCTCGCCCTCACACGCACGCTCCCCCTAAAGCGTTGCCGTACCCTCACCTGGACCCTAAACCGTCCCCGTCCTCTAACCCTAACCCTAGCCCGAACCCTAACCCTAACCCTTCCCCGAAGCCTGACCCTCACCTGTCCCCTAATCCTAACCCGTACGCTAACACTAACCCGCGCCCTCACACGCACGCTCCACCGAAAGCGTTGCCGTACCCTCACCTGGACCCTAAACCGTCCCCGTCCCCTAACCCTAACCCTAGCCCGAACCCTAACCCTAACCCTTCCCCGAAGCCTGACCCTCACCCGTCCCCTAATCCTAAGCCGTACGCTAACATTAACGCGCGCCCTCACACGCACGCTCCCCCTAAAGCGTTGCCGTACCCTCACCTGGACCCTAAACCGTCCCCGTCCCCTAACCCTAACCCTAGCCCGAACCCTAACCCTAACCCTTCCCCGAAGCCTGACCCTCACCCGTCCCCTAATCCTAACCCGTACGCTAACAGTAACCCACGCCCTCACACGCACGCTCCCCCTAAAGCGTTGCCGTACCCTCACCTGGACCCTAAACCGTCCCTGTCCCCTAACCCTAACCCTAGCCCGAACCCTAACCCTAACCCTTCCCCGAAGCCTGACCCTCACCCGTCCCCTAATCCTAACCCGTACGCTAACACTAACCCGCGCCCTCACACGCACGCTCCCCCTAAAGCGTTGCCGTACCCTCACCTGGACCCTAAACCGTCCCCGTCCCCTAACCCTAACCCTAGCCCGAACCCTAACCCTAACCCTTCCCCGAAGCCTGACCCTCAACCGTCTCCTAATCCTAACCCGTACGCTAACACTAACCCACGCCCTCACACGCACGCTCCCCCTAAAGCGTTGCCGTACCCTCACCTGGACCCTAAACCGTCCCCGTCCCCTAACCCTAACCCTAGCCCGAACCCTAACCCTAACACTTCCCCGAAGCCTGACCCTCACCCGTCCCCTAATCCTAACCCGTACGCTAACACTAACCCTCGCCCTCACACGCACGCTCCCCCTAAAGCGTTGCCGTACCCTCACCTGGACCCTAAACCGTCCCCGTCCCCTAACCCTAACCCTAGCCCTAACCCTAACCCTAACCCTTCCCCGAAGCCTGACCCTCACCTGTCCCCTAATCCTAACCCGTACGCTAACACTAACCCGCGCCCTCACACGCACGCTCCACCGAAAGCGTTGCCGTACCCTCACCTGGACCCTAAACCGTCCCCGTCCCCTAACCCTAACCCTAGCCCGAACCCTAACCCTAACCCTTCCCCGAAGCCTGAACCTCACCCGTCCCCTAATCCTAAGCCGTACGCTAACACTAACGCGCGCCCTCACACGCACGCTCCCCCTAAAGCGTTGCCGTACCCTCACCTGGACCCTAAACCGTCCCCGTCCCCTAACCCTAACCCTAGCCCGAACCCTAACCCTAACCCTTCCCCGAAGCCTGACCCTCACCCGTCCCCTAATCCTAACCGAACGCTAACAGTAACCCACGCCCTCACACGCACGCTCCCCCTAAAGCGTTGCCGTACCCTCACCTGGACCCTAAACCGTCCCCGTCCCCTAACCCTAACCCTAGCCCGAACCCTAACCCTAACCCTTCCCCGAAGCCTGACCCTCACCCGTCCCCTAATCCTAACCCGTACGCTAACACTAACCCGCGCCCTCACACGCACGCTCCCCCTAAAGCGTTGCCGTACCCTCACCTGGACCCTAAACCTTCCCTGTCCCCTAACCCTAACCCTAGCCCGTACCCTAACCCTAACCCTTCCCCGAAGCCTGACACTCAACCGTCCCCTAATCCTAACGCGTACGCTAACACTAACCCGCGCCCTCACACGCACGCTCCCCCTAAAGCGTTGCCGTACCCTCACCTGGACCCTAAACCGTCCCCGTCCCCTAACCCTAACCCTAGCCCGAACCCTAACCCTAACCCTTCCCCGAAGCCTGACCCTCACCCGTCCCCTAATCCTAACCCGTACGCTAACAGTAACCCACGCCCTCACACGCACGCTCCCCCTAAAGCGTTGCCGTACCCTCACCTGGACCCTAAACCGTCCCCGTCCCCTAACCCTAACCCTAGCCCGAACCCTAACCCTAACACTTCCCCGAAGCCTGACCCTCACCCGTCCCCTAATCCTAACCCGTACGCTAACACTAACCCGCGCCCTCACACGCACGCTCCCCCTAAAGCGTTGCCGTACCCTCACCTGGACCCTAAACCGTCCCCGTCCCCTAACCCTAACCCTAGCCCGAACCCTAACCCTAACCCTTCCCCGAAGCCTGACCCTCAACCGTCTCCTAATCCTAACCCGTACGCTAACACTAACCCACGCCCTCACACGCACGCTCCCCCTAAAGCGTTGCCGTACCCTCACCTGGACCCTAAACCGTCCCCGTCCCCTAACCCTAACCCTAGCCCGAACCCTAACCCTAACACTTCCACGAAGCCTGACCCTCACCCGTCCCCTAATCCTAACCCGTACGCTAACACTAACCCTCGCCCTCACACGCACGCTCCCCCTAAAGCGTTGCCGTACCCTCACCTGGACCCTAAACCGTCCCCGTCCCCTAACCCTAACCCTAGCCCTAACCCTAACCCTAACCCTTCCCCGAAGCCTGACCCTCACCTGTCCCCTAATCCTAAACCGTACGCTAACACTAACCCGCGCCCTCACACGCACGCTCCACCGAAAGCGTTGCCGTACCCTCACCTGGACCCTAAACCGTCCCCGTCCCCTAACCCTAACCCTAGCCCGAACCCTAACCCTAACCCTTCCCCGAAGCCTGACCCTCACCCGTCCCCTAATCGTAAGCCGTACGCTAACACTAACGCGCGCCCTCACACGCACGCTCCCCCTAAAGCGTTGCCATACCCTCACCTGGACCCTAAACCGTCCCCGTCCCCTAACCCTAACCCTAGCCCGAACCCTAACCCTAACCCTTCCCCGAAGCCTGACCCTCACCCGTCCCCTAATCCTAACCGAACGCTAACAGTAACCCACGCCCTCACACGCACGCTCCCCCTAAAGCGTTGCCGTACCCTCACCTGGACCCTAAACCGTCCCCGTCCCCTAACCCTAACCCTATCCCGAACCCTAACCCTAACCCTTCCCCGAAGCCTGAACCTCACCCGTCCCCTAATCCTAAGCCGTACGCTAACACTAACGCGAGCCCTCACACGCACGCTCCCCCTAAAGCGTTGCCGTACCCTCACCTGGACCCTAAACCGTCCCCGTCCCCTAACCCTAACCCTAGCCCGAACCCTAACCCTAACCCTTCCCCGAAGCCTGACCCTCACCCGTCCCCTAATCCTAAGCCGTACGCTAGCACTAACCCGCACCCTCACACGCACGCTCCCCCTAAAGCGTTGCCGTACCCTCACCTGGACCCTAAACCGTCCCCGTCCCCTAACCCTAACCCTAGCCCGAACCCTAACCCTAACCCTTCCCCGAAGCCTGACCCTCACCCGTCCCCTAATCCTAACCAGTACGCTAACACTAACCCGCGCCCTCACACGCACGCTCCCCCTAAAGCATTGCCGTACCATCACCTGGACCCTAAACCGTCCCCGTCCCGTAACCCTAACCCTAGCCCAAAACCTAACCCTAACACTTCCCCGAAGCCTGACCCTCACCCGTCCCCTAATCCTAACCCGTACGCTAACACTAACCCGCGCCCTCACACGCACGCTCCCCCTAAAGCGTTGCCGTACCCTCACCTGGACCCTAAACCTTCCCTGTCCCCTAACCCTAACCCTAGACCGTACCCTAACCCTAACCCTTCCCCGAAGCCTGACACTCAACCGTCCCCTAATCCTAACGCGTACGCTAACACTAACCCGCGCCCTCACACGCACGCTCCCCCTAAAGCGTTGCCGTACCCTCACCTGGACCCTAAACCGTCCCCGTCCCCTAACCCTAACCCTAGCCCGAACCCTAACCCTAACCCTTCCCCGAAGCCTGACCCTCACCCGTCCCCTAATCCTAACCCGTACGCTAACACTAACCCGCGCCCTCACACGCACGCTCCCCCTAAAGCGTTGCCGTACCCTCACCTGGACCCTAAACCGTCCCCGTCCCCTAACCCTAACCCTAGCCCGAACCCTAACCCTAACCCTTCCCCGAAGCCTGACCCTCAACCGTCTCCTAATCCTAACCCGTACGCTAACACTAACCCACGCCCTCACACGCACGCTCCCCCTAAAGCGTTGCCGTACCCTCACCTGGACCCTAAACCGTCCCCGTCCCCTAACCCTAACCCTATCCCGAACCCTAACCCTAACACTTCCCTGAAGCCTGACCCTCACCCGTCCCCTAATCCTAACCCGTACGCTAACACTATCCCTCGCCCTCACACGCACGCTCCCCCTAAAGCGTTGCCGTACCCTCACCTGGACCCTAAACCGTCCCCGTCCCCTAACCCTAACCCTAGCCCGAACCCTAACCCTAACCCTTCCCCGAAGCCTGACCCTCACCTGTCCCCTAATCCTAACCCGTACGCTAACACTAACCCGCGCCCTCACACGCACGCTCCACCGAAAGCGTTGCCGTACCCTCACCTGGACCCTAAACCGTCCCCGTCCCCTAACCCTAACCCTAGCCCGAACCCTAACCCTAACCCTTCCCCGAAGCCTGACCCTCACCCGTCCCCTAATCCTAAGCCGTACGCTAACATTAACGCGCGCCCTCACATGCACGCTCCCCCTAAAGCATTGCCGTACCCTCACCTGGACCCTAAACCGTCCCCGTCCCCTAACCCTAACCCTAGCCCGAACCCTAACCCTAACCCTTCCCCGAAGCCTGACCCTCACCCGTCCCCTAATCCTAACCCGTACGCTAACAGTAACCCACGCCCTCACACGCACGCTCCCCCTAAAGCGTTGCCGTACCCTCACCTGGACCCTAAACCGTCCCTGTCCCCTAACCCTAACCCTAGCCCGAACCCTAACCCTAACCCTTCCCCGAAGCCTGACCCTCACCCGTCCCCTAATCCTAACCCGTACGCTAACACTAACCCGCGCCCTCACACGCACGCTCCCCCTAAAGCGTTGCCGTACCCTCACCTGGACCCTAAACCGTCCCCGTCCCCTAACCCTAACCCTAGCCCGAACCCTAACCCTAACCCTTCCCCGAAGCCTGACCCTCACCCGTCCCTTAATACTAACCCGTACGCTAACACTAACCCGCGCCCTCATACGCACGCCCCCACTAAAGCATTGCCATACCCTCACCTGGAACCTAAACCGTCCCCGTCCCCTAACCCTAACCCTAGCCCGAACCCTAACCCTAACACTTCCCCGAAGCCTGACCCTCACCCGTCCCTTAATACTAAACCGTACGCTAACACTAACCCGCGCCCTCACACGCACACTCCCCCTAAAGCATTGCCATACCCTCACCTGGACCCTAAACCGTCCCCGTCCCCTAACCCTAACCCTAGCCCGAACCCTAAACCTAACCCTTCCCCGAAGCCTGACCCTCACCCGTCCCCTAATCCTAACCCGTACGCTAACACTAACCCGCGCCCTCACACGCACGCTCCCCGTAAAGCGTTGCCGTACTCTCACCTGGAACCTAAACAGTCCCCGTCCCCTAACCCTAACCCTAGCCCGAACCCTAACCCTAAACCTTCCCCGAAGCCTGACCCTCAACCGTCCCCTACTCCTAACCCGTACGCTAACACTAACCCGCGCCCTCACACGCACGTTCCCCCTAAAGCGTTGCCGTACCCTCACCTGGACCCTAATACGTCCCCGTCCCCTAACCCTAACCCTAGCCCGAAACCTAACCCTAACACTTCCCCGAAGCCTGACCCTCACCCGTCCCCTAATCCTAACCCGTACGCTAACACTAACCCGCGCCCTCACACGCACGCTCCCCCTAAAGCGTTGCCGTACCCTCACCTGGAACCTAAACCGTCCCCGTCCCCTAACCCTAACCCTAGGCCGAACCCTAACCCTAACTCTTCCCCGAAGCCTACCCTCATCCGTCCCCTAATCCTAACCCGTACGCTAACACTAACCCGCGCCCTCACACGCACGCTCCCCCTAAAGCGTTGCCGTACCCTCACCTGGACCCTAAACCGTCCCCGTTCCCTAACCCTAACCCTAGCCCGAACCCTAACCCTAACCCTTCCCCGAAGCCTGACCCTCACCCGTCCCCTAATCCTAACCCGTACGCTAACACTAACACGCGCCCTCACACACACGCTCCCCCTAAAGCGTTGCCGTACCCTCACCTGGACCCGAAACCGTCCCCGTCCCCTAACCCTAACCCTAGCCCGAACCCTAACCCTAACCCTTCCCCGAAGCCTGACCCTCACCCGTCCCCTAATCCTAACCCGTACGCTAACACTAACCCGCGCCCTCACACGCACGCTCCCCCTAAAGCGTTGCCGTACCCTCACCTGGACCCTAAACCGTCCCCGTCCCCTAACCCTAACCCTAGCCCGAACCCTAACCCTAACCCTTCCCCGAAGCCTGACCCTCACCCATCCCCTAATCCTAAGCCGTACGCTACCACTAACCCGCGCCTTCACACGCACGCTCCCCCTAAAGCGTTGCCGTACCCTCACCTGGACCCTAAACCGTCCCCGTCCCCTAACCCTAACCCTAGCCCGAACCCTAACCCTAACCCTTCCCCGAAGCCTGACCCTCACCCGTCCCCTAATCCTAAACCGTACGCTAACACTAACCCGCGCCCTCACACGCACGCTCCCCCTAAAGCGTTGCCGTACCCTCACCTGGACCCTAAACCGTCCCCGTCCCCTAACCCTTACCCTAGCCCGAACCCTAACCCTAACACTTCCCCGAAGCCTGACCCTCACCCGTCCCCTAATCCTAACCGTACTCTAACACTACCCAGCGCCCTCACACGCACGCTACCCCTAAAGCATTGCCGTACCCTCACCTGGACCCTAAACCGTCCCTGTCCCCTAACCCTAACCCTAGCCCGAACCCTAACCCTAATCCTTCCCCGAAGCCTGACCCTCACCCGTCCCTTAATACTAACCCGTACGCTAACACTAACCCGCGCCCTCACACGCACGCCCCCACTAAAGCATTGCCATACCCTCACCTGGACCCTAAACCGTCCCCGTCCCCTAACCCTAACCCTAGCCCGAACCCTAACCCTAACCCTTCCCCGAAGCCTGACCCTCACCCGTCCCTTAATACTAACCCGTACGCTAACACTAACCCACGCCCTCACACGCACGCTCCCCCTAAAGCATTGCCATACCCTCACCTGGACCCTAAACCGTCCCCGTCCGCTAACCCTAACCCTAGCCCAAACCCTAACCCTAAACCTTCCAAGAAGCCTGACCCTCACCCGTCCCCTAATCCTAACACGTACGTTAACACTAACCCGCGCCCTCACACGCACGCTCCCCCTAAAGCGTTGCCGTACCCTCACCTGGACCCTAAACCGTCCCCGTCCCCTAACCCTAACCCTAGCCCGAACCCTAACCCTAACCCTTCCCCGAAGCCTGACCCTCACCCGTCCCCTAACCCTAAACCGTACGCTAACACTAACCCGCGCCCTCACACGCACGCTCCCCCTAAAACGTTGTTGTACCCTCACCTGGACCCTAAACCGTCCCCGTCCCCTAACCCTAACCCTAGCCCGAACCCTAACCCTAACCCTTCCCCGAAGCCTGACCCTCACCCGTCCCCTAATCCTAAACCGTACGCTAACACTAACCCTCGCCCTCACACGCACGCTCCCCCTAAAGAGTTTCCGTACCCTCACCTGGACCCTAAACCGTCCCCGTCCCCTAACCCTAACCCTAGCCCGAACCCTAACCCTAACCCTTCCCTGAAGCCTGACCCTCAACCGTCCCCTACTCCTAACCCGTACGCTAACACTAACCCGCGCCCTCACACGCACGTTCCCCCTAAAGCGTTGCCGTACCCTCACCTGGACCCTAAACCGTCCCCGTCCCGTAACCCTAACCCTAGCCCGAAACCTAACCCTAACCCTTCCCCGAAGCCTGACCCTCACCCGTCCCCTAATCCTAACCCGTACGCTAACACTAACCCGTGCCCTCACACGCACGCTCCCCCTAAAGCGTTGCCGTACCCTCACCTGGACCCTAAACCGTCCCTGTCCCCTAACCCTAACCCTAGCCCGAACCCTAACCCTAACCCTTCCCCGAAGCCTGACACTCAACCGTCCCCTAATCCTAACGCGTACGCTAACACTAACCCGCGCCCTCACATGCACGCTCCCCCTAAAGCGTTGCCGTACCCTCACCTGGACCCTAAACCGTCCCCGTCCCCTAACCCTAACCCTAGCCCGAACCCTAACCCTAAACCTTCCCCGAAGCCTGACCCTCACCCGTCCCCTAATCCTAACCCGTACGCTAACACTAACCCGCGCCCTCACACGCACGCTCCCCCTAAAGCGTTGCCGTACCCTCACCTGGACCCTAAACCGTCCCCGTCCCCTAACCCTAACCCTAGCCCGAACCCTAACCCTAACCCTTCCCCGAAGCCTGACCCTCAACCGTCTCCTAATCCTAACCCGTACGCTAACACTAACACACGCCCTCACACGCACGCTCCCCCTAAAGCGTTGCCGTACCCTCACCTGGACCCTAAACCGTCCCCGTCCCCTAACCCTAACCCTATCCCGAACCCTAACCCTAACACTTCCCCGAAGCCTGACCCTCACCCGTCCCCTAATCCTAACCCGTACGCTAACACTAACCCTCGCCCTCACACGCACACTCCCCCTAAAGCGTTGCCGTACCCTCACCTGGACCCTAAACCGTCCCCGTCCCCTAACCCTAACCCTAGCCCGAACCCTAACCCTAACCCTTCCCCGAAGCCTGACCCTCACCCGTCCCCTAATCCTAAGCCGTACGCTAACACTAACGCGCGCCCTCACACGCACGCTCCCCCTAAAGCGTTGCCGTACCCTCACCTGGACCGTAAACCGTCCCCGTCCCCTAACCCTAACCCTAGCCCGAACCCTAACCCTAACCCTTCCCCGAAGCCTGACCCTCACCCGTCCCCTAATCCTAACCCGTACGCTAACAGTAACCCACGCCCTCACACGCACGCTCCCCCTAAAGCGTTGCCGTACCCTCACCTGGACCCTAAACCGTCCCCGTCCCCTAACCCTAACCCTAGCCCGAACCCTAACCCTAACCCTTCCCCGAAGCCTGACCCTCACCCGTCCCCTAATCCTAACCGTACTCTAACACTACCCAGCGCCCTCACACGCACGCTCCCCCTAAAGCATTGCCGTACCCTCACCTGGACTCTAAACCGTCCCTGTCCCCTAACCCTAACCCTAGCCCGAACCCTAACCCTAATCCTTCCCCGAAGCCTGACCCTCACCCGTCCCTTAATACTAACCCGTACGCTAACACTAACCCGAGCCCTCACACGCACGCCCCCACTAAAGCATTGCCATACCCTCACCTGGACCCTAAACCGTCCCCGTCCCCTAACCCTAACCCTAGCCCCAACCCTAACCCTAACCCTTCCCCGAAGCCTGACCCTCACCCGTCCCCTAATCCTAAACCGTACGCTAACACTAACCCTCGCCCTCACACGCACGCTCCCCCTAAAACGTTGTCGTACCCTCACCTGGACCCTAAACCGTCCCCGTCCCCTAACCCTAACCCTAGCCCGAACCCTAACCCTAACCCTTCCCCGAAGCCTGACCCTCACCCGTCCCCTAATCCTAAACCGTACGCTAACACTAACCCTCGCCCTCACACGCACGCTCCCCCTAAAGAGTTTCCGTACCCTCACCTGGACCCTAAACCGTCCCCGTCCCCTAACCCTAACCCTAGCCCGAACCCTAACCCTAACCCTTCCCCGAAGCCTGACCCTCAACCGTCCCCTACTCCTAACCCGTACGCTAACACAAACCCGCGCCCTCACACGCACGTTCCCCCTAAAGCGTTGCCGTACCCTCACCTGGACCCTAAACCGTCCCCGTCCCGTAACCCTAACCCTAGCCCGAAACCTAACCCTAACACTTCCCCGAAGCCTGACCCTCACCCGTCCCCTAATCCTAACCCGTACGCTAACACTAACCCGCGCTCTCACACGCACGCTCCCCCTAAAGCGTTGCCGTACCCTCACCTGGACCCTAAACCGTCCCTGTCCCCTAACCCTAACCCTAGCCCGAACCCTAACCCTAACCCTTCCCCGAAGCCTGACCCTCACCCGTCCCCTAATCCTAACGCGTACGCTAACACTAACCCGCGCCCTCACATGCTCGCTCCCCCTAAAGCGTTGCCGTACCCTCACCTGGACCCTAAACCGTCCCCGTCCCCTAACCCTAACCCTAGCCCGAACCCTAACCCTAAACCTTCCCCGAAGCCTGACCCTCACCCGTCCCCTAATCCTAACCCGTACGCTAACACTAACCCGCGCCCTCACACGCACGCTCCCCCTAAAGCGTTGCCGTACCCTCACCTGGACCCTAAACCGTCCCCGTCCCCTAACCGTAACCCTAGCCCGAACCCTAACCCTAACCCTTCCCCGAAGCCTGACCCTCAACCGTCTCCTAATCCTAACCCGTACGCTAACACTAACCCACGCCCTCACACGCACGCTCCCCCTAAAGCGTTGCCGTACCCTCACCTGGACCCTAAACCGTCCCCGTCCCCTAACCCTAACCCTATCCCGAACCCTAACCCTAAAACTTCCCCGAAGCCTGACCCTCACCCGTCCCCTAATCCTAACCCGTACGCTAACACTAACCCTCGCCCTCACACGCACGCTCCCCCTAAAGCGTTGCCGTACCCTCACCTGGACCCTAAACCGTCCCCGTCCCCTAACCCTAACCCTAGCCCGAACCCTAACCCTAACCCTTCCCCGAAGCCTGACCCTCACCTGTCCCCTAATCCTAACCCGTACGCTAACACTAACCCGCGCCCTCACACGCACGCTCCACCGAAAGCGTTGCCATACCCTCACCTGGACCCTAAACCGTCCCCGTCCCCTAACCCTAACCCTAGCCCGAAACCTAACCCTAACCCTTCCCCGAAGCCTGACCCTCACCCGTCCCCTAATCCTAAGCCGTACGCTAACACTAACGCGCGCCCTCACACGCACGCTCCCCCTAAAGCGTTGCCGTACCCTCACCTGGACCCTAAACCGTCCCCGTCCCCTAACCCTAACCCTAGCCCGAACCCTAACCCTAACCCTTCCCCGAAGCCTGACCCTCACCCGTCCCCTAATCCTAACCCGTACGCTAACAGTAACCCACGCCCTCACACGCACGCTCCCCCTAAAGCGTTGCCGTACCCTCACCTGGACCCTAAACCGTCCCCGTCCCCTAACCCTAACCCTAGCCCGAACCCTAACCCTAACCCTTCCCCGAAGCCTGACCCTCACCCGTCCCCTAATCCTAACCCGTACGCTAACACTAACCCGCGCCCTCACACGCACGCTCCCCCTAAAGCGTTGCCGTACCCTCACCTGGACCCTAAACCGTTCCCGTCCCCTAACCCTAACCCTAGCCCGAACCCTAACCCTAACCCTTCCCCGAAGCCTGACCCACACCCGTCCCCTAATCCTAACCTGTACGCTAACACTAACCCGCGCCCTCACACGCACGCTCCCCCTAAAGCGTTGCCGTACCCTCACCTGGACCCTAAACCGTCCCCGTCCCCTAACCCTAACCCTAGCCCGAACCCTAACCCTAACCCTTCCCCGAAGCCTGACCCTCACCTGTCCCCTAATCCTAACCCGAACGCTAACACTAACCCGCGCCCTCACACGCACGCTCCCCTTAAAGCGTTGCCGTACCCTCACCTGGACCCTAAACCTTCCCCGTCCCCTAACCCTAACCCTAGCCCGAACCCTAACCCTAACCCTTCCCCGAAGCCTGACCCTCACCCATCCCCTAATCCTAAGCCGTACGCTAACACTAACCCGCGCCCTCACACGCACGCTCCCCCTAAAGCGTTGCCGTACCCTCACCTGGACGCGAAACCGTCCCCGTCCCCTAACCCTAACCCTAGCCCGAACCCTAACCCTAACCCTTCCCCGTAGCCTGACCCTCACCCGTCTCCTAATCCTAACCCGTACGCTAACACTAACCCGCGCCCTCGCACGCACGCTCCCCCTAAAGCGTTGCCGTACCCTCACCTGGACCCTAAACCGACCCCGACCCGTAACCCTAACCCTAGCCCGAACCCTAACCCTAACCCTTCCCCGAAGCCTGACCCTCACCCGTCCCCTAATCTTAACCTGTACGCTAACACTAACCCGCGCCCTCACACGCATGCTCCCCCTAAAGCGTTGCCGTACCCTCACCTGGAACCGAAACCGTCCCCGTCCCCTAACCCTAACCCTAGCCCGAACCCTAACCCTAACCCTTCCCCGAAGCCTGACCCTCACCCATCTCCTAATCCTAACCCGAACGCTAACACTACCCCGCGCCCTCACACGCACGCTCCCCCTAAAGCGTTGCCGTACCCTCAACTGGACCCTAAACCGTCCCCGTCCCCTAACCCTAACCCTAGCCCGAACCCTAACCCTAACCCTTCCCCGAAGCCTGAACCTCACGCGTCCCCTAATCCTAACCCGTACGCTAACACTAACCCGCGCCCTCACACGCACGCTCCCCCTAAAGCGTTGCCGTACCCTCACCTGGACCCTAAACCGTCCCCGTCCCCTAAACCTAACCCTAGCCCGAACCCTAACCCTAACCCTTCCCCGAAGCCTGACCCTCACCCGTCCCCTAATCCTAAGCCGTACGCTAACACTAACCCGCGCCCTCACACGCACGCTCCCCCGAAAGCGTTGCCGTACCCTCACCTGGACCCTAAACCATCCCCGTCCCCTAACCCTAACCCTAGCCCGAACCCTAACCCTAACCCTTCCCCGAAGCCTGACCCTCACCCGTCCCCTAATCCTAAGCCGTACGCTAACACTAACGCGCGCCCTCACACGCACGCTCCCCCTAAAGCGTTGCCGTACCCTCACCTGGACCCTAAACCGTCCCCGTCCCCTAACCCTAACCCTAGCCCGAACCCTAATCCTAACCCTTCCCCGAAGCCTGACCCTCACCCGTCCCCTAATCCTAACCCGTACGCTAACACTAACCCACGCCCTCACACGCACGCTCCCCCTAAAGCGTTGCCGTACCCTCACCTGGACCCTAAACCGTCCCCGTCCCCTAACCCTAACCCTAGCCCGAACCCTAACCCTAACTCTTCCCCGAAGCCTGACCCTCACCCGTCCCCTAATCCTAACCCGTACACTAACACTAACCCGCGCCCTCACACGCACGCTCGCCCTAAAGCGTTGCCGTACCCTCACCTGGACCCTAAACCGTCCCCGTCCCCTAACCCTAACCCTAGCCCGAACCCTAACCCTAACCGTTCCCCGAAGCCTGACCCTCACCCGTCCCCTAATCCTAACACGTACGCTAACACTAACGCGCGCCCTCACACGCACGCTCCCCCTAAAGCGTTGCCGTACCCTCACCTGGACCCGAAACCGGCCCCGTCCCCTAAACCTAACCCTAGCCCGAACCCTAACCCTAACCCTTCCCCGAAGCCTGACCCTCACCCGTCCCCTAACCCTAAACCGTACGCTAACACTAACCCGCGCCCTCACACGCACGCTCCCCCTAAAACGTTGTTGTACCCTCACCTGGACCCTAAACCGTCCCCGTCCCCTAACCCTAACCCTAGCCCGAACCCTAACCCTAACCCTTCCCCGAAGCCTGACCCTCACCCGTCCCCTAATCCTAAACCGTACGCTAACACTAACCCTCGCCCTCACACGCACGCTCCCCCTAAAGAGTTTCCGTACCCTCACCTGGACCCTAAACCGTCCCCGTCCCCTAACCCTAACCCTAGCCCGAACCCTAACCCTAACCCTTCCCTGAAGCCTGACCCTCAACCGTCCCCTACTCCTAACCCGTACGCTAACACTAACCCGCGCCCTCACACGCACGTTCCCCCTAAAGCGTTGCCGTACCCTCACCTGGACCCTAAACCGTCCCCGTCCCGTAACCCTAACCCTAGCCCGAAACCTAACCCTAACACTTCCCCGAAGCCTGACCCTCACCCGTCCCCTAATCCTAACCCGTACGCTAACACTAACCCATGCCCTCACACGCACGCTCCCCCTAAAGCGTTGCCGTACCCTCACCTGGACCCTAAACCGTCCCTGTCCCCTAACCCTAACCCTAGCCCGAACCCTAACCCTAACCCTTCCCCGAAGCCTGACACTCAACCGTCCCCTAATCCTAACGCGTACGCTAACACTAACCCGCGCCCTCACATGCACGCTCCCCCTAAAGCGTTGCCGTACCCTCACCTGGACCCTAAACCGTCCCCGTCCCCTAACCCTAACCCTAGCCCGAACCCTAACCCTAAACCTTCCCCGAAGCCTGACCCTCACCCGTCCCCTAATCCTAACCCGTACGCTAACACTAACCCGCGCCCTCACACGCACGCTCCCCCTAAAGCGTTGCCGTACCCTCACCTGGACCCTAAACCGTCCCCGTCCCCTAACCCTAACCCTAGCCCGAACCCTAACCCTAACCCTTCCCCGAAGCCTGACCCTCAACCGTCTCCTAATCCTAACCCGTACGCTAACACTAACCCACGCCCTCACACGCATGCTCCCCCTAAAGCGTTGCCGTACCCTCACCTGGACCCTAAACCGTCCCCGTCCCCTAACCCTAACCCTATCCCGAACCCTAACCCTAACACTTCCCCGAAGCCTGACCCTCACCCGTCCCCTAATCCTAACCCGTACGCTAACACTAACCCTCGCCCTCACACGCACACTCCCCCTAAAGCGTTGCCGTACCCTCACCTGGACCCTAAACCGTCCCCGTCCCCTAACCCTAACCCTAGCCCGAACCCTAACCCTAACCCTTCCCCGAAGCCTGACCCTCACCCGTCCCCTAATCCTAAGCCGTACGCTAACACTAACGCGCGCCCTCACACGCACGCTCCCCCTAAAGCGTTGCCGTACCCTCACCTGGACCGTAAACCGTCCCCGTCCCCTAACCCTAACCCTAGCCCGAACCCTAACCCTAACCCTTCCCCGAAGCCTGACCCTCACCCGTCCCCTAATCCTAACCCGTACGCTAACAGTAACCCACGCCCTCACACGCACGCTCCCCCTAAAGCGTTGCCGTACCCTCACCTGGACCCTAAACCGTCCCCGTCCCCTAACCCTAACCCTAGCCCGAACCCTAACCCTAACCCTTCCCCGAAGCCTGACCCTCACCCGTCCCCTAATCCTAACCGTACTCTAACACTACCCAGCGCCCTCACACGCACGCTCCCCCTAAAGCATTGCCGTACCCTCACCTGGACTCTAAACCGTCCCTGTCCCCTAACCCTAACCCTAGCCCGAACCCTAACCCTAATCCTTCCCCGAAGCCTGACCCTCACCCGTCCCTTAATACTAACCCGTACGCTAACACTAACCCGCGCCCTCACACGCACGCCCCCACTAAAGCATTGCCATACCCTCACCTGGACCCTAAACCGTCCCCGTCCCCTAACCCTAACCCTAGCCCGAACCCTAACCCTAACCCTTCCCCGAAGCCTGACCCTCACCCGTCCCCTAATCCTAAACCGTACGCTAACACTAACCCTCGCCCTCACACGCACGCTCCCCCTAAAACGTTGTCGTACCCTCACCTGGACCCTAAACCGTCCCCGTCCCCTAACCCTAACCCTAGCCCGAACCCTAACCCTAACCCTTCCCCGAAGCCTGACCCTCACCCGTCCCCTAATCCTAAACCGTACGCTAACACTAACCCTCGCCCTCACACGCACGCTCCCCCTAAAGAGTTTCCGTACCCTCACCTGGACCCTAAACCGTCCCCGTCCCCTAACCCTAACCCTAGCCCGAACCCTAACCCTAACCCTTCCCCGAAGCCTGACCCTCAACCGTCCCCTACTCCTAACCCGTACGCTAACACTAACCCGCGCCCTCACACGCACGTTCCCCCTAAAGCGTTGCCGTACCCTCACCTGGACCCTAAACCGTCCCCGTCCCGTAAGCCTAACCCTAGCCCGAAACCTAACCCTAACACTTCCCCGAAGCCTGACCCTCACCCGTCCCCTAATCCTAACCCGTACGCTAACACTAACCCGCGCTCTCACACGCACGCTCCCCCTAAAGCGTTGCCGTACCCTCACCTGGACCCTAAACCGTCCCTGTCCCCTAACCCTAACCCTAGCCCGAACCCTAACCCTAACCCTTCCCCGAAGCCTGACCCTCACCCGTCCCCTAATCCTAACGCGTACGCTAACACTAACCCGCGCCCTCACATGCTCGCTCCCCCTAAAGCGTTGCCGTACCCTCACCTGGACCCTAAACCGTCCCCGTCCCCTAACCCTAACCCTAGCCCGAACCCTAACCCTAAACCTTCCCCGAAGCCTGACCCTCACCCGTCCCCTAATCCTAACCCGTACGCTAACACTAACCCGCGCCCTCACACGCACGCTCCCCCTAAAGCGTTGCCGTACCCTCACCTGGACCCTAAACCGTCCCCGTCCCCTAACCGTAACCCTAGCCCGAACCCTAACCCTAACCCTTCCCCGAAGCCTGACCCTCAACCGTCTCCTAATCCTAACCCGTACGCTAACACTAACCCACGCCCTCACACGCACGCTCCCCCTAAAGCGTTGCCGTACCCTCACCTGGACCCTAAACCGTCCCCGTCCCCTAACCCTAACCCTATCCCGAACCCTAACCCTAAAACTTCCCCGAAGCCTGACCCTCACCCGTCCCCTAATCCTAACCCGTACGCTAACACTAACCCTCGCCCTCACACGCACGCTCCCCCTAAAGCGTTGCCGTACCCTCACCTGGACCCTAAACCGTCCCCGTCCCCTAACCCTAACCCTAGCCCGAACCCTAACCCTAACCCTTCCCCGAAGCCTGACCCTCACCTGTCCCCTAATCCTAACCCGTACGCTAACACTAACCCGCGCCCTCACACGCACGCTCCACCGAAAGCGTTGCCATACCCTCACCTGGACCCTAAACCGTCCCCGTCCCCTAACCCTAACCCTAGCCCGAACCCTAACCCTAACCCTTCCCCGAAGCCTGACCCTCACCCGTCCCCTAATCCTAAGCCGTACGCTAACACTAACGCGCGCCCTCACACGCACGCTCCCCCTAAAGCGTTGCCGTACCCTCACCTGGACCCTAAACCGTCCCCGTCCCCTAACCCTAACCCTAGCCCGAACCCTAACCCTAACCCTTCCCCGAAGCCTGACCCTCACCCATCCCCTAATCCTAACCCGTACGCTAACAGTAACCCACGCCCTCACACGCACGCTCCCCCTAAAGCGTTGCCGTACCCTCACCTGGACCCTAAACCGTCCCCGTCCCCTAACCCTAACCCTAGCCCGAACCCTAACCCTAACCCTTCCCCGAAGCCTGACCCTCACCCGTCCCCTAATCCTAACCGTACTCTAACACTACCCAGCGCCCTCACACGCACGCTCCCCCTAAAGCATTGCCGTACCCTCACCTGGACTCTAAACCGTCCCTGTCCCCTAACCCTAACCCTAGCCCGAACCCTAACCCTAATCCTTCCCCGAAGCCTGACCCTCACCCGTCCCTTAATACTAACACGTCCGCTAACACTAACCCGCGCCCTCACACGCACGCCCCCACTAAAGCATTGCCATACCCTCACCTGGACCCTAAACCGTCCCCGTCCCCTAACCCTTACCCTAGCCCGAACCCTAACCCTAACCCTTCCCCGAAGCCTGACCCTCACCCGTCCCTTAATACTAAACCGTACGCTAACACTAACCCGCGCCCTCACACGCACGCTCCCCCTAAAGCATTGCCATACCCTCACCTGGACCCTAAACCGTCCCCGTCCCCTAACCCTAACCCTAGCCCGAACCCTAACCCTAACCGTTCCCCGAAGCCTGACCCTCACCCGTCCCCTAATCCTAACCCGTACGCTAACACTAACCCGCGCCCTCACACGCACGCTCCCCGTAAATCGTTGCCGTACTCTCACCTGGAACCTAAACAGTCCCCGTCCCCTAACCCTAACCCTAGCCCGAACCCTAACCCTAACCCTTCCCCGAAGCCTGACCCTCAACCGTCCCCTAATCCTAACCCGTACGCTAACACTAACCCGCGCCCTCACACGCACGCTCCCCCTAAAGCGTTGCCGTACCCTCACCTGGACCCGAAACCGTCCCCGTCCCCTAAACCTAACCCTAGCCCGAACCCTAACCCTAACCCTTCCCCTTAGCCTGACCCTCACCCGTCCCCTAATCCTAACCCGTACGCTAACACTAACCCGCGCCCTCACACGCACGCTCCCCCTAAAGCGTTGCCGTACCCTCACCTGGACCCTAAACCGTTCCCGTCCCCTAACCCTAACCCTAGCCCGAACCCTAACCCTAACCCTTCCCCGAAGCCTGACCCACACCCGTCCCCTAATCCTAACCTGTACGCTAACACTAACCCGCGCCCTCACACGCACGCTCCCCCTAAAGCGTTGCCGTACCCTCACCTGGACCCTAAACCGTCCCCGTCCCCTAACCCTAACCCTAGCCCGAACCCTAACCCTAACCCTTCACCGAAGCCTGACCCTCACCTGTCCCCTAATCCTAACCCGAACGCTAACACTAACCCGCGCCCTCACACGCACGCTCCCCTTAAAGCGTTGCCGTACCCTCACCTGGACCCTAAACCTTCCCCGTCCCCTAACCCTAACCCTAGCCCGAACCCTAACCCTAACCCTTCCCCGAAGCCTGACCCTCACCCATCCCCTAATCCTAAGCCGTACGCTAACACTAACCCGCGCCCTCACACGCACGCTCCCCCTAAAGCGTTGCCGTACCCTCACCTGGACGCGAAACCGTCCCCGTCCCCTAACCCTAACCCTAGCCCGAACCCTAACCCTAACCCTTCCCCGTAGCCTGACCCTCACCCGTCCCCTAATCCTAACCCGTACGCTAACACTAACCCGCGCCCTCACACGCACGCTCCCCCTAAAGCGTTGCCGTACCCTCACCTGGACCCTAAACCGACCCCGACCCTTAACCCTAACCCTAGCCCGAACCCTAACCCTAACCCTTCCCCGAAGCCTGACCCTCACCCGTCCCCTAATCTTAACCTGTACGCTAACACTAACCCGCGCCCTCACACGCATGCTCCCCCTAAAGCGTTGCCGTACCCTCACCTGGAACCGAAACCGTCCCCGTCCCCTAACCCTAACCCTAGCCCGAACCCTAACCCTAACCCTTCCCCGAAGCCTGACCCTCACCCATCTCCTAATCCTAACCCGAACGCTAACACTACCCCGCGCCCTCACACGCACGCTCCCCCTAAAGCGTTGCCGTACCCTCAACTGGACCCTAAACCGTCCCCGTCCCCTAACCCTAACCCTAGCCCGAACCCTAACCCTAACCCTTCCCCGAAGCCTGAACCTCACGCGTCCCCTAATCCTAACCCGTACGCTAACACTAACCCGCGCCCTCACACGCACGCTCCCCCTAAAGCGTTGCCGTACCCTCACCTGGACCCTAAACCGTCCCCGTCCCCTAAACCTAACCCTAGCCCGAACCCTAACCCTAACCCTTCCGCGAAGCCTGACCCTCACCCGTCCCCTAATCCTAAGCCGTACGCTAACCCTAACCCGCGCCCTCACACGCACGCTCCCCCGAAAGCGTTGCCGTACCCTCACCTGGACCCTAAACCATCCCCGTCCCCTAACCCTAACCCTAGCCCGAACCCTAATCCTAACCCTTCCCCGAAGCCTGACCCTCACCCGTCCCCTAATCCTAACCCGTACGCTAACACTAACCCACGCCCTCACACGCACGCTCCCCCTAAAGCGTTGCCGTACCCTCACCTGGACCCTAAACCGTCCCCGTCCCCTAACCCTAACCCTAGCCCGAACCCTAACCCTAACTCTTCCCCGAAGCCTGACCCTCACCCGTCCCCTAATCCTAACCCGTACACTAACACTAACCCGCGCCCTCACACGCACGCTCGCCCTAAAGCGTTGCCGTACCCTCACCTGGACCCTAAACCGTCCCCGTCCCCTAACCCTAACCCTAGCCCGAACCCTAACCCTAACCGTTCCCCGAAGCCTGACCCTCACCCGTCCCCTAATCCTAACCCGTACGCTAACACTAACCCGTGCTCTCACACGCACGCTCCCCCTAAAGCGTTGCCGTACCCTCACCTGGACCCGAAACCGGCCCCGTCCCCTAAACCTAACCCTAGCCCGAACCCTAACCCTAACCCTTCCCCGAAGCCTGACCCTCACCCATCCCCTAATCCTAACCCGTACGCTAACACTAACCCGCGCCCTCACACGCACGCTCAACCTAAAGCGTTGCCGTACCCTCACCTGGACCCTAAACCGTCCCCGTCCCCTAACCCTAACCCTAGCCCGAACCCTAACCCTAACCCTTCCCCGAAGCCTGACCCTCACCCGTCCCCTAATCCTAACCCGTACGCTAACACTAACCCGCGCCTTCACACGCACGCTCCCCCTAAAGCGTTGCCATACCCTCACCTGGACCCGAAACCGTTCCCGTCCCCTAACCCTAACCCTAGCCCGAACCCTAACCCTAACCCTTCCCCGAAGCCTGACCCACACCCGTCCCCTAATCCTAACCTGTACGCTAACACTAACCCGCGCCCTCACACGCACGCTCCCCCTAAAGCGTTGCCGTACCCTCACCTGGACCCTAAACCGTCCCCGTCCCCTAACCCTAACCCTAGCCCGAACCCTAACCCTAACCCTTCCCCGAAGCCTGACCCTCACCCGTCCCCTAATCTTAACCCGTACGCTAACACTAACCCGCGCCCTCACACGCACGCTCCCCTTAAAGCGTTGCGTACCCTCACCTGGACCCTAAACCGTCCCCGTCCCCTAACCCTAACCCTAGCCCGAACCCTAACCCTAACCCTTCCCCGAAGCCTGACCCTCACCCATCCCCTAATCCTAAGCCGTACGCTAACACTAACCCGCGCCCTCACACGCACGCTCCCCCTAAAGCGTTGCCGTACCCTCACCTGGACGCGAAACCGTCCCCGTCCCCTAACCCTAACCCTAGCCCGAACCCTAACCCTAACCCTTCCCCGAAGCCTGACCCTCACCCGTCCCCTAATCCTAACCCGTACGCTAACACTAACCCGCGCCCTCACACGCACGCTCCCCCTAATACGTTGCCGTACCCTCACCTGGACCCTAAACCGTCCCCTAACCCTAACCCTAACCCTAGCCCGAACCCTAACCCTAACCCTTCTCCGAAGCCTGACCCTCACCCGTCCCCTAATCCTAACCCGTACGCTAACACTAACCCGCGCCCTCACATGCACGCTCCCCCTAAAGTGTTGCCGTACCCTCACCTGGACCCTAAACCGTCCCCGTCCCCTAACCCTAACCCTAGCCCGAACCCTAACCCTAACCCTTCCCCGAAGCCTGACCCTCACCCGTCGCCTAATCCTAACCCGTACGCTAACACTAACCCGGGCCCTCACATGCACGCTCCACCTAAAGCGTTGCCGTACCCTCACCTGGTCCCTAAACCGGCCCCGTCCCCTAACCCTAACCCTAGCCCGAACCCTAACCCTAACCCTTCCCCGAAGCCTGACCCTCACCCATCCCCTAATCCTAACACGTACGCTAAAACTACCCCGCGCCCTCACACGCACGCTCCCACTAAAGCGTTGCCGTACCCTCACCTGGACCCTAAACAGTCCCCATCCCCTAACCCTAACCCTAGCCCGAACCCTAACCCTAACACTTTCCCGAAGCCTGACCCTCACCCGTCCCCTAATCCTAAGCCGTACGCTAACAATAACGCGCGCCCTCACACGCACGCTCCCCCTAAAGCGTTGCCGTACCCTCACCTGGACCCTAAACCGTCCCCGTCCCCTAACCCTAACCCTAGCCCGAACCCTAACCCTAACCCTTCCCCGAAGCCTGACCCTCACCCGTCCCCTAATCCTAACCCGTACGCTAACACTAACCCGCGCCCTCACACGCACGCTCCCCCTAAAGCGTTGCCGTACCCTAACCTGGACCCGAAACCGTCCCCGTCCCCTAACCCTAACCCTAGCCCGAACCCTAACCCTAACCCTTCCCCGAAGCCTGACCCTCACCCGTCCCCTAATTCTAACCCGTACGCTAACACTAACCCACGCCCTCACACGCACGCTCCCCCTAAAGCGTTGCCGTACCCTCACCTGGACCCTAAACCGTCCCCGTCCTCTAACCCTAACCCTAGCCCGAACACTAACCCTAACCCTTCCCCGAAGCCTGACCCTCACCCGTCACCTAATCCAAACCCGTACGCTAACACTAACCCGCGCCCTCACACGCACGCTCCCCCTAAAGCGTTGCCGTACGCTCACCTGGACCCGAAACCGTCCCCGTCCCCTAAACCTAACCCTAGCCCGAACCCTAACCCTAACCCTTCCCCGAAGCCTGACCCACACCCGTCCCCTAATCCTAACCCGTACGCTAACACTAACCCGCGCCCTCACACGCACGCTCCCCCTAAAGCGTTGCCGTACCCTCACCTGGACCCTAAACAGTCCCCGTCCCCTAACCCTAACCCTAGCCCGAACCCTAACCCTAACACTTCCCCGAAGCCTGACCCTCACCCGTCCCCTAATCCTAACCCGTACGCTAACGCTAACCCACGCCCTCACACGCACGCTCCCCCTAAAGCGTTGCCGTACCCTCACCTGGACCCTAAACCGTCCCCGTCCCCTAACCCTAACCCTAGCCCGAACCCTAACCCTAACCCTTCCCCGAAGCCTGACCATCACCCGTCGCCTAATCCTAACCCGTACGCTAACACTAACCCGCGCCCTCACACGCACGCTCCCCCTAAAGCGTTGCCGTACACTCACCTGGACCCTAAACCGTCCCCGTCCCCTAACCCTAACCCTAGCCCGAACCCTAACCCTAACCCTTCCCCGAAGCCTGACCCTCACCCGTCCCCTAATCCTAACCCGTACGCTAACACTAACCCGCGCCCTCACACGCACGCTCCCCCTAAAGCGTTGCCGTACCCTCACCTGGACCCTAAACCGTTCCCGTCCCCTAACCCTAACCCTAGCCCGAACCCTAACCCTAACCCTTCCCCGAAGCCTGACCCTCACCCGTCCCCTAATCCTAACCCGTACGCTAACACTAACCCGCGCCCTCACACGCACGCTCCCCCTAAAACGTTGCCGTACCCTCACCTGGACCCTAAACCGTCCCCGTCCCCTAACCCTAACCCTAGCCCGAACCCTAACCCTAACCCTTCCCCGAAGCCTGACCCTCACCCGTCCCCTAATCCTAACCCGTACGCTAACACTAACCCGCGCCCTCACATGCACGCTCCCCCTAAAGCGTTGCCGTACCCTCACCTGGACCCTAAACCGTCCCCGTCCCCTAACCCTAACCCTAGCCCGAACCCTAACCCTAACCTTTCCCCGAAGCCTGACCCTCACCCGTCGCCTAATCCTAACCCGTACGCTAACACTAACCCGGGCCCTCACATGCACGCTCCCCCTAAAGCGTTGCCGTACCCTCACCTGGTCCCTAAACCGGCCCCGTCCCCTAACCCTAACCCTAGCCCGAACCCTAACCCTAACCCTTCCCCGAAGCCTGACCCTCACCCATCCCCTAATCCTAACACGTACGCTAAAACTAACCCGCGCCCTCACACGCACGCTCCCCCTGAAGCGTTGCCGTACCCTCACCTGGACCCTAAACAGTCCCCATCCCCTAACCCTAACCCTAGCCCGAACCCTAACCCTAACCCTTTCCCGAAGCCTGACCCTCACCCGTCCCCTAATCCTAAGCCGTACGCTAACAATAACGCGCGCCCTCACACGCACGCTCCCCCTAAAGCGTTGCCGTACCCTCACCTGGACCCTAAACCGTCCCCGTCCCCTAACCCTAACCCTAGCCCGAACCCTAACCCTAACCCTTCCCCTAAGCCTGACCCTCACCCGTCCCCTAATCCTAACCCGTACGCTAACACTAACCCGCGCCCTCACACGCACGCTCCCCCTAAAGCGTTGCCGTACCCTCACCTGGACCCTAAACCGTCCCCGTCCCCTAACCCTAACCCTAGCCCGAACCCTAACCCTAACCCTTCCCCGAAGCCTGACCCTCACCCGTCACCTAATCCTAACCCGTACGCGAACACTAACCCGCGCCCTCACACGCACGCTCCCCCTAAAGCGTTGCCATACGCTCACCTGGACACTAAACCGTCCCCGTCCCCTAACCCTAACCCTAGCCCGAACCCTAACACTAACCCTTCCCCGAAGCCTGACCCACACCCGTCCCCTAAACCTAACCCGTACGCTAACACTAACCCGCGCCCTCACACGCACGCTCCCCCTAAAGCGTTGCCGTACCCTCACCTGGACCCTAAACAGTCCCCATCCCCTAACCCTAACCCTAGCCCGAACCCTAACCCTAACCCTTTCCCGAAGCCTGACCCTCACCCGTCCCCTAATCCTAAGCCGTACGCTAACAATAACGCGCGCCCTCACACGCACACTCCCCCTAAAGCGTTGCCGTACCCTCACCTGGACCCTAAACAGTCCCCGTCCCCTAACCCTAACCCTAGCCCGAACCCTAACCCTAACACTTCCCCGAAGCCTGACCCTCACCCGTCCCCTAATCCTAACCCGTACGCTAACGCTAACCCACGCCCTCACACGCACGCTCCCCCTAAAGCGTTGCCGTACCCTCACCTGGACCCTAAACCGTCCCCGTCCCCTAACCCTAACCCTAGCCCGAACCCTAACCCTAACCCTTCCCCGAAGCCTGACCCTCACCCGTCCCCTAATCCTAACCCGTACGCTAACACTAACCCGCGCCCTCACACGCACGCTCCCCCTAAAACGTTGCCGTACCCTCACCTGGACCCTAAACCGTCCCCGTCCCCTAACCCTAACCCTAGCCCGAACCCTAACCCTAACCCTTCCCCGAAGCCTGACCCTCACCCGTCCCCTAATCCTAACCCGTACGCTAACACTAACCCGCGCCCTCACATGCACGCTCCCCCTAAAGCGTTGCCGTACCCTCACCTGGACCCTAAACCGTCCCCGTCCCCTAACCCTAACCCTAGCCCGAACCCTAACCCTAACCCTTCCCCGAAGCCTGACCCTCACCCGTCGCCTAATCCTAACCCGTACGCTAACACTAACCCGGGCCCTCACATGCACGCTCCCCCTAAAGCGTTGCCGTACCCTCACCTGGTCCCTAAACCGGCCCCGTCCCCTAACCCTAACCCTAGCCCGAACCCTAACCCTAACCCCTCCCCGAAGCCTGACCCTCACCCATCCCCTAATCCTAACACGTACGCTAAAACTAACACGCGCCCTCACACGCACGCTCCCACTAAAGCGTTGCCGTACCCTCACCTGGACCCTAAACAGTCCCCATCCCCTAACCCTAACCCTAGCCCGAACCCTAACCCTAACCCTTTCCCGAAGCCTGACCCTCACCCGTCCCCTAATCCTAAGCCGTACGCTAACAATAACGCGCGCCCTCACACGCACGCTCCCCCTAAAGCGTTGCCGTACCCTCACCTGGACCCTAAACCGTCCCCGTCCCCTAACCCTAACCCTAGCCCGAACCCTAACCCTAACCCTTCCCCGAAGCCTGACCCTCACCCGTCCCCTAATCCTAACCCGTACGCTAACACTAACCCACGCCCTCACACGCACGCTCCCCCTAAAGCGTTGCCGTACCCTCACCTGGACCCGAAACCGTCCCCGTCCCCTAACCCTAACCCTAGCCCGAACCCTAACACTAACCCTTCCCCGAAGCCTGACCCTCACCCGTCCCCTAATTCTAACCCGTACGCTAACACTAACCCACGCCCTCACACGCACGCTCCCCCTAAAGCATTGCCGTACTCTCACCTGGACCCTAAACCGTCCCCGTCCCCTAACCCTAACCCTAGCCCGAACCCTAACCCTAACCCTTCCCCGAAGCCTGACCCTCACCCGTCACCTAATCCTAACCCGTACGCTAACAATAACCCGCGCCCTCACACGCACGCTCCCCCTAAAGCGTTGCCGTACGCTCACCTGGACCCTAAACCGTCCCCGTCCCCTAACCCTAACCCTAGCCCGAACCCTAACCCTAAAACTTCCCCGAAGCCTGACCCTCACCCGTCCCCTAATCCTAACCCGTACGCTAACGCTAACCCACGCCCTCACACGCACGCTCCCTCTAAAGCGTTGCCGTACCCTCACCTGGACCCTAAACCGTCCCCGTCCCCTAACCCTAACCCTAGCCCGAACCCTAACCCTAACCCTTCCCCGAAGCCTGACCATCACCCGTCGCCTAATCCTAACCCGTACGCTAACACTAACCCGCGCCCTCACACGCACGCTCCCCCTAAAGCGTTGCCGTACACTCACCTGGACCCTAAACCGTCCCCGTCCCCTAACCCTAACCCTAGCCCGAACCCTAACCCTAACCCTTCCCCGAAGCCTGACCCTCACCCGTCCCCTAATCCTAACCCGTACGCTAACACTAACCCCCGCCCTCACACGCACGCTCCCCCTAAAGCGTTGCCGTACCCTCACGTGGACCCTAAACCGTTCCCGTCCCCTAACCCTAACCCTAGCCCGAACCCTAACCCTAACCCTTCCCCGAAGCCTGACCCTCACCCGTCCCCTAATCCTAAGCCGTACGCTAACACTAACCCGCGCCCTCACACGCACGCTCCCCCTAAAGCGTTGCCGTACCCTCACCTGGACCCTAAACCGTCCCCGTCCCCTAACCCTAACCCTAGCCCGAACCATAACCCTAACCCTTCCCCGAAGCCTGACCATCACCCGTCGCCTAATCCTAACCCGTACGCTAACACTAACCCGCGCCCTCACACGCACGCTCCCCCTAAAGTGTTGCCGTACACTCAGCTGGACCCTAAACCGTCCCCGTCCCCTAACCCTAACCCTAGCCCGAACCCTAACCCTAACCCTTCCCCGAAGCCTGACCCTCACCCGTCCCCTAATCCTAACCCGTACGCTAACACTAAACCGCGCCCTCACACGCACGCTCCCCCTAAAGCGTTGCCGTACCCTCACCTGGACCCTAAACCGTCCCCGTCCCCTAACCCTAACCCTAGCCCGAACCCTAACCCTAACCCTTCCCCGAAACCTGACCCTCACCCGTCCCCTAATCCTAACCCGTACGCTAACACTAACCCGCGCCCTCACACGCACGCTCCCCCTAAAGCGTTGCCATACGCTCACCTGGACCCTAAACCGTCCCCGTCCCCTAACCCTAACCCTAGCCCGAACCCTAACCCTAACCCTTCCCTGAAGCCTGACCCTAACCCATCCCCTAATCCTAACCCGTACGCTAACACTAACCCACGCCCTCACACGCACGCTCCCCCTAAAGCGTTGCCGTACCCTCACCTGGACCCTAAACAGTCCCCATCCCCTAACCCTAACCCTAGCCCGAACCCTAACCCTAACCCTTTCCCGAAGCCTGACCCTCACCCGTCCCCTAATCCTAAGCCGTACGCTAACAGTAACGTGCGCCCTCACACGCACGCTCCCCCTAAAGCGTTGCCGTACCCTCACCTGGACCCGAAACCGTCCCCGTCCCCTAACCCTAACCCTAGCCCGAACCCTAACCCTAACCCTTCCCCGAAGCCTGACCCTCACCCGTCCCCTAATCCTAACCCGTACGCTAACACTAACCCGCGCCCTCACACGCACGCTCCCCGTAAAGCGTTGCCGTACCCTCACCTGGACCCGAAACCGTCCCCGTCCCCTAACCCTAACCCTAGCCCGAACCCTAACCCTAACCCTTCCCTGAAGCCTTACCCTCACCCGTCCCCTAATTCTAACCCGTACGCTAACACTAACCCGCGCCCTCACACGCACGCTCCCCCTAAAGCGTTGCCGTACCCTCACCTGGACCCTAAACCGTCCCCGTCCCCTAACCCTAACCCTAGCCCGAACCCTAACCCTAACCCTTCCCCGAAGCCTGACACTCACCCGTCACCTAATCCTAACCCGTACGCGAACACTAACCCGCGCCCTCACACGCACGCTCCCCCTAAAGCGTTGCCATACGCTCACCTGGACCCTAAACCGTCCCCGTCCCCTAACCCTAACCCTAGCCCGAACCCTAACCCCAACCCTTCCCCGAAGCCTGACCCACACCCGTCCCCTAATCCTAACCCGTACGCTAACACTAACCCGCGCCCTCACACGCACGCTCCCCCTAAAGCGTTGCCGTACCCTCAACTGGACCCTAAACCGTCCCCGTCCCCTAACCCTAACCCTAGCCCGAACCCTAACCCTAACCCTTCCCCGAAGCCTGACCCTCACCCGTCCCCTAATCCTAACCCGTACGCTAACACTAACCCACGACCTCACACGCACGCTCCCCCTAAAGCGTTGCCGTACCCTCACCTGGACCCTAAACCGTCCCCGTCCCCTAACCCTAACCCTAGCGCGAACCCTAACCCTAACCCTTCCCCGAAGCCTGACCCTCACCCGTCGCCTAATCCTAACCCGTACGCTAACACTAACCCGCGCCCTCACACGCACGCTCCCCCTAAAGCATTGCCGTACACTCACCTGGACCCTAAACCGTCCCCGTCCCCTAACCATAACCCTAGCCCGAACCCTAACTCTAACCCTTCCCCGAAGCCTGACCCTCACCCGTCCCCTAATCCTAACCCGTACGCTAACACTAACCCGCGCCCTCACACGCACGCTCCCCCTAAAGCGTTGCCGTACCCTCACCTGGACCCTAAACCGTCCCCGTCCCCTAACCCTAACCCTAGCCCGAACCCTAACCCTAACTCCTCCCCTAAGCCTGACCCTCACCCGTCCCCTAATCCTAACCCGTACGCTAACACTAACCCACGCCCTCACACGCACGCTCCCCCTAAAGCGTTGCCGTACCCTCACCTGGACGCGAAACCGTCCCCGTCCCCTAACCCTAACCCTAGCCCGAACCCTAACCCTAACCCTTCCCCGAAGCCTGACCCTCACCCGTCCCCTAATCCTAACCCGTACGCTAACACTAACCCGCGACCTCACACGCACGCTCCCCCTAAAGCGTTGCCGTACCCTCACCTGGACCCTAAACCGTCCCCGTCCCCTAACCCTAACCCTAGCCCGAACCCTAACCCTAACCCTTCCCCGAAGCCTGACCCTCACCCGTCCCCTAATCCTAACCCGTACGCTAACACTAACCCGCGCCCTCACACACACGCTCCCCCTAAAGCGTTGCCGTACCCTCAACTGGACCCTAAACCGTCCCCGTCCCCTAACCCTAACCCTAGCCCGAACCCTAACCCTAACCCTTCCCCGAAGCCTGACCCTCACCCGTCGCCTAATCCTAACCCGTACGCTAACACTAACCCGGGCCCTCACATGCACGCTCCCCCTAAAGCGTTGCCGTACCCTCACCTGGTCCCTAAACCGGCCCCGTCCCCTAACCCTAACCTTAGCCCGAACCCTAACCCTAACCCCTCCCCGAAGCCTGACCCTCACCCGTCCCCTAATCCTAACCCGTACGCTAACACTAACCCGCGCCCTCACACGCACGCTCCCCTTAAAGCGTTGCCGTACCCTCACCTGGACCCTAAACCGTCCCCGTCCGCTAACCCTAACCCTAGCCCGAACCCTAACCCTAACCCTTCCCCGAAGCCTGACCCTCACCCGTCCCCTAATCCTAAGCCGTACGCTAACACTAAACCGCGCCCTCACACGCACGCTCCCCCTAAAGCGTTGCCGTACCCTCACCTGGACGCGAAACCGTCCCCGTCCCCTAACCCTAACCCTAGCCCGAACCCTAACCCTAACCCTTCCCCGAAGCCTGACCCTCACCCGTCCTCTAATCCTAACCCGTACGCTAACACTAACCCGCGCCCTCACACGCACGCTCCCCCTAAAACGTTGCCGTCCCCTCACCTGGACCCTAAACCGTCCCCGTCCCCTAACCCTAACCCTAGCCCGAACCCTAACCCTAAACCTTCCCCGAAGCCTGACCCTCACCCGTTCCCTAATCCTAACCCGTACACTAACACTAACCCGCGCCCTCACACGCACGCTCCCCCTAAAGCGTTGCCGTACCCTCACCTGGACCCTAAACCGTCCCCGTCCCCTAACCCTAACCCTAGCCCGAACCCTAACCCTAACCCTTCCCCGAAGCCTGACCCTCACCCGTCCCCTAATCCTACACCGTACGCTAACACAAACCCGCGCCCTCACATGCACGCTCCCCCTAAAGCGTTGCCGTACCCTCACCTGGTCCCTAAACCGCCCCGTCCCCTAACCCTAACCCTAGCCCGAACCCTAACCCTAACCCTTCCCCGAAGCCTGACCCTCACCCGTCCCCTTATCCTAAGCCGTACGCTAACACTAACCCGCGCCCTCACACGCACGCTCCCCCTAAAGCGTTGCCGTACCCTCACCTGGACCCTAAACAGTCCCCATCCCCTAACCCTAACCCTAGCCCGAACCCTAACCCTAACCCTTCCCCGAAGCCTGACCCTCACCCGTCCCCTAATCCTAAGCCGTACGCTAACAATAACGCGCGCCCTCACACGCACGCTCCCCCTAAAGCGTTGCCGTACCCTCAACTGGACCCTAAACCGTCCCTGTCCCCTAACCCTAACCCTAGCCCGAACCCTAACCCTAACCCTTCCCCGAAGCCTGACACTCACCCGTCCCCTAATCCTAACCCGTACGCTAACACTAACCCGCGCCCTCACACGCACGCTCCCCCTAAAGCGTTGCCGTACCCTCACCTGGACCCGAAACCGTCCCCGTCCCCTAACCCTAACCCTAGCCCGAACCCTAACCCTAACCCTTCCCCGAAGCCTGACCCTCACCCGTCCCCTAATTCTAACCCGTACGCTAACACTAACCCACGCCCTCACACGCACGCTCCCCCTAAAGCGTTGCCGTACCCTCACCTGGACCCTAAACCGTCCCCGTCCCCTAACCCTAACCCTAGCCCGAACCCTAACCCTAACCCTTCCCCGAAGCCTAACCATCACCCGTCACCTAATCCTAACCCGTACGCTAACACTAACCCGCGCCCTCACACGCACGCTCCCCCTAAAGCGTTGCCATACGCTCACCTGGACCCTAAACCGTCCCCGTCCCCTAACCCTAACCCTAGCCCGAACCCTAACCCTAACCCTTCCCCGAAGCCTGACCCACACCCGTCCCCTAATCCTAAACCGTACGCTAACACTAACCCGCGCCCTCACACGCACGCTCCCCCTAAAGCGTTGCCGTACCCTCACCTGGACCCTAAACAGTCCCCGTCCCCTAACACTAACCCTAGCCCGAACCCTAACCCTAACACTTCCCCGAAGCCTGACCCTCACCCGTCCACTAATCCTAACCCGTACGCTAACGCTAACCCACGCCCTCACACGCACGCTCCCCCTAAAGCGTTGCCGTACCCTCACCTGGACCCTAAACCGTCCCCGTCCCCTAACCCTAACCCTAGCCCGAACCCTAACCCTAACCCTTCCCCGAAGCCTGACCCTCACCCGTCCCCTAATCCTAACCCGTACGCTAACACTAACCCTCGCACTCACACGCACGCTCCCCCTAAAGCGTTGCCGTACCCTCACCTGGACCCGAAACCGTCCCCGTCCCCTAACCCTAACCCTAGCCCGAACCCTAACCCTAACCCTTCCCCGAAGCCTTACCCTCACCCGTCCCCTAATTCTAACCCGTACGCTAACACTAACCCGCGCCCTCACACGCACGCTCCCCCTAAAGCGTTGCCGTACCCTCACCTGGACCCTAAACCGTCCCCGTCCCCTAACCCTAACCCTAGCCCGAACCCTAACCCTAACCCTTCCCCGAAGCCTGACACTCACCCGTCACCTAATCCTAACCCGTACGCGAACACTAACCCGCGCCCTCACACGCACGCTCCCCCTAAAGCGTTGCCATACGCTCACCTGGACCCTAAACCGTCCCCGTCCCCTAACCCTAACCCTAGCCCGAACCCTAACCCCAACCCTTCCCCGAAGCCTGACCCACACCCGTCCCCTAATCCTAACCCGTACGCTAACACTAACCCGCGCCCTCACACGCACGCTCCCCCTAAAGCGTTGCCGTACCCTCAACTGGACCCTAAACCGTCCCCGTCCCCTAACCCTAACCCTAGCCCGAACCCTAACCCTAACCCTTCCCCGAAGCCTGACCCTCACCCGTCCCCTAATCCTAACCCGTACGCTAACACTAACCCACGACCTCACACGCACGCTCCCCCTAAAGCGTTGCCGTACCCTCACCTGGACCCTAAACCGTCCCCGTCCCCTAACCCTAACCCTAGCCCGAACCCTAACCCTAACCCTTCCCCGAAGCCTGACCCTCACCCGTCGCCTAATCCTAACCCGTACGCTAACACTAACCCGCGCCCTCACACGCACGCTCCCCCTAAAGCGTTGCCGTACACTCACCTGGACCCTAAACCGTCCCCGTCCCCTAACCATAACCCTAGCCCGAACCCTAACTCTAACCCTTCCCCGAAGCCTGACCCTCACCCGTCCCCTAATCCTAACCCGTACGCTAACACTAACCCGCGCCCTCACACGCACGCTCCCCCTAAAGCGTTGCCGTACCCTCACCTGGACCCTAAACCGTCCCCGTCCCCTAACCCTAACCCTAGCCCGAACCCTAACCCTAACTCCTCCCCTAAGCCTGACCCTCACCCGTCCCCTAATCCTAACCCGTACGCTAACACTAACCCACGCCCTCACACGCACGCTCCCCCTAAAGCGTTGCCGTACCCTCACCTGGACGCGAAACCGTCCCCGTCCCCTAACCCTAACCCTAGCCCGAACCCTAACCCTAACCCTTCCCCGAAGCCTGACCCTCACCCGTCCCCTAATCCTAACCCGTACGCTAACACTAACCCGCGACCTCACACGCACGCTCCCCCTAAAACGTTGCCGTACCCTCACCTGGACCCTAAACCGTCCCCGTCCCCTAACCCTAACCCTAGCCCGAACCCTAACCCTAACCCTTCCCCGAAGCCTGACCCTCACCCGTCCCCTAATCCTAACCCGTACGCTAACACTAACCCGCGCCCTCACACGCACGCTCCCCCTAAAGCGTTGCCGTACCCTCAACTGGACCCTAAACCGTCCCCGTCCCCTAACCCTAACCCTAGCCCGAACCCTAACCCTAACCCTTCCCCGAAGCCTGACCCTCACCCGTCGCCTAATCCTAACCCGTACGCTAACACTAACCCGGGCCCTCACATGCACGCTCCCCCTAAAGCGTTGCCGTACCCTCACCTGGTCCCTAAACCGGCCCCGTCCCCTAACCCTAACCTTAGCCCGAACCCTAACCCTAACCCCTCCCCGAAGCCTGACCCTCACCCATCCCCTAATCCTAACACGTACGCTAAAACTAACCCGCGCCCTCACACGCACGCTCCCACTAAAGCGTTGCCATACCCTCACCTGGACCCTAAACATTCCCCATCCCCTAACCCTAACCCTAGCCCGAACCCTAACCCTAACCCTTTCCCGAAGCCTGACCCTCACCCGTCCCCTAATCCTAAGCCGTACGCTAACAATAACGCGCGCCCTCACACGCACGCTCCCCCTAAAGCGTTGCCGTACCCTCACCTGGACCCTAAACCGTCCCCGTCCCCTAACCCTAACCCTAGCCCGAACCCTAACCCTAACCCTTCCCCGAAGCCTGACCCTCACCCGTCCCCTAATCCTAACCCGTACGCTAACACTAACCCACGCCCTCACACGCACGCTCCCCCTAAAGCGTTGCCGTACCCTCACCTGGACCCGAAACCGTCCCCGTCCCCTAACCCTAACCCTAGCCCGAACCCTAACCCTAACCCTTCCCCGAAGCCTGACCCTCACCCGTCCCCTAATTCTAACCCGTACGCTAACACTAACCCCCGCCCTCACACGCACGCTCCCCCTAAAGCGTTGCCGTACCCTCACGTGGACCCTAAACCGTTCCCGTCCCCTAACCCTAACCCTAGCCCGAACCCTAACCCTAACCCTTCCCCGAAGCCTGACCCTCACCCGTCCCCTAATCCTAACCCGTACGCTAACACTAACCCGTGCCCTCACACGCACGCTCCCCCTAAAACGTTGCCGTACCCTCACCTGGACCCTAAACCGTCCCCGTCCCCTAACCCTAACCCTAGCCCGAACCCTAACCCTAACCCTTCCCCGAAGCCTGACCCTCACCCGTCCCCTAATCCTAACCCGTACGCTAACACTAACCCTCGCCCTCACATGCACGCTCCCCCTAAAGCGTTGCCGTACCCTCACCTGGACCCTAAACCGTCCCCGTCCCCTAACCCTAACCCTAGCCCGAACCCTAACCCTAACCCTTCCCCGAAGCCTGACCCTCACCCGTCGCCTAATCCTAACCCGTACGTTAACACTAACCCGGGCCCTCACATGCACGCTCCCCCTAAAGCGTTGCCATACCCTCACCTGGTCCCTAAATCGGCCCCGTCCCCTAACCCTAACCCTAGCCCGAACCCTAACCCTAACCCTTCCCCGAAGCCTGACCCTCACCCATCCCCTAATCCTAACACGTACGCTAAAACTAACCCGCGCCCTCACACGCACGCTCCCCCTAAAGCGTTGCCGTACCCTCACCTGGACCCTAAACAGTCCCCATCCCCTAACCCTAACCCTAGCCCGAACCCTAACCCTAACCCTTTCCCGAAGCGTGACCCTCACCCGTCCCCTAATCCTAAGCCGTACGCTAACAATAACGCGCGCCCTCACACGCACGCTCCCCCTAAAGCGTTGCCGTACCCTCACCTGGACCCTAAACCGTCCCCGTCCCCTAACCCTAACCCTAGCCCGAACCCTAACCCTAACCCTTCCCCTAAGCCTGACCCTCACCCGTCCCTAATCCTAACCCGTACGCTAACACTAACCCGCGCCCTCACACGCACGCTCCCCCTAAAGCGTTGCCGTACCCTCACCTGGACCCGAAACCGTCCCCGTCCCCTAACCCTAACCCTAGCCCGAACCCTAACCCTAACCCTTCCCCGAAGCCTGACCATCACCCGTCGCCTAATCCTAACCCGTACGCTAACACTAACCCGCGCCCTCACACGCACGCTCCCCCTGAAGCGTTGCCGTACCCTCACCTGGACCCTAAACCGTCCCCGTCCCCTAACCCTAACCCTAGCCCGAACCCTAACCCTAACCCTTCCCCGAAACCTGACCCTCACCCGTCCCCTAATCCTAACCCGTACGCTAACACTAACCCGCGCCCTCACACGCACGCTCCCCCTAAAGCGTTGCCGTACCCTCACGTGGACCCTAAACCGTCCCCGTCCCCTAACCCTAACCCTAGCCCGAACCCTAACCCTAACCCTTCCCCGAAACCTGACCCTCACACGTCCCCTAATCCTAACCCGTACGCTAACACTAACCCGCGCCCTCACACGCACGCTCCCCCTAAAGCGTTGCCGTACCCTCACCTGGACCCTAAACCGTCCCCGTCCCCTAACCCTAACCCTAGCCCGAACCCTAACCCTAACCCTTCCCTGAAGCCTGACCCTAACCCATGCCGTAATCCTAACCCGTACGCTAACACTAACCCGCGCCCTCACACGCACGCTCCCCCTAAAGCGTTGCCGTACCCTCACCTGGACCCTAAACAGTCCCCATCCCCTAACCCTAACCCTAGCCCGAACACTAACCCTAACCGTTTCCCGAAGCCTGACCCTCACCCGTCCCCTAATCCTAAGCCGTACGCTAACAGTAACGTGCGCCCTCACACGCACACTACCCCTAAAGCGTTGCCGTACCCTCACCTGGACCCTAAACCGTCCCCGTCCCCTAACCCTAGCCCGAACCCTAACCCTAACCCTTCCCCGAAGCCTGACCCTCACCCGTCCCCTAATCCTAACCCGTACGCTAACACTAACCCGCGCCCTCACACGCACGCTCCCCCTAAAGCGTTGCCGTACCCTCACCTGGACCCGAAACCGTCCCCGTCCCCTAACCCTAACCCTAGCCCGAACCCTAACCCTAACCCTTCCCCGAAGCCTGACCCTCACCCGTCCCCTAATTCTAACCCGTAAGCTAACACTAACCCACGCCCTCACACGCACGCTCCCCCTAAAGCGTTGCCGTACCCTCACCTGGACCCTAAATCGTCCCCGTCCCCTAACCCTAACCCTAGCCCGAACCCTAACCCTAACCCTTCCCCGAAGCCTGACCCTCACCCGTCCCCTAATCGTAACCCGTACGCTAACACTAACCCACGCCCTCACACGCACGCTCCCCCTAAAGCGTTGCCGTACCCTCACCTGGACCCTAAACCGTCCCCGTCCCCTAACCCTAACCCTAGCCCGAACCCTAACCCTAACCCTTCCCCGAAGCCTGACCCTCACCCGTCCCCTAATCCTAACCCGTACGCTAACACTAACCCGCGCCCTCACACGCACGCTCCCCCTAAAGCGTTGCCGTACCCTCACCTGGACCCTAAACCGTCCCCGTCCCCTAACCCTAACCCTAGCCCGAACCCTAACCCTCACACTTCCCCGAAGCCTGACCCTCACCCGTCCCCTAATCCTAAGCCGTACGCTAACACTAACCCGCGCCCTCACACGCACGCTCCCCCTAAAGCGTTGCCGTACCCTCACCTGGACCCGAAACCGTCCCCGTCCCCTAACCCTAACCCTAGCCCGAACCCTAACCCTAACCTTTCCCCGAAGCCTGACCATCACCCGTCCCCTAATCCTAACCCGTACGCTAACACTAACCCGCGCCTTCACACGCACGCTCCCCCTAAAGCATTGTCGTACCCTCACCTGGACCCGAAACCATTCTCGTCCCCTAACCCTAACCCTAGCCCGAACCCTAACCCTAACCCTTCCCCGAAGCCTGACCCACACCCGTCCCCTAATCCTAACCTTTACGCTAACACTAACCCACGCCCTCACACGCACGCTCCCCCTAAAGCGTTGCCGTACCCTCACCTGGACCCTAAACCGTCCCCGTCCCCTAACCCTAACCCTAGCCCGAACCCTAACCCTAACCCTTCCCCGAAGCCTGACCGTCACCCGTCCCCTAATCCTAACCCGTACGCTAACACTAACCCGCGCCCTCACACGCACGCTCCCCTTAAAGCGTTGCCGTACCCTCACCTTGACCCTAAACCGTCCCCGTCCGCTAACCCTAACCCTAGCCCGAACCCTAACCCTAACCCTTCCCCGAAGCCTGACCCTCACCCGTCCCCTAATCCTAAGCCGTACGCTAACACTAACCCGCGCCCTCACACGCACGCTCCCCCTAAAGCGTTGCCGTACCCTCACCTGGACGCGAAACCGTCCCCGTCCCCTAACCGTAACCCTAGCCCGAACCCTAACCCTAACCCTTCCCCGAAGCCTGACCCTCACCCGTCCTCTAATCCTAACCCGTACGCTAACACTAACCCGCGCCCTCACACGCACGCTTCCCCTAAAACGTTGCCGTACCCTCACCTGGACCCTAAACCGTCCCCGTCCCCTAACCCTAACCCTAGCCCGAACCCTAACCCTAACCCTTCCCCGAAGCCTGACCCTCACCCGTTCCCTAATCCTAACCCGTACACTAACACTAACCCGCGCCCTCACACGCACGCTCCCCCTAAAGCGTTGCCGTACCCTCACCTGGACCCTAAACCGTCCCCGTCCCCTAACCCTAACCCTAGCCCGAACCCTAACCCTAACCCTTCCCCGAAGCCTGACCCTCACCCGTCCCCTAATCCTACCCCGTACGCTAACACAAACCCGCGCCCTCACATGCACGCTCCCCCTAAAGCGTTGCCGTACCCTCACCTGGTCCCAAAACCGGCCCCGTCCCCTAACCCTAACCCTAGCCCGAACCCTAACCCTAACCCTTCCCCGAAGCCTGACCCTCACCCGTCCCCTTATCCTAAGCCGTACGCTAACACTAACCCGCGCCCTCACACGCACGCTCCCCCTAAAGCGTTGCCGTACCCTCACCTGGACCCTAAACAGTCCCCATCCCCTAATCCTAACCCTAGCCCGAACCCTAACCCTAACCCGTTCCCGAAGCCTGACCCTCACCCGTCCCCTAATCCTAAGCCGTACGCTAACAATAACGCGCGCCCTCACACGCACGCTCCCCCTAAAGCGTTGCCGTACCCTCACCTGGACCCTAAACCGTCCCTGTCCCCTAACCCTAACCCTAGCCCGAACCCTAACCCTAACCCTTCCCCGAAGCCTGACCCTCACCCGTCCCCTAATCCTAACCCGTACGCTAACACTAACCCGCGCCCTCACACGCACGCTCCCCCTAAAGCGTTGCCGTACCCTCACCTGGACCCGAAACCGTCCCCGTCCCCTAACCCTAACCCTAGCCCAAACCCTAACCCTAACCCTTCCCCGAAGCCTGACCCTCACCCGTCCCCTAATTCTAACCCGTACGCTAACACTAACCCACGCCCTCACACGCACGCTCCCCCTAAAGCGTTGCCGTAACCTCACCTGGACCCTAAACCGTCCCCGTCCCCTAACCCTAACCCTAGCCCGAACCCTAACCCTAACCCTTCCCCGAAGCCTAACCCTCACCCGTCACCTAATCCTAACCCGTACGCTAACACTAACCCGCGCCCTCACACGCACGCTCCCCCTAAAGCGTTGCCGTACGCTCACCTGGACCCTAAACCGTCCCCGTCCCCTAACCCTAACCCTAGCCCGAACCCTAACCCTAACCCTTCCCCGAAGCCTGACCCACACCCGTCCCCTAATCCTAACCCGTACGCTAACACTAACCCGCGCCCTCACACGCACGCTCCCCCTAAAGCGTTGCCGTACCCTCACCTGGACCCTAAACAGTCCCCGTCCCCTAACCCTAACCCTAGCCCGAACCCTAACCCTAACACTTCCCCGAAGCCTGACCCTCAACCGTCCACTAATCCGAACCCGTACGCTAACGCTAACCCACGCCCTCACACGCACGCTCCCCCTAAAGTGTTGCCGTCCACTCAGCTGGACCCTAAACCGTCCCCGTCCCCTAACCCTAACCCTAGCCCGAACCCTAACCATAACCCTTCCCCGAAGCCTGACCCTCACCCGTCCCCTAATTCTAACCCATACGCTAACACTAACCCGCGCCCTCACACGCACGCTCCCCCTAAAGCGTTGCCGTACCCTCACCTGGACCCTAAACCGTCCCCGTCCCCTAACCCTAACCCTAGCCCGAACCCTAACCCTAACCCTTCCCCGAAGCCGGACACTCACCCGTCACCTAATCCTAACCCGTACGCGAACACTAACCCGCGCCCTCACACGCACGCTCCCCCTAAAGCGTTGCCATACGCTCACCTGGACCCTAAACCGTCCCCGTCCCCTAACCCTAACCCTAGCCCGAACCCTAAACCCAACCCTTCCCCGAAGCCTGACCCACACCCGTCCCCTAATCCTAACCCGTACGCTAACACTAACCCGCGCCCTCACACGCACGCTCCCCCTAAAGCGTTGCCGTACCCTCAACTGGACCCTAAACCGTCCCCGTCCCCTAACCCTAACCCTAGCCCGAACCCTAACCCTAACCCTTCCCCGAAGCCTGACCCTCACCCGTCCCCTAATCCTAACCCGTACGCTAACACTAACCCACGACCTCACACGCACGCTCCCCCTAAAGCGTTGCCGTACCCTCACCTGGACCCTAAACCGTCCCCGTCCCCTAACCCTAACCCTAGCCCGAACCCTAACCCTAACCCTTCCCCGAAGCCTGACCCTCACCCGTCGCCTAATCCTAACCCGTACGCTAACACTAACCCGCGCCCTCACACGCACGCTCCCCCTAAAGCGTTGCCGTACACTCCCCTGGACCCTAAACCGTCCCCGTCCCCTAACCATAACCCTAGCCCGAACCCTAACCCTAACCCTTCCCCGAAGCCTGACCCTCACCCGTCCCCTAATCCTAACCCGTACGCTAACACTAACCCGCGCCCTCACACGCACGCTCCCCCTAAAGCGTTGCCGTACCCTCACCTGGACCCTAAACCGTCCCCGTCCCATAACCCTAACCCTAGCCCGAACCCTAACCCTAACTCCTCCCCGAAGCCTGACCCTCACCCGTCCCCTAATCCTAACCCGTACGCTAACACTAACCCACGCCCTCACACGCACGCTCCCCCTAAAGCGTTGCCGTACCCTCACCTGGACCCTAAACCGTCCCCGTCCCCTAACCCTAACCCTAGCCCGAACCCTAACCCTAACCCTTCCCCGAAGCCTGACCCTCACCCGTCCCATAATCCTAACCCGTACGCTAACACTAACCTGCGTCCTCACACGCACGCTCCCCCTAAAGCGTTGCCGTACCCTCACCTGGACCCTAAACCGTCCCCGTCCCCTAACCCTAACCCTAGCCCGAACCCTAACCCTAACCCTTCCCCGAAGCCTGACCCTCACCCGTCCCCTAATCCTAAGCCGTACGCTAACACTAACCCACGCCCTCATACGCACGCTCCCCCTAAAGCGTTGCCGTACCCTCACCTGGACCCGAAACCGTCCCCGTCCCCTAACCCTAACCCTAGCCCGAACCCTAACCCTAACCCTTCCCCGAAGCTTGACCCTCACCCGTCCCCTAATCCTAACCCGTACGCTAACACTAACCCGCGCCCTCACACGCACGCTCCCCCTAAAGCGTTGCCGTACCCTCACCTGGACCCTAAACCGTCCCCGTCCCCTAACCCTAACCCTAGCCCAAACCCTAAGCCGAAACCTTCCCCGAAGCCTGACCCTCACCCGTCCCCTAATCCTAACCCGTACGCTAACACTAACCCGCTCCCTCACATGCACGCTCCCCCTAAAGCGTTGCCGTACCCTCACCTGGTCCCTAAACCGGCCCCGTCCCCTAACCCTAACCCTAGCCCGAACCCTAACCCTAACCCTTCCCCGAAGCCTGACCCTCACCCGTCCCCTTATCCTAAGCCGTACGCTAACACTAACCCGCGCCCTCACACGCACGCTCCCCCTAAAGCGTTGCCGTACCCTCACCTGGACCCTAAACAGTCCCCATCCCCTAACCCTAACCCTAGCCCGAACCCTAACCCTAACCCTTTCCCGAAGCCTGACCCTCACCCGTCCCCTAATCCTAAGCCGTACGCTAACAATAACGCGCGCCCTCACACGCACGCTCCCCCTAAAGCGTTGCCGTACCCTCACCTGGACCCTAAACCGTCCCTGTCCCCTAACCCTAACCCTAGCCCGAACCCTAACCCTAACCCTTCCCCGAAGCCTGACCCTCACCCGTCCCCTAATCCTAACCCGTACGCTAACACTAACCCGCGCCCTCACACGCACGCTCCCCCTAAAGCGTTGCCGTACCCTCACCTGGACCCGAAACCGTCCCCGTCCCCTAACCCTAACCCTAGCCCGAACCCTAACCCTAACCCTTCCCCGAAGCCTGACCCTCACCCGTCCCCTAATTCTAACCCGTACGCTAACACTAACCCACGCCCTCACACGCACGCTCCCCCTAAAGCGTTGCCGTAACCTCACTTGGACCCTAAACCGTCCCCGTCCCCTAACCCTAACCCTAGCCCGAACCCTAACCCTAACCCTTCCCCGAAGCCTAACCCTCACCCGTCACCTAATCCTAACCCGTACGCTAACACTAACCCGCGCCCTCACACGCACGCTCCCCCTAAAGCGTTGCCGTACGCTCACCTGGACCCTAAACCGTCCCCGTCCCCTAACCCTAACCCTAGCCCGAACCCTAACCCTAACCCTTCCCCGAAGCCTGACCCACACCCGTCCCCTAATCCTAACCCGTACGCTAACACTAACCCGCGCCCTCACACGCACGCTCCCCCTAAAGCGTTGCCGTACCCTCACCTGGACCCTAAACAGTCCCCGTCCCCTAACCCTAACCCTAGCCCGAACCCTAACCCTAACACTTCCCCGAAGCCTGACCCTCACCCGTCCACTAATCCTAACCCGTACGCTAACGCTAACCCACGCCCTCACACGCACGCTCCCCCTAAAGCGTTGCCGTACCCTCACCTGGACCCTAAACCGTCCCCGTCCCCTAACCCTAACCCTAGCCCGAACCCTAACCCTAACCCTTCCCCGAACCCTGACCATCACCCGTCGCCTAATCCTAACCCGTACGCTAACACTAACCCGCGCCCTCACACGCACGCTCCCCCTAAAGTGTTGCCGTACACTCAGCTGGACCCTAAACCGTCCCCATCCCCTAACCCTAACCCTAGCCCGAACCCTAACCCTAACACTTCCCCGAAGCCTGACCCTCACCCGTCCCCTAATCCTAACCCGTACGCTAACACTAACCCGCGCCCTCACACGCACGCTCCCCCTAAAGCGTTGCCGTACCCTCACCTGGACCCTAAACCGTCCCCGTCCCCTAACCCTAACCCTAGCCCGAACCCTAACCCTAACCCTTCCCCGAAACCTGACCCTCACCCGTCCCCTAATCCTAACCCGTACGCTAACACTAACCCGCGCCCTCACACGCACGCTCCCCCTAAAGCGTTGCCGTACCCTCACCTGGACCCTAAACCGTCCCCGTCCCCTAACCCTAACCCTAGCCTGAACCCTAACCCTAACCCTTCCCTGAAGCCTGACCCTAACCCATCCCCTAATCCTAACCCGTACGCTAACACTAACCCACGCCCTCACACGCACGCTCCCCCTAAAGCGTTGCCGTACCCTCACCTGGACCCTAAACAGTCCCCATCCCCTAACCCTAACCCTAGCCCGAACCCTAACCCTAACCCTTCCCCGAAGCCTGACCCTCACCCGTCCCCTAATCCTAAGCCGTACGCTAACAGTAACGTGCGCCCTCACACGCACGCTCCCCCTAAAGCGTTGCCGTACCCTCACCTGGACCCTAAACCGTCCCCGTCCCCTAACCCTAACCCTAGCCCGAACCCTAACCCTAACCCTTCCCCGAAGCCTGACCCTCACCCGTCCCCTAATCCTAACCCGTACGCTAACACTAACCCGCGCCCTCACACGCACGCTCCCCCTAAAGCGTTGCCGTACCCTCACCTGGACCCGAAACCGTCCCCATCCCCTAACCCTAACCCTAGCCCGAACCCTAACCCTAACCCTTCCCCAAAGCCTGACCCTCACCCGTCCCCTAATTCTAACCCGTACGCTAACACTAACCCGCGCCCTCACACGCACGCTCCCCCTAAAGCGTTGCCGTACCCTCACCTGGACCCTAAACCGTCCCCGTCCCCTAACCCTAACCCTAGCCCGAACCCTAACCCTAACCCTTCCCCGAAACCGGACACTCACCCGTCACCTAATCCTAACCCGTACGCGAACACTAACCCGCGCCCTCACACGCACGCTCCCCCTAAAGCATTGCCATACGCTCACCTGGACCCTAAACCGTCCCCGTCCCCTAACCCTAACCCTAGCCCGAACCCTAACCCCAACCCTTCCCCGAAGCCTGACCCACACCCGTCCCCTAATCCTAACCCGTACGCTAACACTAACCCGCGCCCTCACACGCACGCTCCCCCTAAAGCGTTGCCGTACCCTCAACTGGACCCTAAACCGTCCCCGTCCCCTAACCCTAACCCTAGCCCGAACCCTAACCCTAACCCTTCCCCGAAGCCTGACCCTCACCCGTCCCCTAATCCTAACCCGTACGCTAACACTAACCCACGACCTCACACGCACGCTCCCCCTAAAGCGTTGCCGTACCCTCACCTGGACCCTAAACCGTCCCCGTTCCCTAACCCTAACCCTAGCCCGAACCCTAACCCTAAACCTTCCCCGAAGCCTGACCCTCACCCGTCGCCTAATCCTAACCCGTACGCTAACACTAACCCGCGCCCTCACACGCACGCTCCCCCTAAAGCGTTGCCGTACACTCCCCTGGACCCTAAACCGTCCCCGTCCCCTAACCATAACCCTAGCCCGAACCCTAACCCTAACCCTTCCCCGAAGCCTGACCCTCACCCGTCCCCTAATCCTAACCCGTACGCTAACACTAACCCGCGCCCCTCACACGCACGCTCCCCCTAAAGCGTTGCCGTACCCTCACCTGGACCCTAAACCGTCCCCATCCCCTAACCCTAACCCTAGCCCGAACCCTAACCCTAACTCCTCCCCGAAGCCTGACCCTCACCCGTCCCCTAATCCTAACCCGTACGCTAACACTAACCCACGCCCTCACACGCACGCTCCCCCTAAAGCGTTGCCGTACCCTCACCTGGACCCTAAACCGTCCCCGTCCCCTAACCCTAACCCTAGCCCGAACCCTAACCCTAACCCTTCCCCGAAGCCTGACCCTCACCCGTCCCATAATCCTAACCCGTACGCTAACACTAACCTGCGTCCTCACACGCACGCTCCCCCTAAAGCGTTGCCGTACCCTCACCTGGACCCTAAACCGTCCCCGTCCCCTAACCCTAACCCTAGCCCGAACCCTAACCCTAACCCTTCCCCGAAGCCTGACCCTCACCCGTCCCCTAATCCTAAGCCGTACGCTAACACTAACCCACGCCCTCATACGCACGCTCCCCCTAAAGCGTTGCCGTACCCTCACCTGGACCCGAAACCGTCCCCGTCCCCTAACCCTAACCCTAGCCCGAACCCTAACCCTAACCCTTCCCCGAAGCTTGACCCTCACCCGTCCCCTAATCCTAACCCGTACGCTAACACTAACCCGCGCCCTCACACGCACGCTCCCCCTAAAGCGTTGCCGTACCCTCACCTGGACCCTAAACCGTCCCCGTCCCCTAACCCTAACCCTAGCCCAAACCCTAAGCCGAAACCTTCCCCGAAGCCTGACCCTCACCCGTCCCCTAATCCTAACCCGTACGCTAACACTAACCCGCTCCCTCACATGCACGCTCCCCCTAAAGCGGTGCCGTACCCTCACCTGGACCCTAAACCGTCCCCGTCCCCTAACCCTAACAATAGCCCGAACCCTAACCCAAACCCTTCCCCGAAGCCTGACCCTCACCCGTCCCCTAATCCTAACCCGTACGCTAAAACTAACCCGCGCCCTCACACGCACGCTCCCCCTAAAGCGTTGCCGTACCCTCACCTGGACCCTAAACCGTCCCCGTCCCCAAACCCTAACCCTAGCGCGAAACCTAACCCTAACCCTTCCCCGAAGCCTGACCCTCACCCGTCCCCTAATCCTAACCCGTACGCTAACACTAACCTGCGCCCTCACACGCACACTCCCCCTAAAGCGTTGCCGTACCCTCACCCGGACCCTAAACCGTCCCCGTCCCCTAACCCTAACCCTAGCCCGAACCCTAACCCTAACCCTTCCCCGAAGTGTGACCCTCACCCGTCCCCTAATCCTAACCCGTACGCTAACACTAACCCGCGCCCTCACACGCACGCTCCCCCTAAAGCGTTGCCGTACCCTCACCTGGACCCAAAACCGTCCCCGTCCCCTAACCCTAACCTTAGCCCGAACCCTAACCCTAACCCTTCCCCGAAGCCTGACCCTCACCCGTCCCCTAATTCTAACCCGTACGCTAACACTAACCCGCGCCCTCACACGCACGCTCCCCCTAAAGCGTTGCCGTACCCTCACCTGGACCCTAAACCGTCCCCGTCCCCTAACCCTAACCCTAGCCCGAACCCTAACCCTAACCCTTCCCCGAAGCCTGACCCTCACCCGTCACCTAATCCTAACCCGTACGCTAACACTAACCCGCGCCCTCACACGCACGCTCCCCCTAAAGCGGTGCCGTACCCTCACCTGGACCCTAAACCGTCCCCGTCCCCTAACCCTAACCCTAGCCCGAACCCTAACTCTAACCCTTCCCCGAAGCCTGACCCTCACCCGTCCCCTAATCCTAACCCGTACGCTAAAACTAACCCGCGCCCTCACACGCACGCTCCCCCTAAAGCGTTGCCGTACCCTCACCTGGACCCTAAACCGTCCCCGTCCCCTAACCCTAACCCTAGCCCGAACCCTAACCCTAACCCTTCCCCGAAGCCTGACCCTCACCCGTCCCCTAATCCTAACCCGTACACTAACACTAACCCGCGCCCTCACACGCACGCTCCCCCTAAAGCATTGCCGTACCCTCACCTGGACCCGAAACCGTCCCCGTCCCCTAACCCTAACCCTAGCCCGAACCCTAACCCTAACCCTTCCCCGAAGCTTGACCCTCACCCGTCCCCTAATCCTAACCCGTACGCTAACACTAACCCGCGCCCTCACACGCATGCTCCCCCAAAAGCGTTGCCGTACCCTCACCTGGACCCTAAACCGTCCCCGTCCCCTAACCCTAACCCTAGCCCGAACCCTAAGCCGAAACCTTCCCCGAAGCCTGACCCTCACACGTCCCCTAATCCTAACCCGTACGCTAACACTAACCCGCGCCCTCACACGCACGCTCCCCCTAAAGCGGTGCCGTACCCTCACCTGGACCCTAAACCGTCCCCGTCCCTTAACCCTAACCCTAGCCCGAACCCTAACCCTAACCCTTCCCCGAAGCCTGACCCACACCCGTCCCCTAATCCTAACCCGTACGCTAACACTAACCCGCGCCCTCACACGCACGGTCCCCCTAAAGCGTTGCCGTACCCTCACCTGGACCCTAAACCGTCCCCGACCCCTAACCCTAACCCTAGCCCGAACCCTAACCCTAACCCTTCCCCGAAGCCTGACCCTCACCCGTCCCCTAATCCTAACCCGTACGCTAACACTAACCCGCGCCCTCACACGCACGCTCCCCCTAAAGCGTTGCCGTACCCTCACCTGGACCCGAAACCGTCCCCGTCCCCTAACCCTAACCCTAGCCCGAACCCTAACCCTAACCCTTCCCCGAAGCCTGACCCTCACCCGTCCCCTAATTCTAACCCGTACGCTAACACTAACCCGCGCCCTCACACGCACGCTCCCCCTAAAGCGTTGCCGTACCCTCACCTGGACCCTAAACCGTCCCCGTCCCCTAACCCTAACCCTAGCCCGAACCCTAACCCTAACCCTTCCCCGAAGCCGGACACTCACCCGTCACCTAATCCTAACCCGTACGCGAACACTAACCCGCGCCCTCACACGCACGCTCCCCCTAAAGCGTTGCCATACGCTCACCTGGACCCTAAACCGTCCCCGTCCCCTAACCCTAACCCTAGCCCGAACCCTAACCCCAACCCTTCCCCGAAGCCTGACCCACACCCGTCCCCTAATCCTAACCCGTACGCTAACACTAACCCGCGCCCTCACACGCACGCTCCCCCTAAAGCGTTGCCGTACCCTCAACTGGACCCTAAACCGTCCCCGTCCCCTAACCCTAACCCTAGCCCGAACCCTAACCCTAACCCTTCCCCGAAGCCTGACCCTCACCCGTCCCCTAATCGTAACCCGTACGCTAACACTAACCCACGACCTCACACGCACGCTCCCCCTAAAGCGTTGCCGTACCCTCACCTGGACCCTAAACCGTCCCCGTTCCCTAACCCTAACCCTAGCCCGAACCCTAACCCTAACCCTTCCCCGAAGCCTGACCCTCACCCGTCGCCTAATCCTAACCCGTACGCTAACACTAACCCGCGCCCTCACACGCACGCTCCCCCTAAAGCGTTGCCGTACACTCCCCTGGACCCTAAACCGTCCCCGTCCCCTAACCATAACCCTAGCCCGAACCCTAACCCTAACCCTTCCCCGAAGCCTGACCCTCACCCGTCCCCTAATCCTAACCCGTACGCTAACACTAACCCGCGCCCTCACACGCACGCTCCCCCTAAAGCGTTGCCGTACCCTCACCTGGACCCTAAACCGTCCCCATCCCCTAACCCTAACCCTAGCCCGAACCCTAACCCTAACTCCTCCCCGAAGCCTGACCCTCACCCGTCCCCTAATCCTAACCCGTACGCTAACACTAACAGACGCCCTCACACGCACGCTCCCCCTAAAGCGTTGCCGTACCCTCACCTGGACCCTAAACCGTCCCCGTCCCCTAACCCTAACCCTAGCCCGAACCCTAACCCTAACCCTTCCCCGAAGCCTGACCCTCACCCGTCCCATAATCCTAACCCGTACGCTAACACTAACCTGCGTCCTCACACGCACGCTCCCCCTAAAGCGTTGCCGTACCCTCACCTGGACCCTAAACCGTCCCCGTCCCCTAACCCTAACCCTAGCCCGAACCCTAACCCTAACCCTTCCCCGAAGCCTGACCCTCACCCGTCCCCTAATCCTAAGCCGTACGCTAACACTAACCCACGCCCTCATACGCACGCTCCCCCTAAAGCGTTGCCGTACCCTCACCTGGACCCGAAACCGTCCCCGTCCCCTAACCCTAACCCTAGCCCGAACCCTAACCCTAACCCTTCCCCGAAGCTTGACCCTCACCCGTCCCCTAATCCTAACCCGTACGCTAACACTAACCAGCGCCCTCACACGCACGCTCCCCCTAAAGCGTTGCCGTACCCTCACCTGGACCCTAAACCGTCCCCGTCCCCTAACCCTAACCCTAGCCCAAACCCTAAGCCGAAACCTTCCCCGAAGCCTGACCCTCACCCGTCCCCTAATCCTAACCCGTACGCTAACACTAACCCGCTCCCTCACATGCACGCTCCCCCTAAAGCGGTGCCGTACCCTCACCTGGACCCTAAACCGTCCCCGTCCCCTAACCCTAACCCTAGCCCGAACCCTAACCCAAACACTTCCCCGAAGCCTGACCCTCACCCGTCCCCTAATCCTAACCCGTACGCTAAAACTAACCCGCGCCCTCACACGCACGCTCCCCCTAAAGCGTTGCCGTACCCTCACCTGGACCCTAAACCGTCCCCGTCCCCAAACCCTAACCCTAGCGCGAGACCTAACCCTAACCCTTCCCCGAAGCCTGACCCTCACCCGTCCCCTAATCCTAAACCGTACGCTAACACTAACCTGCGCCCTCACACGCACACTCCCCCTAAAGCGTTGCCGTACCCTCACCCGGACCCTAAACCGTCCCCGTCCCCTAACCCTAACCCTAGCCCGAACCCTAACCCTAACCCTTCCCCGAAGTGTGACCCTCACCCGTCCCCTAATCCTAACCCGTACGCTAACACTAACCCGCGCCCTCACACGCACGCTCCCCCTAAAGCGTTGCCGTACCCTCACCTGGACCCAAAACCGTCCCCGTCCCCTAACCCTAACCTTAGCCCGAACCCTAACCCTAACCCTTCCCCGAAGCCTGACCCTCACCCGTCCCCTAATTCTAACCCGTACGCTAACACTAACCCGCGCCCTCACACGCACGCTCCCCCTAAAGCGTTGCCGTACCCTCACCTGGACCCTAAACCGTCCCCGTCCCCTAACCCTAACCCTAGCCCGAACCCTAACCCTAACCCTTCCCCGAAGCCTGACCCTCACCCGTCACCTAATCCTAACCCGTACACTAACACTAACCCGCGCCCTCACACGCACGCTCCCCCTAAAGCGGTGCCGTACCCTCACCTGGACCCTAAACCGTCCCCGTCCCCTAACCCTAACCCTAGCCCGAACCCTAACTCTAACCCTTCCCCGAAGCCTGACCCTCACCCGTCCCCTAATCCTAACCCGTACGCTAAAACTAACCCGCGCCCTCACACGCACGCTCCCCCTAAAGCGTTGCCGTACCCTCACCTGGACCCTAAACCGTCCCCGTCCCCTAACCCTAACCCTAGCCCGAACCCTAACCCTAACCCTTCCCCGAAGCCTGACCCTCACCCGTCCCCTAATCCTAACCCGTACACTAACACTAACCCGCGCCCTCACACGCACGCTCCCCCTAAAGCATTGCCGTACCCTCACCTGGACCCGAAACCGTCCCCGTCCCCTAACCCTAACCCTAGCCCGAACCCTAACCCTAACCCTTCCCCGAAGCTTGACCCTCACCCGTCCCCTAATCCTAACCCGTACGCTAACACTAACCCGCGCCCTCACACGCATGCTCCCCCGAAAGCGTTGCCGTACCCTCACCTGGACCCTAAACCGTCCCCGTCCCCTAACCCTAACCCTAGCCCGAACCCTAAGCCGAAACCTTCCCCGAAGCCTGACCCTCACCCGTCCCCTAATCCTAACCCGTACGCTAACACTAACCCGCGCCCTCACACGCACGCTCCCCCTAAAGCGGTGCCGTACCCTCACCTGGACCCTAAACCGTCCCCGTCCCTTAACCCTAACCCTAGCCCGAACCCTAACCCTAACCCTTCCCCGAAGCCTGACCCACACCCGTCCCCTAATCCTAACCCGTACGCTAACACTAACCCGCGCCCTCACACGCACGGTCCCCCTAAAGCGTTGCCGTACCCTCACCTGGACCCTAAACCGTCCCCGTCCCCTAACCCTAACCCTAGCCCGAACCCTAACCCTAACCCTTCCCCGAAGCCTGACCCTCCCCCGTCCCCAATCCTAACCCGGACGCTAACACTAACCCACGCCCTCACACGCACGCTCCACCTAAAGCGTTGCCGTACCCTCACCTGGACCCTAAACCGTCCCCGTCCCCTAACCCTACCCTAGCCCGAACCCTAACCCTAATCCTTCCCCGAAGCCTGACCCTCACCCGTCCCCTAATCCTAACCCGTACGCTAACACTAACCCGCGCCCTCACACGCACGCTCCCCCTAAAGCGTTGCCGTACCCTCACCTGGACCCTAAACCGTCCCCGTCCCCTAACCCTAACCCTAGCCCGAACCCTAACCCTAACCCTTCCCCGAAGCCTGACCCTCACCCGTCCCCTAATCCTAACCCGTACGCTAACACTAACCCGCGCCCTCACACGCACGCTCCCCCTAAAGCGTTGCCGTTCCCTCACCTGGACCCTAAACCGTCCCCGTCCCCTAACCCTAACCCTAGCCCGAACCCTAACTCTAACCCTTCCCCGAAGCCTGACCCTCACCCGTCCCCTAATCCTAACCCGTACGCTAACACTAACCCACGCCCTCACACCCACGCTCCCCCTAAAGCGTTGCCGTACCCTCACCTGGACCCTAAACCGTCCCCGTCCCCTAATCCTAACCCTAGCCCGAACCCTAACCCTAACCCTTCCCCGAAGCCTGACCCTCACCCGTCCCCTAATCCTAACACGTACGCTAACACTAACCCGCGCCCTCACACGCACGCTCCCCCTAAAGTGTTGCCGTACCCTCACCTGGACCCTAAACCGTCCCCGTCCCCTAACCCTAACCCTAGCCCGAACCCTAACCCTAACCCTTCCCCGAAGCCTGACCCTCACCCGTCCCCTAATCCTAACCCGTACGCTAACACTAACCCGCGCCCTCACACGCACGCTCCCCCTAAAGCGTTGCCGTACCCTCACCTGGACCCTAAACCGTCCCCGTCCCCTAACCCTAACCCTAGCCCGAACCCTAACCCTAACCCTTCCCCGAAGCCTGACCCTCACCCGTCCCCTAATCCTAACCCGTACGCTAACACTAACCCGCGCCCTCACACCCACGCACCCCCTAAACCGTTGCCGTACCCTCACCTGGACCCGAAACCGTCCCCGTCCCCTAACCCTAAACCTAGCCCGAACCCTAACCCTAACCCTTCCCCGAAGCTTGACCCTCACCCGTCCCCTAATCCTAACCCGTACGCTAACACTAACCCGCGCCCTCACACGCACGCTCCCCCTAAAGCGTTGCCATACCCTCACCTGGACCCTAAACCGTCCCCGTCCCCTAACCCTAACCCTAGCCCGAACCCTAACCCTAACCCTTCCCCGAAGCCTGACCCTCACCCGTCCCCTAATCCTAACCCGTACGCTAACACTAACCCGCGCCCTCACACGCACGCTCCCCCTAAAGCGTTGCCGTACCCTCACCTGGACCCTAAACCGTCCCCGTCCCCTAACCCTTACCCTAGCCCGAACCCTAACCCTAACCCTTCCCCGAAGCCTGACCCTCACCCGTCACCTAATCCTAACCCGTACGCTAACACTAACCTGCGCCCTCACACCCACGCTCCCCCTAAAGCGTTGCCGTACCCTCACCTGGACCCTAAACCGTCCCCGTCCCCTAACCCTAACCCTAGCCTGAACCCTAACCCTAACCCTTCCCCGAAGCCTGACCCTCACCCGTCCCCTAATCCTAACCCGTACGCTAACACTAACCCGCGCCCTCACACGCACGCTCCCCCTAAAGCGTTGCCGTTCCCTCACCTGGACCCTAAACCGTCCCCGTCCCCTAACCCTAACCCTAGCCCGAACCCTAACCCTAACCCTTCCCCGAAGCCTGACCCTCACCCGTCCCCTAATCCTAACCCGTACGCTAACACTAACCTGCGCCCTCACACCCACGCTCCCCCTAAAGCGTTGCCGTACCCTCACCTGGACCCTAAACCGTCCCCGTCCCCTAATCCTAACCCTAGCCCGAACCCTAACCCTAACCCTTCCCCGAAGCCTGACCCTCACCCGTCCCCTAATCCTAACCCGTACGCTAACACTAACCCGCGCCCTCACACGCACGCTCCCCCTAAAGTGTTGCCGTACCCTCACCTGGACCCTAAACCGTCCCCGTCCCCTAACCCTAACCCTAGCCCGAACCCTAACCCTAACCCTTCCCCGAAGCCTGACCCTCACCCGTCCCCTAATCCTAACCCGTACGCTAACACTAACCCGCGCCCTCACACGCACGCTCCCCCTAAAGCGTTGCCGTACCCTCACCTGGACCCTAAACCGTCCCCGTCCCCTAACCCTAACCCTAGCCCGAACCCTAACCCTAACCCTTCCCCGAAGCCTGACCCTCACCCGTCCCCTAATCCTAACCCGTACGCTAACACTAACCCGCGCCCTCACACCCACGCACCCCCTAAACCGTTGCCGAACCCTCACCTGGACCCGAAACCGTCCCCGTCCCCTAACCCTAACCCTAGCCCGAACCCTAACCCTAACCCTTCCCCGAAGCTTGACCCTCACCCGTCCCCTAATCCTAACCCGTACGCTAACACTAACCCGCGCCCTCACACGCACGCTCCCCCTAAAGCGTTGCCATACCCTCACCTGGACCCTAAACCGTCCCCGTCCCCTAACCCTAACCCTAGCCCGAACCCTAACCCTAACCCTTCCCCGAAGCCTGACCCTCACCCGTCCCCTAATCCTAACCCGTACGCTAACACTAACCCGCGCCCTCACACGCACGCTCCCCCTAAAGCGTTGCCGTACCCTCACCTGGACCCTAAACCGTCCCCGTCCCCTAACCCTTACCCTAGCCCGAACCCTAACCCTAACCCTTCCCCGAAGCCTGACCCTCACCCGTCACCTAATCCTAACCCGTACGCTAACACTAACCTGCGCCCTCACACCCACGCTCCCCCTAAAGCGTTGCCGTACCCTCACCTGGACCCTAAACCGTCCCCGTCCCCTAACCCTAACCCTAGCCTGAACCCTAACCCTAACCCTTCCCCGAAGCCTGACCCTCACCCGTCCCCTAATCCTAACCCGTACGCTAACACTAACCCGCGCCCTCACACGCACGCTCCCCCTAAAGCGTTGCCGTTCCCTCACCTGGACCCTAAACCGTCCCCGTCCCCTAACCCTAACCCTAGCCCGAACCCTAACCCTAACCCTTCCCCGAAGCCTGACCCTCACCCGTCCCCTAATCCTAACCCGTACGCTAACACTAACCCGCGCCCTCACACCCACGCTCCCCCTAAAGCGTTGCCGTACCCTCACCTGGACCCTAAACCGTCCCCGTCCCCTAATCCTAACCCTAGCCCGAACCCTAACCCTAACCCTTCCCCGAAGCCTGACCCTCACCCGTCCCCTAATCCTAACCCGTACGCTAACACTAACCCGCGCCCTCACACGCACGCTCCCCCTAAAGCGTTGCCGTACCCTCACCTGGACCCTAAACCGTCCCCGTCCCCTAACCCTAACCCTAGCCCGAACCCTAACCCTAACACTTCCCCGAAGCCTGACCCTCACCCGTCCCCTAATCCTAACCCGTACGCTAACACTAACCCGCGCCCTCACACGCACGCTCCCCCTAAAGCATTGCCGTACCCTCACCTGGACCCTAAACCGTCCCTGTCCCCTAACCCTAACCCTAGTCCGAACCCTAACCCTAACCCTTCCCCGAAGCCTGACCCTCACCCGTCCCCTATTCCTAACCCGTACGCTAACACTAACCCGCACCCTCACACCCACGCACCCCCTAAACCGTTGCCGTACCCTCACCTGGACCCTTAACCGTCCCCGTCCCCTAACCCTAACCCTAGCCCGAACCCTAACCCTAACCCTTCCCCGAAGCCTGACCCTCACCCGTCCCCTAATCCTACCCCGTACGCTAACACTAACCCGTGCCCTCACACGCACGCTCCCCCTAAAGCGTTGCCGTACCCTCACCTGGACCCTAAACCGTCCCCGTCCCCTAACCCTAACCCTAGCCCGAACCCTAACCCTAACCCTTCCCTGAAGCCTGACCCTAACCCATCCCCTAATCCTAACCCGTACGCTAACACTAACCCACGCCCTCACACGCACGCTCCCCCTAAAGCGTTGCCGTACCCTCACCTGGACCCTAAACAGTCCCCATCCCCTAACCCTAACCCTAGCCCGAACCCTAACCCTAACCCTTCCCCGAAGCCTGACCCTCACCCGTCCCCTAATCCTAAGCCGTACGCTAACAGTAACGTGCGCCCTCACACGCACGCTCCCCCTAAAGCGTTGCCGTACCCTCACCTGGACCCTAAACCGTCCCCGTCCCCTAACCCTAACCCTAGCCCGAACCCTAACCCTAACCCTTCCCCGAAGCCTGACCCTCACCCGTCCCCTAATCCTAACCCGTACGCTAACACTAACCCGCGCCCTCACACGCACGCTCCCCCTAAAGCGTTGCCGTACCCTCACCTGGACCCGAAACCGTCCCCGTCCCCTAACCCTAACCCTAGCCCGAACCCTAACCATAACCCTTCCCCGAAGCCTGACCCTCACCCGTCCCCTAATTCTAACCCATACGCTAACACTAACCCGCGCCCTCACACGCACGCTCCCCCTAAAGCGTTGCCGTACCCTCACCTGGACCCTAAACCGTCCCCGTCCCCTAACCCTAACCCTAGCCCGAACCCTAACCCTAACCCTTCCCCGAAGCCGGACACTCACCCGTCACCTAATCCTAACCCGTACGCGAACACTAACCCGCGCCCTCACACGCACGCTCCCCCTAAAGCGTTGCCATACGCTCACCTGGACCCTAAACCGTCCCCGTCCCCTAACCCTAACCCTAGCCCGAACCCTAACCCCAACCCTTCCCCGAAGCCTGACCCACACCCGTCCCCTAATCCTAACCCGTACGCTAACACTAACCCGCGCCCTCACACGCACGCTCCCCCTAAAGCGTTGCCGTACCCTCAACTGGACCCTAAACCGTCCCCGTCCCCTAACACTAACCCTAGCCCGAACCCTAACCCTAACCCTTCCCCGAAGCCTGACCCTCACCCGTCCCATAATCCTAACCCGTACGCTAACACTAACCTGCGTCCTCACACGCACGCTCCCCCTAAAGCGTTGCCGTACCCTCACCTGGACCCTAAACCGTCCCCGTCCCCTAACCCTAACCCTAGCCCGAACCCTAACCCTAACCCTTCCCCGAAGCCTGACCCTCACCCGTCCCCTAATCCTAAGCCGTACGCTAACACTAACCCACGCCCTCATACGCACGCTCCCCCTAAAGCGTTGCCGTACCCTCACCTGGACCCGAAACCGTCCCCGTCCCCTAACCCTAACCCTAGCCCGAACCCTAACCCTAACCCTTCCCCGAAGCTTGACCCTCACCCGTCCCCTAATCCTAACCCGTACGCTAACACTAACCCGCGCCCTCACACGCACGCTCCCCCTAAAGCGTTGCCGTACCCTCACCTGGACCCTAAACCGTCCCCGTCCCCTAACCCTAACCCTAGCCCAAACCCTAAGCCGAAACCTTCCCCGAAGCCTGACCCTCACCCGTCCCCTAATCCTAACCCGTACGCTAACACTAACCCGCTCCCTCACATGCACGCTCCCCCTAAAGCGTTGCCGTACCCTCACCTGGTCCCTAAACCGGCCCCGTCCCCTAACCCTAACCCTAGCCCGAACCCTAACCCTAACCCTTCCCCGAAGCCTGACCCTCACCCGTCCCCTTATCCTAAGCCATACGCTAACACTAACCCGCGCCCTCACACGCACGCTCCCCCTAAAGCGTTGCCGTACCCTCACCTGGACCCTAAACACTCCCCATCCCCTAACCCTAACCCTAGCCCGAACCCTAACCCTAACCCTTTCCCGAAGCCTGACCCTCACCCTTCCCCTAATCCTAAGCCGTACGCTAACAATAACGCGCGCCCTCACACGCACGCTCCCCCTAAAGCGTTGCCGTACCCTCACCTGGACCCTAAACCGTCCCCGTCCCCTAACCCTAACCCTAGCCCGAACCCTAACCCTAACCCTTCCCCGAAGCCTGACCCTCACCCGTCCCCTAATCCTAACCCGTACGCTAACACTAACCCGCGCCCTCACACGCACGCTCCCCCTAAAGCGTTGCCGTACCCTCACCTGGACCCGAAACCGTCCCCGTCCCCTAACCCTAACCCTAGCCCGAACCCTAACCCTAACCCTTCCCCGAAGCCTGACCCTCACCCGTCCCCTAATTCTAACCCGTACGCTAACACTAACCCACGCCCTCACACGCACGCTCCCCCTAAAGCGTTGCCGTAACCTCACCTGGACCCTAAACCGTCCCCGTCCCCTAACCCTAACCCTAGCCCGAACCCTAACCCTAACCCTTCCCCGAAGCCTAACCCTCACCCGTCACCTAATCCTAACCCGTACGCTAACACTAACCCGCGCCCTCACACGCACGCTCCCCCTAAAGCGTTGCCGTACGCTCACCTGGACCCTAAACCGTCCCCGTCCCCTAACCCTAACCCTAGCCCGAACCCTAACCCTAACCCTTCCCCGAAGCCTGACCCACACCCGTCCCCTAATCCTAACCCGTACGCTAACACTAACCCGCGCCCTCACACGCACGCTCCCCCTAAAGCGTTGCCGTACCCTCACCTGGACCCTAAACAGTCCCCGTCCCCTAACCCTAACCCTAGCCCGAACCCTAACCCTAACACTTCCCCGAAGCCTGACGCTCACCCGTCCACTAATCCTAACCCGTACGCTAACGCTAACCCACGCCCTCACACGCACGCTCCCCCTAAAGCGTTGCCGTACCCTCACCTGGACCCTAAACCGTCCCCGTCCCCTAACCCTAACCCTAGCCCGAACCCTAACCCCAACCCTTCCCCGAAGCCTGACCATCACCCGTCGCCTAATCCTAACCCGTACGCTAACACTAACCCGCGCCCTCACACGCACGCTCCCCCTAAAGTGTTGCCGTACACTCAGCTGGACCCTAAACCGTCCCCGTCCCCTAACCCTAACCCTAGCCCGAACCCTAACCCTAACCCTTCCCCGAAGCCTGACCCTCACCCGTCCCCTAATCCTAACCCGTACGCTAACACTAACCCGCGCCCTCACACGCACGCTCCCCCTAAAGCGTTGCCGTACCCTCACCTGGACCCTAAACAGTCCCCATCCCCTAACCCTAACCCTAGCCCGAACCCTAACCCTAACCCTTCCCCGAAGCCTGACCCTCACCCGTCCCCTAATCCTAACCCGTACGCTAACACTAACCCGCTCCCTCACATGCACGCTCCCCCTAAAGCGGTGCCGTACCCTCACCTGGACCCTAAACCGTCCCCGTCCCCTAACCCTAACCCTAGCCCGAACCCTAACCCAAACACTTCCCCGAAGCCTGACCCTCACCCGTCCCCTAATCCTAACCCGTACGCTAAAACTAACCCGCGCCCTCACACGCACGCTCCCCCTAAAGCGTTGCCGTACCCTCACCTGGACCCTAAACCGTCCCCGTCCCCAAACCCTAACCCTAGCGCGAAACCTAACCCTAACCCTTCCCCGAAGCCTGACCCTCACCCGTCCCCTAATCCTAACCCGTACGCTAACACTAACCTGCGCCCTCACACGCACACTCCCCCTAAAGCGTTGCCGTACCCTCACCCGGACCCTAAACCGTCCCCGTCCCCTAACCCTAACCCTAGCCCGAACCCTAACCCTAACCCTTCCCCGAAGTGTGACCCTCACCCGTCCCCTAATCCTAACCCGTACGCTAACACTAACCCGCGCCCTCACACGCACGCTCCCCCTAAAGCGTTGCCGTACCCTCACCTGGACCCAAAACCGTCCCCGTCCCCTAACCCTAACCTTAGCCCGAACCCTAACCCTAACCCTTCCCCGAAGCCTGACCCTCACCCGTCCCCTAATTCTAACCCGTACGCTAACACTAACCCGCGCCCTCACACGCACGCTCCCCCTAAAGCGTTGCCGTACCCTCACCTGGACCCTAAACCGTCCCCGTCCCCTAACCCTAACCCTAGCCCGAACCCTAACCCTAACCCTTCCCCGAAGCCTGACCCTCACCCGTCACCTAATCCTAACCCGTACGCTAACACTAACCCGCGCCCTCACACGCACGCTCCCCCTAAAGCGGTGCCGTACCCTCACCTGGACCCTAAACCGTCCCCGTCCCCTAACCCTAACCCTAGCCCGAACCCTAACTCTAACCCTTCCCCGAAGCCTGACCCTCACCCGTCCCCTAATCCTAACCCGTACGCTAAAACTAACCCGCGCCCTCACACGCACGCTCCCCCTAAAGCGTTGCCGTACCCTCACCTGGACCCTAAACCGTCCCCGTCCCCTAACCCTAACCCTAGCCCGAACCCTAACCCTAACCCTTCCCCGAAGCCTGACCCTCACCCGTCCCCTAATCCTAACCCGTACACTAACACTAACCCGCGCCCTCACACGCACGCTCCCCCTAAAGCATTGCCGTACCCTCACCTGGACCCGAAACCGTCCCCGTCCCCTAACCCTAACCCTAGCCCGAACCCTAACCCTAACCCTTCCCCGAAGCTTGACCCTCACCCGTCCCCTAATCCTAACCCGTACGCTAACACTAACCCGCGCCCTCACACGCATGCTCCCCCGAAAGCGTTGCCGTACCCTCACCTGGACCCTAAACCGTCCCCGTCCCCTAACCCTAACCCTAGCCCGAACCCTAAGCCGAAACCTTCCCCGAAGCCTGACCCTCACCCGTCCCCTAATCCTAACCCGTACGCTAACACTAACCCGCGCCCTCACACGCACGCTCCCCCTAAAGCGGTGCCGTACCCTCACCTGGACCCTAAACCGTCCCCGTCCCTTAACCCTAACCCTAGCCCGAACCCTAACCCTAACCCTTCCCCGAAGCCTGACCCACACCCGTCCCCTAATCCTAACCCGTACGCTAACACTAACCCGCGCCCTCACACGCACGGTCCCCCTAAAGCGTTGCCGTACCCTCACCTGGACCCTAAACCGTCCCCGTCCCCTAACCCTAACCCTAGCCCGAACCCTAACCCTAACCCTTCCCCGAAGCCTGACCCTCACCCGTCCCCAATCCTAACCCGGACGCTAACACTAACCCACGCCCTCACACGCACGCTCCACCTAAAGCGTTGCCGTACCCTCACCTGGACCCTAAACCGTCCCCGTCCCCTAACCCTACCCTAGCCCGAACCCTAACCCTAATCCTTCCCCGAAGCCTGACCCTCACCCGTCCCCTAATCCTAACCCGTACGCTAACACTAACCCGCGCCCTCACACGCACGCTCCCCCTAAAGCATTGCCGTACCCTCACCTGGACCCGAAACCGTCCCCGTCCCCTAACCCTAACCCTAGCCCGAACCCTAACCCTAACCCTTCCCCGAAGCTTGACCCTCACCCGTCCCCTAATCCTAACCCGTACGCTAACACTAACCCGCGCCCTCACACGCATGCTCCCCCGAAAGCGTTGCCGTACCCTCACCTGGACCCTAAACCGTCCCCGTCCCCTAACCCTAACCCTAGCCCGAACCCTAAGCCGAAACCTTCCCCGAAGCCTGACCCTCACCCGTCCCCTAATCCTAACCCGTACGCTAACACTAACCCGCGCCCTCACACGCACGCTCCCCCTAAAGCGGTGCCGTACCCTCACCTGGACCCTAAACCGTCCCCGTCCCTTAACCCTAACCCTAGCCCGAACCCTAACCCTAACCCTTCCCCGAAGCCTGACCCACACCCGTCCCCTAATCCTAACCCGTACGCTAACACTAACCCGCGCCCTCACACGCACGGTCCCCCTAAAGCGTTGCCGTACCCTCACCTGGACCCTAAACCGTCCCCGTCCCCTAACCCTAACCCTAGCCCGAACCCTAACCCTAACCCTTCCCCGAAGCCTGACCCTCACCCGTCCCCAATCCTAACCCGGACGCTAACACTAACCCACGCCCTCACACGCACGCTCCACCTAAAGCGTTGCCGTACCCTCACCTGGACCCTAAACCGTCCCCGTCCCCTAACCCTACCCTAGCCCGAACCCTAACCCTAATCCTTCCCCGAAGCCTGACCCTCACCCGTCCCCTAATCCTAACCCGTACGCTAACACTAACCCGCGCCCTCACACGCACGCTCCCCCTAAAGCGTTGCCGTACCCTCACCTGGACCCTAAACCGTCCCCGTCCCCTAACCCTAACCCTAGCCCGAACCCTAACCCTAACCCTTCCCCGAAGCCTGACCCTCACCCGTCCCCTAATCCTAACCCGTACGCTAACACTAACCCGCGCCCTCACACCCACGCACCCCCTAAACCGTTGCCGTACCCTCACCTGGACCCGAAACCGTCCCCGTCCCCTAACCCTAAACCTAGCCCGAACCCTAACCCTAACCCTTCCCCGAAGCTTGACCCTCACCCGTCCCCTAATCCTAACCCGTACGCTAACACTAACCCGCGCCCTCACACGCACGCTCCCCCTAAAGCGTTGCCATACCCTCACCTGGACCCTAAACCGTCCCCGTCCCCTAACCCTAACCCTAGCCCGAACCCTAACCCTAACCCTTCCCCGAAGCCTGACCCTCACCCGTCCCCTAATCCTAACCCGTACGCTAACACTAACCCGCGCCCTCACACGCACGCTCCCCCTAAAGCGTTGCCGTACCCTCACCTGGACCCTAAACCGTCCCCGTCCCCTAACCCTTACCCTAGCCCGAACCCTAACCCTAACCCTTCCCCGAAGCCTGACCCTCACCCGTCACCTAATCCTAACCCGTACGCTAACACTAACCTGCGCCCTCACACCCACGCTCCCCCTAAAGCGTTGCCGTACCCTCACCTGGACCCTAAACCGTCCCCGTCCCCTAACCCTAACCCTAGCCTGAACCCTAACCCTAACCCTTCCCCGAAGCCTGACCCTCACCCGTCCCCTAATCCTAACCCGTACGCTAACACTAACCCGCGCCCTCACACGCACGCTCCCCCTAAAGCGTTGCCGTTCCCTCACCTGGACCCTAAACCGTCCCCGTCCCCTAACCCTAACCCTAGCCCGAACCCTAACCCTAACCCTTCCCCGAAGCCTGACCCTCACCCGTCCCCTAATCCTAACCCGTACGCTAACACTAACCTGCGCCCTCACACCCACGCTCCCCCTAAAGCGTTGCCGTACCCTCACCTGGACCCTAAACCGTCCCCGTCCCCTAATCCTAACCCTAGCCCGAACCCTAACCCTAACCCTTCCCCGAAGCCTGACCCTCACCCGTCCCCTAATCCTAACCCGTACGCTAACACTAACCCGCGCCCTCACACGCACGCTCCCCCTAAAGTGTTGCCGTACCCTCACCTGGACCCTAAACCGTCCCCGTCCCCTAACCCTAACCCTAGCCCGAACCCTAACCCTAACCCTTCCCCGAAGCCTGACCCTCACCCGTCCCCTAATCCTAACCCGTACGCTAACACTAACCCGCGCCCTCACACGCACGCTCCCCCTAAAGCGTTGCCGTACCCTCACCTGGACCCTAAACCGTCCCCGTCCCCTAACCCTAACCCTAGCCCGAACCCTAACCCTAACCCTTCCCCGAAGCCTGACCCTCACCCGTCCCCTAATCCTAACCCGTACGCTAACACTAACCCGCGCCCTCACACCCACGCACCCCCTAAACCGTTGCCGAACCCTCACCTGGACCCGAAACCGTCCCCGTCCCCTAACCCTAACCCTAGCCCGAACCCTAACCCTAACCCTTCCCCGAAGCTTGACCCTCACCCGTCCCCTAATCCTAACCCGTACGCTAACACTAACCCGCGCCCTCACACGCACGCTCCCCCTAAAGCGTTGCCATACCCTCACCTGGACCCTAAACCGTCCCCGTCCCCTAACCCTAACCCTAGCCCGAACCCTAACCCTAACCCTTCCCCGAAGCCTGACCCTCACCCGTCCCCTAATCCTAACCCGTACGCTAACACTAACCCGCGCCCTCACACGCACGCTCCCCCTAAAGCGTTGCCGTACCCTCACCTGGACCCTAAACCGTCCCCGTCCCCTAACCCTTACCCTAGCCCGAACCCTAACCCTAACCCTTCCCCGAAGCCTGACCCTCACACGTCACCTAATCCTAACCCGTACGCTAACACTAACCTGCGCCCTCACACCCACGCTCCCCCTAAAGCGTTGCCGTACCCTCACCTGGACCCTAAACCGTCCCCGTCCCCTAACCCTAACCCTAGCCTGAACCCTAACCCTAACCCTTCCCCGAAGCCTGACCCTCACCCGTCCCCTAATCCTAACCCGTACGCTAACACTAACCCGCGCCCTCACACGCACGCTCCCCCTAAAGCGTTGCCGTTCCCTCACCTGGACCCTAAACCGTCCCCGTCCCCTAACCCTAACCCTAGCCCGAACCCTAACCCTAACCCTTCCCCGAAGCCTGACCCTCACCCGTCCCCTAATCCTAACCCGTACGCTAACACTAACCCGCGCCCTCACACCCACGCTCCCCCTAAAGCGTTGCCGTACCCTCACCTGGACCCTAAACCGTCCCCGTCCCCTAATCCTAACCCTAGCCCGAACCCTAACCCTAACCCTTCCCCGAAGCCTGACCCTCACCCGTCCCCTAATCCTAACCCGTACGCTAACACTAACCCGCGCCCTCACACGCACGCTCCCCCTAAAGCGTTGCCGTACCCTCACCTGGACCCTAAACCGTCCCCGTCCCCTAACCCTAACCCTAGCCCGAACCCTAACCCTAACACTTCCCCGAAGCCTGACCCTCACCCGTCCCCTAATCCTAACCCGTACGCTAACACTAACCCGCGCCCTCACACGCACGCTCCCCCTAAAGCATTGCCGTACCCTCACCTGGACCCTAAACCGTCCCTGTCCCCTAACCCTAACCCTAGTCCGAACCCTAACCCTAACCCTTCCCCGAAGCCTGACCCTCACCCGTCCCCTATTCCTAACCCGTACGCTAACACTAACCCGCACCCTCACACCCACGCACCCCCTAAACCGTTGCCGTACCCTCACCTGGACCCTTAACCGTCCCCGTCCCCTAACCCTAACCCTAGCCCGAACCCTAACCCTAACCCTTCCCCGAAGCCTGACCCTCACCCGTCCCCTAATCCTACCCCGTACGCTAACACTAACCCGTGCCCTCACACGCACGCTCCCCCTAAAGCGTTGCCGTACCCTCACCTGGACCCTAAACCGTCCCCGTCCCCTAACCCTAACCCTAGCCCGAACCCTAACCCTAACCCTTCCCTGAAGCCTGACCCTAACCCATCCCCTAATCCTAACCCGTACGCTAACACTAACCCACGCCCTCACACGCACGCTCCCCCTAAAGCGTTGCCGTACCCTCACCTGGACCCTAAACAGTCCCCATCCCCTAACCCTAACCCTAGCCCGAACCCTAACCCTAACCCTTCCCCGAAGCCTGACCCTCACCCGTCCCCTAATCCTAAGCCGTACGCTAACAGTAACGTGCGCCCTCACACGCACGCTCCCCCTAAAGCATTGCCGTACCCTCACCTGGACCCTAAACCGTCCCCGTCCCCTAACCCTAACCCTAGCCCGAACCCTAACCCTAACCCTTCCCCGAAGCCTGACCCTCACCCGTCCCCTAATCCTAACCCGTACGCTAACACTAACCCGCGCCCTCACACGCACGCTCCCCCTAAAGCGTTGCCGTACCCTCACCTGGACCCGAAACCGTCCCCGTCCCCTAACCCTAACCCTAGCCCGAACCCTAACCATAACCCTTCCCCGAAGCCTGACCCTCACCCGTCCCCTAATTCTAACCCATACGCTAACACTAACCCGCGCCCTCACACGCACGCTCCCCCTAAAGCGTTGCCGTACCCTCACCTGGACCCTAAACCGTCCCCGTCCCCTAACCCTAACCCTAGCCCGAACCCTAACCCTAACCCTTCCCCGAAGCCGGACACTCACCCGTCCCCTAATCCTAAGCCGTACGCTAACACTAACCCACGCCCTCATACGCACGCTCCCCCTAAAGCGTTGCCGTACCCTAACCTGGACCCGAAACCGTCCCTGTCCCCTAACCCTAACCCTAGCCCGAACCCTAACCCTAACCCTTCCCCGAAGCTTGACCCTCACCCGTCCCCTAATCCTAACCCGTACGCTAACACTAACCCGCGCCCTCACACGCACGCTCCCCCTAAAGCGTTGCCGTACCCTCACCTGGACCCTAAACCGTCCCCGTCCCCTAACCCTAACCCTAGCCCAAACCCTAAGCCGAAACCTTCCCCGAAGCCTGACCCTCACCCGTCCCCTAATCCTAACCCGTACGCTAACACTAACCCGCTCCCTCACATGCACGCTCCCCCTAAAGCGTTGCCGTACCCTCACCTGGTCCCTAAACCGGCCCCGTCCCCTAACCCTAACCCTAGCCCGAACCCTAACCCTAACCCTTCCCCGAAGCCTGACCCTCACCCGTCCCCTTATCCTAAGCCATACGCTAACACTAACCCGCGCCCTCACACGCACGCTCCCCCTAAAGCGTTGCCGTACCCTCACCTGGACCCTAAACAGTCCCCATCCCCTAACCCTAACCCTAGCCCGAACCCTAACCCTAACCCTTTCCCGAAGCCTGACCCTCACCCGTCCCCTAATCCTAAGCCGTACGCTAACAATAACGCGCGCCCTCACACGCACGCTCCCCCTAAAGCGTTGCCGTACCCTCACCTGGACCCTAAACCGTCCCCGTCCCCTAACCCTAACCCTAGCCCGAACCCTAACCCTAACCCTTCCCCGAAGCCTGACCCTCACCCGTCCCCTAATCCTAACCCGTACGCTAACACTAACCCGCGCCCTCACACGCACGCTCCCCCTAAAGCGTTGCCGTACCCTCACCTGGACCCGAAACCGTCCCCGTCCCCTAACCCTAACCCTAGCCCGAACCCTAACCCTAACCCTTCCCCGAAGCCTGACCCTCACCCGTCCCCTAATTCTAACCCGTACGCTAACACTAACCCACGCCCTCACACGCACGCTCCCCCTAAAGCGTTGCCGTAACCTCACCTGGACCCTAAACCGTCCCCGTCCCCTAACCCTAACCCTAGCCCGAACCCTAACCCTAACCCTTCCCCGAAGCCTAACCCTCACCCGTCACCTAATCCTAACCCGTACGCTAACACTAACCCGCGCCCTCACACGCACGCTCCCCCTAAAGCGTTGCCGTACGCTCACCTGGACCCTAAACCGTCCCCGTCCCCTAACCCTAACCCTAGCCCGAACCCTAACCCTAACCCTTCCCCGAAGCCTGACCCACACCCGTCCCCTAATCCTAACCCGTACGCTAACACTAACCCGCGCCCTCACACGCACGCTCCCCCTAAAGCGTTGCCGTACCCTCACCTGGACCCTAAACAGTCCCCGTCCCCTAACCCTAACCCTAGCCCGAACCCTAACCCTAACACTTCCCCGAAGCCTGACGCTCACCCGTCCACTAATCCTAACCCGTACGCTAACGCTAACCCACGCCCTCACACGCACGCTCCCCCTAAAGCGTTGCCGTACCCTCACCTGGACCCTAAACCGTCCCCGTCCCCTAACCCTAACCCTAGCCCGAACCCTAACCCTAACCCTTCCCCGAAGCCTGACCATCACCCGTCGCCTAATCCTAACCCGTACGCTAACACTAACCCGCGCCCTCACACGCACGCTCCCCCTAAAGTGTTGCCGTACACTCAGCTGGACCCTAAACCGTCCCCGTCCCCTAACCCTAACCCTAGCCCGAACCCTAACCCTAACCCTTCCCCGAAGCCTGACCCTCACCCGTCCCCTAATCCTAACCCGTACGCTAACACTAACCCGCGCCCTCACACGCACGCTCCCCCTAAAGCGTTGCCGTACCCTCACCTGGACCCTAAACAGTCCCCATCCCCTAACCCTAACCCTAGCCCGAACCCTAACCCTAACCCTTCCCAGAAGCCTGACCCTCACCCGTCCCCTAATCCTAAGCCGTACGCTAACAGTAACGTGCGCCCTCACACGCACGCTCCCCCTAAAGCGTTGCCGTACCCTCACCTGGACCCTAAACCGTCCCCGTCCCCTAACCCTAACCCTAGCCCGAACCCTAACCCTAACCCTTCCCCGAAGCCTGACCCTCACCCGTCCCCTAATCCTAACCCGTACGCTAACACTAACCCGCGCCCTCACACGCACGCTCCCCCTAAAGCGTTGCCGTACCCTCACCTGGACCCGAAACCGTCCCCGTCCCCTAACCCTAACCCTAGCCCGAACCCTAACCCTAACCCTTCCCCGAAGCCTGACCCTCACCCGTCCAATAATTCTAACCCGTACGCTAACACTAACCCGCGCCCTCACACGCACGCTCCCCCTAAAGCGTTGCCGTACCCTCACCTGGACCCTAAACCGTCCCCGTCCCCTAACCCTAACCCTAGCCCGAACCCTAACCCTAACCCTTCCCCGAAGCCGGACACTCACCCGTCACCTAATCCTAACCCGTACGCGAACACTAACCCGCGCCCTCACACGCACGCTCCCCCTAAAGCGTTGCCATACGCTCACCTGGACCCTAAACCGTCCCCGTCCCCTAACCCTAACCCTAGCCCGAACCCTAACCCCAACCCTTCCCCGAAGCCTGACCCACACCCGTCCCCTAATCCTAACCCGTACGCTAACACTAACCCGCGCCCTCACACGCACGCTCCCCCTCAAGCGTTGCCGTACCCTCAACTGGACCCTAAACCGTCCCCGTTCCCTAACCCTAACCCTAGCCCGAACCCTAACCCTAACCCTTCCCCGAAGCCTGACCCTCACCCGTCGCCTAATCCTAACCCGTACGCTAACACTAACCCGCGCCCTCACACGCACGCTCCCCCTAAAGCGTTGCCGTACACTCCCCTGGACCCTAAACCGTCCCCGTCCCCTAACCATAACCCTAGCCCGAACCCTAACCCTAACCCTTCCCCGAAGCCTGACCCTCACCCGTCCCCTAATCCTAACCCGTACGCTAACACTAACCCGCGCCCTCACACGCACGCTCCCCCTAAAGCGTTGCCGTACCCTCACCTGGACCCTAAACCGTCCCCATCCCCTAACCCTAACCCTAGCCCGAACCCTAACCCTAACTCCTCCCCGAAGCCTGACCCTCACCCGTCCCCTAATCCTAAGCCGTACGCTAACACTAACCCACGCCCTCACACGCACGCTCCCCCTAAAGCGTTGCCGTACCCTCACCTGGACCCTAAACCGTCCCCGTCCCCTAACCCTAACCCTAGCCCGAACCCTAACCCTAACCCTTCCCCGAAGCCTGACCCTCACCCGTCCCATAATCCTAACCCGTACGCTAACACTAACCTGCGTCCTCACACGCACGCTCCCCCTAAAGCGTTGCCGTACCCTCACCTGGACCCTAAACCGTCCCCGTCCCCTAACCCTAACCCTAGCCCGAACCCTAACCCTAACCCTTCCCCGAAGCCTGACCCTCACCCGTCCCCTAATCCTAAGCCGTACGCTAACACTAACCCACGCCCTCATACGCACGCTCCCCCTAAAGCGTTGCCGTACCCTCACCTGGACCCGAAACCGTCCCCGTCCCCTAACCCTAACCCTAGCCCGAACCCTAACCCTAACCCTTCCCCGAAGCTTGACCCTCACCCGTCCCCTAATCCTAACCCGTACGCTAACACTAACCCGCGCCCTCACACGCACGCTCCCCCTAAAGCGTTGCCGTACCCTCACCTGGACCCTAAACCGTCCCCGTCCCCTAACCCTAACCCTAGCCCAAACCCTAAGCCGAAACCTTCCCCGAAGCCTGACCCTCACCCGTCCCCTAATCCTAACCCGTACGCTAACACTAACCCGCTCCCTCACATGCACGCTCCCCCTAAAGCGGTGCCGTACCCTCACCTGGACCCTAAACCGTCCCCGTCCCCTAACCCTAACCCTAGCCCGAACCCTAACCCAAACCCTTCCCCGAAGCCTGACCCTCACCCGTCCCCTAATCCTAACCCGTACGCTAAAACTAACCCGCGCCCTCACACGCACGCTCCCCCTAAAGCGTTGCCGTACCCTCACCTGGACCCTAAACCGTCCCCGTCCCCAAACCCTAACCCTAGCGCGAAACCTAACCCTAACCCTTCCCCGAAGCCTGACCCTCACCCGTCCCCTAATCCTAACCCGTACGCTAACACTAACCCACGCCCTCACACGCACGCTCCCCCTAAAGCGTTGCCGTAACCTCACCTGGACCCTAAACCGTCCCCGTCCCCTAACCCTAACCCTAGCCCGAACCCTAACCCTAACCCTTCCCCGAAGCCTAACCCTCACCCGTCACCTAATCCTAACCCGTACGCTAACACTAACCCGCGCCCTCACACGCACGCTCCCCCTAAAGCGTTGCCGTACGCTCACCTGGACCCTAAACCGTCCCCGTCCCCTAACCCTAACCCTAGCCCGAACCCTAACCCTAACCCTTCCCCGAAGCCTGACCCACACCCGTCCCCTAATCCTAACCCGTACGCTAACACTAACCCGCGCCCTCACACGCACGCTCCCCCTAAAGCGTTGCCGTACCCTCACCTGGACCCTAAACAGTCCCCGTCCCCTAACCCTAACCCTAGCCCGAACCCTAACCCTAACACTTCCCCGAAGCCTGACGCTCACCCGTCCACTAATCCTAACCCGTACGCTAACGCTAACCCACGCCCTCACACGCACGCTCCCCCTAAAGCGTTGCCGTACCCTCACCTGGACCCTAAACCGTCCCCGTCCCCTAACCCTAACCCTAGCCCGAACCCTAACCCTAACCCTTCCCCGAAGCCTGACCATCACCCGTCGCCTAATCCTAACCCGTACGCTAACACTAACCCGCGCCCTCACACGCACGCTCCCCCTAAAGTGTTGCCGTACACTCAGCTGGACCCTAAACCGTCCCCGTCCCCTAACCCTAACCCTAGCCCGAACCCTAACCCTAACCCTTCCCCGAAGCCTGACCCTCACCCGTCCCCTAATCCTAACCCGTACGCTAACACTAACCCACGCCCTCACACGCACGCTCCCCCTAAAGCGTTGCCGTACCCTCACCTGGACCCTAAACCGTCCCCGTCCCCTAACCCTAACCCTAGCCCGAACCCTAACCCTAACCCTTCCCCGAAACCTGACCCTCACCCGTCCCCTAATCCTAACCCGTACGCTAACACTAACCCGCGCCCTCACACGCACGCTCCCCCTAAAGCGTTGCCGTACCCTCACCTGGACCCTAAACCGTCCCCGTCCCCTAACCCTAACCCTAGCCTGAACCCTAACCCTAACCCTTCCCTGAAGCCTGACCCTAACCCATTCCCTAATCCTAACCCGTACGCTAACACTAACCCACGCCCTCACACGCACGCTCCCCCTAAAGCGTTGCCGTACCCTCACCTGGACCCTAAACAGTCCCCATCCCCTAACCCTAACCCTAGCCCGAACCCTAACCCTAACCCTTCCCCGAAGCCTGACCCTCACCCGTCCCCTAATCCTAAGCCGTACGCTAACAGTAACGTGCGCCCTCACACGCACGCTCCCCCTAAAGCGTTGCCGTACCCTCACCTGGACCCTAAACCGTCCCCGTCCCCTAACCCTAACCCTAGCCCGAACCCTAACCCTAACCCTTCCCCGAAGCCTGACCCTCACCCGTCCCCTAATCCTAACCCGTACGCTAACACTAACCCGCGCCCTCACACGCACGCTCCCCCTAAAGCGTTGCCGTACCCTCACCTGGACCCGAAACCGTCCCCGTCCCCTAACCCTAACCCTAGCCCGAACCCTAACCCTAACCCTTCCCCGAAGCCTGACCCTCACCCGTCCCCTAATTCTAACCCGTACGCTAACACTAACCCGCGCCCTCACACGCACGCTCCCCCTAAAGCGTTGCCGTACCCTCACCTGGACCCTAAACCGTCCCCGTCCCCTAACCCTAACCCTAGCCCGAACCCTAACCCTAACCCTTCCCCGAAGCCGGACACTCACCCGTCACCTAATCCTAACCCGTACGCGAACACTAACCCGCGCCCTCACACGCACGCTCCCCCTAAAGCGTTGCCATACGCTCACCTGGACCCTAAACCGTCCCCGTCCCCTAACCCTAACCCTAGCCCGAACCCTAACCCCAACCCTTCCCCGAAGCCTGACCCACACCCGTCCCCTAATCCTAACCCGTACGCTAACACTAACCCGCGCCCTCACACGCACGCTCCCCCTAAAGCGTTGCCGTACCCTCAACTGGACCCTAAACCGTCCCCGTCCCCTAACCCTAACCCTAGCCCGAACCCTAACCCTAACCCTTCCCCGAAGCCTGACCCTCACCCGTCCCCTAATCCTAACCCGTACGCTAACACTAACCCACGACCTCACACGCACGCTCCCCCTAAAGCGTTGCCGTACCCTCACCTGGACCCTAAACCGTCCCCGTTCCCTAACCCTAACCCTAGCCCGAACCCTAACCCTAACCCTTCCCCGAAGCCTGACCCTCACCCGTCGCCTAATCCTAACCCGTACGCTAACACTAACCCGCGCCCTCACACGCACGCTCCCCCTAAAGCGTTGCCGTACACTCCCCTGGACCCTAAACCGTCCCCGTCCCCTAACCATAACCCTAGCCCGAACCCTAACCCTAACCCTTCCCCGAAGCCTGACCCTCACCCGTCCCCTAATCCTAACCCGTACGCTAACACTAACCCGCGCCCTCACACGCACGCTCCCCCTAAAGCGTTGCCGTACCCTCACCTGGACCCTAAACCGTCCCCATCCCCTAACCCTAACCCTAGCCCGAACCCTAACCCTAACTCCTCCCCGAAGCCTGACCCTCACCCGTCCCCTAATCCTAACCCGTACGCTAACACTAACCCACGCCCTCACACGCACGCTCCCCCTAAAGCGTTGCCGTACCCTCACCTGGACCCTAAACCGTCCCCGTCCCCTAACCCTAACCCTAGCCCGAACCCTAACCCTAACCCTTCCCCGAAGCCTGACCCTCACCCGTCCCATAATCCTAACCCGTACGCTAACACTAACCTGCGTCCTCACACGCACGCTCCCCCTAAAGCGTTGCCGTACCCTCACCTGGACCCTAAACCGTCCCCGTCCCCTAACCCTAACCCTAGCCCGAACCCTAACCCTAACCCTTCCCCGAAGCCTGACCCTCACCCGTCCCCTAATCCTAAGCCGTACGCTAACACTAACCCACGCCCTCATACGCACGCTCCCCCTAAAGCGTTGCCGTACCCTCACCTGGACCCGAAACCGTCCCCGTCCCCTAACCCTAACCCTAGCCCGAACCCTAACCCTAACCCTTCCCCGAAGCTTGACCCTCACCCGTCCCCTAATCCTAACCCGTACGCTAACACTAACCCGCGCCCTCACACGCACGCTCCCCCTAAAGCGTTGCCGTACCCTCACCTGGACCCTAAACCGTCCCCGTCCCCTAACCCTAACCCTAGCCCAAACCCTAAGCCGAAACCTTCCCCGAAGCCTGACCCTCACCCGTCCCCTAATCCTAACCCGTACGCTAACACTAACCCGCTCCCTCACATGCACGCTCCCCCTAAAGCGGTGCCGTACCCTCACCTGGACCCTAAACCGTCCCCGTCCCCTAACCCTAACCCTAGCCCGAACCCTAACCCAAACCCTTCCCCGAAGCCTGACCCTCACCCGTCCCCTAATCCTAACCCGTACGCTAAAACTAACCCGCGCCCTCACACGCACGCTCCCCCTAAAGCGTTGCCGTACCCTCACCTGGACCCTAAACCGTCCCCGTCCCCAAACCCTAACCCTAGCGCGAAACCTAACCCTAACCCTTCCCCGAAGCCTGACCCTCACCCGTCCCCTAATCCTAACCCGTACGCTAACACTAACCTGCGCCCTCACACGCACACTCCCCCTAAAGCGTTGCCGTACCCTCACCCGGACCCTAAACCGTCCCCGTCCCCTAACCCTAACCCTAGCCCGAACCCTAACCCTAACCCTTCCCCGAAGTGTGACCCTCACCCGTCCCCTAATCCTAACCCGTACGCTAACACTAACCCGCGCCCTCACACGCACGCTCCCCCTAAAGCGTTGCCGTACCCTCACCTGGACCCAAAACCGTCCCCGTCCCCTAACCCTAACCTTAGCCCGAACCCTAACCCTAACCCTTCCCCGAAGCCTGACCCTCACCCGTCCCCTAATTCTAACCCGTACGCTAACACTAACCCGCGCCCTCACACGCACGCTCCCCCTAAAGCGTTGCCGTACCCTCACCTGGACCCTAAACCGTCCCCGTCCCCTAACCCTAACCCTAGCCCGAACCCTAACCCTAACCCTTCCCCGAAGCCTGACCCTCACCCGTCCCCTAATTCTAACCCGTACGCTAACACTAACCCGCGCCCTCACACGCACGCTCCCCCTAAAGCGTTGCCGTACCCTCACCTGGACCCTAAACCGTCCCCGTCCCCTAACCCTAACCCTAGCCCGAACCCTAACCCTAACCCTTCCCCGAAGCCGGACACTCACCCGTCACCTAATCCTAACCCGTACGCTAAAACTAACCCGCGCCCTCACACGCACGCTCCCCCTAAAGCGTTGCCGTACCCTCACCTGGACCCTAAACCGTCCCCGTCCCCTAACACTAACCCTAGCCCGAACCCTAACCCTAACCCTTCCCCGAAGCCTGACCCTCACCCGTCCCCTAATCCTAACCCGTACGCTAACACTAACCCGCGCCCTCACACGCACGCTCCCCCTAAAGCGTTGCCGTACCCTCAACTGGACCCTAAACCGTCCCCGTCCCCTAACCCTAACCCTAGCCCGAACCCTAACCCTAACCCTTCCCCGAAGCCTGACCCTCACCCGTCCCCTAATCCTAACCCGTACGCTAACACTAACCCACGACCTCACACGCACGCTCCCCCTAAAGCGTTGCCGTACCCTCACCTGGACCCTAAACCGTCCCCGTTCCCTAACCCTAACCCTAGCCCGAACCCTAACCCTAACCCTTCCCCGAAGCCTGACCCTCACCCGTCGCCTAATCCTAACCCGTATGCTAACACTAACCCGCGCCCTCACACGCACGCTCCCCCTAAAGCGTTGCCGTACACTCCCCTGGACCCTAAACCGTCCCCGTCCCCTAACCATAACCCTAGCCCGAACCCTAACCCTAACCCTTCCCCGAAGCCTGACCCTCACCCGTCCCCTAATCCTAACCCGTACGCTAACACTAACCCGCGCCCTCACACGCACGCTCCCCCTAAAGCGTTGCCGTACCCTCACCTGGACCCTAAACCGTCCCCATCCCCTAACCCTAACCCTAGCCCGAACCCTAACCCTAACTCCTCCCCGAAGCCTGACCCTCACCCGTCCCCTAATCCTAACCCGTACGCTAACACTAACCCACGCCCTCACACGCACGCTCCCCCTAAAGCGTTGCCGTACCCTCACCTGGACCCTAAACCGTCCCCGTCCCCTAACCCTAACCCTAGCCCGAACCCTAACCCTAACCCTTCCCCGAAGCCTGACCCTCACCCGTCCCATAATCCTAACCCGTACGCTAACACTAACCTGCGTCCTCACACGCACGCTCCCCCTAAAGCGTTGCCGTACCCTCACCTGGACCCTAAACCGTCCCCGTCCCCTAACCCTAACCCTAGCCCGAACCCTAACCCTAACCCTTCCCCGAAGCCTGACCCTCACCCGTCCCCTAATCCTAAGCCGTACGCTAACACTAACCCACGCCCTCATACGCACGCTCCCCCTAAAGCGTTGCCGTACCCTCACCTGGACCCGAAACCGTCCCCGTCCCCTAACCCTAACCCTAGCCCGAACCCTAACCCTAACCCTTCCCCGAAGCTTGACCCTCACACGTCCCCTAATCCTAACCCGTACGCTAACACTAACCCGCGCCCTCACACGCACGCTCCCCCTAAAGCGTTGCCGTACCCTCACCTGGACCCTAAACCGTCCCCGTCCCCTAACCCTAACCCTAGCCCAAACCCTAAGCCGAAACCTTCCCCGAAGCCTGACCCTCACCCGTCCCCTAATCCTAACCCGTACGCTAACACTAACCCGCTCCCTCACATGCACGCTCCCCCTAAAGCGGTGCCGTACCCTCACCTGGACCCTAAACCGTCCCCGTCCCCTAACCCTAACCCTAGCCCGAACCCTAACCCAAACCCTTCCCCGAAGCCTGACCCTCACCCGTCCCCTAATCCTAACCCGTACGCTAAAACTAACCCGCGCCCTCACACGCACGCTCCCCCTAAAGCGTTGCCGTACCCTCACCTGGACCCTAAACCGTCCCCGTCCCCAAACCCTAACCCTAGCGCGAAACCTAACCCTAACCCTTCCCCGAAGCCTGACCCTCACCCGTCCCCTAATCCTAACCCGTACGCTAACACTAACCTGCGCCCTCACACGCACACTCCCCCTAAAGCGTTGCCGTACCCTCACCCGGACCCTAAACCGTCCCCGTCCCCTAACCCTAACCCTAGCCCGAACCCTAACCCTAACCCTTCCCCGAAGTGTGACCCTCACCCGTCCCCTAATCCTAACCCGTACGCTAACACTAACCCGCGCCCTCACACGCACGCTCCCCCTAAAGCGTTGCCGTACCCTCACCTGGACCCAAAACCGTCCCCGTCCCCTAACCCTAACCTTAGCCCGAACCCTAACCCTAACCCTTCCCCGAAGCCTGACCCTCACCCGTCCCCTAATTCTAACCCGTACGCTAACACTAACCCGCGCCCTCACACGCACGCTCCCCCTAAAGCGTTGCCGTACCCTCACCTGGACCCTAAACCGTCCCCGTCCCCTAACCCTAACCCTAGCCCGAACCCTAACTCTAACCCTTCCCCGAAGCCTGACCCTCACCCGTCCCCTAATCCTAACCCGTACGCTAAAACTAACCCGCGCCCTCACACGCACGCTCCCCCTAAAGCGTTGCCGTACCCTCACCTGGACCCTAAACCGTCCCCGTCCCCTAACCCTAACCCTAGCCCGAACCCTAACCCTAACCCTTCCCCGAAGCCTGACCCTCACCCGTCCCCTAATCCTAACCCGTACACTAACACTAACCCGCGCCCTCACACGCACGCTCCCCCTAAAGCATTGCCGTACCCTCACCTGGACCCGAAACCGTCCCCGTCCCCTAACCCTAACCCTAGCCCGAACCCTAACCCTAACCCTTCCCCGAAGCTTGACCCTCACCCGTCCCCTAATCCTAACCCGTACGCTAACACTAACCCGCGCCCTCACACGCATGCTCCCCCGAAAGCGTTGCCGTACCCTCACCTGGACCCTAAACCGTCCCCGTCCCCTAACCCTAACCCTAGCCCGAACCCTAAGCCGAAACCTTCCCCGAAGCCTGACCCTCACCCGTCCCCTAATCCTAACCCGTACGCTAACACTAACCCGCGCCCTCACACGCACGCTCCCCCTAAAGCGGTGCCGTACCCTCACCTGGACCCTAAACCGTCCCCATCCCCTAACCCTAACCCTAGCCCGAACCCTAACCCTAACTCCTCCCCGAAGCCTGACCCTCACCCGTCCCCTAATCCTAACCCGTACGCTAACACTAACCCGCGCCCTCACACGCACGCTCCCCCTAAAGCGTTGCCGTACACTCCCCTGGACCCTAAACCGTCCCCGTCCCCTAACCATAACCCTAGCCCGAACCCTAACCCTAACCCTTCCCCGAAGCCTGACCCTCACCCGTCCCCTAATCCTAACCCGTACGCTAACACTAACCCGCGCCCTCACACGCACGCTCCCCCTAAAGCGTTGCCGTACCCTCACCTGGACCCTAAACCGTCCCCATCCCCTAACCCTAACCCTAGCCCGAACCCTAACCCTAACTCCTCCCCGAAGCCTGACCCTCACCCGTCCCCTAATCCTAACCCGTACGCTAACACTAACCCACGCCCTCACACGCACGCTCCCCCTAAAGCGTTGCCGTACCCTCACCTGGACCCTAAACCGTCCCCGTCCCCTAACCCTAACCCTAGCCCGAACCCTAACCCTAACCCTTCCCCGAAGCCTGACCCTCACCCGTCCCATAATCCTAACCCGTACGCTAACACTAACCTGCGTCCTCACACGCACGCTCCCCCTAAAGCGTTGCCGTACCCTCACCTGGACCCTAAACCGTCCCCGTCCCCTAACCCTAACCCTAGCCCGAACCCTAACCCTAACCCTTCCCCGAAGCCTGACCCTCACCCGTCCCCTAATCCTAAGCCGTACGCTAACACTAACCCACGCCCTCATACGCACGCTCCCCCTAAAGCGTTGCCGTACCCTCACCTGGACCCGAAACCGTCCCCGTCCCCTAACCCTAACCCTAGCCCGAACCCTAACCCTAACCCTTCCCCGAAGCTTGACCCTCACCCGTCCCCTAATCCTAACCCGTACGCTAACACTAACCCGCGCCCTCACATGCACGCTCCCCCTAAAGCGTTGCCGTACCCTCACCTGGACCCTAAACCGTCCCCGTCCCCTAACCCTAACCCTAGCCCAAACCCTAAGCCGAAACCTTCCCCGAAGCCTGACCCTCACCCGTCCCCTAATCCTAACCCGTACGCTAACACTAACCCGCTCCCTCACATGCACGCTCCCCCTAAAGCGGTGCCGTACCCTCACCTGGACCCTAAACCGTCCCCGTCCCCTAACCCTAACCCTAGCCCGAACCCTAACCCAAACCCTTCCCCGAAGCCTGACCCTCACCCGTCCCCTAATCCTAACCCGTACGCTAAAACTAACCCGCGCCCTCACACGCACGCTCCCCCTAAAGCGTTGCCGTACCCTCACCTGGACCCTAAACCGTCCCCGTCCCCAAACCCTAACCCTAGCGCGAAACCTAACCCTAACCCTTCCCCGAAGCCTGACCCTCACCCGTCCCCTAATCCTAACCCGTACGCTAACACTAACCTGCGCCCTCACACGCACACTCCCCCTAAAGCGTTGCCGTACCCTCACCCGGACCCTAAACCGTCCCCGTCCCCTAACCCTAACCCTAGCCCGAACCCTAACCCTAACCCTTCCCCGAAGTGTGACCCTCACCCGTCCCCTAATCCTAACCCGTACGCTAACACTAACCCGCGCCCTCACACGCACGCTCCCCCTAAAGCGTTGCCGTACCCTCACCTGGACCCAAAACCGTCCCCGTCCCCTAACCCTAACCTTAGCCCGAACCCTAACCCTAACCCTTCCCCGAAGCCTGACCCTCACCCGTCCCCTAATTCTAACCCGTACGCTAACACTAACCCGCGCCCTCACACGCACGCTCCCCCTAAAGCGTTGCCGTACCCTCACCTGGACCCTAAACCGTCCCCGTCCCCTAACCCTAACCCTAGCCCGAACCCTAACCCTAACCCTTCCCCGAAGCCTGACCCTCACCCGTCACCTAATCCTAACCCGTACGCTAACACTAACCCGCGCCCTCACACGCACGCTCCCCCTAAAGCGGTGCCGTACCCTCACCTGGACCCTAAACCGTCCCCGTCCCCTAACCCTAACCCTAGCCCGAACCCTAACTCTAACCCTTCCCCGAAGCCTGACCCTCACCCGTCCCCTAATCCTAACCCGTACGCTAAAACTAACCCGCGCCCTCACACGCACGCTCCCCCTAAAGCGTTGCCGTACCCTCACCTGGACCCTAAACCGTCCCCGTCCCCTAACCCTAACCCTAGCCCGAACCCTAACCCTAACCCTTCCCCGAAGCCTGACCCTCACCCGTCCCCTAATCCTAACCCGTACACTAACACTAACCCGCGCCCTCACACGCACGCTCCCCCTAAAGCATTGCCGTACCCTCACCTGGACCCGAAACCGTCCCCGTCCCCTAACCCTAACCCTAGCCCGAACCCTAACCCTAACCCTTCCCCGAAGCTTGACCCTCACCCGTCCCCTAATCCTAACCCGTACGCTAACACTAACCCGCGCCCTCACACGCATGCTCCCCCTAAAGCGTTGCCGTACCCTCACCTGGACCCTAAACCGTCCCCGTCCCCTAACCCTAACCCTAGCCCGAACCCTAAGCCGAAACCTTCCCCGAAGCCTGACCCTCATCCGTCCCCTAATCCTAACCCGTACGCTAACACTAACCCGCGCCCTCACACGCACGCTCCCCCTAAAGCGGTGCCGTACCCTCACCTGGACCCTAAACCGTCCCCATCCCCTAACCCTAACCCTAGCCCGAACCCTAACCCTAACTCCTCCCCGAAGCCTGACCCTCACCCGTCCCCTAATCCTAACCCGTACGCTAACACTAACCCACGCCCTCACACGCACGCTCCCCCTAAAGCGTTGCCGTACCCTCACCTGGACCCTAAACCGTCCCCGTCCCCTAACCCTAACCCTAGCCCGAACCCTAACCCTAACCCTTCCCCGAAGCCTGACCCTCACCCGTCCCATAATCCTAACCCGTACGCTAACACTAACCTGCGTCCTCACACGCACGCTCCCCCTAAAGCGTTGCCGTACCCTCACCTGGACCCTAAACCGTCCCCGTCCCCTAACCCTAACCCTAGCCCGAACCCTAACCCTAACCCTTCCCCGAAGCCTGACCCTCACCCGTCCCCTAATCCTAAGCCGTACGCTAACACTAACCCACGCCCTCATACGCACGCTCCCCCTAAAGCGTTGCCGTACCCTCACCTGGACCCGAAACCGTCCCCGTCCCCTAACCCTAACCCTAGCCCGAACCGTAACCCTAACCCTTCCCCGAAGCTTGACCCTCACCCGTCCCCTAATCCTAACCCGTACGCTAACACTAACCCGCGCCCTCACACGCACGCTCCCCCTAAAGCGTTGCCGTACCCTCACCTGGACCCTAAACCGTCCCCGTCCCCTAACCCTAACCCTAGCCCAAACCCTAAGCCGAAACCTTCCCCGAAGCCTGACCCTCACCCGTCCCCTAATCCTAACCCGTACGCTAACACTAACACGCTCCCTCACATGCACGCTCCCCCTAAAGCGGTGCCGTACCCTCACCTGGACCCTAAACCGTCCCCGTCCCCTAACCCTAACCCTAGCCCGAACCCTAACCCAAACCCTTCCCCGAAGCCTGACCCTCACCCGTCCCCTAATCCTAACCCGTACGCTAAAACTAAGCCGCGCCCTCACACGCACGCTCCCCCTAAAGCGTTGCCGTACCCTCACCTGGACCCTAAACCGTCCCCGTCCCCAAACCCTAACCCTAGCGCGAATCCTAACCCTAACCCTTCCCCGAAGCCTGACCCTCACCCGTCCCCTAATCCTAACCCGTACGCTAACACTAACCTGCGCCCTCACACGCACACTCCCCCTAAAGCGTTGCCGTACCCTCACCCGGACCCTAAACCGTCCCCGTCCCCTAACCCTAACCCTAGCCCGAACCCTAACCCTAACCCTTCCCCGAAGTGTGACCCTCACCCGTCCCCTAATCCTAACCCGTACGCTAACACTAACCCGCGCCCTCACACGCACGCTCCCCCTAAAGCGTTGCCGTACCCTCACCTGGACCCAAAACCGTCCCCGTCCCCTAACCCTAACCTTAGCCCGAACCCTAACCCTAACCCTTCCCCGAAGCCTGACCCTCACCCGTCCCCTAATTCTAACCCGTACGCTAACACTAACCCGCGCCCTCACACGCACGCTCCCCCTAAAGCGTTGCCGTACCCTCACCTGGACCCTAAACCGTCCCCGTCCCCTAACCCTAACCCTAGCCCGAACCCTAACCCTAACCCTTCCCCGAAGCCTGACCCTCACCCGTCACCTAATCCTAACCCGTACGCTAACACTAACCCGCGCCCTCACACGCACGCTCCCCCTAAAGCGGTGCCGTACCCTCACCTGGACCCTAAACCGTCCCCGTCCCCTAACCCTAACCCTAGCCCGAACCCTAACTCTAACCCTTCCCCGAAGCCTGACCCTCACCCGTCCCCTAATCCTAACCCGTACGCTAAAACTAACCCGCGCCCTCACACGCACGCTCCCCCTAAAGCGTTGCCGTACCCTCACCTGGACCCTAAACCGTCCCCGTCCCCTAACCCTAACCCTAGCCCGAACCCTAACCCTAACCCTTCCCCGAAGCCTGACCCTCACCCGTCCCCTAATCCTAACCCGTACACTAACACTAACCCGCGCCCTCACACGCACGCTCCCCCTAAAGCATTGCCGTACCCTCACCTGGACCCGAAACCGTCCCCGTCCCCTAACCCTAACCCTAGCCCGAACCCTAACCCTAACCCTTCCCCGAAGCTTGACCCTCACCCGTCCCCTAATCCTAACCCGTACGCTAACACTAACCCGCGCCCTCACACGCATGCTCCCCCGAAAGCGTTGCCGTACCCTCACCTGGACCCTAAACCGTCCCCGTCCCCTAACCCTAACCCTAGCCCGAACCCTAAGCCGAAACCTTCCCCGAAGCCTGACCCTCACCCGTCCCCTAATCCTAACCCGTACGCTAACACTAACCCGCGCCCTCACACGCACGCTCCCCCTAAAGCGGTGCCGTACCCTCACCTGGACCCTAAACCGTCCCCGTCCCTTAACCCTAACCCTAGCCCGAACCCTAACCCTAACCCTTCCCCGAAGCCTGACCCACACCCGTCCCCTAATCCTAACCCGTACGCTAACACTAACCCGCGCCCTCACACGCACGGTCCCCCTAAAGCGTTGCCGTACCCTCACCTGGACCCTAAACCGTCCCCGTCCCCTAACCCTAACCCTAGCCCGAACCCTAACCCTAACCCTTCCCCGAAGCCTGACCCTCACCCGTCCCCAATCCTAACCCGGACGCTAACACTAACCCACGCCCTCACACGCACGCTCCACCTAAAGCGTTGCCGTACCCTCACCTGGACCCTAAACCGTCCCCGTCCCCTAACCCTACCCTAGCCCGAACCCTAACCCTAATCCTTCCCCGAAGCCTGACCCTCACCCGTCCCCTAATCCTAAGCCGTACGCTAACACTAACCCGCGCCCTCACACGCACGCTCCCCCTAAAGCGTTGCCGTACCCTCACCTGGACCCTAAACCGTCCCCGTCCCCTAACCCTAACCCTAGCCTGAACCCTAACCCTAACCCTTCCCCGAAGCCTGACCCTCACCCGTCCCCTAATCCTAACCCGTACGCTAACACTAACCCGCGCCCTCACACGCACGCTCCCCCTAAAGCGTTGCCGTTCCCTCACCTGGACCCTAAACCGTCCCCGTCCCCTAACCCTAACCCTAGCCCGAACCCTAACCCTAACCCTTCCCCGAAGCCTGACCCTCACCCGTCCCCTAATCCTAACCCGTACGCTAACACTAACCCGCGCCCTCACACCCACGCTCCCCCTAAAGCGTTGCCGTACCCTCACCTTGACCCTAAACCGTCCCCGTCCCCTAATCCTAACCCTAGCCCGAACCCTAACCCTAACCCTTCCCCGAAGCCTGACCCTCACCCGTCCCCTAATCCTAACCCGTACGCTAACACTAACCCGCGCCCTCACACGCACGCTCCCCCTAAAGCGTTGCCGTACCCTCACCTGGACCCTAAACCGTCCCCGTCCCCTAACCCTAACCCTAGCCCGAACCCTAACCCTAACACTTCCCCGAAGCCTGACCCTCACCCGTCCCCTAATCCTAACCCGTACGCTAACACTAACCCGCGCCCTCACACGCACGCTCCCCCTAAAGCGTTGCCGTACCCTCACCTGGACCCTAAACCGTCCCCGTCCCCTAACCCTAACCCTAGCCCGAACCCTAACCCTAACCCTTCCCCGAAGCCTGACCCTCACCCGTCCCCTATTCCTAACCCGTACGCTAACACTAACCCGCACCCTCACACCCACGCACCCCCTAAACCGTTGCCGTACCCTCACCTGGACCCTAAACCGTCCCCGTCCCCTAACCCTAACCCTAGCCCGAACCCTAACCCTAACCCTTCCCCGAAGCCTGACCCTCACCCGTCCCCTAATCCTACCCCGTACGCTAACACTAACCCGTGCCCTCACACGCACGCTCCCCCTAAAGCGTTGCAGTACCCTCACCTGGACCCTAAACCGTCCCCGTCCCCTAACCCTAACCCTAGCCCGAACCCTAACCCTAACCCTTCCCCGAAGCCTGACCCTCACCCGTCCCCTAATCCTAACCCGTAGGCTAACACTAACCCACGCCCTCACACGCACGCTCCCCCTAAAGCGTTGCCGTACCCTCACCTGGACCCTAAACCGTCCCCGTCCCCTAATCCTAACCCTAGCCCGAACCCTAACCCTAACACTTCCCCGAAGCCTGACCCTCTCCCGTCCCCTAATCCTAACCCGTACGCTAACGCTAACCCGCGCCCTCACACGCACGCTCCCCCTAAAGCGTTGCCGTACCCTCACCTGGACCCTAATCCGTCCCCGTCCCCTAACCCTAACCCTAGCCCGAACCCTAACCCTAACCCTTCCCCGAAGCCTGACCCTCACCCGTCCCCTAATCCTAACCCGCACGCTAACACTAACCCGCGCCCTCACACACACGCTCCCCCTAAAGCGTTGCCGTACCCTCACCTGGACCCTAAACCGTCCCCGTCCCCTAACCCTAACCCTAGCCCGAACCCTAACCCTAACCCTTCCCCGAAGCCTGACCCTAACCCGTCCCCTAATCCTAACACGTACGCTAACACTAACCCGCGCCCTCACACGCACGCTCCCCCTAAAGCGTTGCTGTACCCTCACCTGGACCCTAAATCGTCCCCGTCCCCTAACCCTAGCCCTAGCCCGAACCCTTACCCTAACCCTTCCCCGAAGCCTGACCCTCACCCGTCCCCTAATCCTAACCCGTACGCTAACACTAACCCGTGCCCTCACACGCACGCTCCCCCTAAAGCGTTGCCGTACCCTCACCTGGACCCTAAACCATCCCCGTCCCCTAACCCTAACCCTAGCCCGAATCCTAACCCTAACCCTTCCCCGAAGCCTGACCCTCACCCGTCCCGTAATCCTAACCCGTACGCTAACACTAACCTGCGCCCTCACACCCACGCTCCCCCTAAACCGTTGCCGTACCCTCACCTGGACCCTAAACCGTCCCCGTCCCCTAACCCTAACCCTAGCCCGAACCCTAACCCTAATCCTTCCCCGAAGCCTGACCCTCACCCGTCCCCTAATCCTAACCCGTACGCTAACACTAACCCGCGCCCTCACACGCACGCTCCCCCTAAAGCATTGCCGTACCCTCACCTGGACCCTAAACCGTCCCCATCCACTAACCCTAACCCTAGCCCGAACCCTAAACCTAACCCTTCCCCGAAGCCTGACCCTCACCCGTCCCCTAATCCTAACCCGTACGCTAACACTAACCCGCGCCCTCACACGCACACTCCCCCAAAGCGTTGCCGCACCCTCACGTGGACCCTAAACCGTCCCCGTCCTCTAACCCTAACCCTAGCCGGAACCCTAACCCTAACCCTTCCCCGAAGCCTGACCCTCACCCGTCCCCTAATCCTAACCCGCACGCTAACACTAACCCGCGCTCTCACACGCACGCTCCCCCTAAAGCGTTGCCGTACCCTCACCTGGACCCTAAACCGTCCCCGTCCCCTAACCCTAACCCTAGCCCGAACCCTAACCCTAACCCTTCCCCGAAGCCTGACACTCACCCGTCCCCTAATCCTAACCCGTACGCTAACACTAACCCGCTCCCTCACACGCACGCTCCCCCTAAAGCGTTGCCGTACCCTCACCTGGACCCTAAACCGTCCCCGTCCCCTAACCCTAACCCTAGCCCGAACCCTAACCCTAACCCTTCCCCGAAGCCTGACCCTCACCCGTCCCCTAATCCTAACCCGCACGCTAACACTAACCCACGCCCTCACACGCACGCTCCCCCTAAAACATTGCCGTACCCTCACCTGGACCCTAAACCGTCCCCGTCCCCTAACCCTAACCCTAGCCCGAACCCTAACCCTAACCATTCCCCGAAGCCTGACCCTCACCCGTCCCCTAATTCTAACCCGTACGCTAACACTACCCCGCGCCCTCACATGCACGCTCCCCCTAAAGCGTTGCCGTACCCTCACATGGACCCTAAACCGTCCCCGTCCCCTAACCCTAAACCTAGCCCGAACCCTAAACCTAACCCTTCCCCGAAGCCTGAGCCTCACCCGTCCCCTAATCCTAACCCGTACGCTAACACTAACCCATGCCCTCACACGCACGCTCCCCCAAAAGCGTTGCCGTTCCCTCACCTGGACCCTAAACCGTCCCCGTCCCCTAATCCTAACCCTAGCCCGAACCCTAACCCTAACCCTTCCCCGAAGCCTGACCCTCACCCGTCCCCTAATCCTAACCCGTACGCTAACACTAACCCGCGCCCTCACACGCACGCTCCCCCTAAAGCGTTGCCATACCTTCACCTGGACCCTAAACCGTCCCCGTCCCCTAACCCTAACCCTAACCCGAACCCTAACCCTAACCCTTCCCCGAAGCCTGACCCTCACCCGTCCCCTAATCCTAACCCGTACGCTAACACTAACCCGCGCCCTCACACCCACGCTCCCCCTAAACCGTTGCCGTACCCTCACCTGGACCCTAAACCGTCCCCGTCCCCTAACCCTAACCCTAGCCCGAACCCTAACCCTAACCCTTCCCCGAAGCCTGACCCTCACCCGTCCCATAATCCTAACCCGTACGCTAACACTAACCCGCGCCCTCACACCCACGCTCCCCCTAAAGCATTGCCGTACCCTCACCTGGACCCTAAACCGTCCCCGTCCCCTAACCCTAACCCTAGCCCGAACCCTAACCCTAACCATTCCCCGAAACCTGACCCTCACCCGTCCCCTAATCCTAACCCGTACGCTAACACTAACCCACGCCCTCACACGCACGCTCCCCCTAAAGCGTTGCCGTACCCTCACCTGGACCCTAAACCGTCCCCGTCCCCTAATCCTAACCCTAGCCCGAACCCTAACCCTAACCCTTCCCCGAAGCCTGACCCTCACCCGTCCCCTAATCCTAACCCGTACGCTAACACTAACCCGCGCCCTCACACGCACGCTCCCCCTAAAGCGTTGCCGTACCCTCACGTGGACCCTAAACCGTCCCAGTCCCCTAACCCTAACCCTAGCCCGAACCCTAACCCTAACCCTTCCCCGAAGCCTGACCCTCACCCGTCCCCTAATCCTAACCCGTACGCTAACATTAACCCGCGCCCTCACACCCACGCTCCCCCTAAACCGTTGCCGTACCCTCACCTGGACCCTAAACCGTCCCCGTGCCCTAACCCTAACCCTAGCCCGAACCCTAAACCTAACCCTTCCCCGAAGCCTGACCCTCACCCGTCCTCTAATCCTAACCCGTACGCTAACACTAACCCGCGCCCTCACACGCACGCTCCCCCTAAAGAGTTGCCGTACCCTAACCTGGACCCTAAACCGTCCCCGTCCCCTAACCCTAACCCTAGCCCGAACCCTAACCCTAACCCTTCCCCGAAGCCTGACCCTCACCCGTCCCCTAATCCTAACCCGTAGGCTAACACTAACCCACGCCCTCACACGCACGCTCCCCCTAATGCGTTGCCGTACCCTCACCTGGACCCTAAACCGTCCCCGTCCCCTAACCCTAACCCTAGCCCGAACCCTAACCCTAACCCTTCCCCGAAGCCTGACCCTCTCCCGTCCCCTAATCCTAACCCGTACGCTAACACTAACCCTCGCCCTCACACGCACGCTCCCCCTAAAGCGTTGCCGTACCCTCACCTGGACCCTAAACCGTCCCCGTCCCCTAACCCTAACCCTAGCCCGAACCCTAACCCTAACCCTTCCCCGAAGCCTGACCCTCACCCGTCCCCTAATCCTAACCCGTACGCTAACACTAACCCGCGCCCTCACACGCACGCTCCCCCTAAAGCGTTGCCATACCCTCACCTCGACCCTAAACCGTCCCCGTCCCCTAACCCTAACCCTAGCCCGAACCCTAACCCTAACCCTTCCCCGAAGCCTGACCCTCACCCGTCCCCTAATCCTAACCCGTACGCTAACACTAACCCACGCCCTCACACGCACGCTCCCCCTAAAGCGTTGCCGTACCCTCACCTTGACCCTAAACCGTCCCCGTCCCCTAACCCTAACCCTAGCCCGAACCCTAACCCTAACCCTTCCCCGAAGCCTGACCCTCACCCGTCCCCTAATCCTAAACCGCACGCTAACACTAACCCACGCCCTCACACGCACGCTCCCCCTAAAGCGTTGCCATACCCTCATCTGGACCCTAAACCGTCCCCGTCCCCTAACCCTAACCCTAGCCCGAACCCTAACCCTAACCCTTCCCCGAAGCTTGACCCACACCCGTCCCCTAATCCTAACCCGTACGCTAACACTGCCCCACACCCTCACATGCACGCTCCCCCTAAAGCGTTGCCGTACCCTCACCTGGACCCTAAACCGTCCCCGTCCCCTATCCCTAACCCTAGCCCGAACCCTAACCCTAACCCTTCCCCGAAGCATGACCCTCACCCGTCACCTAATCCTAAGCCATACGCTAACAGTAACCCGCGCCCTCACACACACGCTCCCCCTAAAGCGTTGCCATACCCTCACCTGGACCCTAAACCTTCCCCGTCCCCTAACCCTAACCCAAGCCCGAATCCTAACCCTAACCCTTCACCGAAGCCTGACCGTCACCCGTCCCCTAATCCTAACCCGTACGCTAACACTAACCCGCGCCCTCACATGCACGCTCCCCCTAAAGCGTTGCCGTACCCTCACCTGGACCCTAAACCGTCCCCGTCCCCTAACCCTAACCCTAGCCCGAACCCTAACCCTAACCCTTCCCCGAAGCCTGACCCTCACCTGTCCCCTAATCCTAACCCGTACGCTAACACTAACCCGTGCCCTCACACGCATGCTCCCCCTAAAGCGTTGCCGTACCCTCACCTGGACCCTAAACCGTCCCCGGCCCCTAAACCTAACCCTAGCCCGAACCCTAACCCTAACCCTTCCCCGAAGCCTGACCCTCACCTGTCCCCTAATCCTAACCCGTACGCTAACACTAACCCGTGCCCTCACACGCATGCTCCCCCTAAAGCGTTGCCGTACCCTCACCTGGACCCTAAACCGTCCCCGTCCCCTAACCCTAGCCCGAACCCTAACCCTAACCCTTCCCTGAAGCCTGACCCTCACCCGTCCCCTAATCCTAACCCGTACGCTAACACTAACCCGCGCCCTCACACGCACGCTCCCCCTAAAGTGTTGCAGTACCCTCACCTGGACCCTAAACCGTCCCCGTCCCCTAACCCTAACCCTAGCCCGAACCCTAACCCTAACCCTTCCCCGAAGCCTGACCCTCACCCGTCCCCTAATCCTAACCCGTACGCTAACACTAACCCGCGCCCTCACACGCACGCTCCCCCTAAAGCGTTGCCGTACCCTCACCTGGACCCTAAACCGTCCCCGTCCCCTAACCCTAACCCTAGCCCGAACCCTAACCCTAACCCTTCCCCGAAGCCTGACCCTCACCCGTCCCCTAATCCTTACCCGTACGCTAACACTAAATCTTACCCTTACATGTACGCTATCCCTAAACTGTTGTCGTACCCTAACCTGTACCCTAAACCGTCCCCGTTCCCTAACTGTAACCCTAACCCGAAGCATTACCCTAACACTTACCCTAATCCTAAACGGTACACTAACACTGACCTGTACCCTAACACTTTCGCTCACTCTAAACCATTGTCGCATCCTAAACCATACCCGTTCCCTAATGCTAACCTTAACCCTACCCTAAACCCACTTATTGCACTATAGCTCAGGAAAATTAAAATAACAAGAAACAACCACCGCAAAGTTTAGGGCTGCTCTGTTTACAAGAGCCTCGACTACGGTACAAATTAAATATCCTTGAAAGAGAGAAATGGATAAAGAAGTTTTCGTACTTACGTACAATGGAATATCACTCAATAATGAAATCAATGTCGTCAGGCCCGTACAAGCATAATGAATGGATTTAGGTACGATGATTCAAAGGAAATAAGTCACACAGAAAAAGAAACTTATCATAAGATATCACTTATAGAGGGAATGTAAACTTGGCTACACATGAACTGAATTACAAAACAGAACAGAGTCTCACATTTAGAAAACAAACTTATGCTTTCTTAAGGGGAATGGTGAGTTGGGGTGCTGCGTAAAACCAGAGATTGAAATGAGCACAGATACTATTCCATAAGCCAAATATATAATAGACAAGATATACTCCTTGCTCAACGAATTAGACTCAACACCACCTATTCACCGCAGAGGAATATATCTGACAATAAGAATATTAAAACATATGTATCTATATGTCTCTGTAAGAGAATCAAGTGTGTGTAGAGCAGTATACACAGCCGTGAAAAATCAACTAAACCCCATTATTAAAATAAATTTCAAAAACAAAGACAGTGAAGGAGAGAAAGTTCTTAAATAATTCGTTCAGGGCTTGTGATGAAACTTGGATTTACCACATCTACACCCACAGCTGGGTGAGACATAAGGCAGGACATTTGGGGCTGAGAGGATTGGTGAGGTTCGGTGAGCAAATGCAGACCCTTTGAAGTAATACTGTATGCTACCCATTCCCTGGGTCCCAACTCTCCTGGTTTAAGGGATTCTTCCTACAGCTAAAACATGCATGGGAAACCCAGAGGATTGTACACCATGTGATCGGGCAACGTTTCTAAAACCCATCTCATTTTTTGTCCCCTGGTACACGGGTTCGCCATTCCAGACGCTTTACTAAACATCTCCCCACGTGGAGAGTCAGTGCCTTAAAACTCCTGTTTGGCACAGTTAGCAATTTCTGCGGAGGTTGAACGGGAATCGGGAGAACCAATGAGAGACTAGCTGTAGGTGTTTGGACGGTCACATTTCACTCTAATTTCCCACCAGGAAGAGGAATTAACAAAAGGCTCAGCATGCCGTGATGAAACAAGATTAGGGCCTGAAGCAATCCTGCAGTTCTGCGGCCAGCGCACAAGAAAGCGAGTTGAAGAAAGGACCTCAGGGGCACTGTAATTCATAAACCTGCAGAGTTATAAATGACAGCTATCGTCCAAAAATATATTGAGGTAAGGCTGCGAAGAGGACTTGAAAGCATGGCACAATTGCAGGAAATATATTTCAGGAGGTAGATGGAAACTGCATTTAAAGCATATGAAAAGCGGCAGAACTTTGACAATGATGCACTTGGCCAAAAAGGGCGTATGCGTTTTTTTCCTGAATACATGCAGGAAAAAACGCATATGCTCTTTTTGTCCAAATAAGCAAGCCTGCAACGGAGATCTGCACTACAATGAAGTCTCACTTCCCACCGGTCAAAAGGGCCATCTGAAAAAAGTGTAAAAACCAGAAAGGCAGGACAGGCCATGGAGAACTGGGAGCCTTGTTATGCTGATGGGCGGGATGTAAATTGCCAACAGCCACTCTGGAGAAGTGTATGGTGTTTCCTGAAACCTCTAAAAAACAAAGCTACAGAGCCTAGGTTGCTTCCACTTATGGTCCTATAGCTTAGGAAAATTAAAATCAACAAGACACAGCCACCCCAAAGTTTAGGGCTGCTGTGTTTACAAGAACCTCAACTATGGTACAATTTAAATATCCCAGAAAGAGGAAAAGGGATAAAGAATTGTGGTACTTATGTACAATGAAATATCACTCAGCAATGAAATCAATATCATCAGGCCCGTAGGAGCATAATGAGTGAATTTAGGTACGATGATTCTAAGGAAATAAGTCACACAGATAAAGAAACTTATCATAAGATATCACTTATAGAGGGAATGTAAACTTGGCTACACATGAACTGAATTACAAAACAGAACAGAGTCTCACATTTAGAAAACAAACATGTTTGCTTAAGGGGAAAGGTGAGTTGGGGTGCTGCATAAATCCAGAGATTGAAATGAGCACAGATACCGTTCCATAAGCCAAATATGTAATAGACAAGACCTACTCCTTGCTCAGCGAAGTGGACTCAACACCCCCTATTCACCGCAGAGGAATATATCTGACTAGTAAGAATCTTAAAATCTATGTATTTATATGTCTCCGTAAGAGAATCAAGTGTGTGTACAGACGCATAAACACAGCAGTGAAAATTAGCTCAACCCCATTATAAAAATAAACTTCAAAAACAAAACAGAAAGACAGTGAAAGAGAGAGAAATTCTTAAATAATTCGTTCAGGCTTGTGATGAAACCTGGATTTACCACATCTACACCCACAGCTGGGTGAGACATAAGGCTGGACACTTGGGGCTGAGAGAATTGGTGAGATTCGGTGAGCAAATGCAGGCTCTTTGAAGTAGTACTGCGTGCTACCCATTCCATGGGTCCCAACTCTCCAGGTTTAAGGGATTCTTCCTACACCTAAAACATGCGTGGGAAACCCAGAGGATGGTCCACAGTGTGATCGGGCAAGGTTTCTAAAACGCATCTCATTATTCGTCCTCTGGTACTCGGGTTCGCCATTCCAGACGCTTTAGTAACAATCTCCCCACTTGGAGAGTCAGTGCTTGTAACCTCCTGTTTGGCACACTCTGCAATTTCTGCGGAGGATGAATGGGAATAGGGAGAACCAATGAGAGACTAGCTGTAGTTGTTTGGACGGGCACATTTCACTCTAATTTCCCACCAAGAAGAAGAATTAACCAAAGGCTCAGCGTGCCATGCTGGAACCAGATTAGGGCCTGAAGCAATCCTGCCATTTTGCGTCCAGCTCACAAAAAAGCGAGTTGGAAAAAGGAGCTCAGGGTCACTGCAATTCACAAACTTGCAGAGTTATAAAGGACAACTATCGTCCAAAAATATATTGAGGTAAGGCTGTGAAGAGGACTTGAAAGCAAGGCACAATTGCAGGAAACAGATTTCAGGAGGTAGATTGGAATTGCATTTAAAGCATATGAAAAGCGGCAGAACTTCGACAATGATGCACTTGGCCAAAAAATGCATATGCGTTTTTTCCTGAATATATCCAGGAAAAAACGCATACGGCCATTTTTGCCAACCAAGGAAGCGTGCAATGGAAATCCGCACTACAATGAAGTCTCACTTCCCACCGGTTAAATGGGCCATCTGAAAAAAGTGTAAAATCCAGAAAGGCAGGACAGGCCATGGAGAACTGGGAGCCTTGTTATGCTGATGGGCGGGATGTAAATGGCCAACAGCCACTCTGGAGAAGTGTATGGTGTTTCCTGAAACATCTAAAAAACAAAGCTACAGAGACTCGGGCACTTCCACTTATGGTCCTATAGCTTAGGGAAATTAAAATAAAAAAGACACAGCCACCCCAAAGTTTAGGGCTGCTGTGTTTACAAGAACCTCGACAACGGAACAACTTAAATATCCCAGAAAGAGAAAAATGGATAAAGAAGTTGTGGTACTTACATACAATGGAATATCACTCCGCAATGAAATCAATGTCATCAGGCCCGTAGCAGCATAATGAGTGGATTTAGGTTCGATGATTCTGAGTGAAATAAGTCACACAGAAAAAGAAACTAGTCATAAGATAACACTTATAGAGGGAATGTAAACTTGGCTACACATGAACTGAATTACAAAACAGAACAGAGTCTCACATTTAGAAAACCAACTTATGCTTGCTTAAGGGGAAAGGTGAGTTGGGGTGCTGCATAAATCCAGAGATTGAAATGAGCACAGATACCGTTCCATAAGCCAGTAATAGACAAGATATACTCCTTGTTCAACGAAGTGGACTCAACACCCCCTATTCACCGCAGAGGAATATATCTGAGTAGTAAGAATCTTAAAACCTATGTATTTATATGTCTCCGTAAGAGAATCAAGTGTGCATCGAGCGGCATAAACACAGCAGTGCAAATCAGCTAAACCCCATTATAAAAATAAATTTCAAAATCAAAACACAAAGACAGTGAAAGAGAGAGAAATTCTTAAATAACTCGTTCAGGCTTGTGATGAAACCTGGATTTACCACATCTACACCCACAGCTGAGTGAGGCATAAGGCTGGACACTTGGGGCTGTGAGGATTGGTGAGGTTCGGTGAGCAAATGCAGACCCTTTGAAGTAGTACTGCGTGCTACCCATTCCATGGGTCCCAACCCTCCAGGTTTAAGGGATTCTTCCTACAGCTAAAACATGCGTGGGAAACCCAGAGGATGGTCCACAGTGTGATCGGGCAAGGTTTCTAAAACGCATCTCATTATTCGTCCTCTGGTACTCGGGTTCGCCATTCCAGACGCTTTACTAACAATCTCCCCACTTGGAGAGTCAGTGCTTGTAACCTCCTGTTTGGCACATCGTTTGGCAGCGATGCACTTGGCCAAAAAGGGCGTATACGTTTTTTCCTGAGTATATTCAGGATAAAATGCATACACACTTTTTGGCCCACCAAGCAAGCGGGAAATTCAAATCTGCACTACAAAGAAGTCTCATCCTAACACGTACACTATCCCTATCCCGCTACCATACCCTAACCTGTACCTGAGACCGTACCCGTTCCCTAACCCTAACCCTTACCCTAAGCTGTACACGAACACTAACCCGTACGCTAACATGTACCCTAACAGTAACACATAGCCATACACTAAACTTTATCCTAACCCTACCCCGTATCCTAACCCTTTCCCTAAACCGTACCATAACCCGTATCCTAATCCTAACCCATCCCCTAACACTAACCCATAACCTAACCCGTACCCTAATCCTAACCCATACACTAACACGTACCCTAACCTTAACCCGTTGTCATACCCTAACCTGCAACCTAATCTGTACCCATTCCCTAACCCTAACCCTTACACTATCCCGTACCATAATCCTAACCTGTACACTAACACTAAACCGTACCCTAACACTTACCCTACTCCTAACCCGTGGTCATACCCTAAACTGTACCCCAAACCATACCCGTCCCCTAACCCTAACTCTAAACCTTACCCTAAACCGTACCCTAATCCTAACCCGTACACTAACACTAAACTGTACCCTAACACGTACCCTAACCCTAACCCTTTGTTGTTCCCTATCCTGTACCCTAAACTCTACCCCTTCCTTAAAACTAAACCTAACCCTAACCCGTACCTAACACTAACCCATACACTAAACCTAACCATAACCCTGAACATAAACCGTACCTGAATCCTAACCCATACCCTAACACTAACCCATACCTTAACCCGTACCCTAACACTAAACCATAGCCATACCCTAAACTGTACCCTAACACTAACCCGTACCATAACCATAACCCTAAACCATACTCTAAGCCATACAATAATCCTAACCCGTACCCTAACCCTAAATCTTACCCTAAACCCTAATCCTTACCCTTAGCTTAATTTTGTTTTTTTGTATTTAAAAAAATATTTTCTTGGGTTAAAACAAACTAGCAGAACAACAAAATAGAGGGCTTCGCTGGTGGTGCGGTGGTTAGAATCTGCCTGCTAATGCAGGGGACACAGGTTCGAGCCCTGGTCTGGGAGGATCCCACATGCCATGGAGCAACTAGGCCCATAAGCCACAACCAGTGAGCCCTCGCATCTGGAGCCTGTGCTCTGCAACAAGAGAGGCCGCAATAGTGAGAGGCCTGCGCACCGAGATCAAGAGTGGCCCCCCACTTGCCACAACTAGAGAAAGCCCTCACACGGAAACTCAGACCCAACACAACAAAAATAAATAAATAAATAATAAACTCCTACCCCCCCCCAAAAAAAGAACAACAAAATAAAACAGAAAGTAACCTGAGTGTCCCTCAAAAAGCTAAGTCTGAAATAGTTGGTACTTCTGTTCTATGGAATGTTATGTAGCCTATAAAAAGTGTGAGAGCTAAATCTGTTTTTCTACAGTGAGAAGCATGATATTCCAGATGTATAGAACACCTGGATAAAATGAGAAATCTACACATTATGCTGGTCGTTTCAGTAAATGGGAAAGGATGGCAAGTGGTAAAATATTATCTTTTCCTTTAATTTTTTAAATTTCACTTGTTACAAAGAACTTCAATTATAATTGTACTTTAAAAAAGTAACAATGGAAATTTAAAAGAAAAAATATATATTGTGTGTTCAGTTACGTTTCATAGAATTATGAAATGCTCCACCCTCTGGCCATTACCTGAAAAAACAGCTTTAAAACCTATGCTAATTGTCACTTCATATGAACAAGTCCTGCAGGGCTGTAAAGGAAACCTGCCTTCATCATGTCTTGCGGGAGGTAAAGGCCAAAGTATTTCAAAATGTGGCACATATTTCAAGAAAACCATTTGAAGAACTAAGCTGTAATAACCGTTTGAAAAATAAAAGGACATGCCTGAAAGCTCAGTTTCAAAGGATTATGAGACACATGCAAATCCAACCACACAGAGGTATCAGCTCACACCATTCAGAATAACCATCAGGAAAGAAACTACAAACGATCAATGCTGAAGAGGTTGTGGAGAAATGCATACCCTTAATTTGAAGTGGGACGTAACCTGGTAAGAGTCACTAATGGGAACAGGGTGGAGGTGCCTTTAAAAGGTAAATATTGAGCTATTATATGATCCAGCAGGCCCACTCCTGGGCCTATAACATAAGAAGACAGAATTGGAAAGACACAGGCAGGCAAATCTGCACTGCAGCAGTATTACAATAGCCAAGACATGGAAGCAACCAAAAGTCCATCAACAGATGAGTGGACAAAGAGGAACTGTTACATGTAGAGATGGAATATTAGCTCGGGAAAAAAGTGAAACAATGCCATTTGCAGCACCATAGATGAGTCTAGAGGTAACCATGCAACTTGTAGTAAGTGAGAAAGCGAAAGACACCTAACGTATATCACTTATAGGTGTTACCTGAAAATTGATAACAATGAAGATATTTCCACAGAGAAAGGCAATCACAGATTCATTGAACAAACTTATGGTTCCCCAAATCGAAAGGTGTGAGGATTGGATACATTACGATATTGGGGTTAACATAGATATAGAAACACATGTGAAATATATAATCACCAAAGACCTACGGAATACCAAGAGAAGACTACTCAACATTGTGTCATAACCTACCTGGGAAAAGGTTCTGAAGAAGAATAGATATATGTATGTGTGTGAAAGAACCACATCTTGCACACCTAGAACAAAAAAAAAAAAAAACATTGTAATCAAATTTGCTGCGATAAAAAATAAAAATTAAATTAAAAATATGAACAAGAAATAATGAGACATAAACTGAAAGGAATTTTTCCTGGCACATCCCATTCTAATTTTCAACCTAGAACAGGACTTCCATTAAGGCTCTGTTGCCCTGGTAACCAGATTTGGTAAAGGAGAAATGCTGCCGCCTTGTGACTGTTTCACACAACAGCAGCTTTAAACCAAGAGGTAATGGTCACTTAATATTCAAAATATGTGCAGCACTGTAAAGGACACCGGGCCTCAAAAATGTCCTGGGGTCGTAATCGACCAGAAAATTCAAAAGACGTCAACATTTCAAGAAGACAATGTCAAGAGGCATATTTTACGCACATTTTGTCTTTTCTTTTTTTTCTCTTTAAAATAAAAGGGAATTGAAAAATGCGCAACATCAGCAATGAATAAAGCCATGCAAATCCAATTACAGAAATGTTCACCTCACAGCCGTCAGAATGTTCTTCAGCAAAAAGTCTACAAAGAATAAATGCTGAAGGGGTTTCAGAGAACTGTGTACCCTCCAGCTGCTGGGGGGGATGTAAACTGGTAACAGCCAGTAGTGAGAACATAATGGAGGTGCGTTTAAGGGTAAAAATTGAGCTACCATGTGATCTGGTAGGTCCTTTGATGTGCCTATCACCTGAGCAGAGCAGAATGGAAAAGACACAGACTGGCAATCCTGCACTGCAGGAATATTTAACATAGCCAAGACTTGGAAGAAACCAAAATGTCCATCAACAGAAAAATGCACAAAGAGGAAGTGGTCCATGTAAACAATGGAATATAAGCCATGGAAAACAATGAAACAGTGCCGTTTGCACCACCATATAAGGACCTAGAGATAATCACTCAAATTAAAGAAAGAAAGTGAAAGACAGATATCCTATGACATCACTTCTAGGTGTTACCTAAAAGTTGATACTCATGAACTTATTTCCAAGAGAAGGAAAAGCATGGATTAAGAAAAAAAAATTATGTTTAACCAATGGAAAAGTGTAAGGAATGTGTGAATTAGGATATGAGGGTTAACAGACATGTACTAATACATATGAAATATATAATCACAAAATACCTATGGAATACCAAGAGAGGTCTAGGCAACACTCTGTAATAACCTACATGGTAAAGAATGCAAAGATAAATGACAGATACATTGATATAATGAACGAGATTCTGTACACCTAGGAGAAACAAAATATTTTTATCAAGTTTGCTCTGATAATTAATAAAAATTAAATTTATAAAACAAACAAGAAGTAAGGAGATATAAGCTCTTGGGGATGTGCTCTGGCACATTCCACTCTAATTTGCAGCCTACTAACACGATTTCCAGGAAGGCTCTGCTGCCCAAAAACCCAGAGTTGGAAATGTAGAAATTCTGCTGCCTTGTGGCCGTTTTCCGCAAGAGCGGCGTTAAGCCCACAGCTAATGTTCTCTTAACATTCACAAGGACTCAGGGCTGCAAAGGACACCTGCCCTAAACAACTGTGCTGAGGTAGGGAATGGACAATAAAATTCAAAACTGGCAAATTTTTCAAGACGATAGTATGAAGAGGTAAGTTTGACTCACTCTCTTGTTTAAAAAAAGGAAAATGGGTGAAAGCTCAACCTCAGGAATTATTAGACTCATGCAAATCTAATGTACAAAAAGGTTTCAACTCACACCAGTCGACTGACCATCAGCAAAAGGTCTACAAACAATAAATTCTGAAGGGGTTTTAGAGAACTGTGTACCCTCTAGCTGCTGGTGAGATGTAACGTGGTAAGAGCCAATAATGAGAACAGAAAGGAGCTACGATTAAAAGTAAAAGTTGAGGTACCATTCGATGCAGCAGTCACACCACTGGGCCTCTCACCTGAGAAGACCAGAATCGAGAAGACGCGGGCTGCAAAAGCTGCACTGCAGCCTTATTCACAATAGCCAAGACAGTGAAGCCACCAAAATGTCCATCAACAGATGTATGGATGAAGAAGAAGTGGTCCACGTTCACAATAGAATATTAGCCATGGAAAACAATGAAACACTGCTATTTGAGGTGCCATAGATGAGCTTGGAGATAATCACAGAATATGAGGTAAGTCAGAAAGCAAAAGACCTATATCCTATGATATCACTTATAGGCGTTATCTAATAACTAACACAAATGAACATATTTCCACAGAGAAAGACACTCACAGACTTAGAAATTAAGTATGCTTATCTAAAAGGAAAGGTGGGCAGAATGGATAAATTAAGATTAACGTTACCATACGTATACAAATACATATAATAAACATATATCAAAAAGACGGACCATATAGCAAGGGAGGTCTATGGAACACTGTAATATTTTACATGGGAAGAGGATCTGAACATGAATAGACATATATATTGTACAAATGAACCAGATTGTGTACATCTGGACAAACAATATCTAATCATTACCCCGATTAAATAAATTTTAAAAACCAAGATGTAATGAGACATAAACTTATGGGCGTTCCTCCTGGCACATTCCATTCTAACTTAAAACCTAGGACCACGACTTCCAGAAAGGCTCTGCTGCCCTAGTACCCAGATTTGGGAAAGGACAAATGCTGCCTCCTTGTGGCCGTTTCCCACAACAGCAGCTTTAAACCCAGTGCTAATGGTCACTAAATATTCACCAAACTTGCAGTTCTGTAATGACATCTGCCCTCCAAAAAAATCCTGGGGTCGAATATCCACCAAAAATTCAAAAGAGGGCAACCTTCCAAGAAGACAGCTTCAAGAGATAGATTGTACTCACACTTGATTTTTAACAGAAAGGAAAAAGGCGTGGAAAATGATGAATTTTAGGAATTTTTAAAGTCATGCAAACCCAAATTACAAAAACCTATCAGGTCACAACAGTCAGATTGGCCATTAGCAAAAATGCTGCAAACTATAAATGCTGAAGGGATTGTGGAGAAGTTCGTACCCTCGGCTCTAAGGGAGACATGGTAAGAGCCACTAATGAAAACACAATGGAGGTGCTTTGAAAAGGTAAACATTGAGCTACTAGTCAATCAGTCATACCCACTGCTGGGACTATCACCTGAGAAAATGAGAATCAAAAAGTCACAAGCTGGCAATCTTGCACTCCAGCAATATTTAATATAGCCAACACTTGGAAGCAACGAAAATGTCCCTCAACAGAGCAATGCACCAAGAAGTGGTCCATATACAAAATGGAATATTATTCCGATAAAAATATAAATTAAATTAAAAAAACAAACAAAAGTAAGGAGACATCAGCCTTTGGGGGTTTATCTGGGCACATTCCACTCTAATTTATAACCGAGGAAGACCACCGGCCGGAAGCTCTGTTTCCCTAGTACCAGCATGGGGAACAAAGAAAGGCTGCCGCAATCTGGCCGTTACCTGCAAAAGCAGCTTTAAAGCCTGTGCTAATGGTCACTTCATGTGAACAAGTACTGCAGGGCTGTAAATGAAACCTGCCCTCAAAATGTTTTGAGGGAGGTAATGGCCAATAAATTTCAAAATGTAACACATACTTTAGAAAACACTTTGAAGAGCTAAGCTGTAATCACAGTTTGAAAAATAAAAAGGACATGACTTAAAGCTCAATTTCAAAGGATTATGAGTCATATGCAAATTCAACCACAAAGAGGTATCAGCTCACACCAGTCAGAATATCCATCAGCAAGAAAACTACAAACAATAAATGCTGAAGCCATAAAAAGAAACGAAATTGAGCTATTTGTAATGAGGTGGATAGACCTAGAGTCTGTCATACACAGTGAAGTAAGTCAGAAAGAGAGAGACAAATACCGTATGCTAACACATATACCTGGAATTTAAGGGAAAAAAATGTCATGAAGAACCTAGGGGTAAAACAGGAATAAAGACAGAGATCTACTAGAGAATGGACTTGAGGATATGGGGAGGGGGAAGGGTAAGCTGTGACAAAGGGAGAGAGAGGCATGGACATATATACACTACCAAACGTAAGGTAGATAGCTAGTGGGAAGCAGCAGCATGGCACAGGGAGATCAGCTCGGTGCTTTGTGACCGCCTGGAGGGGAGGGAGGGTGGGAGGGAGGGAGACGCAAGAGGGAAGTGATATGGGAACATATGTATATGTATAACTGATTCATTTTGTTGTAAAGCACAAGCTAGCACACCATTGTAAAGCAATTATACTTCAATAAAGATATTAAAAATAAATAAATAAATAAATGCTGAAGGTGTTGTGGAGAAATGCATACCCTCAACTTTAAGTGGGATGTAACCTGGAAAGAGCCAATAATGAGCACAGAATCGTGGTGCATTTAAACGGTAAACCCCGAGATACCATATGATACAGGATGCCCACTCCTGGGCCTATAACATAAGAAGACAGAATTGTAAAGACACAGGCAGGCAAATGTGCAGTGCAGCAGTATTACAATAGCCAAGACATGGAGGCAACCAAAAAGTCCATCAACAGGTGAGTGGACAAAGAAGAACTGGTACATGTACAGATGGAATATTATCTAGGGAAAAAAATGAAACAATGCCATTTGCAGCACCGTAGATGATTCTAGAGGTAATCAGGCAAATTGTACTAAGTCAGACAGCAAAAGACACATATCCTATAATATCACTTATAGGTGTTAGCTAAAAATTGATACCAATGAAGATATTTCCACAGAGAAAGGCAATCACAGATTCATTAAACAAAGTTATGGTTCACCAAATGGAAAGGTGTGAGGACTGGATACATTAGGATATTGGGGTTAACATAGATATAGAAACACATGTGAAATATATAATCACCAAAGACCTATGGAATACCAAGAGAAGACTACTCAACATTGTGTCACAAGCTACATGAGAAAACGATCTGAAGAAGTATAGATACATGTATATGTGTAAAAGAACAACATCTTACACACCTAGAACAAACAAAACATTTTAATCAAATTTGCTCTGATAAAAAATAAACATTAAAAAAAGAACAAGAAAAAAAAGAGAGAAAAAAAGGGGAAAAAAAGAACGAGAAGTAATGAGACATACACTTAAGGGGCTTTTTGCTGGCACATTGCATTCTAATTTACAACCAGAACACGACTTCCATTAAAGCTCTGTCATCACTAATAAAGCAGCTTTATAAGCAATGTTGAAGGTAGCTTAAAAGAATTCTCACTAATTATTGACAGTAACAAGAAAACAAACAAAAGTAAAAATCTCACGGCAAAAAGTATACATAGAGTAAGGGTAGTAGATCAAACACTTATTAAACTTCTGTAAAGAATAAAAGACAACAGTAGTATTTTTTTTAAAGAGAGGGGCCAAATAAATCAGAACTGAAAGAGATGATGTTACAAGAGCCACCACAGAAATACAAAGTATCCTAAGATACACACAGGGTAACTCAGGGCTCAGACTGGACAGAGCCCACTCTCCATTCCCCTGTACATGACTTACAGGAGCCTCAGGAACTGAGGAGGGGGTCCTTGAGGAGAGGCACAAGATAGAAGATGTTAGGCATTAACATGACTGCATTCATTTTAAACGTGCCTGAACTACATTCACATGAGATGATTTTGTCCTGTTTGTACATCAGCACCTCTAGTCGGAACTGCAGATCTTTGGTTTCACCACCTCTATGACAGCATTAGCTTCACCTGCTGTGGACTGTCTCCTATAGGATTTCTAGAACCACAAAACATCGAAGCTTCACAGGACCCAGAGTCTGTGCGACTCCACTCAGAGTCTCAACTGCATTCAGAGACTCAGAGTCTCAACAGAGACTCCACTCTTGGAGGACACACACAAAGTAGTGTGCACATCAGGACCCAAGGGAAGGAGCAGTCACCCCGTAGGTGAATGATCATACCTAGCTGCTAGTTTTAGAGGGTCTCCTGCAGAGGTGGGGTGTGGCTGCAGCTCACCATGGGGACAACGACACTGACAGCAGAAGTTCTGGGAAATACTCCTTGGCGTGAACTCTCCCAGAGTCCACCATTAGCCCCACCAAGAGCAAGGTAGGCTCCAGTGCTGGGTCGCCTCAGTCCAAACAACCAACAGGGAGGGAACCCAGCCCCATGCATTAGCAGACAAGTGGATTAAACTTTTTATTAAACTTTTATTTAATCCACAGACAAGCAGATTAAAGCTCTGCCCACCAGAACAACACCCAGCTCTACCCACCACCAGTCCCTCGCATAAGGAAGCTTGCACAAGCCTCTCAGATAGACTCAATCACTGGAGAGCAGACAGCAGAAGCAAGAAGAACTACAATTCTGCAGCCTGTGGAAGGAAAACCACATTCACAGAAAGATAGAGAAAATGAAAAGGCAGAGGACTTTATACCAGATCAAGGAACAAGATAAATCCTCAGAAAAACAACGAAATGAAGTGGGGATAGGTAACCTTCCAGTAAAAGAATTCAGAATAATGATAGTGAAGATGATCCAAAACCTTAGAAAAATAATGGAGGCAAAGATCGAGAAGATGCAAGAAATGCTTAACAAAGACCTAGAAGAATTAAGGAACAAACACCTAGAAGAATTAAAGAACAAACAAACAGAGATGAACAATACAATAACTGAAATGAAAAATACACTAGAAGGAATCAGTAGCAGAATAACTGTGACAGAAGAACGGATAAGTGACCTGGAAGACAGAAAGGTGGAAATCACTGCCATGGAACAAAATAAAGAAAAAGAATGAAAATAAATGAAGACAACCTAAGAGACTTCTGGGACAACATTAAATGCAACAACATTCGCATTATAGGGGTCCCAGATGGAGAACAGAGAGAGAAAGGACTCGAGAAAATATCTGAAGAGATTATAGTTGAAAACTTCCCTAGCATGGGAAAAGAAATAGCCACCGAAGTCCACGAAGCGCAGAGAGTCCCAGGCAGGATAAACCAAAGGAGAAAAATGCCGAGACACACAGTAATCAAATTGAAAAAGTTAAAGACAAAGAAAAATTATTGAAAGCAACCAGGGAAAAATGACAACATACAACGGAATTCCCATAAGGTTAACAGCTGATTTCTCAGCAGAAAATCTACAAGCCAGAAGGGAGTGGCATGATAAATTTAACGTGATGAAAGGGAAGAACCTACCACCAAGAGTACTCCACCCAGCAAGTATCTCATTCAGATTTGATGGAGAAATCAAAAGCTTTACAGACAAGCAAAAGCTAAGAGAATTCAGCACCACGAAACCAGCTCTACAACAAATGCTAAAGGAACTTCTCTAAGTGGGAAACACAAGAGAAGAAAAGGACCCACTAAGACAAACCCATAACAATTAAGAAAATAATAATAGGAACATACATATTGATAATTACCTTAAACGTGAATGGATTAAATGCTCCAACCAAATGACACAGGCTCACTGAATGGATACAAAAACAAGATCCATATATATGCTGTCTACAAGAGACCCATTTCAGACCTAGGGACACATACAGACTGAAAGTGAGAGGATGGAAAAATATATTCCATGCAAATGAAAATCAAAAGAAAGCTGGAGTAGCAATACTCATATCAGATAAAATAGATTTTAAAATAAAGAATGTTACAAGAGACAAGGAAGGACACTACATAATGATCAAGGGATCAATCCAAGATATAACAATTATAAATATATATGTACCCAACACAGGAACACCTCAATACATAAGGCAACTGCTAACAGCTATAAAAGAGGAAATCAACAGTAACACAATAATAGCAAGGGACTTTAACACCTCACTTACACCAATGGAGATCATCCAGACAGAAAATTAATAAGGAAACACAAGCTTTAAATGACACAATAGACCAGATAGATTTAATGGATATTTATAGGACATTCCATCCAAAAACAGCAGACTACAAGTTCTTCTCAATGGCACACGGAACATTCTCCGGGATAGATCACATCTTGGGTCACAAATAAAGCCTCAGTAAATTTAAGAAAACTGAAATCATATCAAGCAGCTGTTCCGACCACAATGCTATGAGATTAGAAATCAATTACAGGGAAAGTAACGTAAAAAACAAACACATGGAGGCTAAACAATACATTTCTAAATAACCAAGAGATCACTGAGGAAATCAAAGAGGAAATCAAAAAATACCTAGAGACAAATGACAACAAAAACACGATGATCCAAAACCTATGGGATGCAGCAAAAACAGTTCTAAGAGGGAAGTTTATAGCAATAAAAGCCTACCTCAAGAAACCAGAAAAATCTCAAATAAACAATCTAACCCTACACCTAAAGGAACTAGAGAATGAAGAACAAAACCCAAAGTTAATAGAAGGAAAGAAATCATAAAGATCAGAGCAGAAATAAATGAAATAAAAACAATAGCAAAGATCAATAAAACTAAAAGCTGGTTCTTTGAGAAGATAAACAAAAATGATAAACCTTTAGCCAGACTCAAGTAAAAGAGGGAGAGGACTCAAATCAATAAAATTAGAAATGAAACAGGAGAAGTTGTAACAGACACCACAGAAATACAAAGCATCCTAAGAGACCTCTACAAGCAACTCTATGCCAATAAAATGGACAACCTGGAAGAAATGGACAAATTCTTAGAAAGGTATAACCTTCCAAGACTGAACCGGGAAGAAATAGAAAATATGAACAGACCAATCACAAGTAATGAAATTGAAAGTGTGATTAAAAATCTTCCAACAAACAAAAGTCCAGAACGAGATGGCATCAGAAGTGAATTCTATCAAACATTTAGACAAGAGCTAACACCCAATCTTCTCAAACTCTTCAGAACTTTTCAGGGGAAGGAACACTCCCAAACTCATTATATGAGGCCACAATCACCCTGATACCAAAACCAGACAAAGATACTACAGAAAAAGAAAATTAAAGACCAATATCACTGATTAATATAGATGTAAAAATCCTCAACAAAATACTAGGAAACAGAATTAAACAACACATTAAAAGGATCATGCACCATGATCAGGTGGGGTTTATCCCAGGGATGCAAGAATTCTTCAATATACACAAATCAATCAATGTGATACACCATATTAACAAATTGTAGAATAAAAATATGATCATCCCAATAGATGCAGGAAAAGCTTTTGACAAAATTCAACACCAATTTATGATTAAAAGTCTCCAAAAAGTGGGCATAGAGGGAATCTACCTCAACATAATAAAGGCAGTATATGACAAACCCACAGCAAACATCATTCTCAATAGTGAAAAACTAAAAGCATTTCCTCTAAGATCAGGAACAAGACAAGGATGTCCACTCTCACCACTATTACTCAACATAGTTTTTGGAAGTCCTAGACACAGTAATCAGAGAAGAAAAAGAAATAAAAGGAATACAAATTGGAAAAGAAGAAGTAAAATTGTCACTGTTTGCAAATGACACGATACTACACATAGTGAATCCTAAAGATGCCACCAGAAAACTACCAGAGCTAATCAATGAATTTGGTAAAGTTGCAGGATACAAAATTAATGCACAGAAATCTCTTGCATTCCTATACACTAACAATGAAAGATCAGAAAGAGAAATTAAGGAAACAATCTCATTCACCATTGCAACAAAAAGAATAAAATACGGAGGAATGACCCTACATAAGGAGGTAAAAGACCTGTACTCAGAAAACTATAAGACACTGCTGAAAGAAATCAAAGATGATATAAACATATGGAGGTATAAACCATGTTCTTGGATTAGAAGAATCAATATTGTGAAAATGACTATAGTACCCAAAGCAAGCTACAGATTCAATGCAATCCCTATCAAATACCACTGGCATTTTCTACAGAACTAGAACAAAAAAATCTTAAAATTTGTATGGAGACACAAAAGACCCCGAATAGCCAAAGCAGTCTTGAGGGAAATTAAAAGAGCTGGAGGAATCAGACTTCCTAACTTCAGACTATACTACAAAGCTACATTAATCAAGACTATATGGTACTGGCACAAAAACAGAAATATAGATCAATTGAACAAGATAGAAAGCCCAGAGATAAACCTACGTACCTATGGCTAACTCATCTATGACAAAGGAGGCAAAGATATACAATGAAGAAAAGACAGTCTCTTCAGTAAGTGGTGCTGGGAAAACTGGACAACTACACGTGAAAGAATGAAATTAGAACACTCCATAACACCATACACAAAAATAAACTCAAAATGAATTAGAGATCTAAATGTTAGACCAGACACTATAAAATTATTAGAGGAAAACATAGGCAGAACACTCTATGACATAAATCACAGCAAGATCCTTTTTGACCCACCTCCTAGAGAAGTGGAAATAAAAACAAAAATAAACAAATGGGACCTAATGAAACTTCAAAGCTTTTGCACAGCAAAGGAAAACATAAACAAGACGAAAATACAACCCTCAGAATGGGAGAAAATGTTTTCAAATGAAGCAAATGACAAAAGATTAATCTCCAAAATTTACAAGCAGCTCGTGTAGCTCAATATCACAAAAACAAACAACACAATCCAAAAATGGGCAGAAGACCTAAATAGACATTTCTCCAAAGGAGATATACAGATTGCCAATAAACACGTGAAAGGATGCTGAACATCACTAATCATTAGAGAAATGCAAATCAAAACTACAGTGAGGTATCAACTCCCAGCAGTCAGAATGGCAATCATCAAAAAATCTACAAACAATAAATGCTGGAGAGGCATTTACTGGAGAAAAGGGAACGTTCTTGCACTGTTGCTGGGAATGTAAATTGCTATACCCACTAGGGATAACAGTATAGAGGTTCCTGAAAAAACTAAAAATAGAAGTACCATACGACCCAGCAATCCAACTACTGGGCATTTGCCCTGAGAAAACCATAATTCAAAAAGAGTTATATACAACAATGTTCATTGCAGTTCTACTTACAATAGCCAGGACATGGAAGCAACCTAAGTGTCCATCGACAGATAAATGGATAAAGAATATCTGGCACATATATAAATGGAATATTACTCAGCCATAAAAAGAAACAAAACTGAGTTATTTGTAGTGAGGGGGATGGACTTAGAGTCTGTCCTACACAGTGAAGTAAGTCAGAAAGAGAAAAATAAATACCGTGTACTAACAGAGATATATGGAATCTAAAGAAAAAAGTTTATGAAGAACCTAGGGGCAGGACAGGATTAAGGACACAGACATAGAGAAAGGACTTGAGGACACGGGGAGGGGGAAGGGTAAGCTGGGACGAAGTGAGAGAGTGCCATGGACATATATACATTACCAAATGTAACATCGATAGCTACTGGGAAGCAGCCACATAGCACAGGGAGATCAGCTCGGTGCTTTGCGACCACCTAAAGGGGTGGGATGTGGAGGGTGGGAGGGAGATGTAAGAGGGAGGGGATATGGTGATATATGTATATGTATAATTGACTCACTTTGTTATACAGCAGAAACTAACACTCCATTGTAAAGCAATTATACTCCAATAAAGGTGTAAAAGGAAAATAAAAAAGAAAGAAGCCCAGAGATAAACCTACACACCTATGGTCAACTAATCTATGACAAAGTAGGCAAGACTATACAATGGAGAAAAGACAGTGTCTTCAATCAGTGGTGCTGGGAAAAATGGACAGCTACATGTAAAAGAATGAAATTAGAACACCCCCTAACACCATACACAAAAATAAATTCAAAATGGATTAGAGACCTTAATGTAAGACCGGACAGTATAAAACTCTTAGAGGAAAACATAGGAAGAATACTCTAACATAAATCACAGCAAGATCTTTTTTGATCCACCTCCTAGAGTAATGACATAAAAAAGAAAACTAAACAAATGGGACCTAATGAAACGTAAAAGCTTTTGCAAAGCAATGGAAACTACAAACACAAAAAGACAACCCTCAGAATGGGAGAATATATTTGCAACTGAATCAATGGACAAAGGATTAATCTCCAATATATATAAACAGCTGATGCAGCTCAATATTAAAAAAACAAACAACCCAATACAAAAATGGGCAGAAGATCTAAATAGACATTTCTTCCAAAAAGATGTAGAGATGGCCAAGGAGCACATGAAAAGCTGCTCTACATCACTAATTATTAGAGAAATGCAAATCAAAACTACAATGAGGTATCACCTCACACCTGTTAGAATGGGCATCATCAGAAAATCTACAAACAACAAATGCTGGAGAGGGTGTGGAGAAAAGGAACCCTCTTCCACGATTGGTGGGAATGTAAATTGATAGTCACTATGGAGAACAGTATGGAGGTTCCTTAAAAAACTAAAAATAGAATTACCATATGATCCAGCAACCCACTACTGGGCATATACCCAGAGAAAACCATAAATCAAAAAGACACATTCACCACAATGTTCATTGCAGCACTATTTACAATAGCCAGGTAATGGAAGCAACCTAAATGCCCACAGACAGACGAATGGATAAAGATGTGGTACATATATAAAATGGACTATTAGCCATAAAAAGGAATGAAATTGTGTCATTTGTAGAGACGTCGATGGATCTAGAGACTGTCATACAGAGTGGAGTAAGTCAGAGAGAGAAAAACAAATATTGTATATTAACGCATATATGTGGAACCTAGAAAAATGGTACAGATGAACCAGTTTGAAGGGCAGAAATAGAGACACAGATGTAGAGAACAAATGTATGGACACAAAGAGGGGAAAACCATGGGGGGGGGGTGGCGGTGGGAGGAGTTGGGAGATTGGGATTGACATGTATACATTTATATGTATAAAATAGATAACCAATAAGAACCTGCTGTATAAAAATAAATAAAATAAAATGAAAAATAAAATTTTTTAAAAAACGGAAAAAAGTTATTCCCTTCACATACATGTATTTATATGAATGAATTATTTCCATGCTTACATCCATAAGTACAAAAAAGAGGAATAAAACCTACCTTGAAACAAAAAAGAAAAAACAAAACAGAACCCACCAGTTATACAGATGAAAACCCTATCAGGGCACTTGCTTCAGTGGTAGACAATTCTGAAGTTGGTCAGAGGTGGGGAATCATCTCGCATGCAGCCAGCAGCCCCCCCGCAAGGAGTGTCCTCATTACAAGCCTGGGGGACTGTGCCGAGGCATCTGTGAGTAAACGTGAGATGAGCCCCAGGCCAGCTGCTGCTGAACTGTTCCCAACCTTCCCAGGTAAAACACCTGAATATGTACAAGGACTTGAAAGCCTAGAGGAAGGGCCATGGAGCCACACGAGTGACAGCATGCCAGCCGACTTGGTGCCTGCAGGCCAGCCAGGATGGTACTGGCCCTGGGTGCTCTTCTGGAAGATTTCCATTTCCCTGCCTGAGATACCCGTCCTGTCCCTGCCCCCACTGCTTTTTTCCTTCCTCACCTCTGCCCAGGGAGAAATTCCAGCAGCAGGTATGGGTGACACATCCTCTTCCTTAGCAGGTGGCAGCCTGGCAACTGCTGCAGAAAGTCCAACAGAGCCCCACTCACACTGGGCCACCCACAAAGCTGTGGCCTCTCACTCCCTCCCACCAGCCCAGCCCCGAGACTGCTGACAGGGCAGAGAAAATGGCGTCAGGCATGGCTGCAGGGGCTCTTGCTGCCTGGAGTGGTATTTATATTGATCTCAACCCAGGCACACCTGGGGAGGGCTGGCCGGCACGGTAAGGCTGCCCAGGTCAGCCAATCATCACCCCTCAGGGGCTCACAGTTGCAGAAAATGGAACTTGCTGAACCGGCCAGGTCCAAGGAACAGGTGTGGGCTCCTGAGAGTCAAGATAGACAAGGGGCTGCAGCTTTGGCTTGTTTTCTAATCATTTTATCTGGCCCATGAGTGGGAGACAACTTCAAGAAAACACTCTCCTAATGAGAGGAACCCAGGAGTCAGGGAGAGGAGGGGTGGGTGGTGGTTGGAGACAGAGGCCTGGTGCCCCGGGTGCAGTGGAAGTCTCTGGAAGACCAGGTGGAGGGAGGCCGTACAGAGTGATGACCAGGGTCACAGACCTGTCGCAGCTGCTGTTTGTTAGTTCAAGTCCTGCTCTGAGGTGCTCTGTGTCAGCTCTGAGTGACAGGTGAGCTGGGGGTGCTCTGCAATGAGGGCTATGTGCATGGTTCCTGTGTGCCCAGCCCTGCCACGGTACCTGCAAGGGTAGCTCTGTATCCGGGGATTGGTCTGACCACGAGAGCCCCATGGGCTGCTGGGGACCTGGTAAAGAATGTCAGGACAGTCAGTGAAGCCACCGAGGATATACCTCCAGCTGCTCCTAATTCCTACACCCTGCTGGTCATTCTACCAACCACCAGGACATGGTATTCTGTATTAGTCTTCAATGATGCCTTCTTTTGTATTCCATTAGTCCCAGAGTCACAAGAAATTTTGGCTTGTGAGTGGCAGGACTCAACATACAACTAAAACAATACTTCCGGGCCGTCTTGCCCCAAGGGTGCAAAAATTCCCACACCGTCTTTGGGGAAAGCTTAGGTAAAGACCTAAAAGTTCTACCTCTGGAAAAGGAAACCCTCCTTCAATACGCAGATGACATTCTGATCGCCAGCCCTACTAAGGAGGCCTCTGAACTACCAAGCCAATAAAGGATAGACGTCGTCCAAAAAGAAGCTCAAATATCACAGACTGCGGTGACCTGCCTGGGCTTCATTCTCACAGAAGGTCAGAGAAGCCCATCCCAGGAAAGGGAAGAAACCATTTTCAGCCTTACCCCTTTCTAAAACTAGAAGACAGCTTAGGGGTTCCTGGGGAGGCCAGGGTTTGCTGCTTCTGGATCCCTAACTACAGTCTACTAGCTGGGCCTCTATATGAAACACTGAAAGGAAAAGATGATGATCCTTTTGAATAGAATCCAGAAGTGGCCTTTCAAGAATGGAAAGAGCAGTCAATTCAGACCCTTGCCCTGGAACTCCCTAATTTAGCTAAACCCTTTGACCTTTACATTCCCGGTGAAAGGTGAATCGCCATTGGAGAATTAGTGCAAAAACTGGGACCACTTGAAATGGAACAATGCAAGAATGCCATCCAGGTAGGATAAACTATGGTCACCAAGGGGCTTGACCCACTGCCACATCTGGCCAAGATACTGGCGGTATCTAAAAACCTGGAAATCAGCAGCCCAAAAGGCCACCTCCCTCCTAAGGGAAAAGGACCCCACGTGGTGATCCTAACCACCAACCATGCCCTGAAGTTGCAGGGTTCGTTCCGTTGGCACACCGACCTCGAGTGAGGAGGCCTTCCAACTCCAACATCCAGAGAGATAACCGGGGGCAACAGGGCACCATGACGACTCGTGTGAACATCACTTGACCTGGAGTTTTTCTCATAAAACAACAAGAGTGTGTCCCAAAACAGTAGACTACTGCTTGCAGGACTTACTGCACCCAGAGGGGAGCTAATAATCTTGGCGGGGGAACCGTATATCACACTGTCACTATAGAAAAGCCTACAGACACCGTGATGATGGTGGCCAATAAGACCGGCTGGACTCCTGTTTACTTCAAAAGGCTGTTGACTCAGTGGCCATCATGGTCCTTGATCACCACTGACCCTGGACTGTCTGGGAGTTGAGTGGGCAGGGCTCTGACACCTGGTGCTGTTTGTACGTTAATTCAGGGGCCTAATTGAAGAAAGCACAGACTACTGGTCAGAGCATCTAGGCTGGCAGAAACGGTCAGCCTAAGGTGGCCGAACAAATGTGGGGCGGGGTGAAACCGGCCCCCACAACGTCTCTGCACATCTCTTTCCTGGACCCTTAAAGGTCATTAGAATCTATAACACTTCCAATGCTGGTGTTCAGGTGGACGAGCAAGGAGGCAGGGGGCCTGGGGAAAATCAACGCCACCTGGAGGCTGCTGGGGAGAAGTTCTGACCCTCGCCCCTGGGTATGAGGGCTCCCAACTCAGCACTCAGCAGTTACAGAAGAAGGGTCTGCACCCTCAGAACTCCAAGAATGAGCAACGGGACAAAAGGCAGAGGAGGGGTTTGTCCCCAGCAAAGCCCATTAAAAATCCCTGGGAGATAAAAATAGAATCTGTGCAATAAAGTCAAGTCTAACTTTTTTATCCTTTGTGCTTTGTCTAATTTCACGTACTCCTAGGGTCTCGCATGCAGAGGCTCCACACCCGCCACTTCAGACCAGATTTCCTAGTGCAGAATGGCTGGGTCGACACCTCAGCTCCTGGGGCCCAGTGCAGACTCCACGATATAGAGCCTGAGCTGCAGCCAACCCAGCCCTTGAAAGCTCTGTCCCCTCCCTCCCAATGACTCTGACAGGATCTCTACACAGCAGCCCAGCCCACAGCCCACGGGGTAGTGCATGCTCTCACCTCTCCATTCTCTGATCAAAATATAAAGTTTCCTTTGCTTGTGAACCAAACTCAGTCTCGATCTGTTGGCCCCAATGACACTGGGCAGGGGAACACTTGTTGGGGTCCACTCTGGAGGATCAGTAACAGAAATTGAGACTATTGTAACCTCAATGAACAGATGTGTGAGCCAAACTGTAGTTAACATAGAACAGTGTATAAGGCTCGGGTAAAATAAGATGTTTCTAACACTTCCATTTGATATTTCCATCACTTTATTATAAGCAAGTTCAGTGAAAGGGTTTGTCTTATTTGTCAGGTCAATATTAGAGAAACGAAGTGATTTCTTTCCAAGGATGTACATCTAATAATCTTGGTTAAACCTTCAATCTTGTTTTAAATGCTTTTCCATTGAAAATGATACCTCTCTTTCAGCTCCCCCATTTCTGAGAAGTATAAAATCTTATAATTTATTATTACCAAAGGGGAAAGGTGGGAGGAGGGATAAATTAACAGTTTGGGATTAACACATACACACTGCTATGTATAAAATAGATCATCAACAAGGAACTACTGTATAGCACAGGGAACTACACTCAACATTTTGCAATAACCTATAAGGGGAAATAATCTGAAAAAGAATAGATATTTTTATTGACATCATCTATCAATGACAGTTAAAGTGTAGCCTAAGGGAAGCTGGTGGTGAGTGCTTCTGACCCTGAAGACTTCAATCATCTAAAGTTTGGACTCTGCCTACTTCCCAAGGCCCTTAATGAACATATGTGTAGCCGTAGCTTAAAAAATTCCCCAGTTTGGGTTTCGGGGAGACACTGATTTTGAAAAAGCCCTGGTGTTCTCCTTACATGAATGGGACTCTTCCTACTGCTAAAACATGTCTGTCACACCCAGAGGATAGTATACCGTCTGATCGGGAAGAGTTTGGAAAAGGCATCTCATCTCCTCATCTCCTGGTGCTCGGGTTCACCCCTCCAGCGTCTTTACTAACAGTCTCCCCACTTGGAGATGTCAGCACTGTCAACATCCTGTTGCGTACAGTTTGGAATTTGTCCAGAGGATGAAGCGGAAGGATGAGGAACAATGAGAGACAAGTCCTAGGTGTTCAGACAGGCACATGTCACTCTAATTTCCAATCAGGAAGACGAATTGACCAAAGGCTAGGGTTGCCCATGGAAACAGTATAGGGCTTGAGGAAATCCTGCTGCTTTGTGGCCAGTTCCCATAAACACAAGTTGAACAATGGAACTCAGGGGCAGTAAAATTCACGAAACTGCAGAGTTGAAAATATCCATCACTGAAAAATGTCTTGAGGAAAGTCAGAGAAAAGGACTTGTAAGCAAGGGAGAATGGCAGGAAAGGGATTTGAGGAGGTAGAAAGGACTCGCCATTAAGCACAAGAAAAGGAGCTGAACATTGCCAACATTGCAGTTGGCCAAAAAGGGTGTATGCGTTTTTTTCTGTATATATTCAAGAAAAGGGCATACACTTTTTTAGCCAACCAAACAGGTGGGCACTGGAAATCAATACTACAAAAGATATCACTTCGCATCAGTCACAAGAGCCATCCTCATAAAGCGTAAACAACAGAAATGCAGGACAGGGCAATGAGAAGAGGGAGCCCTGTGAGACTTATAGTGGAAATGTATATTGCCAACGGCCATTCTGGAGAAGTATATTGTGTTTACTAAAGCATCTAAAAAATGAGCTACAGAGCATAGGGCACTTGCACTCATGGGCGTATATCTTGGGAAAAACAAAAATCGAGAGGACACAGGCACCCCAATGTTTACCCCCTCTCTGTTTAAAAGATCCTCGACTAGGATATAACTTAAATGTCTCTGGAGGGAAAAAATGGATAGAGATGAGGTACTTATGTAGAGTGGAATATTACTCAGCCTGGAAATCAATGAAATATGGCCAGTTGTAACAACTCTGGAGGAGTTACGTATGATCATTCTAAGTGACAGAATTCAAAAAGAAAAAGACACATATCATAAGATATCACTTAAAGGTGGAATCCAAAATAGCTACACATGAAATAAATTACAAAACAAAAACATAGTCAAATATGTAGAAAACACGCATAAGGCTGCTAAACGGGAAAGGTGGGGAGGGGTGAGGCATCATCCAGGAGGTTGAAATTAGCAAAGATACCATTCCAAATACCAAACTGATAATCAACAAGGCCTACACGGTATTTAAAAGAACTACACTCAGCACACTCAAGTCACCGGAAAAGAATATATACGACTGGTAAGAATCTGAAAAAGAATTTACTGATGTCTCTCTGTACGTGAATCAAGTGGATGTACAGCAGCAAGAAACAGAGCTTTGAAAATCAGCTGTAACCAATATAGTAATAAATTGAAAAAAATAAACGACAGAGAGACAGAGAAAACCTCTTACAACTTTTCCTCAGGGACGGTGATGCAACATGGATTGAACACGTCTAGACCCACAGCAGGATGAGACATAAGGCTGGAAACTGTTCGCGCTAAGAGAAATGTGAGCTTGGGTGAGGAAATGCACACCCTTTAAAGTAATACTACCTGGTACCCATTCAATGGGTCCCAAATCTGCAGGTTCAAGGGATCTTCCTACAGCTAAAACATGCATGGAAAACCCAGAGGACTGTACACCATGTGATCGGGAGATGTGTCTAAAATGCAGCTCATTTATCCTCTCCTGGTGCTCCTGTTCACCATTCCAGCCACGTTACTTAGAATCTCCCCACTTGGAGAATCAGCACATTTCAACTTCTGTTTCACACATTTTGCAAATTGTGAGGAGGATGAACGGGAAGAGGGGGAACCAATGAGAGAATAGTTGTAGGGGTTTGGACGGGCACATATCACTCTAATTTCCCATTAAGAATAAGAATTAAAAAAAGGCTCAGCCCACCTCGCTGGAGCCAAAATAGGGCCTGAAGCAATCCTGCGGGTTTGAGGCCAGCTCACAAAAGAGCAACTTAAAAAATGGAGCTCAGGGTCACTGCAATTCACAAACCTGCAGAGTTATAAATGAAAACTAACGTCCAAAATTATGTTGAGGTAAGGCAAAGAAGAGGATCTGAATGCAAGACAGAATTGCAAGAAACAGATTTCAAGAGATAGATTGGACTCGTCTTTAAAGCACATGAAAAGCGGCAGAATTTCGACAATGATGCAGTTGGCCCAAAAGGGCGTATGCGTTTTTTCCTGATTATATCCAGGAAAAAACGCATATACACCTTATGGGCAAGGAACCAAGCAAGCAATGCAAATGTGCACAACAAAGAAGTCTCACTTCCCACCGGTCAAAAGGGCCATCCTAAAAAATTGTAAAAACCAGAAATGCAGGACAGGCCATGGAGAACAGGGAGCCTTTATACACTGATGGGCAGTGTGTGAACTGCCGAGAGCCACTCTGGAGGAGTGTATGGTGGTTCCTAAATCATCTAAAAAACAGAGCTACAGAGCATAGGACACTTCCAATCATGGGAGTATATCTAGGGAAGTCTAAAAATCAACAAGACACAAGCACACCACAGTTTAGGGCTACTCTGTTTACAAGAACCTCAACTTCAGTACACCTTAAATATCCCAGGAAAGAGAACAATGGATAAAGAAGATGTGGTACTTATGTACAATGGAATATCTCTTCACCATGAAATCAATGTAATAAGGCTAGTAGAAGGATAAAGAGTGGATTTAGGTCCGATAATACTACTTGAAATAAGTCAAACAGAAAAAGAAACATATCATAAGATATCACTTATAGAGGGAGGGTAAATATGGCTGCACAAGAAATGAATTACAGAACAGAACAGTGTCTCACATTTAGAAAACACACTTATGTCAGCTTAAGGGGAAAGGAGAGGTGGGGTGATGCATAAAACCAGAGTTTGAAATTAGCACAGATACCGTTCAATAAACCAAATAGGTATTAGACAAGATCTACACCTTGCTCAATGAACTGGCCTCAACACACCCTATACACCGCAGAGAAATATATCTGAGTAATAAGAATCTTAAAACCCATGTATTGATATATCTCCATAAGGGAATCAAGTGTGTGCAGAGCGGCACAAACACAGCAGTGAAGATGAGCTAAACCCCATTATAGAAATAAATTTTAAAAACAAAACGCAGAAACAATGAAAGAGAGAAAAATTCTTACAAAATTCGCTCAGGGGCTGTGATGCAACCTGGATTGACCACATATAAACCCACAGCTGGATAAGACATAAGGCTGGACACTTGGGGCTGACAGGATTGGTGAGCTTTGGTGAGCAACTGCCAAAAGTTTAATGCAATACTTCATGCTACTCATTCCAAGGGTCCCAACACTCCAGGTTGAAGGGAATCTTCCTACAGCTAAACCATGCTTGGGAAACCCAGCGACTGGTATACCATATGATCAGGAAAGGTTTCTAAAACACACCCCATTGTTCCTCTCCTGGGGCTCCGGATCGACATTCCAGCCGCTTTACTAACAACAACCTCACATGGAGAGTCAATGCCTTTAAGTCCCAGTATCGCACAGTCTGCAGATAGTGCGGAGGATGAATGGGTTAGGGGGAACCAGTGAGAAACTAATGTAGTGGTTTCAATGGGCACATGTCACTCTAATTTCACATCAGTAAGAAGAATTAACCAAAGGCACAGCAAGGTGTCCCACAAGAACAATAGGGCCTGAAGGAATCCTGCGGTTATGAGGCAAGATCACAAAAATAAGAGCTGAAAAATGGAGCTCAGGGCCACTGCAATTCAAAAACGTGCAGAGTTATAAAGGCCAACAATTTTCAAAAAGGATATTGAGGAAAGGCTATGAAGAGGCATTGAAAGAAAGGCAGAATTGCAGGAAACCGATTTCAGGAGGTAGACTGGAATTGCATTTAAAGCATAGGAAATGAGGCAGAACGTCGACAATGATGCACTTGGCCAAAAAGGGCGTATGTGTTTTTTCCTGAATATATTCAGGAAAAAACGCATATGCACTTTTTGTACAACCAAGCAAGCTTGCAAAGGAAATCTGCACTACAATGAAGTCTCACTTCCCACTGGTTAAAAGGGCCATCTGAGAAAAGTGTAAAATCCAGAAAGGCAGGACAGGCCATGGAGAACTGGGAGCCTTGTTATGCTGATGGGTGGGATGTAAATTGCCAACAGCCACTCGGGGAGAACTGTATGGTGTTTCCTGAAACATCTAAAAAACAAAGCAACAGAGCCTAGGGCACTTCCACTTATGGTCCTATAGCTTAGGGAAATTAAAATCAAAAAGACACAGCCACCCCAAAGTTTCGGACAGCTCTGTTTACAAGAACCTCATTTACGGTAAAAGTTCAATATCGCAGAAAGTGAAAAATGGATAAAGAAGTTGTGGTACTTACGTAGAATGCAATATCACTCAACAATGAAATCTATGTCATCAGGCCCGTAGCAGCATAATGAGTGGATTCAGGTATGATAATTCTAACTGAAATAAGTCACACAGAAAAAGAAACATCATAAGATATCACTAATACACGGAATGGAAACTTGGCTACACAGGAACTGGATTGCAAAACAGAACAGGGTCTCAAATTTAGAAAACCAACTTATGCTTGCTTAAGAGGAAAGGTGAGTTGGGGTGCTGCATAAAACCAGGGATTGAAATGAGCACAGATAAATTTCCTTAAGCCAAATATGGAATGGACAAGAGCTACTCCTTGCTCAACGAAATAGACTCAACACCCCATATTAAACGCCTAAGAATGTACCTGACTAGTAAGTATCTGAAAACCTATGGATTGCTATGTCTCCGAAAGAGAATCAAGCGTGTGTACAGGGGCATAAACGCAGCAGTGATAGGATTGGAGAGGTTCGGTGAGCAAATGAAGACCCTTTGAAGTCATATTGCATGGTACCCATTCCACGGGTCTCAACTCTCCAGGTTTAAGGTATTCTTCCTTCAGCTAAAACATGCATGTGGAACCCAGAGTATGATCAACCGTGTGAACGGGAGATGTGTTCAAATATGTCTCAGTTTTCCTCCCCTGGCACTCGGGTGCAACATTCCACATGCTTTACTAACACTCTCCCATCTTGGAGAGTCAGTGCCTTTAACCTCCTGTTTGGCCCAGTTTGCAATTTCTGCGGAAGATGAACAGGAATAGGGAGACCCAATGAGAGACTAGCTGGAGGTGTCTGGACGGGCAAATTTAACTCTCATTTCCCACCAGGAAGAGGAAATAAACAAAGGCTCAGTGTGCCGTGCCGGAACCAGATTAGGGCCTGAAGCCATCCTGCAGTGTTGCGGCCAGCTCAAAAGAAAGCGAGTTGAAGAAAGGAGCTCAGGGGCACTGTAATTCACAAACCTTCAGAGTTATAAATGACAGCTATCGTCCAAAAATATACTGAAGTAAGGCTGCCAAGAGGACTTGAAAGCGGGGCAGAATTGCAGGAAACCGATTTCAGGAGGTAGACTGGAATTGCATTGAAAGCATAGGAAAAGAGGCAGAACGTCCACAATGATGCACTTGGCCAAAAAGGGCGTATGTGTTTTTTCCTGAATATATTCAGGAAAAAACGCATACGCCCTTTTTGGCCAACCAAGCAAGCTTGCAAAGGAAATCTGCACTACAATGAAGTCTCACTTCGCCCCAGTCAAAAGGGCCATCTGAAAAAAGTGTAAAATCCAGAAAGGCAGGACAGGCCATGGAGAACTGGGAGCCTTGTTGTGCTGATGGGCGGGATGTAAATTGCCAACAGACACTCGGGAGAAGTGTATGGTGTTTCCTGAAACATCTAAAAAACAAAGCAACAGACCCTAGAGCACTTCCACTTATGGTCCTATAGCTTAGGGAAATTAAAATCAAAAAGACACATCCACCCCAAAGTTTGGGACGCCTCTGTTTACAAGAACCTCATTTACAGTACAAGTTCAACATCGCAGAAAGTGAAAAATGGATAAAGAACTTGTGGTATTTACTTACAAAACAATATCACTCAGCAATGAAATCTATGTCATCAGGCCCTTAGCAGCACAATGAGTGGATTCAGGTATGATGATTCTAACTGAAATAAGTCACACAGAAAAAGAAACATCATAAGATATCAGTAATACACGGAATGTAAACTTGGCTACACAGGAACTGAATTACAGAACAGAACAGGGTCTCAAATTTAGAAAACCAACTTATGCTTGCTTAAGGGGAAAGGTGAGTTGGGGTGCTGCATAAAACCAGAGATTGAAATGAGCACAGATAAAGTTCCTTAAGCCAAATATGGAATAGACAAGAGCTACTCCTTGCTCAACGAAATGGACTCAACACCGCATATTAAACGCCTAAGAATGTACCTGACTAGTAAGTATCTTAAAACCTATGGATTGCTATGTCTCCGAAAGAGAATCAAGCATGTGTACAGGGGCATAAACGCAGCAGTGATAGGATTGGAGAGGTTCGGTGAGCAAATGAAGACCCTTTGAAGTCATATTGCATGGTACCCATTCCACGGGTTTCACCTACCCAGGTTTAAGGTATTCTTCCTTCAGCTAAAACATGCATGTGGAACCCAGAGTATGATCAACCGTGTGAACGGGAGATGTGTTCAAATATGTCTCAGTTTTCCTCCCCTGGCACTCGGGTGCAACATTCCACATGCTTTACTAACACTCTCCCCACTTGGAGAGTCAGCACCTTTAACCTCCTGTTTGGCCCAGTTTGCAATTTCTGCGGAAGATGAACAGGAATAGGGAGACCCAATGAGAGACTAGCTGGAGGTGTCTGGACGGGCAAATATAACTCTCATTTCGCACCGGGAAGAGGAAATAACCAAAGGCTCAGCGTGCCGTGCCGGGACCAGATTAGGGCCTGAAGCCATCCTGCGGTGTTGCGGCCAGCTCAAAAGAAAGCGAGTTGAAGAAAGGAGCTCAGGGGCACTGTAATTCACAAAACTGCAGAGTTATAAATGACAGCTATCGTCCAAAAATATACTGAAGTAAGGCTGCCAAGAGGACTTGAAAGCGGGGCAGAATTGCAGGAAACCGATTTCAGGAGGTAGACTGGAATTGCATTGAAAGCATAGGAAAAGAGGCAGAACGTCCACAATGATGCACTTGGCCAAAAAGGGCGTATGCGTTTTTTCCTGAATATATTCAGGAAAAAACGCATACGCCCTTTTTGGCCAACCAAGCAAGCTTGCAAAGGAAATCTGCACTACAATGAAGTCTCACTTCCCCCTGGTCAAAAGGGCCATCTGAAAAAAGTGTAAAATCCAGAAAGGCAGGACAGGCCATGGAGAACCGTGAGCCTTGTTATGCTGATGGGCGGGATGTAAATTGCCAACAGACACTCGGAAGAAGTGTTTGGTGTTTCCTGAAACATCTAAAAAACAAAGCAACAGAGCCTAGGGCACTTCCACTTATGGTCCTATAGCTTAGGGAAATTAAAATCAAAAAGACACAGCCACCCCAAATTTGGGACGCCTCTGTTTACAAGAACCTCATTTACAGTACAAGTTCAACATCGCAGAAAGTGAAAAATGGATAAAGAACTTGTGGTATTTACTTACAAAGCAATATCAATCAGCAATGAAATCTATGTCATCAGGTCCTTAGCAGCACAATGAGTGGATTCAGGTATGATGATGCTAACTGAAATAAGTCACACAGAAAAAGAAACATCATAAGATATCAGTAATACACGGAATGTAAACTTGGCTACACAGATACTGAATTACAGAACAGAACAGGGTCTTAAATTTAGAAAACCAACTTATGCTTGCTTAAGGGGAAAGGTGAGTTGGGGTGCTGCATAAAACCAGAGATTGAAATGAGCACAGATAAAGTTCCTTAAGCCAAATATAGAATAGACAAGAGCTACTCCTTGCTCAATGAAATGGACTCAACACCGCATATTAAACGCCAAAATATGTACCTGACTAGTAAGTATCTTAAAACCTATGGATTGCTATGTCTCAGAAAGAGAATCAAGCATGTGTACAGGGGCATAAACGCAGCAGTGATAGGATTGGAGAGGTTCGGTGAGCAAATGAAGACCCTTTGAAGTCATATTGCATGGTACCCATTCCACGGGTTTCAACTACCCAGGTTTAAGGTATTCTTCCTTCAGCTAAAACATGCATGTGGAACCTAGAGTATGATCAACCATGTGATCGGGAGATGTGTTCAAATATGTCTCAGCTTTCGTACCCTGGTCCTTGGGTGCAACATTCCAGACGCTTTACTAACACTCTCCCGACTTGGAGAGTCAGTCCCTTTAACCTCCTGTTTGGCCCAGTTTGCAATTTCTGCGGAAGATGAACAGGAATAGCGAAAACCAATGAGAGACTAGCTGGCGGTGTCTGGACGGGCAAATTTAACTCTCATTTCCCACCAGGAAGAGGAAATAACCAAAGGCTCAGCGTGCCGTACCGGAACCAGATTAGGGCCTGAAGCCATCCTGCGGTGTTTTGTCCAGCTCACAAGAAAGCAAGTTGAAGAAAGGAGCTCTGGGGCACTGTAATGCACAAACCTGCAGAGTTATAAATGACAGCTATCGTCCAAAAATATACTGAAGTAAGGCTGCCAAGAGGACTTGAAAGCGGGGCAGAATTGCAGGAAACCGATTTCAGGAGGTAGACTGGAATTGCATTGAAAGCATAGGAAAAGAGGCAGAACGTCCACAATGATGCACTTGGCTAAAAATGGCATATGCGTTTTTTCCTGAATATATTCAGGAAAAAACGCATACGCCCTTTTTGGCCAACCAAGCAAACTTGCAAAGGAAATCTGCACTACAATGAAGTCTCACATCCCCCCGGTCAAAAGGGCCATCTGAAAAAAGTGTAAAATCCAGAAAGGCAGGACAGGCCATGGAGAACTGGGAGCCTTGTTATGCTGATGGGCGGGATGTAAATTGCCAACAGACACTCTGGAGAAGTGTATGGTGTTTCCTGAAACATCTAAAAAACAAAGCAACAGAGCCTAGGGCATTTCCACATATGGTCCTATAGCTTAGGGAAATTAAAATCAAAAAGACACAGCCACCCCAAAGTTTGGGACACCTCTGTTTACAAGAACCTCGTTTACCGTACAAGTTCAATATCACAGAAAGTGAAAAATGGATAAAGAACTTGTGGTACTTACGTACAATGCAGTATCACTCAGCAATGAAATCTATGTCATCAGGCCCAAAGCAGCACAATGAGTGGATTCAGGTACGATGATTCTAACTGAAATAAGTCACACAGAAAAAGAAACATCATAAGATATCACTAATACACGGAATGTAAACTTGCCTACACAGGAACTGAATTCCAAAACAGAACAGGGTGTCAAATTTAGAAAACCAACTTATGCTTGCTTAAGGGGAAAGGTGAGTTGGGGTGCTGCATAAAACCAGAGATTGAAATGAGCACAGATAAAGTTCCTTAAGCCAAATATGGAATAGACAAGAGCTACTCCTTGCTCAACGAAATGGACTCAACACCCCATATTAAACGCCTAAGAATGTACCTGACTAGTAAGTATCTTAAAACCTATGGATTGCTATGTCTCCAAAAGAGAATCAAGCGTGTGTACAGGGGCATAAACGCAGCAGTGATAGGATTGGAGAGGTTCGGTGAGCAAAGGAAGACCCTTTGAAGTCATATTGCATGGTACCCATTCCACGGGTTTCAACTACCCAGGTTTAAGGTATTCTTCCTTCAGCTAAAACATGCATGTGGAACCTAGAGTACGATCAACCATGTGATCGGGAGATGTGTTCAAATATGTCTCACTTTTCGTACCCTGGTACTCGGGTGCAACATTCCAGACGCTTTACTAACACTCTCCCGACTTGGAGAGTAAGTCCCTTTAACCTCCTGTTTGGCCCAGTTTGCAATTTCTGCGGAAGATGAACAGGAATAGCAAGAACCAATGAGAGACTAGCTGGAGGTTTCTGGACGGGCAAATTTAACTCTCATTTCCCACCAGGAAGAGGAATTAACCAAAGAATCAGCGTTCTGTGCCGGGACCAGATTAGGGCCTGAAACCATCCTGCGGTGTTGCGGTCAGCTCAAAAGAAATCGAGTTGAAGAAAGGAGCTCAGGGGCACTGTAATGCACAAACCTGCAGAGTTATAAATGACAGCTATCGTCCAAAAATATACTGAAGTAAGGTTGCCAAGAGGACTTGAAAGCGGGGCAGAATTGCAGGAAACCGATTTCAGGAGGTAGACTGGAATTGCATTGAAAGCATAGGAAAAGAGGCAGAACGTCCACAATGATGCACTTGGCCAAAAAGGGCGTATGCGTTTTTTCCTGAATATATTCAGGAAAAAACGCATACGCCCTTTTTGGCCAACCAAGCAAGCTTGCAAAGGAAATCTGCACTACAGTGAAGTCTCACTTCCCCCTGGTCAAAAGGGCCATCTGAAAAAAGTGTAAAATCCAGAAAGGCAGGACAGGCCATGGAGAACTGGGAGCCTTGTTATGCTGATGGGCGGGATGTAAATTGCCAACAGACACTCGGGAGAAGTGTATGGTGTTTCCTGAAACATCTAAAAAACAAAGCAACAGAGCCTAGGGCACTTCCACTTATGGTCCTATAGCTTAGGGAAATTAAAATCAAAAAGACACAGCCACCCCAAATTTGGGACGCCTCTGTTTACAAGAACATCGTTTACCGTACAAGTTCAATATCACAGAAAGTGAAAAATGGATAAAGAACTTCTGGTACTTACGTACAATGCAGTATCACTCAGCAATGAAATCTATGTCATCAGGCCCGTAGCAGCACAATGAGTGGATTCAGGTATGATGATTCTAACTGAAATAAGTCACACAGAAAAAGAAACATCATAAGATATCAGTAATACACGGAATGTAAACTTGGCTACACAGGAACTGAATTACAGAACAGAACAGGGTCTCAAATTTAGAAAACCAACTTATGCTTGCTTAAGGGTAAAGGTGAGTTGGGGTGCTGCATAAAACCAGAGATTGAAATGAGCACAGATAAAGTTCCTTAAGCCAAATATGGAATAGACAAGAGCTACTCCTTGCTCAACGAAATGGACTCAACACCGCATATTAAACGCCTAAGAATGTACCTGACTAGTAAGTATCTTAAAACCTATGGATTGCTATGTCTCCGAAAGAGAATCAAGCGTGTGTACAGGGGCATAAACGCAGCAGTGATAGGATTGGAGAGGTTCGGTGAGCAAATGAAGACCGTTTGAAGTCATATTGCATGGTACCCATTCCACGGGTTTCAACTACCCAGGTTTAAGGTATTCTTCCTTCAGCTAAAACATGCATGTGGAACCCAGAGTATGATCAACCATGTGAACGAGAGACGTGTTCAAATATGTCTCAGTTTTCCTCCCCTGGTATTCGGGTGCAACATTCCAGATGCTTTACTAACACTCTCCCCACTTGGAGAGTCAGCGCCTTTAACCTCCTGTTTGGCCCAGTTTGCAATTTCTGCGGAAGATGAACAGGAATAGCGAGAACCAAAGAGAGGCTAGCTGGAGTGTCTGGACGGGCAAATTTAACTCTCATTTCCCACCAGGAAGAGGAAATAACCAAAGCCTCAGCGTGCCGTGCCGGAACCAGATTAGGGCCTGAAGCCATCCTGCGGTGTTGCGGCCAGCTCAAAAGAAAGCGAGTTGAAGAAAGGAGCTCAGGGGCACTGTAATTCACAAACCTGCAGAGTTATAAATGACAACTATCGTCCAAAAATAGACTGAAGTAAGGCTGCCAAGAGGACTTGAAAGCGGGGCAGAATTGCAGGAAACCGATTTCAGGAGGTAGACTTGAATTGCATTGAAAGCATAGGAAAAGAGGCAGAACGTCCACAATGATGCACTTGGCCAAAAAGGGCGTATGCGTTTTTTCCTGAATATATTCAGGAAAAAACGCATACGCCCTTTTTGGCCAACCAAGCAAGCTTGCAAAGGAAATCTGCACTACAATGAAGTCTCACTTCCCCCCGGTCAAAAGGGCCATCTGAAAAAAGTGTAAAATCCAGAAAGGCAGGACAGGCCATGGAGAACTGGGAGCCTTGTTATGCTGAAGGGCGGGATGTAAATTGCCAACAACCACTCAGGAGAAGTGTATGGTGTTTCCTGAAACATCTAAAAAACAAAGCAACAGAGCCTAGGGCACTTCCACTTATGGTCCTATAGCTTAGGGAATTTAAAATCAAAAAGACACAGCCACCCCAAAGTTTGGAACGGCTCTGTTTACAAGAACCTCGTTTACAGTACAAGTTCAACATCGCAGAAAGTGAAAAATGGATAAAAAAGTTGTGGTATTTACTTACAAAGCAATATCACTCAGCAATGAAATCTGTGTCATCAGGCCCTTAGCAGCAAAATGAGTGGATTCAGGTATGATGATTCTAACTGAAATAAGTGACACAGAAAAAGAAACATCATAAGATATCAGTAATACACGGAATGTAAACTTGGCTACACAGGAACTGAATTACAGAACAGAACAGGGTCTCAAATTTAGAAAACCAACTTATGCTTGCTTAAGGGGAAAGGTGAGTTGGGGTGCTGCATAAAACCAGAGATTGAAATGAGCACAGATAAAGTTCCTTAAGTCAAATATGGAATAGACAAGAGCTACTCCTTGCTCAACGAAATGGACTCAACACCGCATATTAAATGCCTAAGAATGTACCTGACTAGTAAGTATCTTAAAACCTATGGATTGCTATGTCTCCGAAAGAGAATCAAGCATGTGTACAGGGGCATAAATGCAGCAGTGATAGGATTGGAGTGGTTCGGTGAGCAAATGAAGACCCTTTGAAGTCATATTGCATGGTACCCATTCCACGGGTTTCACCTACCCAGGTTTAAGGTATTCTTCCTTCAGCTAAAACATGCATGTGGAACCTAGAGTATGATCAACCATGTGATCGGGAGACGTGTTCAAATATGTCTCAGTTTTCGTACCCTGGTACTCGGGTGCAACATTCCAGACGCTTTACTAACACACTCCCGACTTGGAGAGTCAGTCCCTTTAACCTCCTGTTTGGCCCAGTTTGCAATTTCTGCGGAAGATGAACAGGAATAGCGAGAACCAATGAGAGACTACCTGGAAGTGTCTGAACGGGCAAATTTAACTCTCATTTCCCACCAGGAAGAGGAATTAACCAAAGGCTCAGCGTGCCGTGCCGGAACCAGATTAGGGCCTGAAGCCATCCTGCGGTGTTGCTGCCAGGTCACAAGAAAGCGAGTTGAAGAAAGGAGCTCAGGGGCACTGTAATTCACAAACCTGCAGAGTTATAAATGACAGCTATCGTCCAAAAATAGACTGAAGTAAGGCTGCCAAGAGGACTTGAAAGCGGGGCAGAATTGCAGGAAACCGATTTCAGGAGGTAGACTGGAATTGCATTGAAAGCATAGGAAAAGAGGCAGAACGTCCACAATGATGCACTTGGCCAAAAAGGGCGTATGCGTTTTTTCCTGAATATATTCAGGAAAAAACGCATATGCCCTTTTTGGCCAACCAAGCAAGCTTGCAAAGGAAATCTGCACTACAATGAAGTCTCACTTCCCCCCGGTCAAAAGGGCCATCTGAAAAAAGTGTAAAATCCAGAAAGGCAGGACAGGCCATGGAGAACTGGGAGCCTTGTTATGCTGAAGGGCGGGATGTAAATTGCCAACAAACACTCCGGAGAAGTGTATGGTGTTTCCTGAAACATCTAAAAAACAAAGCAACAGAGCCTAGGGCACTTCCACTTATGGTCCTATAGCTTAGGGAATTTAAAATCAAAAAGACACAGCCACCCCAAAGTTTCGAACGGCTCTGTTTACAAGAACCTCGTTTACAGTACAAGTTCAACATCGCAGAAAGTGAAAAATGGATAAAAAAGTTGTGGTATTTACTTACAAAGCAATATCACTCAGCAATGAAATCTGTGTCATCAGGCCCTTAGCAGCACAATGAGTGGATTCAGGTATGATGATTCTAACTGAAATAAGTCACACAGAAAAAGAAACATCATAAGATATCAGTAATACACGGAATGTAAACTTGGCTACACAGGAACTGAATTACAGAACAGAACAGGGTCTCAAATTTAGAAAACCAACTTATGCTTGCTTAAGGGGAAAGGTGAGTTGGGGTGCTGCATAAAACCAGAGATTGAAATGAGCACAGATAAAGTTCCTTAAGCCAAATATGGAATAGACAAGAGCTACTCCTTGCTCAACGAAATGGACTCAACACCGCATATTAAACGCCTAAGAATGTACCTGACTAGTAAGTATCTTAAAACCTATGGAGTGCTATGTCTCCGAAAGAGAATCAAGCATGTGTACAGGGGCATAAACGCAGCAGTGATAGGATTGGAGAGGTTCGGTGAGCAAATGAAGACCCTTTGAAGTCATATTGCATGGTACCCATTCCACGGGTTTCACCTACCCAGGTTTAAGGTATTCTTCCTTCAGCTAAAACATGCATGTGGAACCTAGAGTATGATCAACCATGTGATCGGGAGACGTGTTCAAATATGTCTCAGTTTTCGTACCCTGGTACTCGGGTGCAACATTCCAGACGCTTTACTAACACACTCCCGACTTGGAGAGTCAGTCCCTTTAACCTCCTGTTTGGCCCAGTTTGCAATTTCTGCGGAAGATGAACAGGAATAGCGAGAACCAATGAGAGACTACCTGGAAGTGTCTGAACGGGCAAATTTAACTCTCATTTCCCACCAGGAAGAGGAATTAACCAAAGGCTCAGCGTGCCGTGCCGGAACCAGATTAGGGCCTGAAGCCATCCTGCGGTGTTGCTGCCAGGTCACAAGAAAGCGAGTTGAAGAAAGGAGCTCAGGGGCACTGTAATTCACAAACCTGCAGAGTTATAAATGACAGCTATCGTCCAAAAATAGACTGAAGTAAGGCTGCCAAGAGGACTTGAAAGCGGGGCAGAATTGCAGGAAACCGATTTCAGGAGGTAGACTGGAATTGCATTGAAAGCATAGGAAAAGAGGCAGAACGTCCACAATGATGCACTTGGCCAAAAAGGGCGTATGCGTTTTTTCCTGAATATATTCAGGAAAAAACGCATATGCCCTTTTTGGCCAACCAAGCAAGCTTGCAAAGGAAATCTGCACTACAATGAAGTCTCACTTCCCCCCGGTCAAAAGGGCCATCTGAAAAAAGTGTAAAATCCAGAAAGGCAGGACAGGCCATGGAGAACTGGGAGCCTTGTTATGCTGAAGGGCGGGATGTAAATTGCCAACAAACACTCCGGAGAAGTGTATGGTGTTTCCTGAAACATCTAAAAAACAAAGCAACAGAGCCTAGGGCACTTCCACTTATGGTCCTATAGCTTAGGGAATTTAAAATCAAAAAGACACAGCCACCCCAAAGTTTCGAACGGCTCTGTTTACAAGAACCTCGTTTACAGTACAAGTTCAACATCGCAGAAAGTGAAAAATGGATAAAAAAGTTGTGGTATTTACTTACAAAGCAATATCACTCAGCAATGAAATCTGTGTCATCAGGCCCTTAGCAGCACAATGAGTGGATTCAGGTATGATGATTCTAACTGAAATAAGTCACACAGAAAAAGAAACATCATAAGATATCAGTAATACACGGAATGTAAACTTGGCTACACAGGAACTGAATTACAGAACAGAACAGGGTCTCAAATTTAGAAAACCAACTTATGCTTGCTTAAGGGTAAAGGTGAGTTGGGGTGCTGCATAAAACCAGAGATTGAAATGAGCACAGATAAAGTTCCTTAAGCCAAATATGGAATAGACAAGAGCTACTCCTTGCTCAACGAAATGGACTCAACACCGCATATTAAACGCCTAAGAATGTACCTGACTAGTAAGTATCTTAAAACCTATGGATTGCTATGTCTCCGAAAGAGAATCAAGCATGTGTACAGGGGCATAAACGCAGCAGTGATAGGATTGGAGAGGTTCGGTGAGCAAATGAAGACCCTTTGAAGTCATATTGCATGGTACCCATTCCACGGGTTTCAACTACCCAGGTTTAAGGTATTCTTCCTTCAGCTAAAACATGCATGTGGAACCTAGAGTATGATCAACCATGTGATCGGGAGACGTGTTCAAATATGTCTCAGTTTTCCTCCCCTAGTACTCGGGTGCAACATTCCAGACGCTTTACTAACACTCTCCCGACTTGGAGAGTCAGTCCCTTTAACCTCCTGTTTGGCCCAGTTTGCAATTTCTGCGGAAGCTGAACAGGAATAGCGAGAACCAATAAGAGGCTAGCCTCAGGTGTCTGGACGGGCAAATTTAACTCTCATTTCCCACCAGGAAGAGGAATTAACCAAAGGCTCAGCATGCCGGGCCGTAACCAGATTAGGGCCTGAAGCCATCCTGCGGTGTTGCGGCCAGGTCACAAGAAAGCGAGTTGAAGAAAGGAGCTCAGGGGCACTGTAATTCACAAACCTGCAGACTTATAAATGACAGCTATCGTCCAAAAATAGACTGAAGTAAGGCTGCCAAGAGGACTTGAAAGCGGGGCAGAATTGCAGGAAACCGATTTCAGGAGGTAGACTGGAATTGCATTGAAAGCATAGGAAAAGAGGCAGAACGTCCACAATGATGCACTTGGCCAAAAAGGGCGTATGCGTTTTTTCCTGAATATATTCAGGAAAAAACGCATACGCCCTTTTTGGCCAACCAAGCAAGCTTGCAAAGGAAATCTGCACTACAATGAAGTCTCACTTCCCCCCGGTCAAAAGGGCCATCTGAAAAAAGTGTAAAATCCAGAAAGGCAGGACAGGCCATGGAGAACTGGGAGCCTTGTTATGCTGAAGGGCGGGATGTAAATTGCCAACAAACACTCGGGAGAAGTGTTTGGTGTTTCCTGAAACATCTAAAAAACAAAGCAACAGAGCCTAGGGTACTTCCACTTATGGTCCTATAGCTTAGGGAATTTAAAATCAAAAAGACACAGCCACCCCAAAGTTTCGAACGGCTCTGTTTACAAGAACCTCGTTTACAGTACAAGTTCAACATCGAAGAAAGTTAAAAATGGATAAAAAAGTTGTGGTATTTACTTACAAAGCAATATCACTCAGCAATGAAATCTGTGTCCTCAGGCCCTTAGCAGCACAATGAGTGGATTCAGGTATGATGATTCTAACTGAAATAAGTGACACAGAAAAAGAAACATCATAAGATATCAGTAATACACGGAATGTAAACTTGGCTACACAGGAACTGAATTACAGAACAGAACAGGGTCTCAAATTTAGAAAACCAACTTATGCTTGCTTAAGGGGAAAGGTGAGTTGGGGTGCTGCATAAAACCAGAGATTGAAATGAGCACAGATAAAGTTCCTTAAGCCAAATATGGAATAGACAAGAGCTACTCCTTGCTCAACGAAATGGACTCAACACCGCATATTAAACGCCTAAGAATGTACCTGACTAGTAAGTATCTTAAAACCTATGGAGTGCTATGTCTCCGAAAGAGAATCAAGCATGTGTACAGGGGCATAAACGCAGCAGTGATAGGATTGGAGAGGTTCGGTGAGCAAATGAAGACCCTTTGAAGTCATATTGCATGGTACCCATTCCACGGGTTTCACCTACCCAGGTTTAAGGTATTCTTCCTTCAGCTAAAACATGCATGTGGAACCTAGAGTATGATCAACCATGTGATCGGGAGACGTGTTCAAATATGTCTCAGTTTTCGTACCCTGGTACTCGGGTGCAACATTCCAGACGCTTTACTAACACACTCCCGACTTGGAGAGTCAGTCCCTTTAACCTCCTGTTTGGCCCAGTTTGCAATTTCTGCGGAAGATGAACAGGAATAGCGAGAACCAATGAGAGACTACCTGGAAGTGTCTGAACGGGCAAATTTAACTCTCATTTCCCACCAGGAAGAGGAATTAACCAAAGGCTCAGCGTGCCGTGCCGGAACCAGATTAGGGCCTGAAGCCATCCTGCGGTGTTGCTGCCAGGTCACAAGAAAGCGAGTTGAAGAAAGGAGCTCAGGGGCACTGTAATTCACAAACCTGCAGGGTTATAAATGACAGCTATCGTCCAAAAATAGACTGAAGTAAGGCTGCCAAGAGGACTTGAAAGCGGGGCAGAATTGCAGGAAACCGATTTCAGGAGGTAGACTGGAATTGCATTGAAAGCATAGGAAAAGAGGCAGAACGTCCACAATGATGCACTTGGCCAAAAAGGGCGTATGCGTTTTTTCCTGAATATATTCAGGAAAAAACGCATACGCCCTTTTTGGCCAACCAAGCAAGCTTGCAAAGGAAATCTGCACTACAATGAAGTCTCACTTCCCCCCGGTCAAAAGGGCCATCTGAAAAAAGTGTAAAATCCAGAAAGGCAGGACAGGCCATGGAGAACTGGGAGCCTTGTTATGCTGAAGGGCGGGATGTAAATTGCCAACAAACACTCGGGAGAAGTGTTTGGTGTTTCCTGAAACATCTAAAAAACAAAGCAACAGAGCCTAGGGTACTTCCACTTATGGTCCTATAGCTTAGGGAATTTAAAATCAAAAAGACACAGCCACCCCAAAGTTTCGAACGGCTCTGTTTACAAGAACCTCGTTTACAGTACAAGTTCAACATCGAAGAAAGTTAAAAATGGATAAAAAAGTTGTGGTATTTACTTACAAAGCAATATCACTCAGCAATGAAATCTGTGTCCTCAGGCCCTTAGCAGCACAATGAGTGGATTCAGGTATGATGATTCTAACTGAAATAAGTGACACAGAAAAAGAAACATCATAAGATATCAGTAATACACGGAATGTAAACTTGGCTACACAGGAACTGAATTACAGAACAGAACAGGGTCTCAAATTTAGAAAACCAACTTATGCTTGCTTAAGGGGAAAGGTGAGTTGGGGTGCTGCATAAAACCAGAGATTGAAATGAGCACAGATAAAGTTCCTTAAGCCAAATATGGAATAGACAAGAGCTACTCCTTGCTCAACGAAATGGACTCAACACCGCATATTAAACGCCTAAGAATGTACCTGACTAGTAAGTATCTTAAAACCTATGGAGTGCTATGTCTCCGAAAGAGAATCAAGCATGTGTACAGGGGCATAAACGCAGCAGTGATAGGATTGGAGAGGTTCGGTGAGCAAATGAAGACCCTTTGAAGTCATATTGCATGGTACCCATTCCACGGGTTTCACCTACCCAGGTTTAAGGTATTCTTCCTTCAGCTAAAACATGCATGTGGAACCTAGAGTATGATCAACCATGTGATCGGGAGACGTGTTCAAATATGTCTCAGTTTTCGTACCCTGGTACTCGGGTGCAACATTCCAGACGCTTTACTAACACACTCCCGACTTGGAGAGTCAGTCCCTTTAACCTCCTGTTTGGCCCAGTTTGCAATTTCTGCGGAAGATGAACAGGAATAGCGAGAACCAATGAGAGACTACCTGGAAGTGTCTGAACGGGCAAATTTAACTCTCATTTCCCACCAGGAAGAGGAATTAACCAAAGGCTCAGCGTGCCGTGCCGGAACCAGATTAGGGCCTGAAGCCATCCTGCGGTGTTGCTGCCAGGTCACAAGAAAGCGAGTTGAAGAAAGGAGCTCAGGGGCACTGTAATTCACAAACCTGCAGGGTTATAAATGACAGCTATCGTCCAAAAATAGACTGAAGTAAGGCTGCCAAGAGGACTTGAAAGCGGGGCAGAATTGCAGGAAACCGATTTCAGGAGGTAGACTGGAATTGCATTGAAAGCATAGGAAAAGAGGCAGAACGTCCACAATGATGCACTTGGCCAAAAAGGGCGTATGCGTTTTTTCCTGAATATATTCAGGAAAAAACGCATACGCCCTTTTTGGCCAACCAAGCAAGCTTGCAAAGGAAATCTGCACCACAATGAAGTCTCACTTCCCCCCGGTCAAAAGGGCCATCTGAAAAAAGTGTAAAATCCAGAAAGGCAGGACAGGCCATGGAGAACTGGGAGCCTTGTTATGCTGAAGGGCGGGATGTAAATTGCCAACAAACACTCGGGAGAAGTGTATGGTGTTTCCTGAAACATCTAAAAAACAAAGCAACAGAGCCTAGGGCACTTCCACTTATGGTCCTATAGCTTAGGGAATTTAAAATCAAAAAGACACAGCCACCCCAAAGTTTCGAACGGCTCTGTTTACAAGAACCTCGTTTACAGTACAAGTTCAACATCGAAGAAAGTTAAAAATGGATAAAAAAGTTGTGGTATTTACTTACAAAGCAATATCACTCAGCAATGAAATCTGTGTCCTCAGGCCCTTAGCAGCACAATGAGTGGATTCAGGTATGATGATTCTAACTGAAATAAGTGACACAGAAAAAGAAACATCATAAGATATCAGTAATACACGGAATGTAAACTTGGCTACACAGGAACTGAATTACAGAACAGAGCAGGGTCTCAAATTTAGAAAACCAACTTATGCTTGCTTAAGGGTAAAGGTGAGTTGGGGTGCTGCATAAAACCAGAGATTGAAATGAGCACAGATAAAGTTCCTTAAGCCAAATATGGAATAGACAAGAGCTACTCCTTGCTCAACGAAATGGACTCAACACCGCATATTAAACGCCTAAGAATGTACCTGACTAGTAAGTATCTTAAAACCTATGGATTGCTATGTCTCCGAAAGAGAATCAAGCATGTGTACAGGGGCATAAACGCAGCAGTGATAGGATTGCAGAGGTTCGGTGAGCAAATGAAGACCCTTTGAAGTCATATTGCATGGTACCCATTCCACGGGTTTCACCTACCCAGGTTTAAGGTATTCTTCCTTCAGCTAAAACATGCATGTGGAACCTAGAGTATGATCAACCATGTGATCGGGAGACGTGTTCAAATATGTCTCAGTTTTCGTACCCTGGTACTCGGATGCAATATTCCAGACGCTTTACTAACACACTCCCGACTTGGAGAGTCAGTCCCTTTAACCTCCTGTTTGGCCCAGTTTGCAATTTCTGCGGAAGATGAACAGGAATAGCGAGAACCAATGAGAGACTACCAGGAGGTGTCTGAACAGGCAAATTTAACTCTCATTTCCCACCAGGAAGAGGAATTAACCAAAGGCTCAGCGTGCCGTGCCGGAACCAGATTAGGGCCTGAAGCCATCCTGTGGTGTTGCTGCCAGGTCACAAGAAAGCGAGTTGAAGAAAGGAGCTCAGGGGCACTGTAATTCACAAACCTGCAGGGTTATAAATGACAGCTATCGTCCAAAAATAGACTGAAGTAAGGCTGTCAAGAGGACTTGAAAGCGGGGCAGAATTGCAGGAAACCGATTTCAGGAGGTAGACTGGAATTGCATTGAAAGCATAGGAAAAGAGGCAGAACGTCCACAATGATGCACTTGGCCAAAAAGGGCGTATGCGTTTTTTCCTGAATATATTCAGGAAAAAACGCATACGCCCTTTTTGGCCAACCAAGCAAGCTTGCAAAGGAAATCTGCACTACAATGAAGTCTCACTTCCCCGGGTCAAAAGGGCAATCTGAAAAAAGTGTAAAATCCAGAAAGGCAGGACAGGCCATGGAGAACTGGGAGCCTTGTTATGCTGAAGGGCGGGATGTAAATTGCCAACAAACACTCGGGAGAAGTGTATGGTGTTTCCTGAAACATCTAAAAAACAAAGCAACAGAGCCTAGGGCACTTCCACTTATGGTCCTATAGCTTAGGGAATTTAAAATCAAAAAGACACAGCCACCCCAAAGTTTCGAACGGCTCTGTTTACAAGTACCTCGTTTACAGTACAAGTTCAACATCGAAGAAAGTTAAAAATGGATAAAAAAGTTGTGGTATTTACTTACAAAGCAATATCACTCAGCAATGAAATCTGTGTCATCAGGCCCTTAGCAGCACAATGAGTGGATTCAGGTATGATGATTCTAACTGAAATAAGTGACACAGAAAAAGAAACATCATAAGATATCAGTAATACACGGAATGTAAACTTGGCTACACAGGAACTGAATTACAGAACAGAACAGGGTCTCAAATTTAGAAAACCAACTTATGCTTGCTTAAGGGTAAAGGTGAGTTGGGGTGCTGCATAAAACCAGAGATTGAAATGAGCACAGATAAAGTTCCTTAAGCCAAATATGGAATAGACAAGAGCTACTCCTTGCTCAACGAAATGGACTCAACACCGCATATTAAACGCCTAAGAATGTACCTGACTAGTAAGTATCTTAAAACCTATGGATTGCTATGTCTCCGAAAGAGAATCAAGCATGTGTACAGGGGCATAAACGCAGCAGTGATAGGATTGGAGAGGTTCGGTGAGCAAATGAAGACCCTTTGAAGTCATATTGCATGGTATCCATTCCACGGGTTTCACCTACCCAGGTTTAAGGTATTCTTCCTTCAGCTAAAACATGCATGTGGAACCTAGAGTATGATCAACCATGTGATCGGGAGACGTGTTCAAATATGTCTCAGTTTTCGTACCCTGGTACTCGGGTGCAACATTCCAGACGCTTTACTAACACACTCCCGACTTGGAGAGTCAGTCCCTTTAACCTCCTGTTTGGCCCAGTTTGCAATTTCTGCGGAAGATGAACAGGAATAGCGAGAACCAATGAGAGACTACCTGGAGGTGTCTGAACGGGCAAATTTAACTCTCATTTCCCACCAGGAAGAGGAAATAACCAAAGGCTCAGCGTGCCGTGCCGGAACCAGATTAGGGCCTGAAGCCATCCTGCGGTGTTGCTGCCAGGTCACAAGAAAGCGAGTTGAAGAAAGGAGCTCAGGGGCACTGTAATTCACAAACCTGCAGGGTTATAAATGACAGCTATTGTCCAAAAATAGACTGAAGTAAGGCTGCCAAGAGGACTTGAAAGCGGGGCAGAATTGCAGGAAACCGATTTCAGGAGGTAGACTGGAATTGCATTGAAAGCATAGGAAAAGAGGCAGAACGTCCACAATGATGCACTTGGCCAAAAAGGGCGTATGCGTTTTTTCCTGAATATATTCAGGAAAAAACGCATACGCCCTTTTTGGCCAACCAAGCAAGCTTGCAAAGGAAATCTGCACTACAATGAAGTCTCACTTCCCCCCGGTCAAAAGGGCCATCTGAAAAAAGTGTAAAATCCAGAAAGGCAGGACAGGCCATGGAGAACTGGGAGCCTTGTTATGCTGAAGGGCGGGATGTAAATTGCCAACAGACACTCGGGAGAAGTGTATGGTGTTTCCTGAAACATCTAAAAAACAAAGCAACAGAGCCTAGGGCACTTCCACTTATGGTCCTATAGCTTAGGGAATTTAAAATCAAAAAGACACAGCCACCCCAAAGTTTCGAACGGCTCTGTTTACAAGAACCTCGTTTACAGTACAAGTTCAACATCGAAGAAAGTTAAAAATGGATAAAAAAGTTGTGGTATTTACTTACAAAGCAATATCACTCAGCAATGAAATCTGTGTCATCAGGCCCTTAGCAGCACAATGAGTGGATTCAGGTATGATGATTCTAACTGAAATAAGTGACACAGAAAAAGAAACATCATAAGATATCAGTAATACACGGAATGTAAACTTGGCTACACAGGAACTGAATTACAGAACAGAGCAGGGTCTCAAATTTAGAAAACCAACTTATGCTTGCTTAAGGGTAAAGGTGAGTTGGGGTGCTGCATAAAACCAGAGATTGAAATGAGCACAGATAAAGTTCCTTAAGCCAAATATGGAATAGACAAGAGCTACTCCTTGCTCAACGAAATGGACTCAACACCGCATATTAAACGCCTAAGAATGTACCTGACTAGTAAGTATCTTAAAACCTATGGATTGCTATGTCTCCGAAAGAGAATCAAGCATGTGTACAGGGGCATAAACGCAGCAGTGATAGGATTGGAGAGGTTCGGTGAGCAAATGAAGACCCTTTGAAGTCATATTGCATGGTACCCATTCCACGGGTTTCACCTACCCAGGTTTAAGGTATTCTTCCTTCAGCTAAAACATGCATGTGGAACCTAGAGTATGATCAACCATGTGATCGGGAGACGTGTTCAAATATGTCTCAGTTTTCGTACCCTGGTACTCGGGTGCAACATTCCAGACGCTTTACTAACACACTCCCGACTTGGAGAGTCAGTCCCTTTAACCTCCTGTTTGGCCCTGTTTGCAATTTCTGCGGAAGATGAACAGGAATAGCGAGAACAAATGAGAGACTACCTGGAGTTGTCTGAACGGGCAAATTTAACTCTCATTTCCCACCAGGAAGAGGAATTAACCAAAGGCTCAGCGTGCCATGCCGGAACCAGATTAGGGCCTGAAGCCATCCTGCGGTGTTGCTGCCAGGTCACAAGAAAGCGAGTTGAAGAAAGGAGCTCAGGGGCACTGTAATTCACAAACCTGCAGGGTTATAAATGACAGCTATCGTCCAAAAATAGACTGAAGTAAGGCTGCCAAGAGGACTTGAAAGCGGGGCAGAATTGCAGGAAACCGATTTCAGGAGGTAGACTGGAATTGCATTGAAAGCATAGGAAAAGAGGCAGAACGTCCACAATGATGCACTTGGCCAAAAAGGGCGTATGCGTTTTTTCCTGAATATATTCAGGAAAAAACGCATACGCCCTTTTTGGCCAACCAAGCAAGCTTGCAAAGGAAATCTGCACTACAATGAAGTCTCACTTCCCCCCTGTCAAAAGGGCCATCTGAAAAAAGTGTAAAATCCAGAAAGGCAGGACAGGCCATGGAGAACTGGGAGCCTTGTTATGCTGATGGGCGGGATGTAAATTGCCAACAGACACTCGGGAGAAGTGTATGGTGTTTCCTGAAACATCTAAAAAACAAAGCAACAGAGCCTAGGGCACTTCCACTTATGGTCCTATAGCTTAGGGAAATTAAAATCAAAAAGACACAGCCACCCCAAAGTTTGGGACGCCTCTGTTTACAAGAACCTCGTTTACCGTACAAGTTCAATATCACAGAAAGTGAAAAATGGATAAAGAACTTGTGGTACTTACGTACAATGCAGTATCACTCAGCAATGAAATCTATGTCATCAGGACCGTAGCAGCATCATGAGTGGATTCAGGTACGATGATTCTAACTGAAATAAGTCACACAGAAAAAGAAAGATCATAAGATATCACTAATACACGGAATGTAAACTTGGCTACACAGGAACTGCATTCCAAAACAGAACAGGGTCTCAAATTTAGAAAACCAACTTATGCTTGCTTAAGGGTAAAGGTGAGTTGGGGTGCTGCATAAAACCAGAGATTGAAATGAGCACAGATAAAGTTCCTTAAGCCAAATATGGAATAGACAAGAGCTACTCCTTGCTCAACGAAATGGACTCAACACCGCATATTAAACGCCTAAGAATGTACCTGACTAGTAAGTATCTTAAAACCTATGGATTGCTATGTCTCCGAAAGAGAATCAAGCATGTGTACAGGGGCATAAACGCAGCAGTGATAGGATTGGAGAGGTTCGGTGAGCAAATGAAGACCCTTTGAAGTCATATTGCATGGTACCCATTCCACGGGTTTCACCTACCCAGGTTTAAGGTATTCTTCCTTCAGCTAAAACATGCATGTGGAACCTAGAGTATGATCAACCATGTGATCGGGAGACGTGTTCAAATATGTCTCAGTTTTCGTACCCTGGTACTCGGGTGCAACATTCCAGACGCTTTACTAACACACTCCCGACTTGGAGAGTCAGTCCCTTTAACCTCCTGTTTGGCCCTGTTTGCAATTTCTGCGGAAGATGAACAGGAATAGCGAGAACAAATGAGAGACTACCTGGAGTTGTCTGAACGGGCAAATTTAACTCTCATTTCCCACCAGGAAGAGGAATTAACCAAAGGCTCAGCGTGCCGTACCAGAATCAGATTAGGGCCTGAAGCCATCCTGCGGTGTTGCGGCCAGCTCAAAAGAAAGCGAGTTGAAGAAAGGAGCTCAGGGGCACTGTAATTCACAAACCTGCAGAGTTATAAATGACAGCTATCGTCCAAAAATAGACTGAAGTAAGGCTGCCAAGAGGACTTGAAATCAGGGCAGAATTGCAGGAAACCGATTTCAGGAGGTAGACTGGAATTGCATTGAAAGCATAGGAAAAGAGGCAGAACGTCCACAATGATGCACTTGGCCAAAAAGGGCGTATGCGTTTTTTCCTGAATATATTCAGGAAAAAACGCATACGCCCTTTTTGGCCAACCAAGCAAGCTTGCAAAGGAAATCTGCACTACAATGAAGTCTCACTTCCCCGGGTCAAAAGGGCAATCTGAAAAAAGTGTAAAATCCAGAAAGGCAGGACAGGCCATGGAGAACTGGGAGCCTTGTTATGCTGAAGGGCGGGATGTAAATTGCCAACAAACACTCGGGAGAAGTGTATGGTGTTTCCTGAAACATCTAAAAAACAAAGCAACAGAGCCTAGGGCACTTCCACTTATGGTCCTATAGCTTAGGGAATTTAAAATCAAAAAGACACAGCCACCCCAAAGTTTCGAACGGCTCTGTTTACAAGTACCTCGTTTACAGTACAAGTTCAACATCGAAGAAAGTTAAAAATGGATAAAAAAGTTGTGGTATTTACTTACAAAGCAATATCACTCAGCAATGAAATCTGTGTCATCAGGCCCTTAGCAGCACAATGAGTGGATTCAGGTATGATGATTCTAACTGAAATAAGTGACACAGAAAAAGAAACATCATAAGATATCAGTAATACACGGAATGTAAACTTGGCTACACAGGAACTGAATTACAGAACAGAACAGGGTCTCAAATTTAGAAAACCAACTTATGCTTGCTTAAGGGTAAAGGTGAGTTGGGGTGCTGCATAAAACCAGAGATTGAAATGAGCACAGATAAAGTTCCTTAAGCCAAATATGGAATAGACAAGAGCTACTCCTTGCTCAACGAAATGGACTCAACACCGCATATTAAACGCCTAAGAATGTACCTGACTAGTAAGTATCTTAAAACCTATGGATTGCTATGTCTCCGAAAGAGAATCAAGCATGTGTACAGGGGCATAAACGCAGCAGTGATAGGATTGGAGAGGTTCGGTGAGCAAATGAAGACCCTTTGAAGTCATATTGCATGGTATCCATTCCACGGGTTTCACCTACCCAGGTTTAAGGTATTCTTCCTTCAGCTAAAACATGCATGTGGAACCTAGAGTATGATCAACCATGTGATCGGGAGACGTGTTCAAATATGTCTCAGTTTTCGTACCCTGGTACTCGGGTGCAACATTCCAGACGCTTTACTAACACACTCCCGACTTGGAGAGTCAGTCCCTTTAACCTCCTGTTTGGCCCAGTTTGCAATTTCTGCGGAAGATGAACAGGAATAGCGAGAACCAATGAGAGACTACCTGGAGGTGTCTGAACGGGCAAATTTAACTCTCATTTCCCACCAGGAAGAGGAAATAACCAAAGGCTCAGCGTGCCGTGCCGGAACCAGATTAGGGCCTGAAGCCATCCTGCGGTGTTGCTGCCAGGTCACAAGAAAGCGAGTTGAAGAAAGGAGCTCAGGGGCACTGTAATTCACAAACCTGCAGGGTTATAAATGACAGCTATTGTCCAAAAATAGACTGAAGTAAGGCTGCCAAGAGGACTTGAAAGCGGGGCAGAATTGCAGGAAACCGATTTCAGGAGGTAGACTGGAATTGCATTGAAAGCATAGGAAAAGAGGCAGAACGTCCACAATGATGCACTTGGCCAAAAAGGGCGTATGCGTTTTTTCCTGAATATATTCAGGAAAAAACGCATACGCCCTTTTTGGCCAACCAAGCAAGCTTGCAAAGGAAATCTGCACTACAATGAAGTCTCACTTCCCCCCGGTCAAAAGGGCCATCTGAAAAAAGTGTAAAATCCAGAAAGGCAGGACAGGCCATGGAGAACTGGGAGCCTTGTTATGCTGAAGGGCGGGATGTAAATTGCCAACAGACACTCGGGAGAAGTGTATGGTGTTTCCTGAAACATCTAAAAAACAAAGCAACAGAGCCTAGGGCACTTCCACTTATGGTCCTATAGCTTAGGGAATTTAAAATCAAAAAGACACAGCCACCCCAAAGTTTCGAACGGCTCTGTTTACAAGAACCTCGTTTACAGTACAAGTTCAACATCGAAGAAAGTTAAAAATGGATAAAAAAGTTGTGGTATTTACTTACAAAGCAATATCACTCAGCAATGAAATCTGTGTCATCAGGCCCTTAGCAGCACAATGAGTGGATTCAGGTATGATGATTCTAACTGAAATAAGTGACACAGAAAAAGAAACATCATAAGATATCAGTAATACACGGAATGTAAACTTGGCTACACAGGAACTGAATTACAGAACAGAGCAGGGTCTCAAATTTAGAAAACCAACTTATGCTTGCTTAAGGGTAAAGGTGAGTTGGGGTGCTGCATAAAACCAGAGATTGAAATGAGCACAGATAAAGTTCCTTAAGCCAAATATGGAATAGACAAGAGCTACTCCTTGCTCAACGAAATGGACTCAACACCGCATATTAAACGCCTAAGAATGTACCTGACTAGTAAGTATCTTAAAACCTATGGATTGCTATGTCTCCGAAAGAGAATCAAGCATGTGTACAGGGGCATAAACGCAGCAGTGATAGGATTGGAGAGGTTCGGTGAGCAAATGAAGACCCTTTGAAGTCATATTGCATGGTACCCATTCCACGGGTTTCACCTACCCAGGTTTAAGGTATTCTTCCTTCAGCTAAAACATGCATGTGGAACCTAGAGTATGATCAACCATGTGATCGGGAGACGTGTTCAAATATGTCTCAGTTTTCGTACCCTGGTACTCGGGTGCAACATTCCAGACGCTTTACTAACACACTCCCGACTTGGAGAGTCAGTCCCTTTAACCTCCTGTTTGGCCCTGTTTGCAATTTCTGCGGAAGATGAACAGGAATAGCGAGAACAAATGAGAGACTACCTGGAGTTGTCTGAACGGGCAAATTTAACTCTCATTTCCCACCAGGAAGAGGAATTAACCAAAGGCTCAGCGTGCCATGCCGGAACCAGATTAGGGCCTGAAGCCATCCTGCGGTGTTGCTGCCAGGTCACAAGAAAGCGAGTTGAAGAAAGGAGCTCAGGGGCACTGTAATTCACAAACCTGCAGGGTTATAAATGACAGCTATCGTCCAAAAATAGACTGAAGTAAGGCTGCCAAGAGGACTTGAAAGCGGGGCAGAATTGCAGGAAACCGATTTCAGGAGGTAGACTGGAATTGCATTGAAAGCATAGGAAAAGAGGCAGAACGTCCACAATGATGCACTTGGCCAAAAAGGGCGTATGCGTTTTTTCCTGAATATATTCAGGAAAAAACGCATACGCCCTTTTTGGCCAACCAAGCAAGCTTGCAAAGGAAATCTGCACTACAATGAAGTCTCACTTCCCCCCTGTCAAAAGGGCCATCTGAAAAAAGTGTAAAATCCAGAAAGGCAGGACAGGCCATGGAGAACTGGGAGCCTTGTTATGCTGATGGGCGGGATGTAAATTGCCAACAGACACTCGGGAGAAGTGTATGGTGTTTCCTGAAACATCTAAAAAACAAAGCAACAGAGCCTAGGGCACTTCCACTTATGGTCCTATAGCTTAGGGAAATTAAAATCAAAAAGACACAGCCACCCCAAAGTTTGGGACGCCTCTGTTTACAAGAACCTCGTTTACCGTACAAGTTCAATATCACAGAAAGTGAAAAATGGATAAAGAACTTGTGGTACTTACGTACAATGCAGTATCACTCAGCAATGAAATCTATGTCATCAGGACCGTAGCAGCATCATGAGTGGATTCAGGTACGATGATTCTAACTGAAATAAGTCACACAGAAAAAGAAAGATCATAAGATATCACTAATACACGGAATGTAAACTTGGCTACACAGGAACTGCATTCCAAAACAGAACAGGGTCTCAAATTTAGAAAACCAACTTATGCTTGCTTAAGGGTAAAGGTGAGTTGGGGTGCTGCATAAAACCAGAGATTGAAATGAGCACAGATAAAGTTCCTTAAGCCAAATATGGAATAGACAAGAGCTACTCCTTGCTCAACGAAATGGACTCAACACCGCATATTAAACGCCTAAGAATGTACCTGACTAGTAAGTATCTTAAAACCTATGGATTGCTATGTCTCCGAAAGAGAATCAAGCATGTGTACAGGGGCATAAACGCAGCAGTGATAGGATTGGAGAGGTTCGGTGAGCAAATGAAGACCCTTTGAAGTCATATTGCATGGTACCCATTCCACGGGTTTCACCTACCCAGGTTTAAGGTATTCTTCCTTCAGCTAAAACATGCATGTGGAACCTAGAGTATGATCAACCATGTGATCGGGAGACGTGTTCAAATATGTCTCAGTTTTCGTACCCTGGTACTCGGGTGCAACATTCCAGACGCTTTACTAACACACTCCCGACTTGGAGAGTCAGTCCCTTTAACCTCCTGTTTGGCCCTGTTTGCAATTTCTGCGGAAGATGAACAGGAATAGCGAGAACAAATGAGAGACTACCTGGAGTTGTCTGAACGGGCAAATTTAACTCTCATTTCCCACCAGGAAGAGGAATTAACCAAAGGCTCAGCGTGCCGTACCAGAATCAGATTAGGGCCTGAAGCCATCCTGCGGTGTTGCGGCCAGCTCAAAAGAAAGCGAGTTGAAGAAAGGAGCTCAGGGGCACTGTAATTCACAAACCTGCAGAGTTATAAATGACAGCTATCGTCCAAAAATAGACTGAAGTAAGGCTGCCAAGAGGACTTGAAATCAGGGCAGAATTGCAGGAAACCGATTTCAGGAGGTAGACTGGAATTGCATTGAAAGCATAGGAAAAGAGGCAGAACGTCCACAATGATGCACTTGGCCAAAAAGGGCGTATGCGTTTTTTCCTGAATATATTCAGGAAAAAACGCATACGCCCTTTTTGGCCAACCAAGCAAGCTTGCAAAGGAAATCTGCACTACAATGAAGTCTCACTTCCCCCCGGTCAAAAGGGCCATCTGAAAAAAGTGTAAAATCCAGAAAGGCAGGACAGGCCATGGAGAACTGGGAGCCTTGTTATGCTGATGGGCGGGATGTAAATTGCCAACAACCACTCGGGAGAAGTGTATGGTGTTTCCTGAAACATCTAAAAAACAAAGCAACAGAACCTAGGGCACTTCCACTTATGGTCCTATAGCTTAGGGAAATTAAAATCAAAAAGACACAGCCACCCCAACGTTTGGATCGGCTCTGTTTACAAGAACCTCGTTTACAGTACAAGTTCAACATCGCAGAAAGTGAAAAATGGATAAAGAAGTTGTGGTATTTACTTACAAAGCAATATCACTCAGCAATGAAATCTGTGTCATCAGGCCCTTAGCAGCACAATGAGTGGATTCAGGTATGATGATTCTAACTGAAGTAAGTCACACAGAAAAAGAAACATCATAAGATATCAGTAATACACGGAATGTAAAGTTGGCTACACAGGAACTGAATTACAGAACAGAACAGGGTCTCAAATTTAGAAAACCAACTTATGCTTGCTTAAGGGTAAAGGTGAGTTGGGGTGCTGCATAAAACCAGAGATTGAAATGAGCACAGATAAAGTTCCTTAAGCCAAATATGGAATAGACAAGAGCTACTCCTTGCTCAACGAAATGGACTCAACACCCCATATTAAACGCCTAAGAATGTACCTGACTAGTAAGTATCTTAAAACCTATGGATTGCTATGTCTCCGAAAGAGAATCAAGCATGTGTACAGGGGCATAAACGCAGCAGTGATAGGATTGGAGAGGTTCGGTGAGCAAATGAAGACCCTTTGAAGTCATATTGCATGGTACCCATTCCACGGGTTTCAACTACCCAGGTTTAAGGTATTCTTCCTTCAGCTAAAACATGCATGTGGAAACTAGAGTATGATCAACCATGTGATCGGGAGACGTGTTCAAATATGTCCCAGTTTTCGTACCCTGGTACTCGGGTGCAACATTCCAGACGCTTTACTAACACTCTCCCGACTTGGAGAGTCAGTCCCTTTAACCTCCTGTTTGGCCCAGTTTGCAATTTCTGCAGAAGATGAACAGGAATAGCGAGAACCAATGAGAGGCTAGCTGGAGGTGTCTGGACGGGCAAATTTAACTCTCATTTCCCACCAGGAAGAGGAATTAACCAAAGGCTCAGCGTGCCGTACCGGAACCAGATTAGGGCCTGAAGCCATCCTGCGGTGTTGCGGCCAACTCAAAAGAAAGCGAGTTGAAGAAAGGAGCTCAGGGGCACTGTAATTCACAAACCTGCAGAGTTATAAATGACAGCTATCGTCCAAAAATAGACTGAAGTAAGGCTGCCAAGAGGACTTGAAAGCGGGGCAGAATTGCAGGAAACCGATTTCAGGAGGTAGACTGGAATTGCATTGAAAGCATAGGAAAAGAGGCAGAACGTCCAAAATGATGCACTTGGCCAAAAAGGGCGTATGCGTTTTTTCCTGAATATATTCAGGAAAAAACGCATACGCCCTTTTTGGCCAACCAAGCAAGCTTGCAAAGGAAATCTGCACTAAAATGAAGTCTCACTTCTCCCTGGTCAAAAGGGCCATCTGAAAAAAGTGTAAAATCCAGAAAGGCAGGACAGGCCATGGAGAACTGGGAGCCTTGTTATGCTGATGGGCGGGATGTAAATTGCCAACAGACACTCGGGAGAAGTGTATGGTGTTTCCTTAAACATCTAAGAAACAAAGCAACAGAGCCTAGGGCACTGCCACTTATGGTCCTATAGCTTAGGGAAATTAAAATCAAAAAGACACAGCCACCCCAAAGTTTGGAACGGCTCTGTTTACAAGAACCTCGTTTACAGTACAAGTTCAACATCGCAGAAAGTGAAAAATGGATAAAGAAGTTGTGGTATTTACTTACAAAGCAATATCACTCAGCAATGAAATCTGTGTCATCAGGCCCTTTGCAGCACAATGAGTGGATTCAGGTATGATGATTCTAACTGAAATAAGTCACACAGAAAAAGAAACATCATAAGATATCACTAATACACGGATTGTAAACTTGGCTACACAGGAACTGAATGACAGAACAGAACAGGTTCTCAAATTTAGAAAACCAACTTATGCTTGCTTAAGGGGAAATGTGAGTTGGATTGCTGCATAAAACCAGAGATTGAAATGAGCACAGATAAAGTTCCTTAAGCCAAATATGGAATAGACAAGAGCTACTCCTTGCTCAACGAAATGGACTCAAAACCGCATATTAAACGCCTAAGAATGTACCTGACTAGTAAGTATCTTAAAACCTATGGATTGCTATGTCTCCGAAAGAGAATCAAGCATGTGTACAGGGGCATAAATGCAGCAGTGATAGGATTGGAGAGGTTCGGTGAGCAAATGAAGACCCTTTGAAGTCATATTGCATGGTACCCATTCCACGGGTTTCAACTACCCAGGTTTAAGGTATTCTTCCTTCAGCTAAAACATGCATGTGGAACCTAGAGTATGATCAACCATGTGATCGGGAGACGTGTTCAAATATGTCTCAGTTTTCGTACCCTGGTACTTGGGTGCAAAATTCCAGACGCTTTACTAACACTCTCCCGACTTGGAGAGTCAGTCCCTTTAACCTCCTGTTTGGCCCAGTTTGCAATTTCTGCGGAAGATGAACAGGAATAGCGAGAACCAATGAGAGGCTAGCTGAAGGTGTCTGGACGGGCAAATTTAACTCTCATTTCCCACCAGGAAGAGGAAATAACCAAAGGCTCAGCATTGCGTACCAGAATCAGATTAGGGCCTGAAGCCATCCTGCGGTGTTGCGGCCAGCTCAAAAGAAAGCGAGTTGAAGAAAGGAGCTCAGGGGCCCTGTAATTCACAAACCTGCAGAGTTATAAATGACAGCTATCGTCCAAAAATATACTGAAGTAAGGCTGCCAAGAGGACTTGAAAGCGGGGCAGAATTGCAGGAAACCGATTTCAGGAGGTAGACTGGAATTGCATTGAAAGCATAGGAAAAGAGGCAGAACGTCCACAATGATGCACTTGGCCAAAAAGGGCGTATGCGTTTTTTCCTGAATATATTCAGGAAAAAACGCATACGCCCTTTTTGGCCAACCAAGCAAGCTTGCAAAGGAAATCTGCACTACAATGAAGTCTCACTTCCCCCCGGTCAAAAGGGCCATCTGAAAAAAGTGTAAAATCCAGAAAGGCAGGACAGGCCATGGAGAACTGGGAGCCTTGTTATGCTGATGGGCGGGATGTAAATTGCCAACAACCACTCGGGAGAAGTGTATGGTGTTTCCTGAACCATCTAAAAAACAAAGCAACAGAGCTTAGGGCACTGCCACTTATGGTCCTATAGCTTAGGGAAATTAAAATCAAAAAGACACAGCCACCCCAAAGTTTGGAACGGCTCTGTTTACAAGAACCTCGTTTACAGTACAAGTTCAACATCGCAGAAAGTGAAAAATGGATAAAGAAGTTGTGGTATTTACTTACAAAGCAATATCACTCAGCAATGAAATCTATGTCATCAGGCCCTTAGCAGCACAATGAGTGGATTCAGGTATGATGATTGTAACTGAAATAAGTCACACAGAAAAAGAAACATCATAAGATATCAGTAATACACGGATTGTAAACTTGGCTACACAGGAACTGAATTACAGAACAGAACAGGGTCTCAAATTTAGAAAACCAACTTATGCTTGCTGAAGGGGAAAGGTGAGTTGGGGTGCTGCATAAAACCAGAGATTGAAATGAGCACAGATAAAGTTCCTTAAGCCAAATATGGAATAGACAAGAGCTACTCCTTGCTCAACGAAATGGACTCAACACCCCATATTAAACGCCTAAGAATGAACCTGACTAGTAAGTATCTTAAAACCTATGGATTGCTATGTCTCCGAAAGAGAATCAAGCATGTGTACAGGGGCATAAACGCAGCAGTGATAGGATTGGAGAGGTTCGTGAGCAAATGAAGACCCTTTGAAGTCATATTGCATGGTACCCATTCCACGGGTTTCAACTACCCAGGTTTTAGGTATTCTTCCTCTAGCTAAAACACGCATGTGGAACCCAGAGTATGATCAACCATGTGATCGGGAGACGTGTTCAAATATGTCTCAGTTTTCGTACCCTGGTACTCGGGTGCAACATTCTAGACGCTTTACTAACACTCTCCCGACTTGGAGAGTCAGTCCCTTTAACCTCCTGTTTGGCCCAGTTTGCAATTTCTGCGGAAGATGAACAGGAATAGCGAGAACCAATGAGAGACTAGCTGGAGGTGTCTGGACGGGCAAATTTAACTCTCATTTCCCACCAGGAAGAGGAAATAACCAAAGGCTCAGCGTGTCGTTCCGGAACCAGATTAGGGCCTGAAGCCATCCTGCGGTGTTGCGGCCAGGTCACAAGAAAGCAAGTTGAAGAAAGGAGCTCAGGGGCACTGTAATTCACAAACCTGCAGAGTTATAAATGACAGCTATCGTCCAAAAATAGACTGAAGTAAGGCTGCCAAGAGGACTTGAAAGCGGGGCAGAATTGCAGGAAACCGATTTCAGGAGGTAGACTGGAATTGCATTGAAAGCATAGGAAAAGAGGCAGAACGTCCACAATGATGCACTTGGCCAAAAAGGGCGTATGCGTTTTTTCCTGAATATATTCAGGAAAAAACGCATACGTCCTTTTTGGCCAACCAAGCAAGCTTGCAAAGGAAATCTGCACTACAATGAAGTCTCACTTCCCCCCGGTCAAAAGGGCCATCTGAAAAAAGTGTAAAATCCAGAAAGGCAGGACAGGCCATGGAGAACTGGGAGCCTTGTTATGCTGATGGGCGCGATGTACATTGCCAACAGACACTCGGAAGAAGTGTATGGTGTTTCCTGAAACATCTAAAAAACAAAGCAACAGAGCCTAGGGCACTTCCACTTATGGTCCTATAGCTTAGGGAAATTAAAATCAAAAAGACACAGCCACCCCAAATTTGGGATGCCTCTGTTTACAAGAACCTCATTTACAGTACAAGTTCAACATCGCAGAAAGTGAAAAATGGATAAAGAACATGTGGTATTTACTTACAAAGCAATATCAATCAGCAATGAAATCTATGTCATCAGGTCCTTAGCAGCACAATGAGTGGATTCAGGTATGATGATGCTAACTGAAATAAGTCACACAGAAAAAGAAACATCATAAGATATCAGTAATACACGGAATGTAAACTTGGCTACACAGATACTGAATTACAGAACAGAACAGGGTCTTAAATTTAGAAAACCAACTTATGCTTGCTTAAGGGGAAAGGTGAGTTGGGGTGCTGCATAAAACCAGAGATTGAAATGAGCACAGATAAAGTTCCTTAAGCCAAATATAGAATAGATAAGAGCTACTCCTTGCTCAATGAAATGGACTCAACACCGCATATTAAACGCCAAAATATGTACCTGACTAGTAAGTATCTTAAAACCTATGGATTGCTATGTCTCAGAAAGAGAATCAAGCATGTGTACAGGGGCATAAACGCAGCAGTGATAGGATTGGAGAGGTTCGGTGAGCAAATGAAGACCCTTTGAAGTCATATTGCATGGTACCCATTCCACGGGTTTCACCTACCCAGATTTAAGGTATTTTTCCTTCAGCTAAAACATGCATGTGGAACCTAGAGTATGATCAACCATGTGATCGGGAGACGTGTTCAAATATGTCTCAGCTTTCGTACCCTGGTCCTTGGGTGCAACATTCCAGACGCTTTACTAACACTCTCCCGACTTGGAGAGTCAGTCCCTTTAACCTCCTGTTTGGCCCAGTTTGCAATTTCTGCGGAAGATGAACAGGAATAGCGAGAACCAATGAGAGACTAGCTGGAGGTGTCTGGACGGGCAAATTTAACTCTCATTTCCCACCAAGAAGAGGAAATAACCAAAGGCTCAGCGTGTCGTGCCGGAACCAGATTAGGGCCTGAAGCCATCCTGCGGTGTTGCGGCCAGGTCACAAGAAAGCAAGTTGAAGAAAGGAGCTCAGGGGCACTGTAATTCACAAACCTGCAGAGTTATAAATGACAGCTATCGTCCAAAAATAGACTGAAGTAAGGCTGCCAAGAGGACTTGAAAGCGGGGCAGAATTGCAGGAAACCGATTTCAGGAGGTAGACTGGAATTTCATTGAAAGCATAGGAAAAGAGGCAGAACGTCCACAATGATGCACTTGGCCAAAAAGGGCGTATGCGTTTTTTCCTGAATATATTCAGGAAAAAACGCATACGTCCTTTTTGGCCAACCAAGCAAGCTTGCAAAGGAAATCTGCACTACAATGAAGTCTCACTTCCCCCCGGTCAAAAGGGCCATCTGAAAAAAGTGTAAAATCCAGAAAGGCAGGACAGGCCATGGAGAACTGGGAGCCTTGTTATGCTGATGGGCGCGATGTACATTGCCAACAGACACTCGGAAGAAGTGTATGGTGTTTCCTGAAACATCTAAAAAACAAAGCAACAGAGCCTAGGGCACTTCCACTTATGGTCCTATAGCTTAGGGAAATTAAAATCAAAAAAAAACAGCCACCCCAAAGTTTGGAACGCCTCCGTTTACAAGAACCTCGTTTACAGTACAAGTTCAATATCACAGAAAGTGAAAAATGGATAAAGAAGTTGTGGTACTTACGTACAATGCAGTATCACTCAGCAATGAAATCTATGTCATCAGGCCCGTAGCAGCATAATGACTGGATTCAGGTACGATGATTCTAACTGAAATAAGTCACACAGAAAAAGAAACATCATAAGATATCACTAATACACGGATTGTAAACTTGGCTACACAGGAACTGCATTCCAAAACAGAACAGGGTCTCAAATTTAGAAAACCAACTTATGCTTGCTTAAGGGGAAAGGTGAGTTGGGGTGCTGCATAAAACCAGAGATTGAAATGAGCACAGATAAAGTTCCTTAAGCCAAATATGGAATAGACAAGAGCTACTCCTTGCTCAACGAAATGGACTCAACACCCCATATTAAACGCCTAAGAATGAACCTGACTAGTAAGTATCTTAAAACCTATGGATTGCTATGTCTCCGAAAGAGAATCAAGCATGTGTACAGGGGCATAAACGCAGCAGTGATAGGATTGGAGAGGTTCGTGAGCAAATGAAGACCCTTTGAAGTCATATTGCATGGTACCCATTCCACGGGTTTCAACTACCCAGGTTTTAGGTATTCTTCCTCTAGCTAAAACACGCATGTGGAACCCAGAGTATGATCAACCATGTGATCGGGAGACGTGTTCAAATATGTCTCAGTTTTCGTACCCTGGTACTCGGGTGCAACATTCCAGACGCTTTACTAACACTCTCCCGACTTGGAGAGTCAGTCCCTTTAACCTCCTGTTTGGCCCAGTTTGCAATTTCTGCGGAAGATGAACAGGAATAGCGAGAACCAATGAGAGACTAGCTGGAGGTGTCTGGACGGGCAAATTTAACTCTCATTTCCCACCAGGAAGAGGAAATAACCAAAGGCTCAGCGTGTCGTGCCGGAACCAGATTAGGGCCTGAAGCCATCCTGCGGTGTTGCGGCCAGGTCACAAGAAAGCAAGTTGAAGAAAGGAGCTCAGGGGCACTGTAATTCACAAACCTGCAGAGTTATAAATGACAGCTATCGTCCAAAAATAGACTGAAGTAAGGCTGCCAAGAGGACTTGAAAGCGGGGCAGAATTGCAGGAAACCGATTTCAGGAGGTAGACTGGAATTGCATTGAAAGCATAGGAAAAGAGGCAGAACGTCCACAATGATGCACTTGGCCAAAAAGGGCATATGCGTTTTTTCCTGAATATATTCAGGAAAAAACGCATACGTCCTTTTTGGCCAACCAAGCAAGCTTGCAAAGGAAATCTGCACTACAATGAAGTCTCACTTCCCCCCGGTCAAAAGGGCCATCTGAAAAAAGTGTAAAATCCAGAAAGGCAGGACAGGCCATGGAGAACTGGGAGCCTTGTTATGCTGATGGGCGCGATGTACATTGCCAACAGACACTCGGAAGAAGTGTATGGTGTTTCCTGAAACATCTAAAAAACAAAGCAACAGAGCCTAGGGCACTTCCACTTATGGTCCTATAGCTTAGGGAAATTAAAATCAAAAACACACAGCCACCCCAAAGTTTGGAACGCCTCCGTTTACAAGAACCTCGTTTACAGTACAAGTTCAATATCACAGAAAGTGAAAAATGGATAAAGAAGTTGTGGTACTTACGTACAATGCAGTATCACTCAGCAATGAAATCTATGTCATCAGGCCCATAGCAGCATAATGACTGGATTCAGGTACGATGATTCTAACTGAAATAAGTCACACAGAAAAAGAAACATCATAAGATATCACTAATACACGGAATGTAAACTTGGCTACACAGGAACTGCATTCCAAAACAGAACAGGGTCTCAAATTTAGAAAACCAACTTATGCTTGCTTAAGGGGAAAGGTGAGTTGGGGTGCTGCATAAAACCAGAGATTGAAATGAGCACAGATAAAGTTCCTTAAGCCAAATATGGAATAGACAAGAGCTACTCCTTGCTCAACGAAATGGACTCAAAACCCCATATTAAACCCCTAAGAATGTACCTGACTAGGAAGTATCTTAAAACCTATGGATTGCTATGTCTCCAAAAGAGAATCAAGCGTGTGTACAGGGGAATAAACGCAGCAGTGATAGGACTGGAGAGGTTCGGTGAGCAAATGAAGACCCTTTGAAGTCATATTGCATGGTAACCATTACACGGGTCTCAACACTCCAGGTTTAAGGTATTCTTCCTTCAGCTAAAACATGCATGTGGAACCCAGAGTATGATCAACCATGTGAACGGGAGACGTGTTCAAATATGTCTCAGATTTCCTCCCCTGGTACTCGGGTGCAGCATTCCAGACGCTTTACTAACACTCTCCCGACTTGGAGAGTCAGTCCCTTTAACCTCCTGTTTGGCCCAGTTTGCAATTTCTGCGGAAGATGAACAGGAATAGCGAGAACCAATGAGAGGCTAGCTGGAGGTGTCTGGACGGGCAAATTTAACTCTCATTTCCCACCAGGAAGAGGAATTAACCAAAGGCTCAGCATGCCGTGCCGGAACCAGATTAGGGCCTGAAGCCATCCTGCGGTGTTGCGGCCAGGTCACAAGAAAGCGAGTTGAAGAAAGGAGCTCAGGGGCACTGTAATTCACAAACCTGCAGAGTTATAAATGACAGCTATCGTCCAAAAATAGACTGAAGTAAGGCTGCCAAGAGGACTTGAAAGCGGGGCAGAATTGCAGGAAACCGATTTCAGGAGGTAGACTGGAATTGCATTGAAAGCATAGGAAAAGAGGCAGAACGTCCACAATGATGCACTTGGCCAAAAAGGGCGTATGCGTTTTTTCCTGAATATATTCAGGAAAAAACGCATACGCCCTTTTTGGCCAACCAAGCAAGCTTGCAAAGGAAATCTGCACTACAATGAAGTCTCACTTCCCCCCGGTCAAAAGGGCCATCAGAAAAAAGTGTAAAATCCAGAAAGGCAACAGGCCATGGAGAACTGGGAGCCTTGTTATGCTGATGGGCGGGATGTAAATTGCCAACAGACACTCGGGAGAAGTGTATGGTGTTTCCTGAAACATCTAAAAAATAAAGCAACAGAGCCTAGGGCACTTCCACTTATGGTCCTATAGCTTAGGGAAATTAAAATCAAAAAGACACAGCCACCCCAAAGTTTGGAACAGCTCTGTTTACAAGAACCTCGTTTACAGTACAAGTTCAACATCGCAGAAAGTGAAAAATGGATAAAGAAGTTGTGGTATTCACTTACAAAGCAATATCACTCAGCAATGAAATCTATGTCATCAGGCCCTTAGCAGCACAATGAGTGGATTCAGGTACGATGATTCTAACTGAAATAAGTCACACAGAAAAAGAAACATCATAAGATATCACTAATACACGGAATGTAAACTTGGCTACACAGGAACTGAATTACAGAACAGAACAGGGTCTCAAATTTAGAAAACCAACTTATGCTTGCTTAAGGGTAAAGGTGAGTTGGGGTGCTGCATAAAACCAGAGATTGAAATGAGCACAGATAAAGTTCCTTAAGCCAAATATGGAATAGACAAGAGCTACTCCTTGCTCAACGAAATGGACTCAACACCGCATATTAAACGCCTAAGAATGTACCTGACTAGTAAGTATCTTAAAACCTATGGATTGCTATGTCTCCGAAAGAGAATCAAGCATGTGTACAGATACATAAACGCAGCAGTGATAGGATTGGAGAGGTTCGGTGAGCAAATGAAGACCCTTTGAAGTCATATTGCATGGTACCCATTCCACGGGTTTCAAATACCCAGGTTTAAGGTATTCTTCCTTCAGCTAAAACATGCATGTGGAACCCAGGTATGATCAACCATGTGAACGGGAGACGTGTTCAAATATGTCTCAGTTTTCCTCCCCTGGTACGCGGGTGCAAAATTCCAGACGCTTTACTAACACTCTCCCCACTTGGAGAGTCAGTCCCTTTAACTTCCTGTTTGGCCCAGTTTGCAATTTCTGTGGAAGATGAACAGGAATAGCGAAAACCAATGAGAGACTAGCTGGAGGTGTCTGGACGGGCAAATTTAACTCTCATTTCCCACCAGGAAGAGGAATTAACCAAAGGCTCAGCGTGCCGTACCGGAACCAGATTAGGGCCTGAAGCCATCCTGCGGTGTTGCGGCCAGGTCACAAGAAAGCGAGTTGAAGAAAGGAGCTCAGGGGCACTGTAATTCACAAACCTGCAGAGTTATAAATGACAGCTATCGTCCAAAAATAGACTGAAGTAAGGCTGCCAAGAGGACTTGAAAGCGGGGCAGAATTGCAGGAAACCGATTTCAGGAGGTAGACTGGAATTGCATTGAAAGCATAGGAAAAGAGGCAGAACGTCCACAATGATGCACTTGGCCAAAAAGGGCGTATGCGTTTTTTCCTGAATATATTCAGGAAAAAACGCATACGCCCTTTTTGGCCAACCAAGCAAGCTTGCAAAGGAAATCTGCACTACAATGAAGTCTCACTTCTCCCTGGTCAAAAGGGCCATCTGAAAAAAGTGTAAAATCCAGAAAGGCAGGACAGGCCATGGAGAACTGGGAGCCTTGTTATGCTGATGGGCGGGATGTAAATTGCCAACAGACACTCGGGAGAAGTGTATGGTGTTTCCTTAAACATCTAAGGAACAAAGCAACAGAGCCTAGGGCACTGCCACTTATGGTCCTATAGCTTAGGGAAATTAAAATCAAAAAGACACAGCCACCCCAAAGTTTGGAACGGCTCTGTTTACTAGAACCTCGTTTACAGTACAAGTGCAACATCGCAGAAAGTGAAAAATGGATAAAGAAGTTGTGGTATTTACTTACAAAGCAATATCACTCAGCAATGAAATCTGTGTCATCAGGCCCTTAGCAGCACAATGAGTGGATTCAGGTATGATGATTCTAACTGAAATAAGTCACACAGAAAAAGAAACATCATAAGATATCAGTAATACACGGATTGTAAACTTGGCTACACAGGAACTGAATGACAGAACAGAACAGGGTCTCAAATTTAGAAAACCAACTTATGCTTGCTTAAGGGGAAATGTGAGTTGGGGTGCTGCATAAAACCAGAGATTGAAATGAGCACAGATAAAGTTCCTTAAGCCAAATATGGAATAGACAAGAGCTACTCCTTGCTCAATGAAATGGACTCAAAACCGCATATTAAACGCCTAAGAATGTACCTGACTAGTAAGTATCTTAAAACCTATGGATTGCTATGTCTCCGAAAGAGAATCAAGCATGTGTACAGGGGCATAAATGCAGCAGTGATAGGATTGGAGAGGTTCGGTGAGCAAATGAAGACCCTTTGAAGTCATATTGCATGGTACCCATTCCACGGGTTTCAACTACCCAGGTTTAAGGTATTCTTCCTTCAGCTAAAACATGCATGTGGAACCTAGAGTATGATCAACCATGTGATCGGGAGACGTGTTCAAATATGTCTCAGTTTTCGTACCCTGGTACTTGGATGCAAAATTCCAGACGCTTTACTAACACTCTCCCGACTTGGAGAGTCAGTCCCTTTAACCTCCTGTTTGGCCCAGTTTGCAATTTCTGCGGAAGATGAACAGGAATAGCGAGAACCAATGAGAGACTCGCTGGAGGTGTCTGGACGGGCAAATTTAACTCTCATTTCCCACCAGGAAGAGGAAATAACCAAAGGCTCAGCGTTGCGTACCAGAATCAGATTAGGGCCTGAAGCCATCCTGCGGTGTTGCGGCCAGCTCAAAAGAAAGCGAGTTGAAGAAAGGAGCTCAGGGGCACTGTAATTCACAAACCTGCAGAGTTATAAATGACAGCTATCGTCCAAAAATATACTGAAGTAAGGCTGCCAAGAGGACTTGAAAGCGGGGCAGAATTGCAGGAAACCGATTTCAGGAGGTAGACTGGAATTGCATTGAAAGCATAGGAAAAGAGGCAGAACGTCCACAATGATGCACTTGGCCAAAAAGGGCGTATGCGTTTTTTCCTGAATATATTCAGGAAAAAACGCATACGCCCTTTTTGGCCAACCAAGCAAGCTTGCAAAGGAAATCTGCACTACAATGAAGTCTCACTTCCCCCCGGTCAAAAGGGCCATCTGAAAAAAGTGTAAAATCCAGAAAGGCAGGACAGGCCATGGAGAACTGGGAGCCTTGTTATGCTGATGGGCGGGATGTAAATTGCCAACAACCACTCGGGAGAAGTGTATGGTGTTTCCTGAAACATCTAAAAAACAAAGCAACAGAGCTTAGGGCACTGCCACTTATGGTCCTATAGCTTAGGGAAATTAAAATCAAAAAGACACAGCCACCCCAAAGTTTGGAACGGCTCTGTTTACAAGAACCTCGTTTACAGTACAAGTTCAACATCGCAGAAAGTGAAAAATGGATAAAGAAGTTGTGGTATTTACTTACAAAGCAATATCACTCAGCAATGAAATCTATGTCATCAGGCCCTTAGCAGCACAATGAGTGGATTCAGGTATGATGATTGTAACTGAAATAAGTCACACAGAAAAAGAAACATCATAAGATATCAGTAATACACGGATTGTAAACTTGGCTACACAGGAACTGAATTACAGAACAGAACAGGGTCTCAAATTTAGAAAACCAACTTATGCTTGCTGAAGGGGAAAGGTGAGTTGGGGTGCTGCATAAAACCAGAGATTGAAATGAGCACAGATAAAGTTCCTTAAGCCAAATATGGAATAGACAAGAGCTACTCCTTGCTCAACGAAATGGACTCAACACCCCATATTAAACGCCTAAGAATGAACCTGACTAGTAAGTATCTTAAAACCTATGGATTGCTATGTCTCCGAAAGAGAATCAAGCATGTGTACAGGGGCATAAACGCAGCAGTGATAGGATTGGAGAGGTTCGTGAGCAAATGAAGACCCTTTGAAGTCATATTGCATGGTACCCATTACACGGGTCTCAACTCTCCAGGTTTAAGGTATTCTTCCTTCAGCTAAAACATGCATGTGGAACCCAGAGTATGATCAACCATGTGAACGGGAGACGTGTTCAAATATGTCTCAGTTTTCCTCCCCTGGTACTCGGGTGCAACATTCCAGACGCTTTACTAACACTCTCCCGACTTGGAGAGTCAGTCCCTTTAACCTCCTGTTTGGCCCAGTTTGCAATTTCTGCGGAAGATGAACAGGAATAACGAGAACCAATGAGAGGCTAGTTGGAGGTGTCTGGACGGGCAAATTTAACTCTCATTTCCCACCAGGAAGAGGAATTAACCAAAGGCTCGGCGTGCCGTACCGGAACCAGATTAGGGCCTGAAGCCATCCTGCGGTGTTGCGGCCAGCTCAAAAGAAAGCGAGTTGAAGAAAGGAGCTCAGGGGCACTGTAATTCACAAACCTGCAGAGTTATAAATGACAGCTATCGTCCAAAAATAGACTGAAGTAAGGCTGCCAAGAGGACTTGAAAGCGGGGCAGAATTGCAGGAAACCGATTTCAGGAGGTAGACTGGAATTGCATTGAAAGCATAGGAAAAGAGGCAGAATGTCCACAATGATGCATTTGGCCAAAAAGGGCGTATGCGTTTTTTCCTGAATATATTCAGGAAAAAACGCATACGCCCTTTTTGGCCAACCAAGCAAGCTTGCAAAGGAAATCTGCACTACAATGAAGTCTCACTTCCCCCCGGTCAAAAGGGCCATCTGAAAAAAGTGTAAAATCCAGAAAGGCAGGACAGGCCATGGAGAACTGGGAGCCTTGTTATGCTGATGGGCGGGATGTAAATTGCCAACAACAACTCGGGAGAAGTGTATGGTGTTTCCTGAAACATCTAAAAAACAAAGCAAGAGAGCCTAGGGCACTTCCACTTATGGTCCTATAGCTTAGGGAAATTAAAATCAAAAAGACACAGCCACCCCAAAGTTTGGGATGCCTCTGTTTACAAGAACCTCGTTTACAGTACAAGTTCAACATCGCAGAAAGTGAAAAATGGATAAAGAACTTGTGGTACTTACGTACAATGCAGTATCACTCAGCAATGAAATCTATGTCATCAGGCCCGTAGCAGCATAATGAGTGGATTCAGGTATGATGATTCTAACTGAAATAATTCACACAGAAAAAGAAACATCATAAGTTATCACTAATACACGGAATGTAAACTTGGCTACACAGGAACTGAATTACAGAACAGAACAGGGTCTCAAATTTAGAAAACCAACTTATGCTTGCTTAAGGGTAAAGGTGAGTTGGGGTGCTGCATAAAACCAGAGATTGAAATGAGCACAGATAAAGTTCCTTAAGCCAAATATGGAATAGACAAGAGCTACTCCTTGCTCAAGGAAATGGACTCAAAACCCCATATTAAACCCCTAAGAATGTACCTGACTAGTAAGTATCTTAAAACCTATGGATTGCTATGTCTCCAAAAGAGAATCAAGCATGTGTACAGGGGCATAAACGCAGCAGTGATAGGATTGGAGAGGTTCGGTGAGCAAATGAAGACCCTTTGAAGTCATATTGCATGGTACCCATTCCACGGGTTTCAACTACCCAGGTTTAAGGTATTCTTCCTTCAGCTAAAACATGCATGTGGAACCTAGAGTATGATCAACCATGTGATCGGGAGACGTGTTCAAATATGTCTCAGTTTTCCTCCCCTGGTACTCGGGTGCAACATTCCAGACGCTTTACTAACACTCTCCCCTCTTGGAGAGTCAGTCCCTTTAACCTCCTGTTTGGCCCAGTTTGCAATTTCTGCGGAAGATGAACAGGAATAGCGAGAACCAATGAGAGGCTAGCTGGAGGTGTCTGGACGGGCAAATTTAACTCTCATTTCCCACCAGGAAGAGGAATTAACCAAAGGCTCAGCATGCCGGGCCGGAACCAGATTAGGGCCTGAAGCCATCCTGCGGTGTTGCGGCCAGGTCACAAGAAAGCGAGTTGAAGAAAGGAGCTCAGGGGCACTGTAATTCACAAACCTGCAGAGTTATAAATGACAGCTATCGTCCAAAAATAGACTGAAGTAAGGCTGCCAAGAGGACTTGAAAGCGGGGCAGAATTGCAGGAAACCGATTTCAGGAGGTAGACTGGAATTGCATTGAAAGCATAGGAAAAGAGGCAGAACGTCCACAATGATGCACTTGGCCAAAAAGGGCGTATGCGTTTTTTCCTGAATATATTCAGGAAAAAACGCATACGCCCTTTTTGGCCAACCAAGCAAGCTTGCAAAGGAAATCTGCACTACAATGAAGTCTCACTTCCCCCCGGTCAAAAGGGCCATCTGAAAAAAGTGTAAAATCCAGAAAGGCAGGACAGGCCATGGAGAACTGGGAGCCTTGTTATGCTGATGGGCGGGATGTAAATTGCCAACAACCACTCGGGAGAAGTGTATGGTGTTTCCTGAAACATCTAAAAAACAAAGCAACAGAACCTAGGGCACTTCCACTTATGGTCCTATAGCTTAGGGAAATTAAAATCAAAAAGACACAGCCACCCCAAAGTTTGGAACGGCTCTGTTTACAAGAACCTCGTTTACAGTACAAGTTCAACATCGCGGAAAGTGAAAAATGGATAAAGAAGATGTGGTATTTACTTACAAAGCAATATCACTCAGCAATGAAATCTATGTCATCAGGCCCTTAGCAGCACAATGAGTGGATTCAGGTATGATGATTCTAACTGAAGTAAGTCACACAGAAAAAGAAACATCATAAATATCAGTAATACACGGAATGTAAACTTGGCTACACAGGAACTGCATTCCAAACCAGAACAGGGTCTCAAATTTAGAAAACAAACTTATGCTTGCTTAAGGGAAAAGGTGAGTTGGGGTGCTGCATAAAACCAGAGATTGAAATGAGCACAGATAAAGTTCCTTAAGTCAAATATGGAATAGACAAGAGCTACTCCTTGCTCAACGAAATGGACTCAACACCGCATATTAAACGCCTAAGAATGTACCTGACTAGTAAGTATCTTAAAACCTATGGATTGCTATGTCTCCGAAAGAGAATCAAGCGTGTGTACAGGGGCATAAACGCAGCAGTGATAGGATTGGAGAGGTTCGGTGAGCAAATGAAGACCCTTTGAAGTCATATTGCATGGTACCCATTCCACAGGTTTCAACTACCCAGGTTTAAGGTATTCTTCCTTCAGCTAAAACATGCATGTGGAACCTAGAGTATGATCAACCATGTGATCGGGAGACATGTTCAAATATGTCAGTTTTCGTACCCTGGTATTCGGGTGCAACATTCCAGACGCTTTACTAACACTCTCCCGACTTGGAGAGTCAGTCCCTTTAACCTCCTGTTTGGCCCAGTTTGCAATTTCTGCGGAAGATGAACAGGAATAGCAAGAACCAATGAGAGGCTAGCTGGAGGTGTCTGGACAGGCAAATTTAACTCTCATTTCCCAACAGGAAGAGGAAATAACCAAAGGCTCAGCGTGCCGTACCGGAAGCAGATTAGGGCCTGAAGCCATCCTGCGGTGTTGCGGCCAGCTCAAAAGAAAGCGAATTGAAGAAAGGAGCTCAGGGGCACTGTAATTCACAAACCTGCAGAGTTATAAATGACAGCTATCGTCCAAAAATATACTGAAGTAAGGCTGCCAAGAGGACTTGAAAGCGGGGCAGAATTGCAGGAAACCGATTTCAGGAGGTAGACTGGAATTGCATTGAAAGCATAGGAAAAGAGGCAGAACGTCCACAATGATGCACTTGGCCAAAAAGGGCGTATGCGTTTTTTCCTGAATATATTCAGGAAAAAACGCATACGCCCTTTTTGGCCAACCAAGCAAGCTTGCAAAGGAAATCTGCACTACAATGAAGTCTCACTTCCCCCCGGTCAAAAGGGCCATCTGAAAAAAGTGTAAAATCCAGAAAGGCAGGACAGGCCATGGAGAACTGGGAGCCTTGTTATGCTGATGGGCGGGATGTAAATTGCCAACAGACACTCGGGAGAAGTGTATGGTGTTTCCTGAAACATCTAAAAAGCAAAGCAACAGAGCCTAGGGCACTTCCACTTATGGTCCTATAGCTTAGGGAAATTAAAATCAAAAAGACACAGCCACCCCAAAGTTTGGAACGGCTCTGTTTACAAGAACCTCGTTTACAGTACAAGTTCAACATCGCAGAAAGTGAAAAATGGATAAAGAAATTGTGGTATTTACTTACAAAGCAATATCACTCAGCAATGAAATCTGTGTCATCAGGCCCATAGCAGCACAATGAGTGGATTCAGGTATGATGATTCTAACTGAAATAAGTCACACAGAAAAGAAACATCAAAAGATATCAGTAATACACGGAATGTAAACTTGGCTACACAGGAACTGAATTACAGAACAGAACAGGGTCTCAAATTTAGAAAACCAACTTATGCTTGCTTAAGGGGAAAGGTGAGTTGGGGTGCTGCATAAAACCAGAGATTGAAATGAGCACAGATAAAGTTCCTTAAGCCAAATATGGAATAGACAAGAGCTACTCCTTGCTCAACGAAATGGACTCAAAACCCCATATTAAACCCCTAAGAATGTACCTGACTAGTAAGTATCTTAAAACCTATGGATTGCTATGTCTCCAAAAGAGAATCAAGCGTGTGTACAGGGGCATAAACGCAGCAGTGATAGGATTGGAGAGGTTCGGTGAGCAAATGAAGACCCTTTGAAGTCATATTGCATGGTACCCATTACACGGGTCTCAACTCTCCAGGTTTAAGGTATTCTTCCTTCAGCTAAAACATGCATGTGGAACCCAGAGTATGATCAACCATGTGAACGGGAGACGTGTTCAAATATGTCTCAGTTTTCCTCCCCTGGTACTCGGGTGCAACATTCCAGACGCTTTACTAACACTCTCCCGACTTGGAGAGTCAGTCCCTTTAACCTCCTGTTTGGCCCAGTTTGCAATTTCTGCGGAAGATGAACAGGAATAACGAGAACCAATGAGAGGCTAGTTGGAGGTGTCTGGACGGGCAAATTTAACTCTCATTTCCCACCAGGAAGAGGAATTAACCAAAGGCTCGGCGTGCCGTACCGGAACCAGATTAGGGCCTGAAGCCATCCTGCGGTGTTGCGGCCAGCTCAAAAGAAAGCGAGTTGAAGAAAGGAGCTCAGGGGCACTGTAATTCACAAACCTGCAGAGTTATAAATGACAGCTATCGTCCAAAAATAGACTGAAGTAAGGCTGCCAAGAGGACTTGAAAGCGGGGCAGAATTGCAGGAAACCGATTTCAGGAGGTAGACTGGAATTGCATTGAAAGCATAGGAAAAGAGGCAGAACGTCCACAATGATGCATTTGGCCAAAAAGGGCGTATGCGTTTTTTCCTGAATATATTCAGGAAAAAACGCATACGCCCTTTTTGGCCAACCAAGCAAGCTTGCAAAGGAAATCTGCACTACAATGAAGTCTCACTTCCCCCCGGTCAAAAGGGCCATCTGAAAAAAGTGTAAAATCCAGAAAGGCAGGACAGGCCATGGAGAACTGGGAGCCTTGTTATGCTGATGGGCGGGATGTAAATTGCCAACAACCACTCGGGAGAAGTGTATGGTGTTTCCTGAAACATCTAAAAAACAAAGCAACAGAGCCTAGGGCACTGCCACTTATGGTCCTATAGCTTAGGGAAATTAAAATCAAAAAGACACAGCCACCCCAAAGTTTGGGATGCCTCTGTTTACAAGAACCTCGTTTACAGTACAAGTTCAACATCGCAGAAAGTGAAAAATGGATAAAGAACTTGTGGTACTTACGTACAATGCAGTATCACTCAGCAATGAAATCTATGTCATCAGGCCCGTAGCAGCATAATGAGTGGATTCAGGTATGATGATTCTAACTGAAATAATTCACACAGAAAAAGAAACATCATAAGATATCAGTAATACACGGAATGTAAACTTGGCTACACAGGAACTGAATTACAGAACAGAACAGGGTCTCAAATTTAGAAAACCAACTTATGCTTGCTTAAGGGTAAAGGTGAGTTGGGGTGCTGCATAAAACCAGAGATTGAAATGAGCACAGATAAAGTTCCTTAAGCCAAATATGGAATAGACAAGAGCTACTCCTTGCTCAACGAAATGGACTCAACACCGCATATTAAATGCCTAAGAATGTACCTGACTAGTAAGTATCGGAAAACCTATGGATTGCTATGTCTCCAAAAGAGAATCAAGCATGTGTACAGGGGCATAAACGCAGCAGTGATAGGATTGGAGAGGTTCGGTGAGCAAATGAAGACCCTTTGAAGTCATATTGCATGGTACCCATTAAACGGGTCTAAACTCTCCAGGTTTAAGGTATTCTTCCTTCAGCTAAAACATGCATGTGGAACCCAAGTATGATCAACCATGTGAACGGGAGACGTGTTCAAATATGTCTCAGTTTTCCTCCCCTGGTACTCGGGTGCAACATTCCAGATGCTTTACTAACACTCTCCCCACTTGGAGAGTCAGCGCCTTTAACCTCCTGTTTGGCCCAGTTTGCAATTTCTGCGGAAGATGAACAGGAATAGCGAGAACCAATGAGAGACTAGCTGGAGGTGTCTGGACGGGCAAATTTAACTCTCATTTCCCACCAGGAAGAGGAAATAACCAAAGGCTCAGCGTGCCGTGCCGGAACCAGATTAGGGCCTGAAGCCATCCTGCGGTGTTGCGGCCAGGTCACAAGAAAGCGAGTTGAAGAAAGGAGCTCAGGGGCACTGTAATTCACAAACCTGCAGAGTTATAAATGACAGCTATCGTCCAAAAATAGACTGAAGTAAGGCTGCCAAGAGGACTTGAAAGCGGGGCAGAATTGCAGGAAACCGATTTCAGGAGGTAGACTGGAATTGCATTGAAAGCATAGGAAAAGAGGCAGAACGTCCACAATGATGCACTTGGCCAAAAAGGGCGTATGCGTTTTTTCCTGAATATATTCAGGAAAAAACGCATACGCCCTTTTTGGCCAACCAAGCAAGCTTGCAAAGGAAATCTGCACTACAATGAAGTCTCACTTCCCCCCGGTCAAAAGGGCCATCTGAAAAAAGTGTAAAATCCAGAAAGGCAGGACAGGCCATGGAGAACTGGGAGCCTTGTTATGCTGATGGGCGGGATGTAAATTGCCAACAACCACTCGGGAGAAGTGTATGGTGTTTCCTGAAACATCTAAAAAACAAAGCAACAGAACCTAGGGCACTTCCACTTATGGTCCTATAGCTTAGGGAAATTAAAATCAAAAAGACACAGCCACCCCAAAGTTTCGAACGGCTCTGTTTACAAGAATCTCTTTTACAGTACAAGTTCAACATCGCAGAAAGTGAAAAATGGATAAAGAAGTTGTGGTATTTACTTACAAAGCAATATCACTCAGCAATGAAATCTGTGTCATCAGGCCCTTAGCAGCACAATGAGTGGATTCAGGTATGATGATTCTAACTGAAATAAGTCACACAGAAAAAGAAACATCATAAGATGTCAGTAATACACGGAATGGAAACTTGGCTACACAGGAACTGAATTACAGAACAGAACAGGGTCTCAAATTTAGAAAACCAACTTATGCTTGCTTAAGGGTAAAGGTGAGTTGGGGTGCTGCATAAAACCAGAGATTGAAATGAGCACAGATAAAGTTCCTTAAGTCAAATATGGAATAGACAAGAGCTACTCCTTGCTCAACGAAATGGACTCAACACCGCATATTAAACGCCTAAGAATGTACCTGACTAGTAAGTATCTTAAAACCTATGGATTGCTATGTCTCCGAAAGAGAATCAAGCATGTGTACAGGGGCATAAACGCAGCAGTGATAGGATTGGAGAGGTTCGGTGAGCAAATGAAGACCCTTTGAAGTCACATTGCATGGTACCCATTACACGGGTCTCAACTCTCCAGGTTTAAGGTATTCTTCCTTCAGCTAAAACATGCATGTGGAACCCAAGTATGATCAACCATGTGAACGGGAGACGTGTTCAAATATGTCTCAGTTTTCCTCCCCTGGTATTCGGGTGCAAAATTCCAGACGCTTTACTAACACTCTCCCCACTTGGAGAGTCAGTCCCTTTAACCTCCTGTTTGGCCCAGTTTGCAATTTCTGCGGAAGATGAACAGGAATAGCGAGAACCAATGAGAGACTAGCTGGAGGTGTCTGGACGGGCAAATTTAACTCTCATTTCCCACCAGGAAGAGGAAATAACCAAAGGCTCAGCGTGCCGTGCCGGAACCAGATTAGGGCCTGAAGCCATCCTGCGGTGTTGCGGCCAGGTCACAAGAAAGCGAGTTGAAGAAAGGAGCTCAGGGGCACTGTAATTCACAAACCTGCAGAGTTATAAATGACAGCTATCGTCCAAAAATAGACTGAAGTAAGGCTGCCAAGAGGACTTGAAAGCGGGGCAGAATTGCAGGAAACCGATTTCAGGAGGTAGACTGGAATTGCATTGAAAGCATAGGAAAAGAGGCAGAACGTCCACAATGATGCACTTGGCCAAAAAGGGCGTATGCGTTTTTTCCTAAATATATTCAGGAAAAAACGCATACGCCCTTTTTGGCCAACCAAGCAAGCTTGCAAAGGAAATCTGCACTACAATGAAGTCTCACTTCCCCCCGGTCAAAAGGGCCATCTGAAAAAAGTGTAAAATCCAGAAAGGCAGGACAGGCCATGGAGAACTGGGAGCCTTGTTATGCTGATGGGCGGGATGTAAATTGCCAACAACCACTCGGGAGAAGTGTATGGTGTTTACTGAAACATCTAAAAAACAAAGCAACAGAACCTAGGGCACTTCCACTTATGGTCCTATAGCTTAGGGAAATTAAAATCAAAAAGACACAGCCACCCCAAAGTTTGGAACGGCTCTGTTTACAAGAACCTCGTTTACAGTACAAGTTCAACATCGCAGAAAGTGAAAAATGGATAAAGAAGTTGTGGTATTTACTTACAAAGCAATATCACTCAGCAATGAAATCTATGTCATCAGGCCCTTAGCAGCACAATGAGTGGATTCAGGTATGATGATTCTAACTGAAATAAGTCACACAGAAAAAGAAACATCATAAGATATCACTAATACACGGAATGTAAACTTGGCTACACAGGAAATGAATTCCAAAACACAACAGGGTCTCAAATTTAGAAAAGCAACTTATGCTTGCTTAAGGGTAAAGGTGAGTTGGGGTGCTGCATAAAACCAGAGATTGAAATGAGCACAGATAAAGTTCCTTAAGTCAAATATGGAATAGACAAGAGCTACTCCTTGCTCAACGAAATGGACTCAACACCCCATATTAAACGCCTAAGAATGTACCTGACTAGTAAGTATCTTAAAACCTATGGATTGCTATGTCTCCGAAAGAGAATCAAGCATGTGTACAGGGGCATAAACGCAGCAGTGATAGGATTGGAGAGGTTTGGTGAGCAAATGAAGACCCTTTGAAGTCATATTGCATGGTACCCATTCCACGGGTTTCAACTCTCCAGGTTTAAGGTATTCTTCCTTCAGCTAAAACATGCATGTGGAACCCAGAGTATGATCAACCATGTGAACGGGAGACGTGTTCAAATATGTCTCAGTTTTCCTCCCCTGGTACTCGGGTGCAACATTCCAGACGCTTTACTAACACTCTCCCGACTTGGAGAGTCAGTCCCTTTAACCTCCTGTTTGGCCCAGTTTGCAATTTCTGCGGAAGATGAACAGGAATAGCGAGAACCAATGAGAGACTAGCTGGAGGTGTCTGGACGGGCAAATTTAACTCTCATTTCCCACCAGGAAGAAGAATTAACCAAAGGCTCAACGTGCCGTGCCGGAACCAGATTAGGGCCTGAAGCCATCCTGCGGTGTTGCGGCCAGGTCACAAGAAAGCGAGTTGAAGAAAGGAGCTCAGGGGCACTGTAATTCACAAACCTGCAGAGTTATAAATGACAGCTATCGTCCAAAAATAGACTGAAGTAAGGCTGCCAAGAGGACTTGAAAGCGGGGCAGAATTGCAGGAAACCGATTTCAGGAGGTAGACTGGAATTGCATTGAAAGCATAGGAAAAGAGGCAGAACGTCCACAATGATGCACTTGGCCAAAAAGGGCGTATGCGTTTTTTCCTGAATATATTCAGGAAAAAACGCATACGCCCTTTTTGGCCAACCAAGCAAGCTTGCAAAGGAAATCTGCACTACAATGAAGTCTCACTTCCCCCCGGTCAAAAGGGCCATCTGAAAAAAGTGTAAAATCCAGAAAGGCAGGACAGGCCATGGAGAACTGGGAGCCTTGTTATGCTGATGGGCGGGATGTAAATTGCCAACAGACACTCGGGAGAAGTGTATGGGGTTTCCTGAAACATCTAAAAAACAAAGCAACAGAGCCTAGGGCACTGCCACTTATGGTCCTATAGCTTAGGGAAATTAAAATCAAAAAGACACAACCACCCCAAAGTTTTGAACGGCTCTGTTTACAAGAACCTCGTTTACAGTACAAGTTCAACATCGCAGAAAGTGAAATATGGATAAAGAAGTTGTGGTATTTACTTACAAAGCAATATCACTCAGCAATGAAATCTGTGTCATCAGGCCCGTAGCAGCACAATGAGTGGATTCAGGTATGATGATTCTAACTGAAATAAGTCACACAGAAAAGAAACATCATAAGATATCAGTAATACACGGAATGTAAACTTGGCTACACAGGAACTGAATTACAGAACAGAACAGGGTCTCAAATTTAGAAAACCAACTTATGCTTGCTTAAGGGGAAAGGTGAGTTGGGGTGCTGCATAAAACCAGAGATTGAAATGAGCACAGATAAAGTTCCTTAAGCCAAATATGGAATAGACAAGAGCTACTCCTTGCTCAACGAAATGGACTCAACACCGCATATTAAACGCCTAAGAATGTACCTGACTAGTAAGTATCTTAAAACCTATGGATTGCTATGTCTCCGAAAGAGAATCAAGCATGTGTACAGGGGCATAAACGCAGCAGTGATAGGATTGGAGAGGTTCGGTGAGCAAATGAAGACCCTTTGAAGTCATATTGCATGGTACCCATTACACGGGTCTCAACTCTCCAGGTTTAAGGTATTCTTCCTTCAGCTAAAGCATGCATGTGGAACCCAAGTATGATCAACCATGTGAACGGGAGACGTGTTCAAATATGTCTCAGTTTTCCTCCCCTGGTACTCGGGTGCAACATTCCAGACGCTTTACTAACACTCTCCCCACTTGGAGAGTCAGTCCCTTTAACCTCCTGTTTGGCCCAGTTTGCAATTTCTGCGGAAGATGAACAGGAATAGCGAGAACCAATGAGAGGCTAGCTGGAGGTGTCTGGACGGGCAAATTTAACTCTCATTTCCCACCAGGAAGAGGAAATAACCAAAGGCTCAGCGTGCCGTACCGGAACCAGATTAGGGCCTGAAGCCATCCTGCGGTGTTGCGGCCAGCTCAAAAGAAAGTGAGTTGAAGAAAGGAGCTCAGGGGCACTGTAATTCACAAACCTGCAGAGTTATAAATGACAGCTATCGTCCAAAAATAGACTGAAGTAAGGCTGCCAAGAGGACTTGAAAGCGGGGCAGAATTGCAGGAAACCGATTTCAGGAGGTAGACTGGAATTGCATTGAAAGCATAGGAAAAGAGGCAGAACGTCCACAATGATGCACTTGGCCAAAAAGGGCGTATGCGTTTTTTCCTGAATATATTCAGGAAAAAACGCATACGCCCTTTTTGGCCAACCAAGCAAGCTTGCAAAGGAAATCTGCACTACAATGAAGTCTCACTTCCCCCCGGTCAAAAGGGCCATCTGAAAAAAGTGTAAAATCCAGAAAGGCAGGACAGGCCATGGAGAACTGGGAGCCTTGTTATGCTGATGGGCGGGATGTAAATTGCCAACAACCACTCGGGAGAAGAGTATGGTGTTTCCTGAAACATCTAAAAAACAAAGCAACAGAACCTAGGGCACTTCCACTTATGGTCCTATAGCTTATGGAAATTAAAATCAAAAAGACACAGCCACCCCAAAGTTTGGAACGGCTCTGTTTACAAGAACCTCGTTTACAGTACAAGTTCAACATCGCAGAAAGTGAGAAATGGATAAAGAAGTTGTGGTATTTACTTACAAAGCAATATCACTCAGCAATGAAATCTGTGTCATCAGGCCCTTAGCAGCACAATGAGTGGATTCAGGTATGATGATTCTAACTGAAATAAGTCACACAGAAAAAGAAACATCATAAGATATCAGTAATACACGGAATGTAAACTTGGCTACACAGGAACTGAATTACAGAACAGAACAGGGTCTCAAATTTAGAAAACCAACTTATTCTTGCTTAAGGGTAAAGGTGAGTTGGGGTGCTGCATAAAACCAGAGATTGAAATGAGCACAGATAAAGTTCCTTAAGCCAAATATGGAATAGACAAGAGCTACTCCTTGCTCAACGAAATGGACTCAACACCCCATATTAAACGCCTAAGAATGTACCTGACTAGTAAGTATCTTAAAACCTATGGATTGCTATGTCTTCGAAAGAGAATCAAGCATGTGTACAGGGGCATAAACGCAGCAGTGATAGGATTGGAGAGGTTCGGTGAGCAAATGAAGACCCTTTGAAGTCATATTGCATGGTACCCATTCCACGGGTTTCAACTACCCAGGTTTTAGGTATTCTTCCTTCAGCTAAAACATGCATGTGGAACCCAAGTATGATCAACCATGTGAACGGGAGACGTGTTCAAATATGTCTCAGTTTTCCTCCCCTGGTACTCGGGTGCAACATTCCAGACGCTTTACTAACACTCTCCCCACTTGGAGAGTCAGTCCCTTTAACCTCCTGTTTGGCCCAGTTTGCAATTTCTGCGGAAGATGAACAGGAATAGCGAGAACCAATGAGAGGCTAGCTGGAGGTGTCTGGACGGGCAAATTTAACTCTCATTTCCCACCAGGAAGAGGAAATAACCAAAGGCTCAGCGTGCCGTACTAGAAGCAGATTAGGGCCTGAAGCCATCCTGCGGTGTTGCGGCCAGGTCACAAGAAAGCGAGTTGAAGAAAGGAGCTCAGGGGCACTGTTATTCACAAACCTGCAGAGTTATAAATGACAGCTATCGTCCAAAAATATACTGAAGTAAGGCTGCCAAGAGGACTTGAAAGCGGGGCAGAATTGCAGGAAACCGATTTCAGGAGGTAGACTGGAATTGCATTGAAAGCATAGGAAAAGAGGCAGAACGTCCACAATGATGCACTTGGCCAAAAAGGGTGTATGCGTGTTTTCCTGAATATATTAAGGAAAAAACACATACGCCCTTTTTGGCCAACCAAGCAAGCTTGCAAAGGAAATCTGCACTACAATGAAGTCTCACTTCCCCCCGGTCAAAAGGGCCATCTGAAAAAAGTGTAAAATCCAGAAAGGCAGGACAGGCCATGGAGAACTGGGAGCCTTGTTATGCTGATGGGCGGGATGTAAATTGCCAACAACCACTCGGGAGAAGTGTATGGTGTTTCCTGAAACATCTAAAAAACAAAGCAACAGAGCCTAGGGCACTTCCACTTATGGTCCTATAGCTTAGGGAAATTAAAATCAAAAAGACACAGCCACCCCAAAGTTTGGAACGGCTCTGTTTACAAGAACCTCGTTTACAGTACAAGTTCAACATCGCAGAAAGTGAAAAATGGATAAAGAACTTGTGGTACTTACGTACAATGCAGTATCACTCAGCAATGAAATCTATGTCATCAGGCCCGTAGCAGCATAACGAGTAGATTCAGGTACGATGATTCTAACTGAAATAAGTCACACAGAAAAAGAAACATCATAAGATATCACTAATACACGGAATGTAAACTTGGCTACTCAGGAACTGAATTCCAAAACAGAACAGGGTCTCAAATTTAGAAAACCAACTTATGCTTGCTTAAGGGGAAAGGTGAGTTGGGGTGCTGCATAAAACCAGAGATTGAAATGAGCACAGATAAAGTTCCTTAAGCCAAATATGGAATAGACAAGAGCTACTCCTTGCTCAACGAAATGGACTCAACACCGCATATTAAACGCCTAAGAATGTACCTGACAAGTAAGTATCTTAAAACCTATGGATTGCTATGTCTCCAAAAGAGAATCAAGCATGTGTACAGGGGCATAAACGCAGCAGTGATAGGATTGGAGAGGTTCGGTGAGCAAATGAAGACCCTTTGAAGTCATATTGCATGGTACCCATTCCACGGGTTTCAACTACCCAGGTTTTAGGTATTCTTCCTTCAGCTAAAACATGCATGTGGAACCCAAGTATGATCAACCATGTGAACGGGAGACGTGTTCAAATATGTCTCAGTTTTCCTCCCCTGGTACTCGGGTGCAACATTCCAGACGCTTTACTAACACTCTCCCCACTTGGAGAGTCAGTCCCTTTAACCTCCTGTTTGGCCCAGTTTGCAATTTCTGCGGAAGATGAACAGGAATAGCGAGAACCAATGAGAGGCTAGCTGGAGGTGTCTGGACGGGCAAATTTAACTCTCATTTCCCACCAGGAAGAGGAAATAACCAAAGGCTCAGCGTGCCGTACCGGAACCAGATTAGGGCCTGAAGCCATCCTGCGGTGTTGCGGCCAGCTCAAAAGAAAGCGAGTTGAAGAAAGGAGCTCAGGGGCACTGTAATTCACAAACCTGCAGAGTTATAAATGACAGCTATCGTCCAAAAATAGACTGAAGTAAGGCTGCCAAGAGGACTTGAAAGCGGGGCAGAATTGCAGGAAACCGATTTCAGGAGGTAGACTGGAATTGCATTGAAAGCATAGGAAAAGAGGCAGAACGTCCACAATGATGCACTTGGCCAAAAAGGGCGTATGCGTTTTTTCCTGAATATATTCAGGAAAAAACGCATACGCCCTTTTTGGCCAACCAAGCAAGCTTGCAAAGGAAATCTGCACTACAATGAAGTCTCACTTCCCCCCGGTCAAAAGGGCCATCTGAAAAAAGTGTAAAATCCAGAAAGGCAGGACAGGCCATGGAGAACTGGGAGCCTTGTTATGCTGATGGGCGGGATGTAAATTGCCAACAACCACTCGGGAGAAGTGTATGGTGTTTCCTGAAACATCTAAAAAACAAGGCAACAGAACCTAGGGCACTTCCACTTATGGTCCTATAGCTTATGGAAATTAAAATCAAAAAGACACAGCCACCCCAAAGTTTGGAACAGCTCTGTTTACAAGAACCTCGTTTACAGTACAAGTTCAACATCGCAGAAAGTGAGAAATGGATAAAGAAGTTGTGGTATTTACTTACAAAGCAATATCACTCAGCAATGAAATCTGTGTCATCAGGCCCTTAGCAGCACAATGAGTGGATTCAGGTATGATGATTCTAACTGAAATAAGTCACACAGAAAAAGAAACATCATAAGATATCAGTAATACACGGAATGTAAACTTGGCTACACAGGAACTGAATTACAGAACAGAACAGGGTCTCAAATTTAGAAAACCAACTTATTCTTGCTTAAGGGTAAAGGTGAGTTGGGGTGCTGCATAAAACCAGAGATTGAAATGAGCACAGATAAAGTTCCTTAAGCCAAATATGGAATAGACAAGAGCTACTCCTTGCTCAACGAAATGGACTCAACACCCCATATTAAACGCCTAAGAATGTACCTGACTAGTAAGTATCTTAAAACCTATGGATTGCTATGTCTCCGAAAGAGAATCAAGCATGTGTACAGGGGCATAAACGCAGCAGTGATAGGATTGGAGAGGTTCGGTGAGCAAATGAAGACCCTTTGAAGTCATATTGCATGGTACCCATTCCACGGGTTTCAACTACCCAGGTTTTAGGTATTCTTCCTTCAGCTAAAACATGCATGTGGAACCCAAGTATGATCAACCATGTGAACGGGAGACGTGTTCAAATATGTCTCAGTTTTCCTCCCCTGGTACTCGGGTGCAACATTCCAGACGCTTTACTAACACTCTCCCCACTTGGAGAGTCAGTCCCTTTAACCTCCTGTTTGGCCCAGTTTGCAATTTCTGCGGAAGATGAACAGGAATAGCGAGAACCAATGAGAGGCTAGCTGGAGGTGTCTGGACGGGCAAATTTAACTCTCATTTCCCACCAGGAAGAGGAAATAACCAAAGGCTCAGCATGCCGTACCGGAACCAGATTAGGGCCTGAAGCCATCCTGCGGTGTTGCGGCCAGCTCAAAAGAAAGCGAGTTGAAGAAAGGAGCTCAGGGGCACTGTAATTCACAAACCTGCAGAGTTATAAATGACAGCTATCGTCCAAAAATATACTGAAGTAAGGCTGCCAAGAGGACTTGAAAGCGGGGCAGAATTGCAGGAAACCGATTTCAGGAGGTAGACTGGAATTGCATTGAAAGCATAGGAAAAGAGGCAGAACGTCCACAATGATGCACTTGGCCAAAAAGGGTGTATGCGTGTTTTCCTGAATATATTAAGGAAAAAACACATACGCCCTTTTTGGCCAACCAAGCAAGCTTGCAAAGGAAATCTGCACTACAATGAAGTCTCACTTCCCCCCGGTCAAAAGGGCCATCTGAAAAAAGTGTAAAATCCAGAAAGGCAGGACAGGCCATGGAGAACTGGGAGCCTTGTTATGCTGATGGGCGGGATGTAAATTGCCAACAACCACTCGGGAGAAGTGTATGGTGTTTCCTGAAACATCTAAAAAACAAAGCAACAGAGCCTAGGGCACTTCCACTTATGGTCCTATAGCTTAGGGAAATTAAAATCAAAAAGACACAGCCACCCCAAAGTTTGGAACGGCTCTGTTTACAAGAACCTCGTTTACAGTACAAGTTCAACATCGCAGAAAGTGAAAAATGGATAAAGAACTTGTGGTACTTACGTACAATGCAGTATCACTCAGCAATGAAATCTATGTCATCAGGCCCGTAGCAGCATAATGAGTAGATTCAGGTACGATGATTCTAACTGAAATAAGTCACACAGAAAAAGAAACATCATAAGATATCACTAATACACGGAATGTAAACTTGGCTACACAGGAACTGAATTCCAAAACAGAACAGGGTCTCAAATTTAGAAAACCAACTTATGCTTGCTTAAGGGGAAAGGTGAGTTGGGGTGCTGCATAAAACCAGAGATTGAAATGAGCACAGATAAAGTTCCTTAAGTCAAATATGGAATAGACAAGAGCTACTCCTTGCTCAACGAAATGGACTCAACACCGCATATTAAACGCCTAAGAATGTACCTGACTAGTAAGTATCTTAAAACCTATGGATTGCTATGTCTCCGAAAGAGAATCAAGCATGTGTACAGGGGCATAAACGCAGCAGTGATAGGATTGGAGAGGTTCGGTGAGAAAATGAAGACCCTTTGAAGTCATATTGCATGGTACCCATTACACGGGTCTTAACTCTCCAGGTTTAAGGTATTCTTCCTTCAGCTAAAACATGCATGTGGAACCCAAGTATGATCAACCATGTGAACGGGAGATGTGTTCAAATATGTCTCAGTTTTCCTCCCCTGGTACGCGGGTGCAACATTCCAGACGCTTTACTAACACTCTCCCCAGTTGGAGAGTCAGCGCCTTTAACCTCCTGTTTGGCCCAGTTTGCAATTTCTGCGGAAGATGAACAGGAATAGCGAGAACCAATGAGAGACTAGCTGGAGGTGTCTGGACGGGCAAATTTAACTCTCATTTCCCACCAGGAAAAGGAAATAACCAAAGGCTCAGCGTGCCGTGCCGGAACCAGATTAGGGCCTGAAGCCATCCTGCGGTGTTGCGGCCAGGTCACAAGAAAGCAAGTTGAAGAAAGGAGCTCAGGGGCACTGTAATGCACAAACCTGCAGAGTTATAAATGACAGCTATCGTCCAAAAATAGACTGAAGTAAGGCTGCCAAGAGGACTTGAAAGCGGGGCAGAATTGCAGGAAACCGATTTCAGGAGGTAGACTGGAATTGCATTGAAAGCATAGGAAAAGAGGCAGAACGTCCACAATGATGCACTTGGCCAAAAAGGGCATATGCGTTTTTTCCTGAATATATTCAGGAAAAAACACATACGCCCTTTTTGGCCAACCAAGCAAGCTTGCAAAGGAAATCTGCACTACAATGAAGTCTCACTTCCCCCCGGTCAAAAGGGCCATCTGAAAAAAGTGTAAAATCCAGAAAGGCAACAGGCCATTGAGAACTGGGAGCCTTTTTATGCTGATGGGCGGGATGTAAATTGCCAACAGACACTTGGGAGAAGTGTATGGTGTTTCCTGAAACATCTAAAAAACAAAGCAACAGAGCCTAGGGCACTTCCACTTATGGTCCTATAGCTTAGGGAAATTAAAATCAAAAAGACACAGCCACCCCAAAGTTTGGAACGGCTCTGTTTACAAGAACCTCGTTTACAGTACAAGTTCAACATCGCAGAAAGTGAAAAATGGATAAAGAAGTTGTGGTATTCACTTACAAAGCAATATCACTCAGCAATGAAATCTGTGTCATCAGGCCCTTAGCATCACAATGAGTGGATTCAGTTATGATGATTCTAACTGAAATAAGTCACACAGAAAAAGAAACATCATAAGATATGAGTAACACACGGAATGTAAACTTGGCTACACAGGAACTGAATTACAGAACAGAACAGGGTCTCAAATTTAGAAAACCAACTTATTCTTGCTTAAGGGTAAAGGTGAGTTGTGGTGCTGCATAAAACCAGAGATTGAAATGAGCACAGATAAAGTTCCTTAAGCCAAATATGGAATAGACAAGAGCTACTCCTTGCTCAACGAAATGGACTCAACACCCCATATTAAACGCCTAAGAATGTACCTGACTAGTAAGTATCTTAAAACCTATGGATTGCTATGTCTCCGAAAGAGAATCAAGCATGTGTACAGGGGCATAAACGCAGCAGTGATAGGATTGGAGAGGTTCGGTGAGCAAATGAAGACCCTTTGAAGTCATATTGCATGGTACCCATTCCACGGGTTTCAACTACCCAGGTTTAAGGTATTCTTCCTTCAGCTAAAACATGCATGTGGAACCTAGAGTATGATCAACCATGTGATCGGGAGACGTGTTCAAATATGTCTCAGTTTTCCTCCCCTGGTACTCGGGTGCAACATTCCAGACGCTTTACTAACACTCTCCCCACTTGGAGAGTCAGTCCCTTTAACCTCCTGTTTGGCCCAGTTTGCAATTTCTGCGGAAGATGAACAGGAATAGCGAGAACCAATGAGAGGCTAGCTGGAGGTGTCTGGACGGGCAAATTTAACTCTCATTTCCCACCAGGAAGAGGAATTAACCAAAGGCTCAGCATGCCGGGCCGGAACCAGATTAGGGCCTGAAGCCATCCTGCGGTGTTGCGGCCAGGTCACAAGAAAGCGAGTTGAAGAAAGGAGCTCAGGGGCACTGTAATTCACAAACCTGCAGAGTTATAAATGACAGCTATCGTCCAAAAATATACTGAAGTAAGGCTGCCAAGAGGACTTGAAAGCGGGGCAGAATTGCAGGAAACCGATTTCAGGAGGTAGACTGGAATTGCATTGAAAGCATAGGAAAAGAGGCAGAACGTCCACAATGATGCACTTGGCCAAAAAGGGTGTATGCGTTTTTTCCTGAATATATTCAGGAAAAAACGCATACGCCCTTTTTGGCCAACCAAGCAAGCTTGCAAAGGAAATCTGCACTACACTGAAGTCTCACTTCCCCCCGGTCAAAAGGGCCATCTGAAAAAAGTGTAAAATCCAGGAAGGCAACAGGCCATTGAGAACTGGGAGCCTTGTTATGCTGATGGGCGGGATGTAAATTGCCAACAGACACTTGGGAGAAGTGTATGGTGTTTCCTGAAACATCTAAAAAACAAAGCAACAGAGCCTAGGGCACTTCCACTTATGGTCCTATAGCTTAGGGAAATTAAAATCAAAAAGACACAGCCACCCCAAAGTTTGGAACGGCTCTGTTTACAAGAACCTCGTTTACAGTACAAGTTCAACATCGCAGAAAGTGAAAAATGGATAAAGAATTTGTGGTATTCACTTACAAAGCAATATCACTCAGCAATGAAATCTGTGTCATCAGGCCCTTAGCATCACAATGAGTGGATTCAGTTATGATGATTCTAACTGAAATAAGTCACACAGAAAAAGAAACATCATAAGATATGAGTAACACACGGAATGTAAACTTGGCTACACAGGAACTGAATTACAGAACAGAACAGGGTCTCAAATTTAGAAAACCAACTTATGCTTGCTTAAGGGTAAAGGTGAGTTGGGGTGCTGCATAAAACCAGAGATTGAAATGAGCACAGATAAAGTTCCTTAAGTCAAATATGGAATAGACAAGAGCTACTCCTTGCTCAACGAAATGGACTCAACACCGCATATTAAACGCCTAAGAATGTACCTGACTAGTAAGTATCTTAAAACCTATGGATTGCTATGTCTTCGAAAGAGAATCAAGCATGTGTACAGGGGCATAAACGCAGCAGTGATAGGATTGGAGAGGTTCGGTGAGCAAATGAAGACCCTTTGAAGTCATATTGCATGGTACCCATTCCACGGGTTTCAACTACCCAGGTTTTAGGTATTCTTCCTTCAGCTAAAACATGCATGTGGAACCTAAGTATGATCAACCATGTGAACGGGAGACGTGTTCAAATATGTCTCAGTTTTCCTCCCCTGGTACTCGGGTGCAACATTCCAGACGCTTTACTAACACTCTCCCCACTTGGAGAGTCAGTCCCTTTAACCTTCTGTTTGGCCCAGTTTGCAATTTCTGCGGAAGATGAACAGGAATAGCGAGAACCAATGAGAGGCTAGCTGGAGGTGTCTGGACGGGCAAATTTAACTCTCATTTCCCACCAGGAAGAGGAAATAACCAAAGGCTCAGCGTGCCGTACTGGAAGCAGATTAGGGCCTGAAGCCATCCTGCGGTGTTGCGGCCAGGTCACAAGAAAGCGAGTTGAAGAAAGGAGCTCAGGGGCACTGTAATTCACAAACCTGCAGAGTTATAAATGACAGCTATCGTCCAAAAATATACTGAAGTAAGGCTGCCAAGAGGACTTGAAAGCGGGGCAGAATTGCAGGAAACCGATTTCAGGAGGTAGACTGGAATTGCATTGAAAGCATAGGAAAAGAGGCAGAACGTCCACAATGATGCACTTGGCCAAAAAGGGTGTATGCGTTTTTTCCTGAATATATTAAGGAAAAAACGCATACGCCCTTTTTGGCCAACCAAGCAAGCTTGCAAAGGAAATCTGCACTACAATGAAGTCTCACTTCCCCCCGGTCAAAAGGGCCATCTGAAAAAAGTGTAAAATCCAGAAAGGCAGGACAGGCCATGGAGAACTGGGAGCCTTGTTATGCTGATGGGCGGGATGTAAATTGCCAACAACCACTCGGGAGAAGTGTATGGTGTTTCCTGAAACATCTAAAAAACAAAGCAACAGAGCCTAGGGCACTTCCACTTATGGTCCTATAGCTTAGGGAAATTAAAATCAAAAAGACACAGCCACCCCAAAGTTTGGAACGGCTCTGTTTACAAGAACCTCGTTTACAGTACAAGTTCAACATCGCAGAAAGTGAAAAATGGATAAAGAACTTGTGGTACTTACGTACAATGCAGTATCACTCAGCAATGAAATCTATGTCATCAGGCCCGTAGCAGCATAATGAGTAGATTCAGGTACGATGATTCTAACTGAAATAAGTCACACAGAAAAAGAAACATCATAAGATATCACTAATACACGGAATGTAAACTTGGCTACACAGGAACTGAATTCCAAAACAGAACAGGGTCTCAAATTTAGAAAACCAACTTATGCTTGCTTAAGGGGAAAGGTGAGTTGGGTTGCTGCATAAAACCAGAGATTGAAATGAGCACAGATAAAGTTCCTTAAGCCAAATATGGAATAGACAAGAGCTACTCCTTGCTCAACGAAATGGACTCAACACCGCATATTAAACGCCTAAGAATGTACCTGACTTGTAAGTATCTTAAAACCTATGGATTGCTATGTCTCCGAAAGAGAATCAAGCATGTGTACAGGGGCATAAACGCAGCAGTGATAGGATTGGAGAGGTTCGGTGAGCAAATGAAGACCCTTTGAAGTCATATTGCATGGTACCCATTCCACGGGTTTCAACTACCCAGGTTTAAGGTATTCTTCCTTCAGCTAAAACATGCATGTGGAACCTAAGTATGATCAACCATGTGAACGGGAGACGTGTTCAAATATGTCTCAGTTTTCCTCCCCTGGTACTCGGGTGCAACATTCCAGACGCTTTACTAACACTCTCCCCACTTGGAGAGTCAGCGCCTTTAACCTCCTGTTTGGCCCACTTTGCAATTTCTGCGAAAGATGAACAGGAATAGCGAGAACCAATGAGAAGCTAGCTGGAGGTGTCTGGACGGGCAAATTTAACTCTCATTTCCCACCAGGAAGAGGAAATAACCAAAGGCTCAGCGTGCCGTACCGGAACCAGATTAGGGCCTGAAGCCATCCTGCGGTGTTGCGGCCAGCTCAAAAGAAAGCGAGTTGAACAAAGGAGCTCAGGGGCACTGTAATTCACAAACCTGCAGAGTTATAAATGACAGCTATCGTCCAAAAATACACTGAAGTAAGGCTGCCAAGAGGACTTGAAAGCGGGGCAGAATTGCAGGAAACCGATTTCAGGAGGTAAACTGGAATTGCATTGAAAGCATAGGAAAAGAGGCAGAACGTCCACAATGATGCACTTGGCCAAAAAGGGCGTATGCGTTTTTTCCTGAATATATTCAGGAAAAAACGCATACGCCCTTTTTGGCCAACCAAGCAAGCTTGCAAAGGAAATCTGCACTACAATGAAGTCTCACTTCCCCCCGGTCAAAAGGGCCATCTGAAAAAAGTGTAAAATCCAGAAAGGCAGGACAGGCCATGGAGAACTGGGAGCCTTGTTATGCTGATGGGCGGGATGTAAATTGCCAACAACCACTCGGGAGAAGTGTATGGTGTTTCCTGAAACATCTAAAAAACAAAGCAACAGAACCTAGGGCACTTCCACTTATGGTCCTATAGCTTAGGGAAATTAAAATCAAAAAGACACAGCCACCCCAAAGTTTGGAACGGCTCTGTTTACAAGAACCTCGTTTACAGTACAAGTTCAACATCGCAGAAAGTGAAAAATGGATAAAGAAGTTGTGGTATTTACTTACAAAGCAATATCACTCAGCAATGAAATCTGTGTCATCAGGCCCTTAGCAGCACAATGAGTGGATTCAGGTATGATGATTCTAACTGAAGTAAGTCACACAGAAAAAGAAACATCATAAGATATCAGTAATACACGGAATGGAAACTTGGCTACACAGGAACTGAATTACAGAACAGAACAGGGTCTCAAATTTAGAAAACCAACTTATGCTTGCTTAAGGGTAAAGGTGAGTTGGGGTGCTGCATAAAACCAGAGATTGAAATGAGCACAGATAAAGTTCCTTAAGTCAAATATGGAATAGACAAGAGCTACTCCTTGCTCAACGAAATGGACTCAACACCGCATATTAAACGCCTAAGAATGTACCTGACTAGTAAGTATCTTAAAACCTATGGATTGCTATGTCTCCGAAAGAGAATCAAGCATGTGTACAGGGGCATAAACGCAGCAGTGATAGGATTGGAGAGGTTCGGTGAGCAAATGAAGACCCTTTGAAGTCATATTGCATGGTACCCATTCCACGGGTTTCAAATACACAGGTTTAAGGTATTCTTCCTTCAGCTAAAACATGCATGTGGAACCTAGAGTATGATCAACCATGTGATCGGGAGACGTGTTCAAATATGTCTCAGTTTTCCTCCCCTGGTACTCGAGTGCAACATTCCAGACGCTTTACTAACACTCTCCCCACTTGGAGAGTCAGTCCCTTTAACCTCCTGTTTTGCCCAGTTTGCAATTTCTGCGGAAGATGAACAGGAATAGCGAGAACCAATGAGAGGCTAGCTGGAGGTGTCTGGACGGGCAAATTTAACTCTCATTTCCCACCAGGAAGAGGAATTAACCAAAGGCTCAGCGTGCCGGGCCGGAACCAGATTAGGGCCTGAAGCCATCCTGCGGTGTTGCGGCCAGGTCACAAGAAAGCAAGTTGAAGAAAGGAGCTCAGGGGCACTGTAATTCACAAACCTGCAGAGTTATAAATGACAGCTATCGTCCAAAAATAGACTGAAGTAAGGCTGCCAAGAGGACTTGAAAGCGGGGCAGAATTGCAGGAAACCGATTTCAGGAGGTAGACTGGAATTGCATTGAAAGCATAGGAAAAGAGGCAGAACGTCCACAATGATGCACTTGGCCAAAAAGGGCGTATGCGTTTTTTCCTGAATATATTCAGGAAAAAACGCATACGCCCTTTTTGGCCAACCAAGCAAGCTTGCAAAGGAAATCTGCACTACAATGAAGGCTCACTTCCCCCCGGTCAAAAGGGCCATCTGAAAAAAGTGTAAAATCCAGAAAGGCAGGACAGGCCATGGAGAACTGGGAGCCTTGTTATGCTGATGGGCGGGATGCAAATTGCCAACAACAACTCGGGAGAAGTGTATGGTGTTTCCTGAAACATCTAAAAAACAAAGCAACAGAGCCTAGGGCACTTCCACTTATGGTCCTATAGCTTAGGGAAATTAAAATCAAAAAGACACAGCCACCCCAAAGTTTGGAACGGCTCTGTTTACAAGAACCTCGTTTACAGTACAAGTTCAACATCGCAGAAAGTGAAAAATGGATAAAGAACTTGTGGTATTTACTTACAAAGCAATATCACTCAGCAATGAAATCTATGTCATCAGGCCCTTAGCATCACAATGAGTGGATTCAGGTATGATGATTCTAACTGAAATAAGTCACACAGAAAAAGAAACATCATAAGATATCACTAATACACGGAATGTAAACTTGGCTACACAGGAACTGAATTACAGAACAGAACAGGGTCTCAAATTTAGAAAACCAACTTATGCTTGCTTAAGGGTAAAGGTGAGGTGGGGTGCTGCATAAAACCAGAGATTGAAATGAGCACAGATAAAGTTCCTTAAGTCAAATATGGAATAGACAAGAGCTACTCCTTGCTCAACGAAATGGACTCAACACCGCATATTAAACGCCTAAGAATGTACATGACTAGTAAGTATCGTAAAACCTATGGATTGCTATGTCTCCAAAAGAGAATCAAGCATGTGTACAGGGGCATAAACACAGCAGTGATAGGATTGGAGAGGTTTGGTGAGCAAATGAAGACCCTTTGAAGTCATATTGCATGGTACCCATTACACGGGTCTGAACTTTCCAGGTTTAAGGTATTCTTCCTTCAGCAAAAACATGCATGTGGAACCCAAGTATGATCAACCATGTGAACGGGAGACGTGTTCAAATATGTCTCAGTTTTCCTCCCCTGGTACTCGGGTGCAACATTCCAGACGCTTTACTAACACTCTCCCCACTTGGAGAGTCAGCGCCTTTAAACTCCTGTTTGGCCCAGTTTGCATTTCTGCGGAAGATGAACAGGAATAGCAAGAACCAATGAGAGGCTAGCTGGAGGTGTCTGGACGGGCAAATTTAACTCTCATTTCCCACCAGGAAGAGGAAATAACCAAAGGCTCAGCGTGCCATACCGGAACCAGATTAGGGCCTGAAGCCATCCTGCGGTGTTGCGGCCAGGTCACAAGAAAGCGAGTTGAAGAAAGGAGCTCAGGGGCACTGTAATTCACAAACCTGCAGAGTTATATATGACAGCTATCGTCCAAAAATATACTGAAGTAAGGCTGCCAAGAGGACTTGAAAGCGGGGCAGAATTGCAGGAAACCGATTTCAGGAGGTAGACTGGAATTGCATTGAAAGCATAGGAAAAGAGGCAGAACGTCCACAATGATGCACTTGGCCAAAAACGGCGTATGCGTTTTTTCCTAAATATATTCAGGAAAAAACGCATACGCCCTTTTTGGCCAACCAAGCAAGCTTGCAAAGGAAATCTGCACTACAATGAAGTCTCACTTCCCCCCGGTCGAAAGGGCCATCTGAAAAAAGTGTAAAATCCAGAAAGGCAGGACAGGCCATGGAGAACTGGGAGCCTTGTTATGCTGATGGGCGGGATGTAAATTGCCAACAACCACTCGGGAGAAGTGTATGGTGTTTCCTGAAACATCTAAAAAACAAAGCAACAGAACCTAGGGCACTTCCACTTATGGTCCTATAGCTCAGGGAAATTAAAATCAAAAACACACAGCCACCCCAAAGTTTGGAACGGCTCTGTTTACAAGAACCTCGTTTACAGTACAAGTTCAACATCGCAGAAAGTGAAAAATGGATAAAGAAGTTGTGGTATTTACTTACAAAGCAATATCACTCAGCAATGAAATCTATGTCATCAGGCCCTTAGCAGCACAATGAGTGGATTCAGGTATGATGATTCTAACTGAAATAAGTCACACAGAAAAAGAAACATCATAAGAGATCAGTAATACACGGAATGTAAACTTGGCTACACAGGAACTGAATTACAGAACAGAACAGGGTCTCAAATTTAGAAAACCAACTTATGCTTGCTTAAGGGTAAAGGTGAGTTGGGGTGCTGCATAAAACCAGAGATTGAAATGAGCACAGATAAAGTTCCTTAAGTCAAATATGGAATAGACAAGAGCTACTCCTTGCTCAACGAAATGGACTCAACACCGCATATTAAACGCCTAAGAATGTACCTGACTAGTAAGTATCTTAAAACCTATGGATTGCTATGTCTCCGAAAGAGAATCAAGCATGTGTACAGGGGCATAAACGCAGCAGTGATAGGATTGGAGAGGTTCGGTGAGCAAATGAAGACCCTTTGAAGTCATATTGCATGGTACCCATTACACGGGTCTTAACTCTCCAGGTTTAAGGTATTCTTCCTTCAGCTAAAACATGCATGTGGAACCCAAGTATGATCAACCATGTGAACGGGAGACGTGTTCAAATATGTCTCAGTTTTCCTCCCCTGGTACTCGGGTGCAACATTCCAGACGCTTTACTAACACTCTCCCCACTTGGAGAGTCAGCGCCTTAAACCTCCTGTTTGGCACAGTTTGCAATTTCTGCGGAAGATGAACAGGAATAGCGAGAACCAATGAGAGGCTAGCTGGAGGTGTCTGGACGGGCAAATTTAACTCTCATTTCCCAACAGGAAGAGGAAATAACCAAAGGCTCAGCGTGCCGTACCGGAACCAGATTAGGGCCTGAAGCCATCCTGCGGTGTTGCGGCCAGCTCAAAAGAAAGCGAGTTGAAGAAAGGAGCTCAGGGGCACTGTAATTCACAAACCTGCAGAGTTATAAATGACAGCTATTGTCTAAAAATATACTGAAGTAAGGCTGCCAAGAGGACTTGAAAGCGGGGCAGAATTGCAGGAAACCGATTTCAGGAGGTAGACTGGAATTGCATTGAAAGCATAGGAAAAGAGGCAGAACATCCACAATGATGCACTTGGCCAAAAAGGGCGTATGCGTTTTTTCCTGAATATATTCAGGAAAAAACGCATACGCCCTTTTTGGCCAACCAAGCAAGCTTGCAAAGGAAATCTGCACTACAATGAAGCCTCACTTCCCCCCGGTCAAAAGGGCCATCTGAAAAAAGTGTAAAATCCAGAAAGGCAGGACAGGCCATGGAGAACTGGGAGCCTTGTTATGCTGATGGGCGGGATGCAAATTGCCAACAGACACTCGGGAGAAGTGTATGGTGTTTCCTGAAACATCTAAAAAACAAAGCAACAGAGCCTAGGGCACTGCCACTTATGATCCTATAGCTTAGGGAAATTAAAATCAAAAAGACACAGCCACCCCAAAGTTTGGAACGGCTCTGTTTCCAAGAACCTCGTTTACAGTACAAGTTCAACATCGCAGAAAGTGAAAAATGGATAAAGAAGTTGTGGTATTTACTTACAAAGCAATATCACTCAGCAATGAAATCTATGTCATCAGGCCCTTAGCAGCACAATGAGTGGATTCAGGTATGATGATTCTAACTGAAATAAGTCACACAGAAAAAGAAACATCATAAGATATCAGTAATACACGGAATGTAAACTTGGCTACACAGGAACTGAATTACAGAACAGAGCAGGGTCTCAAATTTAGAAAACCAACTTATGCTTGCTTAAGGGTAAAGGTGAGGTGGGGTGCTGCATAAAACCAGAGATTGAAATGAGCACAGATAAAGTTCCTTAAGTCAAATATGGAATAGACAAGAGCTACTCCTTGCTCAACGAAATGGACTCAACACCGCATATTAAACGCCTAAGAATGTACATGACTAGTAAGTATCGTAAAACCTATGGATTGCTATGTCTCCAAAAGAGAATCAAGCATGTGTACAGGGGCATAAACACAGCAGTGATAGGATTGGAGAGGTTTGGTGAGCAAATGAAGACCCTTTGAAATCATATTGCATGGTACCCATTACACGGGTCTGAACTTTCCAGGTTTAAAGTATTCTTCCTTCAGCAAAAACATGCATGTGGAACCCAAGTATGATCAACCATGTGAACGGGAGACGTGTTCAAATATGTCTCAGTTTTCCTCCCCTGGTACTCGGGTGCAACATTCCAGACGCTTTACTAACACTCTCCCCTCTTGGAGAGTCAGCGCCTTTAACCTCCTGTTTGGCCCAGTTTGCAATTTCTGCGGAAGATGAACAGGAATAGCGAGAACCAATGAGAGGTTAGCTGGAGGTATCTGGACGGGCAAATTTAACTCTCATTTCCCACCAGGAAGAGGAAATAAACAAAGGCTCAGCGTGCCGTACCGGAACCAGATTAGGGCCTGAAGCCATCCTGCGGTGTTGCGGCCAGCTCAAAAGAAAGCGAGTTGAAGAAAGGAGCTCAGGGGCACTGTAATTCACAAACCTGCAGGGTTATAAATGACAGCTATCGTCCAAAAATAAACTGAAGTAAGGCTGCCAAGAGGACTTGAAAGCGGGGCAGAATTGCAGGAAACCGATTTCAGGAGGTAGACTGGAATTGCATTGAAAGCATAGGAAAAGAGGCAGAACGTCCACAATGATGCACTTGGCCAAAAAGGGCGTATGCGTTTTTTCCTGAATATATTCAGGAAAAAACGCATACGCACTTTTTGGCCAACCAAGCAAGCTTGCAAAGGAAATCTGCACTACAATGAAGTCTCACTTCCCCCCGGTCAAAAGGGCCATCTGAAAAAAGTGTAAAATCCAGAAAGGCAGGACAGGCCATGGAGAACTGGGAGCCTTGTTATGCTGATGGGCAGGATGTAAATTGCCAACAACCACTCGGGAGAAGTGTATGGTGTTTCCTGAAACATCTAAAAAACAAAGCAACAGAGCCTAGGGCACTTCCACTTATGGTCCTATAGCTTAGGGAAATTAAAATCAAAAAGACACAGCCACCCCAAAGTTTGGAACGGCTCTGTTTACAAGAACCTCGTTTACAGTACAAGTTCAACATCGCAGAAAGTGAAAAATGGATAAAGAAGTTGTGGTATTTACTTACAAAGCAATATCACTCAGCAATGAAATCTATGTCATCAGGCCCTTAGCAGCACAATGAGTGGATTCAGGTATGATGATTCTAACTGAAATAAGTCACACAGAAAAAGAAACATCATAAGATATCAGTAATACACGGAATGTAAACTTGGCTACACAGGAACTGAATTACAGAACAGAACAGGGTCTCAAATTTAGAAAACCAACTTATGCTTGCTTAAGGGGAAAGGTGAGTTGGGGTGCTGCATAAAACCAGAGATTGAAATGAGCACAGATAAAGTTCCTTAAGTCAAATATGGAATAGACAAGAGCTACTCCTTGCTCAACGAAATGGACTCAACACCGCATATTAAACGCCTAAGAATGTACCTGACTAGTAAGTATCTTAAAACCTATGGATTGCTATGTCTCTGAAAGAGAATCAAGCATGTGTACAGGGGCATAAACGCAGCAGTGATAGGATTGGAGAGGTTCGGTGAGCAAATGAAGACCCTTTGAAGTCATATTGCATGGTACCCATTACACGGGTCTTAACTCTTCAGGTTTAAGGTATTCTTCCTTCAGCTAAAACATGCATGTGGAACCCAAGTATGATCAACCATGTGAACGGGAGACGTGTTCAAATATGTCTCAGTTTTCCTCACCTGGTACTCGGGTGCAACATTCCAGACGCTTTACTAACACTCTCCCCACTTGGAGAGTCAGCGCCTTTAACCTCCTGTTTGGCCCAGTTTGCAATTTCTGCGGAAGATGAACAGGAATAGCGAGAACCAATGAGAGGCTAGCTGAAGGTGTCTGGACGGGCAAATTTAACTCTCATTTCCCACCAGGAAGAGGAAATAACCAAAGGCTCAGCGTGCCGTGCCGGAACCAGATTAGGGCCTGAAGCCATCCTGCGGTGTTGCGGCCAGGTCACAAGAAAGCATGTTGAAGAAAGGAGCTCAGGGGCACTGTAATTCACAAACCTGCAGAGTTATAAATGACAGCTATCGTCCAAAAATAGACTGAAGTAAGGCTGCCAAGAGGACTTGAAAGCGGGGCAGAATTGCAGGAAACCGATTTCAGGAGGTAGACTGGAATTGCATTGAAAGCATAGGAAAAGAGGCAGAACGTCCACAATGATGCACTTGGCCAAAAAGGGCGTATGCGTTTTTTCCTGAATATATTCAGGAAAAAACGCATACGCCCTTTTTGGCCAACCAAGCAGGCTTGCAAAGGAAATCTGCACTACAATGAAGTCTCACTTCTCCCCGGTCAAAAGGGTCATCTGAAAAAAGTGTAAAATCCAGAAAGGCAGGACAGGCCATGGAGAACTGGGAGCCTTGTTATGCTGATGGGCGGGATGTAAATTGCCAACAACAACTCGGGAGAAGTGTATGGTGTTTCCTGAAACATCTAAAAAACAAAGCAACAGAGCCTAGGGCACTTCCACTTATGGTCCTATAGCTTAGGGAAATTAAAATCAAAAAGACACAGCCACCCCAAAGTTTGGAACGGCTCTGTTTACAAGAACCTCGTTTACAGTACAAGTTCAACATCGCAGAAAGTGAAAAATGGATAAAGAAGTTGTGGTACTTACGTACAATGCAGTATCACTCAGCAATGAAATCTATGTCATCAGGCCCGTAGCAGCATAATGAGTAGATTCAGGTACGATGATTCTAAATGAAATAAGTCACACAGAAAAAGAAACATCATAAGATATCAGTAATACACGGAATGTAAACTTGGCTACACAGGAACTGAATTACAGAACAGAACAGGGTCTCAAATTTAGAAAACCAACTTATGCTTGCTTAAGGGTAAAGGTGAGTTGGGGTGCTGCATAAAACCAGAGATTGAAATGAGCACAGATAAAGTTCCTTAAGCCAAATATGGAATAGACAAGAGCTACTCCTTGCTCAACGAAATGGACTCAACACCGCATATTAAACGCCTAAGAATGTACCTGACTAGTAAGTATCTTAAAACCTATGGATTGCTATGTCTCCGAAAGAGAATCAAGCATGTGTACAGGGGCATAAACGCAGCAGTGATAGGATTGGAGAGGTTCGGTGAGCAAATGAAGACCCTTTGAAGTCATATTGCATGGTACCCATTCCACGGGTTTCACCTACCCAGGTTTAAGGTATTCTTCCTTCAGCTAAAACATGCATGTGGAACCTAGAGTATGATCAACCATGTGATCGGGAGACGTGTTCAAATATGTCTCAGTTTTCGTACCCTGGTACTCGGGTGCAACATTCCAGACGCTTTACTAACACTCTCCCGACTTGGAGAGTCAGTCCCTTTAACCTCCTGTTTGGCCCAGTTTGCAATTTCTGCGGAAGCTGAACAGGAATAGCGAGAACCAATGAGAGGCTAGCCTCAGGTGTCTGGACGGGCAAATTTAACTCTCATTTCCCACCAGGAAGAGGAATTAACCAAAGGCTCAGCATGCCGGGCCGGAACCAGATTAGGGCCTGAAGCCATCCTGCGGTGTTGCGGCCAGGTCACAAGAAAGCGAGTTGAAGAAAGGAGCTCAGGGGCACTGTAATTCACAAACCTGCAGAGTTATAAATGACAGCTATCGTCCAAAAATAGACTGAAGTAAGGCTGCCAAGAGGACTTGAAAGCGGGGCAGAATTGCAGGAAACCGATTTCAGGAGGTAGACTGGAATTGCATTGAAAGCATAGGAAAAGAGGCAGAACGTCCACAATGATGCACTTGGCCAAAAAGGGCGTATGCGTTTTTTCCTGAATATATTCAGGAAAAAACGCATACGCCCTTTTTGGCCAACCAAGCAAGCTTGCAAAGGAAATCTGCACTACAATGAAGTCTCACTTCCCCCCGGTCAAAAGGGCCATCTGAAAAAAGTGTAAAATCCAGAAAGGCAGGACAGGCCATGGAGAACTGGCAGCCTTGTTATGCTGAAGGGCGGAATGTAAATTGCCAACAACCACTCGGGAGAAGTGTATGGTGTTTCCTGAAACATCTAAAAAACAAAGCAACAGAGCCTAGGGCACTTCCACTTATGGTCCTATAGCTTAGGGAATTTAAAATCAAAAAGACACAGCCACCCCAAAGTTTCGAACGGCTCTGTTTACAAGAACCTCGTTTACAGTACAAGTTCAACATCGAAGAAAGTTAAAAATGGATAAAAAAGTTGTGGTATTTACTTACAAAGCAATATCACTCAGCAATGAAATCTGTGTCATCAGGCCCTTAGCAGCACAATGAGTGGATTCAGGTATGATGATTCTAACTGAAATAAGTGACACAGAAAAAGAAACATCATAAGATATCAGTAATACACGGAATGTAAAGTTGGCTACACAGGAACTGAATTACAGAACAGAACAGAGTCTTAAATTTAGAAAACCAACTTATGCTTGCTTAAGGGTAAAGGTGAGTTGGGGTGCTGCATAAAACCAGAGATTGAAATGAGCACAGATAAAGTTCCTTAAGCCAAATATGGAATAGACAAGAGCTACTCCTTGCTCAACGAAATGGACTCAACACCGCATATTAAACGCCTAAGAATGTACCTGACTAGTAAGTATCTTAAAACCTATGGATTGCTATGTCTCCGAAAGAGAATCAAGCATGTGTACAGGGGCATAAACGCAGCAGTGATAGGATTGGAGAGGTTCGGTGAGCAAATGAAGACCCTTTGAAGTCATATTGCATGGTACCCATTCCACGGGTTTCACCTACCCAGGTTTAAGGTATTCTTCCTTTAGCTAAAACATGCATGTGGAACCCAAGTATGATCAACCATGTGAACGGGAGACGTGTTCAAATATGTCTCAGTTTTCGTACCCTGGTACTCGGGTGCAACATTCCAGACGCTTTACTAACACACTCCCGACTTGGAGAGTCAGTCCCTTTAACCTCCTGTTTGGCCCAGTTTGCAATTTCTGCGGAAGATGAACAGGAATAGCGAGAACCAATGAGAGACTACCTGGAAGTGTCTGAACGGGCAAATTTAACTCTCATTTCCCACCAGGAAGAGGAATTAACCAAAGGCTCAGCGTGCCGTGCCGGAACCAGATTAGGGCCTGAAGCCATCCTGCGGTGTTGCTGCCAGGTCACAAGAAAGCGAGTTGAAGAAAGGAGCTCAGGGGCACTGTAATTCACAAACCTGCAGGGTTATAAATGACAGCTATCGTCCAAAAATAGACTGAAGTAAGGCTGCCAAGAGGACTTGAAAGCGGGGCAGAATTGCAGGAAACCGATTTCAGGAGGTAGACTGGAATTGCATTGAAAGCATAGGAAAAGAGGCAGAACGTCCACAATGATGCACTTGGCCAAAAAGGGCGTATGCGTTTTTTCCTGAATATATTCAGGAAAAAACGCATACGCCCTTTTTGGCCAACCAAGCAAGCTTGCAAAGGAAATCTGCACTACAATGAAGTCTCACTTCCCCCCGGTCAAAAGGGCCATCTGAAAAAAGTGTAAAATCCAGAAAAGCAGGACAGGCCATGGAGAACTGGGAGCCTTGTTATGCTGAAGGGCGGGATGTAAATTGCCAACAAACACTCGGGAGAAGTGTTTGGTGTTTCCTGAAACATCTAAAAAACAAAGCAACAGAGCCTAGGGTACTTCCACTTATGGTCCTATAGCTTAGGGAATTTAAAATCAAAAAGACACAGCCACCCCAAATTTTCGAACGGCTCTGTTTACAAGAACCTCGTTTACAGTACAAGTTCAACATCGAAGAAAGTTAAAAATGGATAAAAAAGTTGTGGTATTTACTTACAAAGCAATATCACTCAGCAATGAAATCTGTGTCATCAGGCCCTTAGCAGCACAATGAGTGGATTCAGGTATGATGATTCTAACTGAGATAAGTGACACAGAAAAAGAAACATCATAAGATATCAGTAATACACGGAATGTAAACTTGGCTACACAGGAACTGAATTACAGAACAGAACAGGGTCTCAAATTTAGAAAACCAACTTATGCTTGCTTAAGGGTAAAGGTGAGTTGGGGTGCTGCATAAAACCAGAGATTGAAATGAGCACAGATAAAGTTCCTTAAGCCAAATATGGAATAGACAAGAGCTACTCCTTGCTCAACGAAATGGACTCAACACCGCATATTAAACGCCTAAGAATGTACCTGACTAGTAAGTATCTTAAAACCTATGGAGTGCTATGTCTCCGAAAGAGAATCAGGCATGTGTACAGGGGCATAAACGCAGCAGTGATAGGATTGGAGAGGTTCGGTGAGCAAATGAAGACCCTTTGAAGTCATATTGCATGGTACCCATTCCACGGGTTTCACCTACCCAGGTTTAAGGTATTCTTCCTTCAGCTAAAACATGCATGTGGAACCTAGAGTATGATCAACCATGTGATCGGGAGACGTGTTCAAATATGTCTCAGTTTTCGTACCCTGGTACTCGGGTGCAACATTCCAGACGCTTTACTAACACACTCCCGACTTGGAGAGTCAGTCCCTTTAACCTCCTGTTTGGCCCAGTTTGCAATTTCTGCGGAAGATGAACAGGAATAGCGAGAACCAATGAGAGACTACCTGGAAGTGTCTGAACGGGCAAATTTAACTCTCATTTCCCACCAGGAAGAGGAATTAACCAAAGGCTCAGCGTGCCGTGCCGGAACCAGATTAGGGCCTGAAGCCATCCTGCGGTGTTGCTGCCAGGTCACAAGAAAGCGAGTTGAAGAAAGGAGCTCAGGGGCACTGTAATTCACAAACCTGCAGGGTTATAAATGACAGCTATCGTCCAAAAATAGACTGAAGTAAGGCTGCCAAGAGGACTTGAAAGCGGGGCAGAATTGCAGGAAACCGATTTCAGGAGGTAGACTGGAATTGCATTGAAAGCATAGGAAAAGAGGCAGAACGTCCACAATGATGCACTTGGCCAAAAAGGGCGTATGCGTTTTTTCCTGAATATATTCAGGAAAAAACGCATACGCCCTTTTTGGCCAACCAAGCAAGCTTGCAAAGGAAATCTGCACTACAATGAAGTCTCACTTCCCCCCGGTCAAAAGGGCCATCTGAAAAAAGTGTAAAATCCAGAAAGGCAGGACAGGCCATGGAGAACTGGGAGCCTTGTTATGCTGAAGGGCGGGATGTAAATTGCCAACAAACACTCGGGAGAAGTGTATGGTGTTTCCTGAAACATCTAAAAAACAAAGCAACAGAGCCTAGGGCACTTCCACTTATGGTCCTATAGCTTAGGGAATTTAAAATCAAAAAGACACAGCCACCCCAAAGTTTCGAACGGCTCTGTTTACAAGAACCTCGTTTACAGTACAAGTTCAACATCGAAGAAAGTTAAAAATGGATAAAAAAGTTGTGGTATTTACTTACAAAGCAATATCACTCAGCAATGAAATCTGTGTCATCAGGCCCTTAGCAGCACAATGAGTGGATTCAGGTATGATGATTCTAACTGAAATAAGTGACACAGAAAAAGAAACATCATAAGATATCAGTAATACACGGAATGGAAACTTGGCTACACAGGAACTGAATTACAGAACAGAACAGGGTCTCAAATTTAGAAAACCAACTTATGCTTGCTTAAGGGTAAAGGTGAGTTGGGGTGCTGCATAAAACCAGAGATTGAAATGAGCACAGATAAAGTTCCTTAAGCCAAATATGGAATAGACAAGAGCTACTCCTTGCTCAACGAAATGGACTCAACACCGCATATTAAACGCCTAAGAATGTACCTGACTAGTAAGTATCTTAAAACCTATGGATTGCTATGTCTCCGAAAGAGAATCAAGCATGTGTACAGGGGCATAAACGCAGCAGTGATAGGATTGGAGAGGTTCGGTGAGCAAATGAAGACCCTTTGAAGTCATATTGCATGGTACCCATTCCACGGGTTTCACCTACCCAGGTTTAAGGTATTCTTCCTTCAGCTAAAACATGCATGTGGAACCTAGAGTATGATCAACCATGTGATCGGGAGACGTGTTCAAATATGTCTCAGTTTTCGTACCCTGGTACTCGGGTGCAACATTCCAGACGCTTTACTAACACACTCCCGACTTGGAGAGTCAGTCCCTTTAACCTCCTGATTGGTCCAGTTTGCAATTTCTGTGGAAGATGAACAGGAATAGCGAGAACCAATGAGAGACTACCTGGAGGTGTTTGAACGGGCAAATTTAACTCTCATTTCCCACCAGGAAGAGGAATTAACCAAAGGCTCAGCGTGCCGTGCCGGAACCAGATTAGGGCCTGAAGCCATCCTGCGGTGTTGCTGCCAGGTCACAAGAAAGCGAGTTGAAGAAAGGAGCTCAGGGGCACTGTAATTCACAAACCTGCAGGGTTATAAATGACAGCTATCGTCCAAAAATAGACTGAAGTAAGGCTGCCAAGAGGACTTGAAAGCGGGGCAGAATTGCAAGAAACCGATTTCAGGAGGTAGACTGGAATTGCATTGAAAGCATAGGAAAAGAGGCAGAACGTCCACAATGATGCACTTGGCCAAAAAGGGCGTATGCGTTTTTTCCTGAATATATTCAGGAAAAATCGCATACGCCCTTTTTGGCCAACCAAGCAAGCTTGCAAAGGAAATCTGCACTACAATGAAGTCTCACTTCCCCCCGGTCAAAAGGGCCATCTGAAAAAAGTGTAAAATCCAGAAAGGCAGGACAGGCCATGGAGAACTGGGAGCCTTGTTATGCTGAAGGGCGGGATGTAAATTGCCAACAGACACTCGGGAGAAGTGTATGGTGTTTCCTGAAACATCTAAAAAACAAAGCAACAGAGCCTAGGGCACTTCCACTTATGGTCCTATAGCTTAGGGAATTTAAAATCAAAAAGACACAGCCACCCCAAAGTTTCGAATGGCTCTGTTTACAAGTACCTCGTTTACAGTACAAGTTCAACATCGAAGAAAGTTAAAAATGGATAAAAAAGTTGTGGTATTTACTTACAAAGCAATATCACTCAGCAATGAAATCTGTGTCATCAGGCCCTTAGCAGCACAATGAGTGGATTCAGGTATGATGATTCTAACTGAAATAAGTGACACAGAAAAAGAAACATCATAAGATATCAGTAATACACGGAATGTAAACTTGGCTACACAGGAACTGAATTACAGAACAGAACAGGGTCTCAAATTTAGAAAACCAACTTATGCTTGCTTAAGGGTAAAGGTGAGTTGGGGTGCTGCATAAAACCAGAGATTGAAATGAGCACAGATAAAGTTCCTTAAGCCAAATATGGAATAGACAAGAGCTACTCCTTGCTCAACGAAATGGACTCAACACCGCATATAAAACGCCTAAGAATGTACCTGACTAGTAAGTATCTTAAAACCTATGGATTGCTATGTCTCCGAAAGAGAATCAAGCATGTGTACAGGGGCATAAACGCAGCAGTGATAGGATTGGAGAGGTTCGGTGAGCAAATGAAGACCCTTTGAAGTCATATTGCATGGTATCCATTCCACGGGTTTCACCTACCCAGGTTTAAGGTATTCTTCCTTCAGCTAAAACATGCATGTGGAACCTAGAGTATGATCAACCATGTGATCGGGAGACGTGTTAAAATATGTCTCAGTTTTCGTACCCTGGTACTCGGGTGCAACATTCCAGACGCTTTACTAACACACTCCCGACTTGGAGAGTCAGTCCCTTTAACCTCCTGTTTGGCCCTGTTTGCAATTTCTGCGGAAGATGAACAGGAATAGCGAGAACCAATGAGAGACTACCTGGAGTTGTCTGAACGGGCAAATTTAACTCTCATTTCCCACCAGGAAGAGGAATTAACCAAAGGCTCAGCGTGCCATGCCGGAACCAGATTAGGGCCTGAAGCCATCCTGCGGTGTTGCTGCCAGGTCACAAGAAAGCGAGTTGAAGAAAGGAGCTCAGGGGCACTGTAATTCACAAACCTGCAGGGTTATAAATGACAGCTATCGTCCAAAAATAGACTGAAGTAAGGCTGCCAAGAGGACTTGAAAGCGGGGCAGAATTGCAGGAAACCGATTTCAGGAGGTAGACTGGAATTGCATTGAAAGCATAGGAAAAGAGGCAGAACGTCCACAATGATGCACTTGGCCAAAAAGGGCGTATGCGTTTTTTCCTGAATATATTCAGGAAAAAACGCATACGTCCTTTTTGGCCAACCAAGCAAGCTTGCAAAGGAAATCTGCACTACAATGAAGTCTCACTTCCCCCCGGTCAAAAGGGCCATCTGAAAAAAGCGTAAAATCCAGAAAGGCAGGACAGGCCATGGAGAACTGGGAGCCTTGTTATGCTGATGGGCGGGATGTAAATTGCCAACAGACACTCGGGAGAAGTGTATGGTGTTTCCTGAAACATCTAAAAAACAAAGCAACAGAGCCTAGGGCACTTCCACTTATGGTCCTATAGCTTAGGGAAATTAAAATCAAAAAGACACAGCCACCCCAAAGTCTGGGACGCCTCTGTTTACAAGAACCTCGTTTACCGTACAAGTTCAATATCACAGAAAGTGAAAAATGGATAAAGAACTTGTGGTACTTACGTACAATGCAGTATCACTCAGCAATGAAATCTATGTCATCAGGCCCGTAGCAGCATCATGAGTGGATTCAGGTACGATGATTCTAACTGAAATAAGTCACACAGAAAAAGAAACATCATAAGATATCACTAATACACGGAATGTAAACTTGGCTACACAGGAACTGAATTCCAAAACAGAACAGGTTCTCAAATTTAGAAAACCAACTTATGCTTGCTTAAGGGGAAAGGTGAGTTGGATTGCTGCATAAAACCAGAGATTGAAATGAGCACAGATAAAGTTCCTTAAGCCAAATATGGAATAGACAAGAGCTACTCCTTGCTCAACGAAATGGACTCAACACCGCATATTAAACGCCTAAGAATGTACCTGACTAGTAAGTATCTTAAAACCTATGGATTGCTATGTCTCCGAAAGAGAATCAAGCATGTGTACAGGGGCATAAACGCAGCAGTGATAGGATTGGAGATGTTCGGTGAGCAAATGAAGACCCTTTGAAGTCATATTGCATGGTACCCATTCCACGGGTTTCAAATACCCAGGTTTAAGGTATTCTTCCTTCAGCTAAAACATGCATGTGGAACCTAGAGTATGATCAACCATGTGATCGGGAGACGTGTTCAAATATGTCTCAGTTTTCGTACCCTGGTACTTGGGTGCAACATTCCAGACGCTTTACTAACACTCTCCCGACTTGGAGAGTCAGTCCCTTTATCCTCCTGTTTGGCGCAGTTTGCAATTTCTGCGGAAGATGAACAGGAATAGCGAGAACCAATGAGAGACTAGCTGGAGGTGTCTGGACGGGCAAATTTAACTCTCATTTCCCACCAGGAAGAGGAAATAACCAAAGGCTCAGCGTGCCGTACCAGAATCAGATTAGGGCCTGAAGCCATCCTGCGGTGTTGCGGCCAGCTCAAAAGAAAGCGAGTTGAAGAAAGGAGCTCAGGGGCACTGTAATTCACAAACCTGCAGAGTTATAAATGACAGCTATCGTCCAAAAATATACTGAAGTAAGGCTGCCAAGAGGACTTGAAAGCGGGGCAGAATTGCAGGAAACCGATTTCAGGAGGTAGACTGGAATTGCATTGAAAGCATAGGAAAAGAGGCAGAACGTCCACAATGATGCACTTGGCCAAAAAGGGCGTATGCGTTTTTTCCTGAATATATTCAGGAAAAAACGCATACGCCCTTTTTGGCCAACCAAGCAAGCTTGCAAAGGAAATCTGCACTACAATGAAGTCTCACTTCCCCCCTGTCAAAAGGGCCATCTGAAAAAAGTGTAAAATCCAGAAAGGCAGGACAGGCCATGGAGAACTGGGAGCCTTGTTATGCTGATGGGCGGGATGTAAATTGCCAACAACCACTCGGGAGAAGTGTATGGTGTTTCCTGAAACATCTAAAAAACAAAGCAACAGAGCCTAGGGCACTTCCACTTATGGTCCTATAGCTTAGGGAAATTAAAATCAAAAAGACACAGCCACCCCAAAGTTTGGGACGCCTCTGTTTACAAGAACCTCGTTTACCGTACAAGTTCAATATCACAGAAAGTGAAAAATGGATAAAGAACTTGTGGTACTTACGTACAATGCAGTATCACTCAGCAATGAAATCTATGTCATCAAGCCCGTAGCAGCATCATGAGTGGATTCAGGTACGATGATTCTAACTGAAATAAGTCACACAGAAAAAGAAACATCATAAGATATCACTAATACACGGAATGTAAACTTGGCTACACAGGAAATGAATTCCAAAACAGAACAGGTTCTCAAATTTAGAAAACCAACTTATGCTTGCTTAAGGGGAAATGTGAGTTGGATTGCTGCATAAAACCAGAGATTGAAATGAGCACAGATAAAGTTCCTTAAGCCAAATATGGAATAGACAAGAGCTACTCCTTGCTCAACGAAATGGACTCAACACCGCATATTAAACGCCTAAGAATGTACCTGACTAGTAAGTATCTTAAAACCTATGGATTGCTATGTCTCCGAAAGAGAATCAAGCATGTGTACAGGGGCATAAACGCAGCAGTGATAGGATTGGAGAGGTTCAGTGAGCAAATGAAGACCCTTTGAAGTCATATTGCATGGTACCCATTCCACGGGTTTCAAATACCCAGGTTTAAGGTATTCTTCCTTCAGGTAAAACATGCATGTGGAACCTAGAGTATGATCAACCATGTGATCGGGAGACGTGTTCAAATATGTCTCAGTTTTCGTACCCTGGTACTCGGGTGCAACATTCCAGACGCTTTACTAACACTCTCCCGACTTGGAGAGTCAGTCCCTTTAACCTCCTGTTTGGCCCAGTTTGCAATTTCTGCGGAAGATGAACAGGAATAGCGAGAACCAATGAGAGACTAGCTGGAGGTGTCTGGACGGGCAAATTTAACTCTCATTTTCCACCAGGAAGAGGAAATAAGCAAAGGCTCAGCGTGCCGTACCAGAATCAGATTAGGGCCTGAAGCCATCCTGCGGTGTTGCGGCCAGCTCAAAAGAAAGCGAGTTGAAGAAAGGAGCTCAGGGGCACTGTAATTCACAAACCTGCAGAGTTATAAATGACAGCTATCGTCCAAAAATAGACTGAAGTAAGGCTGCCAAGAGGACTTGAAAGCGGGGCAGAATTGCAGGAAACCGATTTCAGGAGGTAGACTGGAATTGCATTGAAAGCATAGGAAAAGAGGCAGAACGTCCACAATGATGCACTTGGCCAAAAAGGGCGTATGCGTTTTTTCCTGAATATATTCAGGAAAAAACGCATACGCCCTTTTTGGCCAACCAAGCAAGCTTGCAAAGGAAATCTGCACTACAATGAAGTCTCACTTCCCCCCGGTCAAAAGGGCCATCTGAAAAAAGTGTAAAATCCAGAAAGGCAGGACAGGCCATGGAGAACTGGGAGCCTTGTTATGCTGATGGGCGGGATGTAAATTGCCAACAACCACTCGGGAGAAGTGTATGGTGTTTCCTGAAACATCTAAAAACCAAAGCAACAGAACCTAGGGCACTTCCACTTATGGTCCTATAGCTTAGGGAAATTAAAATCAAAAAGACACAGCCACCCCAACGTTTGGATCGGCTCTGTTTACAAGAACCTCGTTTACAGTACAAGTTCAACATCGCAGAAAGTGAAAAATGGATAAAGAACTTGTGGTATTTACTTACAAAGCAATATCACTCAGCAATGAAATCTGTGTCATCAGGCCCTTAGCAGCACAATGAGTGGATTCAGGTATGATGATTCTAACTGAAATAAGTCACACAGAAAAAGAAACATCATAAGATATCAGTAATACACGGAATGTAAAGTTGGCTACAGAGGAACTGAATTACAGAACAGAACAGGGTCTCAAATTGAGAAAACCAACTTATGCTTGCTTAAGGGTAAAGGTGAGTTGGGGTGCTGCATAAAACCAGAGATTGAAATGAGCACAGATAAAGTTCCTTAAGCCAAATATGGAATAGACAAGAGCTACTCCTTGCTCAACGAAATGGACTCAACACCCCATATTAAACGCCTAAGAATGTACCTGACTAGTAAGTATCTTAAAACCTATGGATTGCTATGTCTCCGAAAGAGAATCAAGCATGTGTACAGGGGCATAAACGCAGCAGTGATAGGATTGGAGAGGTTCGGTGAGCAAATGAAGACCCTTTGAAGTCATATTGCATGGTACCCATTCCACGGGTTTCAACTACCCAGGTTTAAGGTATCCTTCCTTCAGCTAAAACATGCATGTGGAAACTAGAGTATGATCAACCATGTGATCGGGAGACGTGTTCAAATATGTCCCAGTTTTCGTACCCTGGTACTCGGGTGCAACATTCCAGACGCTTTACTAACACTCTCCCGACTTGGAGAGTCAGTCCCTTTAAACTCCTGTTTGGCCCAGTTTGCAATTTCTGCAGAAGATGAACGGGAATAGCGAGAACCAATGAGAGGCTAGCTGGAGGTGTCTGGACGGGCAAATTTAACTCTCATTTCCCACCAGGAAGAGGAATTAACCAAAGGCTCAGCGTGCCGTACCGGAACCAGATTAGGGCCTGAAGCCATCCTGCGGTGTTGCGGCCAACTCAAAAGAAAGCGAGTTGAAGAAAGGAGCTCAGGGGCACTGTAATTCACAAACCTGCAGAGTTATAAATGACAGCTATCGTCCAAAAATAGACTGAAGTAAGGCTGCCAAGAGGACTTGACAGCGGGGCAGAATTGCAGGAAACCGATTTCAGGAGGTAGACTGGAATTGCATTGAAAGCATAGGAAAAGAGGCAGAACGTCCAAAATGATGCACTTGGCCAAAAAGGGCGTATGCGTTTTTTCCTGAATATATTCAGGAAAAAACGCATACGCCCTTTTTGGCCAACCAAGCAAGCTTGCAAAGGAAATCTGCACTAAAATGAAGTCTCACTTCTCCCTGGTCAAAAGGGCCATCTGAAAAAAGTGTAAAATCCAGAAAGACAGGACAGGCCATGGAGAACTGGGAGCCTTGTTATGCTGATGGGCGGGATGTAAATTGCCAACAGACACTCGGGAGAAGTGTATGGTGTTTCCTTAAACATCTAAGAAACAAAGCAACAGAGCCTAGGGCACTGCCACTTATGGTCCTATAGCTTAGGGAAATTAAAATCAAAAAGACACAGCCACCCCAAAGTTTGGAACGGCTCTGTTTACAAGAACCTCGTTTACAGTACAAGTTCAACATCGCAGAAAGTGAAAAATGGATAAAGAAGTTGTGGTATTTACTTACAAAGCAATATCACTCAGCAATGAAATCTGTGTCATCAGGCCCTTTGCAGCACAATGAGTGGATTCAGGTATGATGATTCTAACTGAAATAAGTCACACAGAAAAAGAAACATCATAAGATATCACTAATACACGGATTGTAAACTTGGCTACACAGGAACTGAATGACAGAACAGAACAGGTTCTCAAATTTAGAAAACCAACTTATGCTTGCTTAAGGGGAAATGTGAGTTGGATTGCTGCATAAAACCAGAGATTGAAATGAGCACAGATAAAGTTCCTTAAGCCAAATATGGAATAGACAAGAGCTACTCCTTGCTCAACGAAATGGACTCAAAACCGCATATTAAACGCCTAAGAATGTACCTGACTAGTAAGTATCTTAAAACCTATGGATTGCTATGTCTCCGAAAGAGAATCAAGCATGTGTACAGGGGCATAAATGCAGCAGTGATAGGATTGGAGAGGTTCGGTGAGCAAATGAAGACCCTTTGAAGTCATATTGCATGGTACCCATTCCACGGGTTTCAACTACCCAGGTTTAAGGTATTCTTCCTTCAGCTAAAACATGCATGTGGAACCTAGAGTATGATCAACCATGTGATCGGGAGACGTGTTCAAATATGTCTCAGTTTTCGTACCCTGGTCCTTGGGTGCAACATTCCAGACGCTTTACTAACACTCTCCCGACTTGGAGAGTCAGTCCCTTTAACCTCCTGTTTGGCCCAGTTTGCAATTTCTGCGGAAGATGAACAGGAATAGCGAGAACCAATGAGAGACTAGCTGGAGGTGTCTGGACGGGCAAATTTAACTCTCATTTCCCACCAGGAAGAGGAAATAACCAAAGGCTCAGCGTTGCGTACCAGAATCAGATTAGGGCCTGAAGCCATCCTGCGGTGTTGCGGCCAGCTCAAAAGAAAGCGAGTTGAAGAAAGGAGCTCAGGGGCCCTGTAATTCACAAACCTGCAGAGTTATAAATGACAGCTATCATCCAAAAATAGACTGAAGTAAGGCTGCCAAGAGGACTTGAAAGCGGGGCAGAATTGCAGGAAACCGATTTCAGGAGGTAGACTGGAATTGCATTGAAAGCATAGGAAAAGAGGCAGAACGTCCACAATGATGCACTTGGCCAAAAAGGGCGTATGCGTTTTTTCCTGAATATATTCAGGAAAAAACGCATACGCCCTTTTTGGCCAACCAAGCAAGCTTGCAAAGGAAATCTGCACTACAATGAAGTCTCACTTCCCCCCGGTCAAAAGGGCCATCTGAAAAAAGTGTAAAATCCAGAAAGGCAGGACAGGCCATGGAGAACTGGGAGCCTTGTTATGCTGATGGGCGGGATGTAAATTGCCAACAACCACTCAGGAGAAGTGTATGGTGTTTCCTGAAACATCTAAAAAACAAAGCAACAGAGCTTAGGGCACTGCCACTTATGGTCCTATAGCTTAGGGAAATTAAAATCAAAAAGACACAGCCACCCCAATGTTTGGAACGGCTCTGTTTACAAGAACCTCGTTTACAGTACAAGTTCAACATCGCAGAAAGTGAAAAATGGATAAAGAAGTTGTGGTACTTACGTACAATGCAGTATCACTCAGCAATGAAATCTATGTCATCAGGCCCGTAGCAGCATAATGACTGGATTCAGGTACGATGATTCTAACTGAAATAAGTCACACAGAAAAAGAAACATCATAAGATATCACTAATACACGGAATGTAAACTTGGCTACACAGGAACTGCATTCCAAAACAGAACAGGGTCTCAAATTTAGAAAACCAACTTATGCTTGCTTAAGGGGAAAGGTGAGTTGGGGTGCTGCATAAAACCAGAGATTGAAATGAGCACAGATAAAGTTCCTTAAGCCAAATATGGAATAGACAAGAGCTACTCCTTGCTCAACGAAATGGACTCAAAACCCCATATTAAACCCCTAAGAATGTACCTGACTAGGAAGTATCTTAAAACCTATGGATTGCTATGTCTCCAAAAGAGAATCAAGCGTGTGTACAGGGGAATAAACGCAGCAGTGATAGGACTGGAGAGGTTCGGTGAGCAAATGAAGACCCTTTGAAGTCATATTGCATGGTACCCATTACACGGGTCTCAACACTCCAGGTTTAAGGTATTCTTCCTTCAGCTAAAACATGCATGTGGAACCCAGAGTATGATCAACCATGTGAACGGGAGACGTGTTCAAATATGTCTCAGATTTCCTCCCCTGGTACTCGGGTGCAGCATTCCAGACGCTTTACTAACACTCTCCCGACTTGGAGAGTCAGTCCCTTTAACCTCCTGTTTGGCCCAGTTTGCAATTTCTGCGGAAGATGAACAGGAATAGCGAGAACCAATGAGAGGCTAGCTGGAGGTGTCTGGACGGGCAAATTTAACTCTCATTTCCCACCAGGAAGAGGAATTAACCAAAGGCTCAGCATGCCGTGCCGGAACCAGATTAGGGCCTGAAGCCATCCTGCGGTGTTGCGGCCAGGTCACAAGAAAGCGAGTTGAAGAAAGGAGCTCAGGGGCACTGTAATTCACAAACCTGCAGAGTTATAAATGACAGCTATCGTCCAAAAATAGACTGAAGTAAGGCTGCCAAGAGGACTTGAAAGCGGGGCAGAATTGCAGGAAACCGATTTCAGGAGGTAGACTGGAATTGCATTGAAAGCATAGGAAAAGAGGCAGAACGTCCACAATGATGCACTTGGCCAAAAAGGGCGTATGCGTTTTTTCCTGAATATATTCAGGAAAAAACGCATACGCCCTTTTTGGCCAACCAAGCAAGCTTGCAAAGGAAATCTGCACTACAATCAAGTCTCACTTCCCCCCGGTCAAAAGGGCCATCAGAAAAAAGTGTAAAATCCAGAAATGCAACAGGCCATGGAGAACTGGGAGCCTTGTTATGCTGATGGGCGGGATGTAAATTGCCAACAGACACTCGGGAGAAGTGTATGGTGTTTCCTGAAACATCTAAAAAACAAAGCAACAGAGCCTAGGGCACTTCCACTTATGGTCCTATAGCTTAGGGAAATTAAAATCAAAAAGACACAGCCACCCCAAAGTTTGGAACAGCTCTGTTTACAAGAACCTCGTTTACAGTACAAGTTCAACATCGCAGAAAGTGAAAAATGGATAAAGAAGTTTTGGTATTCACTTACAAAGCAATATCACTCAGCAATGAAATCTATGTCATCAGGCCCTTAGCAGCACAATGAGTGGATTCAGGTACGATGATTCTAACTGAAATAAGTCACACAGAAAAAGAAACATCATAAGATATCACTAATACACGGAATGTAAACTTGGCTACACAGGAACTGAATTACAGAACAGAACAGGGTCTCAAATTTAGAAAACCAACTTATGCTTGCTTAAGGGTAAAGGTGAGTTGGGGTGCTGCATAAAACCAGAGATTGAAATGAGCACAGATAAAGTTCCTTAAGCCAAATATGGAATAGACAAGAGCTACTCCTTGCTCAACGAAATGGACTCAACACCGCATATTAAACGCCTAAGAATGTACCTGACTAGTAAGTATCTTAAAACCTATGGATTGCTATGTCTCCGAAAGAGAATCAAGCATGTGTACAGATACATAAACGCAGCAGTGATAGGATTGGAGAGGTTCGGTGAGCAAATGAAGACCCTTTGAAGTCATATTGCATGGTACCCATTCCACGGGTTTCAAATACACAGGTTTAAGGTATTCTTCCTTCAGCTAAAACATGCATGTGGAACCCAAGTATGATCAACCATGTGAACGGGAGACGTGTTCAAATATGTCTCAGTTTTCCTCCCCTGGTACGCGGGTGCAAAATTCCAGACGCTTTACTAACACTCTCCCCACTTGGAGAGTCAGTCCCTTTAACTTCCTGTTTGGCCCAGTTTGCAATTTCTGTGGAAGATGAACAGGAATAGCGAAAACCAATGAGAGACTAGCTGGAGGTGTCTGGACGGGCAAATTTAACTCTCATTTCCCACCAGGAAGAGGAATTAACCAAAGGCTCAGCGTGCCGTACCGGAACCAGATTAGGGCCTGAAGCCATCCTGCGGTGTTGCGGCCAACTCAAAAGAAAGCGAGTTGAAGAAAGGAGCTCAGGGGCACTGTAATTCACAAACCTGCAGAGTTATAAATGACAGCTATCGTCCAAAAATAGACTGAAGTAAGGCTGCCAAGAGGACTTGAAAGCGGGGCAGAATTGCAGGAAACCGATTTCAGGAGGTAGACTGGAATTGCATTGAAAGCATAGGAAAAGAGGCAGAACGTCCACAATGATGCACTTGGCCAAAAAGTGCGTATGCGTTTTTTCCTGAATATATTCAGGAAAAAACGCATACGCCCTTTTTGGCCAACCAAGCAAGCTTGCAAAGGAAATCTGCACTACAATGGAGTCTCACTTCCCCCTGGTCAAAAGGGACATCTGAAAAAAGTGTAAAATCCAGAAAGGCAGGACAGGCCATGGAGAACTGGGAGCCTTGTTATGCTGATGGGCGGGATGTAAATTGCCAGCAACCACTCGGGAGAAGTGTATGGTGTTTCCTGAAACATCTAAAAAACAAAGCAACAGAGCTTAGGGCACTGCCACTTATGGTCCTATAGCTTAGGGAAATTAAAATCAAAAAGACACAGCCACCCCAAAGTTTGGAACGGCTCTGTTTACAAGAACCTCGTTTACAGTACAAGTTCAACATCGCAGAAAGTGAAAAATGGATAAAGAAGTTGTGGTATTTACTTACAAAGCAATATCACTCAGCAATGAAATCTATGTCATCAGGCCCTTAGCAGCACAATGAGTGGATTCAGGTATGATGATTGTAACTGAAATAAGTCACACAGAAAAAGAAACATCATAAGATATCAGTAATACACGGATTGTAAACTTGGCTACACAGGAACTGAATTACAGAACAGAACAGGGTCTCAAATTTAGAAAACCAACTTATGCTTGCTGAAGGGGAAAGGTGAGTTGGGGTGCTGCATAAAACCAGAGATTGAAATGAGCACAGATAAAGTTCCTTAAGCCAAATATGGAATAGACAAGAGCTACTCCTTGCTCAACGAAATGGACTCAACACCCCATATTAAACGCCTAAGAATGAACCTGACTAGTAAGTATCTTAAAACCTATGGATTGCTATGTCTCCGAAAGAGAATCAAGCATGTGTACAGGGGCATAAACGCAGCAGTGATAGGATTGGAGAGGTTCGTGAGCAAATGAAGACCCTTTGAAGTCATATTGCATGGTACCCATTCCACGGGTTTCAACTACCCAGGTTTTAGGTATTCTTCCTCTAGCTAAAACACGCATGTGGAACCCAGAGTATGATCAACCATGTGATCGGGAGACGTGTTCAAATATGTCTCAGTTTTCGTACCCTGGTACTCGGGTGCAACATTCCAGACGCTTTACTAACACTCTCCCCACTTGGAGAGTCAGTCCCTTTAACCTCCTGTTTGGCCCAGTTTGCAATTTCTGCGGAAGATGAACAGGAATAGCGAGAACCAATGAGAGACTAGCTGGAGGTGTCTGGACAGGCAAATTTAACTCTCATTTCCCACCAGGAAGAGGAAATAACCAAAGGCTCAGCGTGTCGTGCCGGAACCAGATTAGGGCCTGAAGCCATCCTGCGGTGTTGCGGCCAGGTCACAAGAAAGCAAGTTGAAGAAAGGAGCTCAGGGGCACTGTAATTCACAAACCTGCAGAGTTATAAATGACAGCTATCGTCCAAAAATAGACTGAAGTAAGGCTGCCAAGAGGACTTGAAAGCGGGGCAGAATTGCAGGAAACCGATTTCAGGAGGTAGACTGGAATTGCATTGAAAGCATAGGAAAAGAGGCAGAACGTCCACAATGATGCACTTGGCCAAAAAGGGCGTATGCGTTTTTTCCTGAATATATTCAGGAAAAAACGCATACGTCCTTTTTGGCCAACCAAGCAAGCTTGCAAAGGAAATCTGCACTACAATGAAGTCTCACTTCCCCCCGGTCAAAAGGGCCATCTGAAAAAAGTGTAAAATCCAGAAAGGCAGGACAGGCCATGGAGAACTGGGAGCCTTGTTATGCTGATGGGCGCGATGTACATTGCCAACAGACACTTGGGAGAAGTGTATGGTGTTTCCTGAAACATCTAAAAAACAAAGCAACAGAGCCTAGGGCACTTCCACTTATGGTCCTATAGCTTAGGGAAATTAAAATCAAAAACACACAGCCACCCCAAAGTTTGGAACGCCTCCGTTTACAAGAACCTCGTTTACAGTACAAGTTCAATATCACAGAAAGTGAAAAATGGATAAAGAAGTTGTGGTACTTACGTACAATGCAGTATCACTCAGCAATGAAATCTATGTCATCAGGTCCGTAGCAGCATAATGAGTGGATTCAGGTACGATGATTCTAACTGAAATAAGTCACACAGAAAAAGAAACATCATAAGATATCACTAATACACGGAATGTAAACTTGGCTACACAGGAACTGCATTCCAAAACAGAACAGGGTCTCAAATTTAGAAAACCAACTTATGCTTGCTTAAGGGGAAAGGTGAGTTGGGGTGCTGCATAAAACCAGAGATTGAAATGAGCACAGATAAAGTTCCTTAAGCCAAATATGGAATAGACAAGAGCTACTCCTTGCTCAACGAAATGGACTCAACACCCCATATTAAACGCCTAAGAATGTACCTGACTAGTAAGTATCTTAAAACCTATGGATTGCTATGTCTCCAAAAGAGAATCAAGCGTGTGTACAGGGGCATAAACGCAGCAGTGATAGGATTGGAGAGGTTCGGTGAGCAAATGAAGACCCTTTGAAGTCATATTGCATGGTACCCATTCCACGGGTCTCAACTCTCCAGGTGTAAGGTATTCTTCCTTCAGCGAAAACATGCATGTGGAACCCAGAGTATGATCAACCATGTGAACGGGAGAAGTGTTCAATATGTCTCAGTTTTCCTCCCCTTTTACTCGGGTGCAACATTCCACACGCTTTACTAACACTCTCCCGACTTGGAGAGTCAGTCCCTTTAACCTCCTGTTTGGCCCAGATTGCAATTTCTGCGGAAGATGAACAGGAATAGCGAGAACCAATGAGAGGCTAGCTAGAGGTGTCTGGACGGGCAAATTTAACTCTCATTTCCCACCAGGAAGAGGAATTAACCAAAGGCTCAGCGTGCCGTGCCGGAACCAGATTAGGGCCTGAAGCCATCCTGCGGTGTTGCGGCCAGCTCAAAAGAAAGCGAGTTGAAGAAAGGAGCTCAGGGGCACTGTAATTCACAAACCTGCAGAGTTACAAATGACAGCTATCGTCCAAAAATAGACTGAAGTAAGGCTGCCAAGAGGACTTGAAAGCGGGGCAGAATTGCAGGAAACCGATTTCAGGAGGTAGACTGGAATTGCATTGAAAGCATAGGAAAAGAGGCAGAACGTCCACAATGATGCACTTGGCCAAAAAGGGCGTATGCATTTTTTCCTGAATATATTCAGGAAAAAACGCATAAGCCCTTTTTGGCCAACCAAGCAAGCTTGCAAAGGAAATCTGCACTACAATCAAGTCTCACTTACCCCCGGTCAAAAGGGCCATCTGAAAAAAGTGTAAAATCCAGAAAGGCAGGACAGGCCATGGAGAAATGGGAGCCTTGTTATGCTGATGGGCGGGATGTAAATTGCCAACAGACACTCAGAAGAAGTGTATGGTGTTTCCTGAAACATCTAAAAAACAAAGCAACAGAACCTAGGGCACTGCCACTTATGGTCCTATAGCTTAGGGAAATTAAAATCAAAAAGACACAGCCACCCCAAAGTTTGGGACGCCTCTGTTTACAAGAACCTCGTTTACAGTACAAGTTCAACATCGCAGAAAGTGAAAAATGGATAAAGAAGTTGTGGTATTTACTTACAAAGCAATATCACTCAGCAATGAATTCTATGTCATCAGGCCATTAGCATCACAATGAGTGGATTCAGGTATGATGATTCTAACTGAAATAAGTCACAGAGAAAAAGAAACATCATAAGATATCAGTAATACACGGAATGTAAACTTGGCTACACAGGAACTGAATTACAGAACAGAACAGGGTCTCAAATTTAGAAAACCAACTTATGCTTGCTTAAGGGGAAAGGTGAGTTGGGGTGCTGCATAAAACCAGAGATTGAAATGAGCACAGATAAAGTTCCTTAAGCCAAATATGGAATAGACAAGAGCTACTCCTTGCTCAACGAAATGGACTCAAAACCCCATATTAAACCCCTAAGAATGTACCTGACTAGGAAGTATCTTAAAACCTATGGATTGCTATGTCTCCAAAAGAGAATCAAGCGTGTGTACAGGGGAATAAACGCAGCAGTGATAGGACTGGAGAGGTTCGTTGAGCAAATGAAGACCCTTTGAAGTCATATTGCATGGTACCCATTACACGGGTCTCAACACTCCAGGTTTAAGGTATTCTTCCTTCAGCTAAAACATGCATGTGGAACCCAGAGTATGATCAACCATGTGAACGGGAGACGTGTTCAAATATGTCTCAGATTTCCTCCCCTGGTACTCGGGTGCAGCATTCTAGACGCTTTACTAACACGCTCCCGACTTGGAGAGTCAGTCCCTTTAACCTCCTGTTTGGCCCAGTTTGCAATTTCTGCGGAAGATGAACAGGAATAGCGAGAACCAATGAGAGGCTAGCTGGAGGTGTCTGGACGGGCAAATTTAACTCTCATTTCCCACCAGGAAGAGGAATTAACCAAAGGCTCAGCATGCCGTGCCGGAACCAGATTAGCACCTGAAGCCATCCTGCGGTGTTGCGGCCAGGTCACAAGAAAGCGAGTTGAAGAAAGGAGCTCAGGGGCACTGTAATTCACAAACCTGCAGAGTTATAAATGACAGCTATCGTCCAAAAATAGACTGAAGTAAGGCTGCCAAGAGGACTTGAAAGCAGGGCAGAATTGCAGGAAACCGATTTCAGGAGGTAGACTGGAATTGCATTGAAAGCATAGGAAAAGAGGCAGAACGTCCACAATGATGCACTTGGCCAAAAAGGGCGTATGCGTTTTTTCCTGAATATATTCAGGAAAAAACGCATATGCCCTTTTTGGCCAACCAAGCAAGCTTGCAAAGGAAATCTGCACTACAATGAAGTCTCACTTCCCCCCGGTCAAAAGGGCCATCTGAAAAAAGTGTAAAATCCAGAAAGGCAACAGGCCATGGAGAACTGGGAGCCTTGTTATGCTGATGGGCGGGATGTAAATTGCCAACAGACACTCGGGAGAAATGTATGGTGTTTCCTGAAACATCTAAAAAACAAAGCAACAGAGCCTAGGGCACTTCCACTTATGGTCCTATAGATTAGGGAAATTAAAATCAAAAAGACACAGCCACCCCAAAGTTTGGAACAGCTCTGTTTACAAGAACCTCGTTTACAGTACAAGTTCAACATCGCAGAAAGTGAAAAATGGATAAAGAAGTTGTGGTATTCACTTACAAAGCAATATCACTCAGCAATGAAATCTATGTCATCAGGCCCTTAGCAGCACAATGAGTGGATTCAGGTACGATGATTCTAACTGAAATAAGTCACACAGAAAAAGAAACATCATAAGATATCACTAATACACGGAATGTAAACTTGGCTACACAGGAACTGAATTACAGAACAGAACAGGGTCTCAAATTTAGAAAACCAACTTATGCTTGCTTAAGGGGAAAGGTGAGTTGGGGTGCTGCATAAAACCAGAGATTGAAATGAGCACAGATAAAGTTCCTTAAGCCAAATATGGAATAGACAAGAGCTACTCCTTGCTCAACGAAATGGACTCAACACCCCATATTAAACGCCTAAGAATGTTCCTGACTAGTAAGTATCTTAAAACCTATGGATTGCTATGTCTCCAAAAGAGAATCAAGCATGTGTACAGGGGCATAAACGCAGCAGTGATAGGATTGGAGAGGTTCGGTGAGCAAATGAAGACCCTTTGAAGTCATATTGCATGGTACCCATTCCAAGGGTTTCAACTACCCAGGTTTAAGGTATTCTTCCTTCAGCTAAAACATGCATGTGGAACCTAGAGTATGATCAACCATGTGATCGGGAGACGTGTTCAAATATGTCTCAGTTTTCGTACCCTGGTACTCGGGTGCAACATTCCAGACGCTTTACTAACACTCTCCCGACTTGGAGAGTCAGTCCCTTTAACCTCCTGTTTGGCCCAGTTTGCAATTTCTGCAGAAGATGAACAGGAAAAGCGAAAACCAATGAGAGACTAGCTGGAGGTGTCTGGACGGGCAAATTTAACTCTCATTTCCCACCAGGAAGAGGAATTAACCAAAGGCTCAGCATGCCGGGCCGGAACCAGATTAGGGCCTGAAGCCATCCTGCGGTGTTGCGGCCAGGTCACAAGAAAGCGAGTTGAAGAAAGGAGCTCAGGGGCACTGTAATTCACAAACCTGCAGAGTTATAAATGACAGCTATCGTCCAAAAATAGACTGAAGTAAGGCTGCCAAGAGGACTTGAAAGCGGGGCAGAATTGCAGGAAACCGATTTCAGGAGGTAGACTGGAATTGCATTGAAAGCATAGGAAAAGAGGCAGAACGTCCACAATGATGCACTTGGCCAAAAGGGCGTATGGGTTTTTTCCTGAATATATTCAGGAAAAAACGCATACGCCCTTTTTGGCCAACCAAGCAAGCTTGCAAAGGAAATCTGCACTACAATGAAGTCTCACTTCCCCCCGGTCAAAAGGGCCATCTGAAAAAAGTGTAAAATCCAGAAAGGCAGGACAGGCCATGGAGAACTGGGAGCCTTGTTATGCTGATGGGCGGGATGTAAATTGCCAACAACCACTCAGGAGAAGTGTATGGTGTTTCCTGAAACATCTAAAAAACAAAGCAACAGAGCCTAGGGCACTTCCACTTATGGTCCTATAGCTTAGGGAAATTAAAATCAAAAAGACACAGCCACCCCAAAGTTTGGAATGGCTCTGTTTACATTAACCTCGTTTACAGTACAAGTTCAACATCGCAGAAAGTGAAAAATGGATAAAGAAGTTGTGGTATTTACTTACAAAGCAATATCACTCAGCAATGAAATCTGTGTCATCAGGCCCTTAGCAGCACAATGAGTGGATTCAGGTATGATGATTCTAACTTAAGTAAGTCACACAGAAAAAGAAACATCATAAGATATCAGTAATACACGGAATGTAAACTTGGCTACACAGGAACTGAATTACAGAACAGAACAGGGTCTCAAATTTAGAAAACCAACTTATGCTTGCTTAAGGGGAAAGGTGAGTTGGGGTGCTGCATAAAACCAGAGATTGAAATGAGCACAGATAAAGTTCCTTAAGCCAAATATGGAATAGACAAGAGCTACTCCTTGCTCAACGAAATGGACTCAACACCGCATATTAAACGCCTAAGAATGTACCTGACTAGTAAGTATCTTAAAAACCTATGGATTGCTATGTCTCCGAAAGAGAATCAAGCATGTGTACAGGGGCATAAACGCAGCAGTGATAGGATTGGAGAGGTTCGGTGAGCAAATGAAGACCCTTTGAAGTCATATTGCATGGTACTCATTACACGGGTCTTAACTCTCCAGGTTTAAGGTATTCTTCCTTTAGCTAAAACATGCATGTGGAACCCAAGTATGATCAACCATGTGAACGGGAGACGTGTTCAAATATGTCTCAGTTTTCCTCCCCTGGTACTCGGGTGCAACATTCCAGACGCTTTACTAACACTCTCCCCACTAGGAGAGTCAGCGCCTTTAACCTCCTGTTTGGCCCAGTTTGCAATTTCTGCGGAAGATGAACAGGAATAGCGAGAACCAATGAGAGACTAGCTGGAGGTGTCTGGACGGGCAAATTTAACTCTCATTTCCCACCAGGAAGAGGAAATAACCAAAGGCTCAGCGTGCCGGGCCGCAACCAGATTAGGGCCTGAAGCCATCCAGCGGTGTTGCGGCCAGGTCACAAGAAAGCAACTTGAAGAAAGGAGCTCAGGGGCACTGTAATGCACAAACCTGCAGAGTTATAAATGACAGCTATCGTCCAAAAATAGACTGAAGTAAGGCTGCCAAGAGGACTTGAAAGCGGGGCAGAATTGCAGGAAACCGATTTCAGGAGGTAGACTGGAATTGCATTGAAAGCATAGGAAAAGAGGCAGAACGTCCAGAATGATGCACTTGGCCAAAAAGGGCGTATGCATTTTTTCCTGAATATATTCAGGAAAAAACGCATACGCCCTTTTTGGCCAACCAAGCAAGCTTGCAAAGGAAATCTGCACTACAATGAAGTCACACTTCCCCCCAGTCAAAAGGGCCATCTGAAAAAAGTGTAAAATCCAGAAAGGCAGGACAGGCCATGGAGAACTGGGAGCCTTGTTATGCTGATGGGCGGGATGTAAATTGCCAACAACCACTCGGGAGAAGTGTATGGTGTTTCCTGAAACATCTAAAAAACAAAGCAACAGAGCCTAGGGCACTTCCACTTATGGTCCTATAGCTTAGGGAAATTAAAATCAAAAAGACACAGCCATCCCAAAGTTTGGGATCCCTCCGTTTACAAGAACCTCGTTTACCATACAAGTTCAATATCACAGAAAGTGAAAAATGGATAAAGAACTTGTGGTACTTACGTACAATACAGTATCACTCAGCAATGAAATCTATGTCATCAGGCCCGTAGCAGCATAATGAGTGTATTCAGGTACGATGATTCTAACTGAAATAAGTCACACAGAAAAAGAAACATCATAAGATATCACTAATACACGGAATGTAAACTTGGCTACACAGGAACTGCATTCCAAAACAGAACAGGGTCTCAAATTTAGAAAACCAACTTATGCTTGCTTAAGGGGAAAGGTGAGTTGGGGTGCTGCATAAAACCAGAGATTGAAATGAGCACAGATAAAGTTCCTTAAGCCAAATATGGAATAGACAAGAGCTACTCCTTGCTCAACGAAATGGACTCAACACCCCATATTAAACGCCTAAGAATGTACCTGACTAGTAAGTATCTTAAAACCTATGGATTGCTATGTCTCCAAAAGAGAATCAAGCGTGTGTACAGGGGCATAAACGCAGCAGTGATAGGATTGGAGAGGTTCGGTGAGCAAATGAAGACCCTTTGAAGTCATATTGCATGGTACCCATTCCACGGGTCTCAACTCTCCAGGTTTAAGGTATTCTTCCTTCAGCTAAAACATGCATGTGGAACCCAGAGTATGATCAACCATGTGAACGGGAGACGTGTTCAAATATGTCTCAGTTTTCCTCCCCTGGTACTCGGGTGCAACATTCCAGACGCTTTACTAACACTCTTCCGACTTGGAGAGTCAGTCCCTTTAACCTCCTGTTTGGCCCAGTTTGCAATTTCTGCGGAAGATGAACAGGAATAGCGAGAACCAATGAGAGACTAGCTGGAGGTGTCTGGACGGGCAAATTTAACTCTCATTTCCCACCAGGAAGAGGAATTAACCAAAGGCTCAGCGTGCCGTGCCGGAACCAGATTAGGGCCTGAAGCCATCCTGCGGTGTTGCGGCCAGGTCACAAGAAAGCGAGTTGAAGAAAGGAGCTCAGGGGCACTGTAATTCACAAACCTGCAGAGTTATAAATGACAGCTATCGTCCAAAAATAGACTGAAGTAAGGCTGCCAAGAGGACTTGAAAGCAGGGCAGAATTGCAGGAAACCGATTTCAGGAGGTAGACTGGAATTGCATTGAAAGCATAGGAAAAGAGGCAGAACGTCCACAATGATGCACTTGGCCAAAAAGGGCGTATGCGTTTTTTCCTGAATATATTCAGGAAAAAACGCATACGCCCTTTTTGGCCAACCAAGCAAGCTTGCAAAGGAAATCTGCACTACAATGAAGTCTCACTTCCCCCCGGTCAAAAGGGCCATCTGAAAAAAGTGTAAAATCCAGAAAGGCAGGACAGGCCATGGAGAACTGGGAGCCTTGTTATGCTGATGGGCGGGATGTAAATTGCCAACAACCACTCGGGAGAAGTGTATGGTGTTTCCTGAAACATCTAAAAAGCAAAGCAACAGAGCCTAGGGCACTTCCACTTATGGTCCTATAGCTTAGGGAAATTAAAATCAAAAAGACACAGCCACCCCAAAGTTTGGAACGGCTCTGTTTACAAGAACCTCGTTTACAGTACAAGTTCAACATCGCGGAAAGTGAAAAATGGATAAAGAAGATGTGGTATTTACTTACAAAGCAATATCACTCAGCAATGAAATCTATGTCATCAGGCCCTTAGCAGCACAATGAGTGGATTCAGGTATGAAGATTCTAACTGAAGTAAGTCACACAGAAAAAGAAACATCATAAATATCAGTAATACACGGAATGTAAACTTGGCTACACAGGAACTGCATTCCAAACCAGAACAGGGTCTCAAATTTAGAAAACAAACTTATGCTTGCTTAAGGGAAAAGGTGAGTTGGGGTGCTGCATAAAACCAGAGATTGAAATGAGCACAGATAAAGTTCCTTAAGTCAAATATGGAATAGACAAGAGCTACTCCTTGCTCAACGAAATGGACTCAACACCGCATATTAAACGCCTAAGAATGTACCTGACTAGTAAGTATCTTAAAACCTATGGATTGCTATGTCTCCGAAAGAGAATCAAGCGTGTGTACAGGGGCATACACGCAGCAGTGATAGGATTGGAGAGGTTCGGTGAGCAAATGAAGACCCTTTGAAGTCATATTGCATGGTACCCATTCCACAGGTTTCAACTACCCAGGTTTAAGGTATTCTTCCTTCAGCTAAAACATGCATGTGGAACCTAGAGTATGATCAACCATGTGATCGGGAGATGTGTTCAAATATGTCAGTTTTCGTACCCTGGTATTCGGGTGCAACATTCCAGACGCTTTACTAACACTCTCCCGACTTGGAGAGTCAGTCCCTTTAACCTCCTGTTTGGCCCAGTTTGCAATTTCTGCGGAAGATGAACAGGAATAGCAAGAACTAATGAGAGGCTAGCTGGAGGTGTCTGGACGGGCAAATTTAACTCTCATTTCCCAACAGGAAGAGGAAATAACCAAAGGCTCAGCGTGCCGTACCGGAACCAGATTAGGGCCTGAAGCCATCCTGCGGTGTTGCGGCCACCTCAAAAGAAAGCGAATTGAAGAAAGGAGCTCAGGGGCACTGTAATTCACAAACCTGCAGAGTTATAAATGACAGCTATCGTCCAAAAATATACTGAAGTAAGGCTGCCAAGAGGACTTGAAAGCGGGGCAGAATTGCAGGAAACCGATTTCAGGAGGTAGACTGGAATTGCATTGAAAGCATAGGAAAAGAGGCAGAACGTCCACAATGATGCATTTGGCCAAAAAGGGCGTATGCGTTTTTTCCTGAATATATTCAGGAAAAAACGCATACGCCCTTTTTGGCCAACCAAGCAAGCTTGCAAAGGAAATCTGCACTACAATGAAGTCTCACTTCCCCCCGGTCAAAAGGGCCATCTGAAAAAAGTGTAAAATCCAGAAAGGCAGGACAGGCCATGGAGAACTGGGAGCCTTGTTATGCTGATGGGCGGGATGTAAATTGCCAACAGACACTCGGGAGAAGTGTATGGTGTTTCCTGAAACATCTAAAAAACAAAGCAACAGAGCCTAGGGCACTGCCACTTATGGTCCTATAGCTTAGGGAAATTAAAATCAAAAAGACACAGCCACCCCAAAGTTTGGGACGCCTCTGTTTACAAGAACCTCGTTTACAGTACAAGTTCAACATCGCAGAAAGTGAAAAATGGATAAAGAACTTGTGGTACTTACGTACAATGCAGTATCACTCAGCAATGAAATCTATGTCATCAGGCCCGTAGCAGCATAATGAGTGGATTCAGGTATGATGATTCTACTGAAATAAGTCACACAGAAAAAGAAACATCATAAGTTTTCACTAATACATGGAATGTAAACTTGGCTACACAGGAACTGAATTACAGAACAGAACAGGGTCTCAAATTTAGAAAACCAACTTATGCTTGCTTAAGGGGAAAGGTGAGTTGGGGTGCTGCATAAAACCAGAGATTGAAATGAGCACAGATAAAGTTCCTTAAGCCAAATATGGAATAGACAAGAGCTACTCCTTGCTCAACGAAATGGACTCAAAACCCCATATTAAACCCCTAAGAATGTACCTGACTAGTAAGTATCTTAAAACCTATGGATTGCTATGTCTCCAAAAGAGAATCAAGCGTGTGTACAGGGGCATAAACGCAGCAGTGATAGGATTGGAGAGGTTCGGTGAGCAAATGAAGACCCTTTGAAGTCATATTGCATGGTACCCATTCCACGGGTCTCAACTCTCCAGGTTTAAGGTATTCTTCCTTCAGCTAAAACATGCATGTGGAACCCAGAGTATGATCAACCATGTGAACGGGAAACGTGTTCAAATATGTCTCAGTTTTCGTACCCTGGTACTCGGGTGCAACATTCCAGACGCTTTACTAACACTCTCCCGACTTGGAGAGTCAGTCCCTTTAACCTCCTGTTTGGCCCAGTTTGCAATTTCGGCGGAAGATGAACAGGAATAACGAGAACCAATGAGAGGCTAGTTGGAGGTGTCTGGACGGGCAAATTTAACTCTCATTTCCCACCTGGAAGAGGAATTAACCAAAGGCTCGGCGTGCCGTACCGGAACCAGATTAGGGCCTGAAGCCATCCTGCGGTGTTGCGGCCAGCTCAAAAGAAAGCGAGTTGAAGAAAGGAGCTCAGGGGCACTGTAATTCACAAACCTGCAGAGTTATAAATGACAGCTATCGTCCAAAAATAGACTGAAGTAAGGCTGCCAAGAGGACTTGAAAGCGGGGCAGAATTGCAGGAAACCGATTTCAGGAGGTAGACTGGAATTGCATTGAAAGCATAGGAAAAGAGGCAGAACGTCCACAATGATGCATTTGGCCAAAAAGGGCGTATGAGTTTTTTCCTGAATATATTCAGGAAAAAACGCATACGCCCTTTTTGGCCAACCAAGCAAGCTTGCAAAGGAAATCTGCACTACAATGAAGTCTCACTTCCCCCCGGTCAAAAGGGCCATCTGAAAAAAGTGTAAAATCCAGAAAGGCAGGACAGGCCATGGAGAACTGGGAGCCTTGTTATGCTGATGGGCGGGATGTAAATTGCCAACAACAACTCGGGAGAAGTGTATGGTGTTTCCTGAAACATCTAAAAAACAAAGCAACAGAGCCTAGGGCACTGCCACTTATGGTCCTATAGCTTAGGGAAATTAAAATCAAAAAGACACAGCCACCCCAAAGTTTGGGATGCCTCTGTTTACAAGAACCTCGTTTACAGTACAAGTTCAACATTGCAGAAAGTGAAAAATGGATAAAGAACTTGTGGTACTTACGTACAATGCAGTATCACTCAGCAATGAAATCTATGTCATCAGGCCCGTAGCAGCATAATGAGTGGATTCAGGTATGATGATTCTAACTGAAATAATTCACACAGAAAAAGAAACATCATAAGTTATCACTAATACACGGAATGTAAACTTGGCTACACAGGAACTGAATTACAGAACAGAACAGGGTCTCAAATTTAGAAAACCAACTTATGCTTGCTTAAGGGTAAAGGTGAGTTGGGGTGCTGCATAAAACCAGAGATTGAAATGAGCACAGATAAAGTTCCTTAAGCCAAATATGGAATAGACAAGAGCTACTCCTTGCTCAAGGAAATGGACTCAAAACCCCATATTAAACCCCTAAGAATGTACCTGACTAGTAAGTATCTTAAAACCTATGGATTGCTATGTCTCCAAAAGAGAATCAAGCGTGTGTACAGGGGAATAAACGCAGCAGTGATAGGATTGGAGAGGTTCGGTGAGCAAATGAAGACCCTTTGAAGTCATATTGCATGGTACCCATTACACGGGTCTCAACTCTCCAGGTTTAAGGTATTCTTCCTTCAGCTAAAACATGCATGTGGAACCCAGAGTATGATCAACCATGTGAACGGGAGACGTGTTCAAATATGTCTCAGTTTTCCTCCCCTGGTACTCGGGTGCAACATTCCAGACGCTTTACTAACACTCTCCCGACTTGGAGAGTCAGTCCCTTTAACCTCCTGTTTGGCCCAGTTTGCAATTTCTGCGGAAGATGAACAGGAATAGCGAGAACCAATGAGAGGCTACTTGGAGGTGTCTGGACGGGCAAATTTAACTCTCATTTCCCACCAGGAAGAGGAAATAACCAAAGGCTCAGCGTGCCGTGCCGGAACCAGATTAGGGCCTGAAGCCATCCTGCGGTGTTGCGGCCAGGTCACAAGAAAGCGAGTTGAAGAAAGGAGCTCAGGGGCACTGTAATTCACAAACCTGCAGAGTTATAAATGACAGCTATCGTCCAAAAATAGACTGAAGTAAGGCTGCCAAGAGGACTTGAAAGCGGGGCAGAATTGCAGGAAACCGATTTCAGGAGGTAGACTGGAATTGCATTGAAAGCATAGGAAAAGAGGCAGAACGTCCACAATGATGCACTTGGCCAAAAAGGGCGTATGCGTTTTTTCCTAAATATATTCAGGAAAAAACGCATACGCCCTTTTTGGCCAACCAAGCAAGCTTGCAAAGGAAATCTGCACTACAATGAAGTCTCACTTCCCCCCGGTCAAAAGGGCCATCTGAAAAAAGTGTAAAATCCAGAAAGGCAGGACAGGCCATGGAGAACTGGGAGCCTTGTTATGCTGATGGGCGGGATGTAAATTGCCAACAACCACTCGGGAGAAGTGTATGGTGTTTCCTGAAACATCTAAAAAACAAAGCAACAGAACCTAGGGCACTTCCACTTATGGTCCTATAGCTTAGGGAAATTAAAATCAAAAAGACACAGCCACCCCAAAGTTTCGAACGGCTCTGTTTACAAGAACCTCGTTTACAGTACAAGTTCAACATCGCAGAAAGTGAAAAATGGATAAAGAATTTGTGGTATTTACTTACAAAGCAATATCACTCAGCAATGAAATCTGTGTCATCAGGCCCTTAGCAGCACAATGAGTGGATTCAGGTATGATGATTCTAACTGAAATAAGTCACACAGAAAAAGAAACATCATAAGATGTCAGTAATACACGGAATGGAAACTTGGCTACACAGGAACTGAATTACAGAACAGAACAGGGTCTCAAATTTAGAAAACCAACTTATGCTTGCTTAAGGGTAAAGGTGAGTTGGGGTGCTGCATAAAACCAGAGATTGAAATGAGCACAGATAAAGTTCCTTAAGTCAAATATGGAATAGACAAGAGCTACTCCTTGCTCAACGAAATGGACTCAACACCGCATATTAAACGCCTAAGAATGTACCTGACTAGTAAGTATCTTAAAACCTATGGATTGCTATGTCTCCGAAAGAGAATCAAGCATGTGTACAGGGGCATAAACGCAGCAGTGATAGGATTGGAGAGGTTCGGTGAGCAAATGAAGACCATTTGAAGTCACATTGCATGGTACCCATTACACGGGTCTCAACTCTCCAGGTTTAAGGTATTCTTCCTTCAGCTAAAACATGCATGTGGAACCCAAGTATGATCAACCATGTGAACGGGAGACGTGTTCAAATATGTCTCAGTTTTCCTCCCCTGGTATTCGGGTGCAACATTCCAGACGCTTTACTAACACTCTCCCCACTTGGAGAGTCAGTCCCTTTAACCTCCTGTTTGGCCCAGTTTGCAATTTCTGCGGAAGATGAACAGGAATAGCGAGAACCAATGAGAGACTAGCTGGAGGTGTCTGGACGGGCAAATTTAACTCTCATTTCCCACCAGGAAGAGGAAATAACCAAAGGCTCAGCGTGCCGTGCCGGAACCAGATTAGGGCCTGAAGCCATCCTGCGGTGTTGCGGCCAGGTCACAAGAAAGCGAGTTGAAGAAAGGAGCTCAGGGGCACTGTAATTCACAAACCTGCAGAGTTATAAATGACAGCTATCGTCCAAAAATAGACTGAAGTAAGGCTGCCAAGAGGACTTGAAAGCGGGGCAGAATTGCAGGAAACCGATTTCAGGAGGTAGACTGGAATTGCATTGAAAGCATAGGAAAAGAGGCAGAACGTCCACAATGATGCACTTGGCCAAAAAGGGCGTATGCGTTTTTTCCTAAATATATTCAGGAAAAAACGCATACGCCCTTTTTGGCCAACCAAGCAAGCTTGCAAAGGAAATCTGCACTACAATGAAGTCTCACTTCCCCCCGGTCAAAAGGGCCATCTGAAAAACGTGTAAAATCCAGAAAGGCAGGACAGGCCATGGAGAACTGGGAGCCTTGTTATGCTGATGGGCGGGATGTAAATTGCCAACAACCACTCGGGAGAAGTGTATGGTGTTTCCTGAAACATCTAAAAAACAAAGCAACAGAACCTAGGGCACTTCCACTTATGGTCCTATAGCTTAGGGAAATTAAAATCAAAAAGACACAGCCACCCCAAAGTTTGGAACGGCTCTGTTTACAAGAACCTCGTTTACAGTACAAGTTCAACATCACAGAAAGTGAAAAATGGATAAAGAAGTTGTGGTATTTACTTACAAAGCAATATCACTCAGCAATGAAATCTATGTCATCAGGCCCTTAGCAGCACAATGAGTGGATTCAGGTATGATGATTCTAACTGAAATAAGTCACACAGAAAAAGAAACATCATAAGATATCACTAATACACGGAATGTAAACTTGGCTACACAGGAAATGAGTTCCAAAACAGAACAGGGTCTCAAATTTAGAAAAGCAACTTATGCTTGCTTAAGGGTAAAGGTGAGTTGGGGTGCTGCATAAAACCAGAGATTGAAATGAGCACAGATAAAGTTCCTTAAGTCAAATATGGAATAGACAAGAGCTACTCCTTGCTCAACGAAATGGACTCAACACCCCATATTAAACGCCTAAGAATGTACCTGACTAGTAAGTATCTTAAAACCTATGGATTGCTATGTCTCCGAAAGAGAATCAAGCATGTGTACAGGGGCATAAACGCAGCAGTGATAGGATTGGAGAGGTTCGGTGAGCAAATGAAGACCCTTTGAAGTCATATTGCATGGTACCCATTCCACGGGTTTCAACTCTCCAGGTTTAAGGTATTCTTCCTTCAGCTAAAACATGCATGTGGAACCCAGAGTATGATCAACCATGTGAACGGGAGACGTGTTCAAATATGTCTCAGTTTTCCTCCCCTGGTACTCGGGTGCAACATTCCAGATGCTTTACTAACACTCTCCCGACTTGGAGAGTCAGTCCCTTTAACCTCCTGTTTGGCCCAGTTTGCAATTTCTGCGGAAGATGAACAGGAATAGCGAGAACCAATGAGAGACTAGCTGGAGGTGTCTGGACGGGCAAATTTAACTCTCATTTCCCACCAGGAAGAAGAATTAACCAAAGGCTCAACATGCCGTGCCGGAACCAGATTAGGGCCTGAAGCCATCCTGCGGTGTTGCGGCCAGGTCACAAGAAAGCGAGTTGAAGAAAGGAGCTCAGGGGCACTGTAATTCACAAACCTGCAGAGTTATAAATGACAGCTATCGTCCAAAAATAGACTGAAGTAAGGCTGCCAAGAGGACTTGAAAGCGGGGCAGAATTGCAGGAAACCGATTTCAGGAGGTAGACTGGAATTGCATTGAAAGCAGAGGAAAACAGGCAGAACGTCCACAATGATGCACTTGGCCAAAAAGGGCGTATGCGTTTTTTCCTGAATATATTCAGGAAAAAACGCATACGCACTTTTTGGCCAACCAAGCAAGCTTGCAAAGGAAATCTGCACTACAATGAAGTCTCACTTCCCCCCGGTCAAAAGGGCCATCTGAAAAAAGTGTAAAATCCAGAAAGGCAGGACAGGCCATGGAGAACTGGGAGCCTTGTTATGCTGATGGGCGGGATGTAAATTGCCAACAGACACTCGGGAGAAGTGTATGGTGTTTCCTGAAACATCTAAAAAACAAAGCAACAGAGCCTAGGGCACTGCCACTTATGGTCCTATAGCTTAGGGAAATTAAAATCAAAAAGACACAGCCACCCCAAAGTTTGGAACGGCTCTGTTTACAAGAACCTCGTTTACAGTACAAGTTCAACATCGCAGAAAGTGAAATATGGATAAAGAAGTTGTGGTATTTACTTACAAAGCAATATCACTCAGCAATGAAATCTGTGTCATCAGGCCCGTAGCAGCACAATGAGTGGATTCAGGTATGATGATTCTAACTGAAATAAGTCACACAGAAAAGAAACATCATAAGATATCAGTAATACACGGAATGTAAACTTGGCTACACAGGAACTGAATTACAGAACAGAACAGGGTCTCAAATTTAGAAAACCAACTTATGCTTGCTTAAGGGTAAAGGTGAGTTGGGGTGCTGCATAAAACCAGAGATTGAAATGAGCACAGATAAAGTTCCTTAAGCCAAATATGGAATAGACAAGAGCTACTCCTTGCTCAACGAAATGGACTCAACACCGCATATTAAACGCCTAAGAATGTACCTGACTAGTAAGTATCTTAAAACCTATGGATTGCTATGTCTCCGAAAGAGAATCAAGCATGTGTACAGGGGCATAAACGCAGCAGTGATAGGATTGGAGAGGTTCGGTGAGCAAATGAAGACCCTTTGAAGTCATATTGCATGGTACCCATTCCACGGGTTTCAACTACCCAGGTATAAGGTATTCTTCCTTCAGCTAAAACATGCATGTGGAACCTAGAGTATGATCAACCATGTGATCGGGAGACGTGTTCAAATATGTCTCAGTTTTCGTACCCTGGTACTCGGGTGCAACATTCCAGACGCTTTACTAACACTCTCCCGACTTGGAAAGTCAGTCCCTTTAACCTCCTGTTTGGCCCAGTTTGCAATTTCTGCGGAAGATGAACAGGAATAGCGAGAACCAATGAGAGGCTAGCTGGAGGTGTCTGGACGGGCAAATTTAACTCTCATTTCCCACCAGGAAGAGGAAATAACGAAAGGCTCAGCGTGCCGTGCCGGAACCAGATTAGGGCCTGAAGCCATCCTGCGGTGTTGCGGCCAGGTCACAAGAAAGCGAGTTGAAGAAAGGAGCTCAGGGGCACTGTAATTCACAAACCTGCAGAGTTATAAATGACAGCTATCGTCCAAAAATAGACTGAAGTAAGGCTGCCAAGAGGCCTTGAATGCGGGGCAGAATTGCAGGAAACCGATTTCAGGAGGTAGACTGGAATTGCATTGAAAGCATAGGAAAAGAGGCAGAACGTTCACAATGATGCACTTGGCCAAAAAGGGCGTATGCGTTTTTTCCTGAATATATTCAGGAAAAAACGCATACGCCCTTTTTGGCCAACCAAGCAAGCTTGCAAAGGAAATCTGCACTACAATGAAGTCTCACTTCCCCCCGGTCAAAAGGGCCATCTGAAAAAAGTGTAAAATCCAGAAAGGCAGGACAGGCCATGGAGAACTGGGAGCCTTGTTATGCTGATGGGCGGGATGTAAATTGCCAACAGACACTTGGGAGAAGTGTATGGGGTTTCCTGAAACATCTAAAAAACAAAGCAACAGAGCCTAGGGCACTGCCACTTATGGTCCTATAGCTTAGGGAAATTAAAATCAAAAAGACACAGCCACCCCAAAGTTTGGGACGCCTCTGTTTACAAGAACCTCGTTTACAGTACAAGTTCAACATCGCAGAAAGTGAAAAATGGATAAAGAAGTTGTGGTATTTACTTACAAAGCAATATCACTCAGCAATGAATTCTATGTCATCAGGCCCTTAGCATCACAATGAGTGGATTCAGGTATGATGATTCTAACTGAAATAAGTCACACAGAAAAAGCAACATCATAAGATATCAGTAATACACAGAATGTAAACTTGGCTACACAGGAACTGAATTACAGAACTGAACAGGGTCTCAAATTTAGAAAACCAACTTATGCTTGCTTAAGGGGAAAGGTGAGTTGGGGTGCTGCATAAAACCAGAGATTGAAATGAGCACAGATAAAGTTCCTTAAGCCAAATATGGAATAGACAAGAGCTACTCCTTGCTCAACGAAATGGACTCAAAACCCCATATTAAACCCTTAAGAATGTACCTGACTAGTAAATATCTTAAAACCTATGGATTGCTATGTCTCCAAAAGAGAATCAAGCGTGTGTACTGGGGAATAAATGCAGCAGTGATAGGATTGGAGAGGTTCGGTGAGCAAATGAAGACCCTTTCAAGTCATATTGCATGGTACCCATTCCACGGGTCTCAACTCTCCAGGTTTAAGGTATTCTTCCTTCAGCTAAAACATGCATGTGGAACCTAGAGTATGATCAACCATGTGATCGGGAGACGTGTTCAAATATGTCTCAGTTTTCGTACCCTGGTACTCGGGTGCAACATTCCAGACGCTTTACTAACACTCTCCCGACTTGGAGAGTCAGTCCCTTTAACCTCCTGTTTGGCCCAGTTTGCAATTTCTGCGGAAGATGAACAGGAATAGCGAGAACCAATGAGAGGCTAGCTGGAGGTGTCTGGACGGGCAAATTTAACTCTCATTTCCCACCAGGAAGAGGAATTAACCAAAGGCTCAGCATGCCGGGCCGGAACCAGATTAGGGCCTGAAGCCATCCTGCGGTGTTGCGGCCAGCTCAAAAGAAAGCGAGTTGAAGAAAGGAGCTCAGGGGCACTGTAATTCACAAACCTGCAGAGTTATAAATGACAGCTATCGTCCAAAAATAGACTGAAGTAAGGCTGCCAAGAGGACTTGAAAGCGGGGCAGAATTGCAGGAAACCGATTTCAGGAGGTAGACTGGAATTGCATTGAAAGCATAGGAAAAGAGGCAGAACGTCCACAATGATGCACTTGGCCAAAAAGGGCATATGCGTTTTTTCCTGAATATATTCAGGAAAAAACACATACGCCCTTTTTGGCCAACCAAGCAAGCTTGCAAAGGAAATCTGCACTACAATGAAGTCTCACTTCCCCCCGGTCAAAAGGGCCATCTGAAAAAAGTGTAAAATCCAGAAAGGCAACAGGCCATTGAGAACTGGGAGCCTTGTTATGCTGATGGGCGGGATGTAAATTGCCAACAGACACTTGGGAGAAGTGTATGGTGTTTCCTGAAACATCTAAAAAACAAAGCAACAGAGCCTAGGGCACTTCCACTTATGGTCCTATAGCTTAGGGAAATTAAAATCAAAAAGACACAGCCACCCCAAAGTTTGGAACGGCTCTGTTTACAAGAACCTCGTTTACAGTACAAGTTCAACATCGCAGAAAGTGAAAAATGGATAAAGAAGTTGTGGTATTCACTTACAAAGCAATATCACTCAGCAATGAAATCTGTGTCATCAGGCCCTTAGCATCACAATGAGTGGATTCAGTTATGATGATTCTAACTGAAATAAGTCACACAGAAAAAGAAACATCATAAGATATGAGTAACACACGGAATGTAAACTTGGCTACACAGGAACTGAATTACAGAACAGAACAGGGTCTCAAATTTAGAAAACCAACTTATGCTTGCTTAAGGGGAAAGGTGAGTTGGGGTGCTGCATAAAACCAGAGATTGAAATGAGCACAGATAAAGTTCCTTAAGCCAAATATGGAATAGACAAGAGCTACTCCTTGCTCAACGAAATGGACTCAACACCGCATATTAAACGCCTAAGAATGTACCTGACTAGTAAGTATCTTAAAACCTATGGATTGCTATGTCTTCGAAAGAGAATCAAGCATGTGTACAGGGGCATAAACGCAGCAGTGATAGGATTGGAGAGGTTCGGTGAGCAAATGAAGACCCTTTGAAGTCATATTGCATGGTACCCATTCCACGGGTTTCAACTACCCAGGTTTTAGGTATTCTTCCTTCAGCTAAAACATGCATGTGGAACCCAAGTATGATCCACCATGTGAACGGGAGACGTGTTCAAATATGTCTCAGTTTTCCTCCCCTGGTACTCGGGTGCAACATTCCAGACGCTTTACTAACACTCTCCCCACTTGGAGAGTCAGTCCCTTTAACCTCCTGTTTGGCCCAGTTTGCAATTTCTGCGGAAGATGAACAGGAATAGCGAGAACCAATGAGAGGCTAGCTGGAGGTGTCTGGACGGGCAAATTTAACTCTCATTTCCCACCAGGAAGAGGAAATAACCAAAGGCTCAGCGTGCCGTACCGGAACCAGATTAGGGCCTGAAGCCATCCTGCGGTGTTGCGGCCAGCTCAAAAGAAAGCGAGTTGAAGAAAGGAGCTCAGGGGCACTGTAATTCACAAACCTGCAGAGTTATAAATGACAGCTATCGTCCAAAAATAGACTGAAGTAAGGCTGCCAAGAGGACTTGAAAGCGGGGCAGAATTGCAGGAAACCGATTTCAGGAGGTAGACTGGAATTGCATTGAAAGCATAGGAAAAGAGGCAGAACGTCCACAATGATGCACTTGGCCAAAAAGGGCGTATGCGTTTTTTCCTGAATATATTCAGGAAAAAACGCATACGCACTTTTTGGCCAACCAAGCAAGCTTGCAAAGGAAATCTGCACTACAATGAAGTCTCACTTCCCCCCGGTCAAAAGGGCCATCTGAAAAAAGTGTAAAATCCAGAAAGGCAGGACAGGCCATGGAGAACTGGGAGCCTTGTTATGCTGATGGGCGGGATGTAAATTGCCAACAACCACTCGGGAGAAGTGTATGGTGTTTCCTGAAACATCTAAAAAACAAAGCAACAGAACCTAGGGCACTTCCACTTATGGTCCTATAGCTTATGGAAATTAAAATCAAAAAGACACAGCCACCCCAAAGTTTGGAACGGCTCTGTTTACAAGAACCTCGTTTACAGTACAAGTTCAACATCGCAGAAAGTGAGAAATGGATAAAGAAGTTGTGGTATTTACTTACAAAGCAATATCACTCAGCAATGAAATCTGTGTCATCAGGCCCTTAGCAGCACAATGAGTGGATTCAGGTATGATGATTCTAACTGAAATAAGTCACACAGAAAAAGAAACATCATAAGATATCAGTAATACACGGAATGTAAACTTGGCTACACAGGAACTGAATTACAGAACAGAACAGGGTCTCAAATTTAGAAAACCAACTTATTCTTGCTTAAGGGTAAAGGTGAGTTGGGGTGCTGCATAAAACCAGAGATTGAAATGAGCACAGATAAAGTTCCTTAAGCCAAATATGGAATAGACAAGAGCTACTCCTTGCTCAACGAAATGGACTCAACACCCCATATTAAACGCCTAAGAATGTACCTGACTAGTAAGTATCTTAAAACCTATGGATTGCTATGTCTTCGAAAGAGAATCAAGCATGTGTACAGGGGCATAAACGCAGCAGTGATAGGATTGGAGAGGTTCGGTGAGCAAATGAAGACCCTTTGAAGTCATATTGCATGGTACCCATTCCACGGGTTTCAACTACCCAGGTTTTAGGTATTCTTCCTTCAGCTAAAACATGCATGTGGAACCCAAGTATGATCAACCATGTGAACGGGAGACGTGTTCAAATATGTCTCAGTTTTCCTCCCCTGGTACTCGGGTGCAACATTCCAGACGCTTTACTAACACTCTCCCCACTTGGAGAGTCAGTCCCTTTAACCTCCTGTTTGGCCCAGTTTGCAATTTCTGCGGAAGATGAACAGGAATAGCGAGAACCAATGAGAGGCTAGCTGGAGGTGTCTGGACGGGCAAATTTAACTCTCATTTCCCACCAGGAAGAGGAAATAACCAAAGGCTCAGCGTGCCGTACTGGAAGCAGATTAGGGCCTGAAGCCATCCTGCGGTGTTGCGGCCAGGTCACAAGAAAGCGAGTTGAAGAAAGGAGCTCAGGGGCACTGTAATTCACAAACCTGCAGAGTTATAAATGACAGCTATCGTCCAAAAATAGACTGAAGTAAGGCTGCCAAGAGGACTTGAAAGCGGGGCAGAATTGCAGGAAACCGATTTCAGGAGGTAGACTGGAATTGCATTGAAAGCATAGGAAAAGAGGCAGAACGTCCACAATGATGCACTTGGCCAAAAAGGGCATATGCGTTTTTTCCTGAATATATTCAGGAAAAAACACATACGCCCTTTTTGGCCAACCAAGCAAGCTTGCAAAGGAAATCTGCACTACAATGAAGTCTCACTTCCCCCCGGTCAAAAGGGCCATCTGAAAAAAGTGTAAAATCCAGAAAGGCAGGACAGGCCATGGAGAACTGGGAGCCTTGTTATGCTGATGGGCGGGATGTAAATTGCCAACAACCACTCGGGAGAAGTGTATGGTGTTTCCTGAAACATCTAAAAAACAAAGCAACAGAGCCTAGGGCACTTCCACTTATGGTCCTATAGCTTAGGGAAATTAAAATCAAAAAGACACAGCCACCCCAAAGTTTGGAACGGCTCTGTTTACAAGAACCTCGTTTACAGTACAAGTTCAACATCGCAGAAAGTGAAAAATGGATAAAGAACTTGTGGTACTTACGTACAATGCAGTATCACTCAGCAATGAAATCTATGTCATCAGGCCCGTAGCAGCATAATGAGTAGATTCAGGTACGATGATTCTAACTGAAATAAGTCACACAGAAAAAGAAACATCATAAGATATCACTATTACACGGAATGTAAACTTGGCTACACAGGAACTGCATTCCAAAACAGAACAGGGTCTCAAATTTAGAAAACCAACTTATTCTTGCTTAAGGGGAAAGGTGAGTTGGGGTGCTGCATAAAACCAGAGATTGAAATGAGCACAGATAAAGTTCCTTAAGTCAAATATGGAATAGACAAGAGCTACTCCTTGCTCAACGAAATGGACTCAACACCGCATATTAAACGCCTAAGAATGTACCTGACTAGTAAGTATCTTAAAACCTATGGATTGCTATGTCTCCGAAAGAGAATCAAGCATGTGTACAGGGGCATAAATGCAGCAGTGATAGGATTGGAGAGGTTCGGTGAGAAAATGAAGACCCTTTGAAGTCATATTGCATGGTACCCATTACACGGGTCTTAACTCTCCAGGTTTAAGGTATTCTTCCTTCAGCTAAAACATGCATGTGGAACCCAAGTATGATCAACCATGTGAACGGGAGACGTGTTCAAATATGTCTCAGTTTTCCTCCCCTGGTACGCGGGTGCAACATTCCAGACGCTTTACTAACACTCTCCCCAGTTGGAGAGTCAGCGCCTTTAACCTCCTGTTTGGCCCAGTTTGCAATTTCTGCGGAAGATGAACAGGAATAGCGAGAACCAATGAGAGACTAGCTGGAGGTGTCTGGACGGGCAAATTTAACTCTCATTTCCCACCAGGAAAAGGAAATAACCAAAGGCTCAGCGTGCCGTGCCGGAACCAGATTAGGGCCTGAAGCCATCCTGCGGTGTTGCGGCCAGGTCACAAGAAAGCAAGTTGAAGAAAGGAGCTCAGGGGCACTGTAATGCACAAACCTGCAGAGTTATAAATGACAGCTATCGTCCAAAAATAGACTGAAGTAAGGCTGCCAAGAGGACTTGAAAGCGGGGCAGAATTGCAGGAAACCGATTTCAGGAGGTAGACTGGAATTGCATTGAAAGCATAGGAAAAGAGGCAGAACGTCCACAATGATGCACTTGGCCAAAAAGGGCATATGCGTTTTTTCCTGAATATATTCAGGAAAAAATGCATACGTCCTTTTTGGCCAACCAAGCAAGCTTGCAAAGGAAATCTGCACTACAATGAAGTCTCACTTCCCCCCGGTCAAAAGGGCCATCTGAAAAAAGTGTAAAATCCAGAAAGGCAACAGGCCATTGAGAACTGGGAGCCTTGTTATGCTGATGGGCGGGATGTAAATTGCAAACAGACACTTGGGAGAAGTGTATGGTGTTTCCTGAAACATCTAAAAAACAAAGCAACAGAGCCTAGGGCACTTCCACTTATGGTCCTATAGCTTAGGGAAATTAAAATCAAAAAGACACAGCCACCCCAAAGTTTGGAACGGCTCTGTTTACAAGAACCTCGTTTACAGTACAAGTTCAACATCGCAGAAAGTGAAAAATGGATAAAGAAGTTGTGGTATTCACTTACAAAGCAATATCACTCAGCAATGAAATCTGTGTCATCAGGCCCTTAGCATCACAATGAGTGGATTCAGTTATGATGATTCTAACTGAAATAAGTCACACAGAAAAAGAAACATCATAAGATATGAGTAACACACGGAATGTAAACTTGGCTACACAGGAACTGAATTACAGAACAGAACAGGGTCTCAAATTTAGAAAACCAACTTATGCTTGCTTAAGGGGAAAGGTGAGTTGGGGTGCTGCATAAAACCAGAGATTGAAATGAGCACAGATAAAGTTCCTTAAGCCAAATATGGAATAGACAAGAGCTACTCCTTGCTCAACGAAATGGACTCAACACCGCATATTAAACACCTAAGAATGTACCTGACAAGTAAGTATCTTAAAACCTATGGATTGCTATGTCTTCGAAAGAGAATCAAGCATGTGTACAGGGGCATAAACGCAGCAGTGATAGGATTGGAGAGGTTCGGTGAGCAAATGAAGACCCTTTGAAGTCATATTGCATGGTACCCATTCCACGGGTTTCAACTACCCAGGTTTTAGGTATTCTTCCTTCAGCTAAAACATGCATGTGGAACCCAAGTATGATCAACCATGTGAACGGGAGACGTGTTCAAATATGTCTCAGTTTTCCTCCCCTGGTACTCGGGTGCAACATTCCAGACGCTTTACTAACACTCTCCCCACTTGGAGAGTCAGTCCCTTTAACCTCCTGTTTGGCCCAGTTTGCAATTTCTGCGGAAGATGAACAGGAATAGCGAGAACCAATGAGAGGCTAGCTGGAGGTGTCTGGACGGGCAAATTTAACTCTCATTTCCCACCAGGAAGAGGAAATAACCAAAGGCTCAGCGTGCCGTACCAGAACCAGATTAGGGCCTGAATCCATCCTGCGGTGTTGCGGCCAGGTCACAAGAAAGCGAGTTGAAGAAAGGAGCCCAGGGGCACTGTAATTCACAAACCTGCAGAGTTATAAATGACAGCTATCGTCCAAAAATAGACTGCAGTAAGGCTGCCAAGAGGACTTGAAAGCGGGGCAGAATTGCAGGAAACCGATTTCAGGAGGTAGACTGGAATTGCATTGAAAGCATAGGAAAAGAGGCAGAACGTCCACAATGATGCACTTGGCCAAAAAGTGCGTATGCGTTTTTTCCTGAATATATTCAGGAAAAAACGCATACGCCCTTTTTGGCCAACCAAGCAAGCTTGCAAAGGAAATCTGCACTACAATGAAGTCTCACTTCCCCCCGGTCAAAAGGGCCATCTGAAAAAAGTGTAAAATCCAGAAAGGCAGGACAGGCCATGGAGAACTGGGAGCCTTGTTATGCTGATGGGCGGGATGTAAATTGCCAACAACCACTCGGGAGAAGTGTATGGTGTTTCCTGAAACATCTAAAAAACAAAGCAACAGAACCTAGGGCACTTCCACTTATGGTCCTATAGCTTAGGGAAATTAAAATCAAAAAGACACAGCCACCCCAAAGTTTGGAACGGCTCTCTTTACAAGAACCTCGTTTACAGTACAAGTTCAACATCGCAGAAAGTGAGAAATGGATAAAGAAGTTGTGGTATTTACTTACAAAGCAATATCACTCAGCAATGAAATCTGTGTCATCAGGCCCTTAGCAGCACAATGAGTGGATTCAGGTATGATGATTCTAACTGAAATAAGTCACACAGAAAAAGAAACATCATAAGATATCAGTAATACATGGAATGTAAACTTGGCTACACAGGAACTGAATTACAGAACAGAACAGGGTCTCAAATTTAGAAAACCAACTTATGCTTGCTTAAGGGTAAAGGTGAGTTGGGGTGCTGCATAAAACCAGAGATTGAAATGAGCACAGATAAAGTTCCTTAAGTCAAATATGGAATAGACAAGAGCTACTCCTTGCTCAACGAAATGGACTCAACACCGCATATTAAACGCCTAAGAATGTACCTGACTAGTAAGTATCTTAAAACCTATGGATTGCTATGTCTCCGAAAGAGAATCAAGCATGTGTACAGGGGCATAAACGCAGCAGTGATAGGATTGGAGAGGTTCGGTGAGCAAATGAAGACCCTTTGAAGTCATATTGCATGGTACCCATTACACGGGTCTTAACTCTCCAGGTTTAAGGTATTCTTCCTTCAGCTAAAACATGCATGTGGAACCCAAGTATGATCAACCATGTGAACGGGAGACGTGTTCAAATATGTCTCAGTTTTCCTCCCCTGGTACTCGGGTGCAACATTCCAGACGCTTTACTAACACTCTCCCCACTTGGAGAGTCAGCGCCTTTAACCTCCTGTTTGGCCCAGTTTGCAATTTCTGCGGAAGATGAACAGGAATAGCGAGAACCAATGAGAGGCTAGCTGAAGGTGTCTGGACGGGCAAATTTAACTCTCATTTCCCACCAGGAAGAGGAAATAACCAAAGGCTCAGCGTGCCGTGCCGGAACCAGATTAGGGCCTGAAGCCATCCTGCGGTGTTGCGGCCAGGTCACAAGAAAGCATGTTGAAGAAAGGAGCTCAGGGGCACTGTAATTCACAAACCTGCAGAGTTATAAATGACAGCTATCGTCCAAAAATAGACTGAAGTAAGGCTGCCAAGAGGACTTGAAAGCGGGGCAGAATTGCAGGAAACCGATTTCAGGAGGTAGACTGGAATTGCATTGAAAGCATAGGAAAAGAGGCAGAACGTCCACAATGATGCACTTGGCCAAAAAGGGCGTATGCGTTTTTTCCTGAATATATTCAGGAAAAAACGCATACGCGCTTTTTGGCCAACCAAGCAGGCTTGCAAAGGAAATCTGCACTACAATGAAGTCTCACTTCCCCCCGGTCAAAAGGGCCATCTGAAAAAAGTGTAAAATCCAGAAAGGCAGGACAGGCCATGGAGAACTGGGAGCCTTGTTATGCTGATGGGCGGGATGTAAATTGCCAACAACAACTCGGGAGAAGTGTATGGTGTTTCCTGAAACATCTAAAAAACAAAGCAACAGAGCCTAGGGCACTTCCACTTATGGTCCTATAGCTTAGGGAAATTAAAATCAAAAAGACACAGCCACCCCAAAGTTTGGAACGGCTCTGTTTACAAGAACCTCGTTTACAGTACAAGTTCAACATCGCAGAAAGTGAAAAATGGATAAAGAACTTGTGGTACTTACGTACAATGCAGTATCACTCAGCAATGAAATCTATGTCATCAGGCCCGTAGCAGCATAATGAGTAGATTCAGGTACGATGATTCTAACTGAAATAAGTCACACAGAAAAAGAAACATCATAAGATATCACTAATACACGGAATGTAAACTTGGCTACACAGGAACTGAATTCCAAAACAGAACAGGTTCTCAAATTTAGAAAACCAACTTATGCTTGCTTAAGGGGAAAGGTGAGTTGGGGTGCTGCATAAAACCAGAGATTGAAATGAGCACAGATAAAGTTCCTTAAGCCAAATATGGAATAGACAAGAGCTACTCCTTGCTCAACGAAATGGACTCAACACCCCATATTAAACGCCTAAGAATGTACCTGACTAGTAAGTATCTTAAAACCTATGGATTGCTATGTCTCCGAAAGAGAATCAAGCATGTGTACAGGGGCATAAACGCAGCAGTGATAGGATTGGAGAGGTTCGGTGTGCAAATGAAGACCCTTTGAAGTCATATTGCATGGTACCCATTCCACGGGTTTCAACTACCCAGGTTTTAGGTATTCTTCCTTCAGCTAAAACATGCATGTGGAACCCAGAGTATGATCAACCATGTGATCGGGAGACGTGTTCAAATATGTCTCAGTTTTCCTCCCCTGGTACTCGGGTGCAACATTCCAGACGCTTTACTAACACTCTCCCCACTTGGAGAGTCAGCGCCTTTAACCTCCTGTTTGGCACAGTTTGCAATTTATGCGGAAGATGAACAGGAATAGCGAGAACCAATGAGAGGCTAGCTGGAGGTGTCTGGACGGGCAAATTTAACTCTCATTTCCCAACAGGAAGAGGAAATAACCAAAGGCTCAGCGTGCCGTACCGGAACCAGATTAGGGCCTGAAGCCATCCTGCGGTGTTGCGGCCAGCTCAAAAGAAAGCGAGTTGAAGAAAGGAGCTCAGGGGCACTGTAATTCACAAACCTGCAGAGTTATAAATGACAGCTATCGTCCAAAAATAGACTGAAGTAAGGCTGCCAAGAGGACTTGAAAGCGGGGCAGAATTGCAGGAAACCGATTTCAGGAGGTAGACTGGAATTGCATTGAAAGCATAGGAAAAGAGGCAGAACATCCACAATGATGCACTTGGCCAAAAAGGGTGTATGCGTTTTTTCCTGAATATATTCAGGAAAAAACGCATACGCCCTTTTTGGCCAACCAAGCAAGCTTGCAACGGAAATCTGCACTACAATGAAGTCTCACTTCCCCCCGGTCAAAAGGGCCATCTGAAAAAAGTGTAAAATCCAGAAAGGCAGGACAGGCCATGGAGAACTGGGAGCCTTGTTATGCTGATGGGCGGGATGCAAATTGCCAACAGACACTCGGGAGAAGTGTATGGTGTTTCCTGAAACATCTAAAAAACAAAGCAACAGAGCCCAGGGCACTGCCACTTATGGTCCTATAGCTTAGGGAAATTAAAATCAAAAAGACACAGCCACCCCAAAGTTTGGAACGGCTCTGTTTACAAGAACCTCGTTTACAGTACAAGTTCAACATCGCAGAAAGTGAAAAATGGATAAAGAAGTTGTGGTATTTACTTACAAAGCAATATCACTCAGCAATGAAATCTATGTCATCAGGCCCTTAGCAGCACAATGAGTGGATTCAGGTATGATGATTCTAACTGAAATAAGTCACACAGAAAAAGAAACATCATAAGATATCAGTAATACACGGAATGTAAACTTGGCTACACAGGAACTGAATTACAGAACAGAACAGGGTCTCAAATTTAGAAAACCAACTTATGCTTGCTTAAGGGTAAAGGTGAGGTCGGGTGCTGCATAAAACCAGAGATTGAAATGAGCACAGATAAAGTTCCTTAAGTCAAATATGGAATAGACAAGAGCTACTCCTTGCTCAACGAAATGGACTCAACACCGCATATTAAACGCCTAAGAATGTACATGACTAGTAAGTATCGTAAAACCTATGGATTGCTATGTCTCCAAAAGAGAATCAAGCATGTGTACAGGGGCATAAACACAGCAGTGATAGGATTGGAGAGGTTTGGTGAGCAAACGAAGACCCTTTGAAGTCATATTGCATGGTACCCATTACACGGGTCTGAACTTTCCAGGTTTAAGGTATTCTTCCTTCAGCAAAAACATGCATGTGGAACCCAAGTATGATCAACCATGTGAACGGGAGACGTGTTCAAATATGTCTCAGTTTTCCTCCCCTGGTACTCGGGTGCAACATTCCAGACGCTTTACTAACACTCTCCCCTCTTGGAGAGTCAGCGCCTTTAACCTCCTGTTTGGCCCAGTTTGCAATTTCTGCGGAAGATGAACAGGAATAGCGAGAACCAATGAGAGGTTAGCTGGAGGTGTCTGGACGGGCAAATTTAACTCTCATTTCCCACCAGGAAGAGGAAATAAACAAAGGCTCAGCGTGCCGTACCGGAACCAGATTAGGGCCTGAAGCCATCCTGCGGTGTTGCGGCCAGCTCAAAAGAAAGCGAGTTGAAGAAAGGAGCTCAGGGGCACTGTAATTCACAAACCTACAGGGTTATAAATGACAGCTATCGTCCAAAAATAAACTGAAGTAAGGCTGCCAAGAGGACTTGAAAGCGGGGCAGAATTGCAGGAAACCGATTTCAGGAGGTAGACTGGAATTGCATTGAAAGCATAGGAAAAGAGGCAGAACGTCCACAATGATGCACTTGGCCAAAAAGGGCGTATGCGTTTTCTCCTGAATATATTCAGGAAAAAACGCATACGCCCTTTTTGGCCAACCAAGCAGGCTTGCAAAGGAAATCTGCACTACAATGAAGTCTCACTTCCCCCCGGTCGAAAGGGCCATCTGAAAAAAGTGTAAAATCCAGAAAGGCAGGACAGGCCATGGAGAACTGGGAGCCTTGTTATGCTGATGGGCGGGATGTAAATTGCCAACAACCACTCGGGAGAAGTGTATGGTGTTTCCTGAAACATCTAAAAAACAAAGCAACAGAGCCTAGGGCACTTCCACTTATGGTCCTATAGCTTAGGGAAATTAAAATCAAAAAGACACAGCCACCCCAAAGTTTGGAATGGCTCTGTTTACAAGAACCTCGTTTACAGTACAAGTTCAACATCGCAGAAAGTGAAAAATGGATAAAGAAGTTGTGGTATTTACTTACAAAGCAATATCACTCAGCAATGAAATCTATGTCATCAGGCCCTTAGCAGCACAATGAGTGGATTCAGGTATGATGATTCTAACTGAAATAAGTCACACAGAAAAAGAAACATCATAAGATATCAGTAATACACGGAATGTAAATTTGGCTACACAGGAACTGAATTACAGAACAGAACAGGGTCTCAAATTTAGAAAACCAACTTATGCTTGCTTAAGGGGAAAGGTGAGTTGGGGTGCTGCATAAAACCAGAGATTGAAATGAGCACAGATAAAGTTCCTTAAGTCAAATATGGAATAGACAAGAGCTACTCCTTGCTCAACGAAATGGACTCAACACCGCATATTAAACGCCTAAGAATGTACCTGACTAGTAAGTATCTTAAAACCTATGGATTGCTATGTCTCCGAAAGAGAATCAAGCATGTGTACAGGGGCATAAACGCAGCAGTGATAGGATTGGAGAGGTTCGGTGAGCAAATGAAGACCCTTTGAAGTCATATTGCATGGTACCCATTACACGGGTCTTAACTCTCCAGGTTTAAGGTATTCTTCCTTCAGCTAAAACATGCATGTGGAACCCAAGTATGATCAACCATGTGAACGGGAGACGTGTTCAAATATGTCTCAGTTTTCCTCCCCTGGTACTCGGGTGCAACATTCCAGACGCTTTACTAACACTCTCCCCACTTGGAGAGTCAGCGCCTTTAACCTCCTGTTTGGCCCAGTTTGCAATTTCTGCGGAAGATGAACAGGAATAGCGAGAACCAATGAGAGGCTAGCTGAAGGTGTCTGGACGGGCAAATTTAACTCTCATTTCCCACCAGGAAGAGGAAATAACCAAAGGCTCAGCGTGCCGTGCCGGAACCTGATTAGGGCCTGAAGCCATCCTGCGGTGTTGCGGCCAGGTCACAAGAAAGCATGTTGAAGAAAGGAGCTCAGGGGCACTGTAATTCACAAACCTGCAGAGTTATAAATGACAGCTATCGTCCAAAAATAGACTGAAGTAAGGCTGCCAAGAGGACTTGAAAGCGGGGCAGAATTGCAGGAAACCGATTTCAGGAGGTAGACTGGAATTGCATTGAAAGCATAGGAAAAGAGGCAGAACGTCCACAATGATGCACTTGGCCAAAAAGGGCGTATGCGTTTTTTCCTGAATATATTCAGGAAAAAACGCATACGCCCTTTTTGGCCAACCAAGCAGGCTTGCAAAGGAAATCTGCACTACAATGAAGTCTCACTTCCCCCCGGTCAAAAGGGCCATCTGAAAAAAGTGTAAAATCCAGAAAGGCAGGACAGGCCATGGAGAACTGGGAGCCTTGTTATGCTGATGGGCGGGATGTAAATTGCCAACAACAACTCGGGAGAAGTGTATGGTGTTTCCTGAAACATCTAAAAAACAAAGCAACAGAACCTAGGGCACTTCCACTTATGGTCCTATAGCTTAGGGAAATTAAAATCAAAAAGACACAGCCACCCCAAAGTTTGGAACGGCTCTGTTTACAAGAACCTCGTTTACAGTACAAGTTCAACATCGCAGAAAGTGAAAAATGGATAAAGAACTTGTGGTACTTACGTACAATGCAGTATCACTCAGCAATGAAATCTATGTCATCAGGCCCGTAGCAGCATAATGAGTAGATTCAGGTACGATGATTCTAACTGAAATAAGTCACACAGAAAAAGAAACATCATAAGTTATCAGTAATACACGGAATGTAAACTTGGCTACACAGGAACTGAATTACAGAACAGAACAGGGTCTCAAATTTAGAAAACCAACTTATGCTTGCTTAAGGGAAAAGGTGAGGTCGGGTGCTGCATAAAACCAGAGATTGAAATGAGCACAGATAAAGTTCCTTAAGTCAAATATGGAATAGACAAGAGCTACTCCTTGCTCAACGAAATGGACTCAACACCGCATATTAAACACCTAAGAATGTACCTGACTAGTAAGTATCGTAAAACCTATGGATTGCTATGTCTCCAAAAGAGAATCAAGCATGTGTACAGGGGCATAAACACAGCAGTGATAGGATTGGAGAGGTTTGGTGAGCAAATGAAGACCCTTTGAAGTCATATTGCATGGTACCCATTACACGGGTCTGAACTTTCCAGGTTTAAGGTATTCTTCCTTCAGCAAAAACATGCATGTGGAACCCAAGTATGATCAACCATGTGAACGGGAGACGTGTTCAAATATGTCTCAGTTTTCCTCCCCTGGTACTCGGGTGCAACATTATAGACGCTTTACTAACACTCTCCCCTCTTGGAGAGTCAGCGCCTTTAACCTCCTGTTTGGCCCAGTTTGCAATTTCTGCGGAAGATGAACAGGAATAGCGAGAACCAATGAGAGGTTAGCTGGAGGTGTCTGGACGGGCAAATTTAACTCTCATTTCCCACCAGGAAGAGGAAATAAACAAAGGCTCAGCGTGCCGTGCCGGAACCAGATTAGGGCCTGAAGCCATCCTGCGGTGTTGCGGCCAGGTCACAAGAAAGCAAGTTGAAGAAAGGAGCTCAGGGGCACTGTAATTCACAAACCTGCAGAGTTATAAATGACAGCTATCGTCCAAAAATAGACTGAAGTAAGGCTGCCAAGAGGACTTGAAAGTGGGGCAGAATTGCAAGAAACCGATTTCAGAAGGTAGACTGGAATTGCATTGAAAGCATAGGAAAAGAGGCAGAACGTCCACAATGATGCACTTGGCCAAAAAGGGCGTATGCGTTTTTTCCTGAATATATTCAGGAAAAAACGTATACGCCCTTTTTGGCCAACCAAGCAAGCTTGCAAAGGAAATCTGCACTACAATGAAGTCTCACTTCCCCCCGGTCGAAAGGGCCATCTGAAAAAAGTGTAAAATCCAGAAAGGCAGGACAGGCCATGGAGAACTGGGAGCCTTGTTATGCTGATGGGCGGGATGTAAATTGCCAACAACCACTCGGGAGAAGTGTATGGTGTTTCCTGAAACATCTAAAAAACCAAGCAACAGAACCTAGGGCACTTCCACTTATGGTCCTATAGCTTAGGGAAATTAAAATCAAAAAGACACAGCCACCCCAAAGTTTGGAACGGTTGTGTTTACAAGAACGTCGTTTACAGTACAAGTTCAACATCGCAGAAAGTGAAAAATGGATAAAGAAGTTGTGGTATGTACTTACAAACAATATCACTCAGCAATGAAATCTGTGTCATCAGGCCCTTAGCAGCACAATGAGTGGATTCAGTTATGATGATTCTATCTGAAATAAGTCACACAGAAAAAGAAACATCATAAGATATCAGTAATACACGGAATATAAACTTGGCTACACAGGAACTGAATTACAGAACTGAACAGGGTCCCAAATTTAGAAAACCAACTTATTCTTGCTTAAGGGTAAAGGTGAGTTGGGGTGCTGCATAAAACCAGAGATTGAAATGAGCACAGATAAAGTTCCTTAAGCCAAATATGGAATAGACAAGAGCTACTCCTTGCTCAACGAAATGGACTCAACACCCCATATTAAACGCCTAAGAATGTACCTGACTAGTAAGTATCTTAAAACCTATGGATTGCTATGTCTCCGAAAGAGAATCAAGCATGTGTACAGGGGCATAAACGCAGCAGTGATAGGATTGGAGAGGTTCGGTGAGCAAATGAAGACCCTTTGAAGTCATATTGCATGGTACCCATTCCACGGGTTTCAACTACCCAGGTTTAAGGTATTCTTCCTTCAGCTAAAACATGCATGTGGAACCTAGAGTATGATCAACCATGTGATCGGGAGACGTGTTCAAATATGTCTCAGTTTTCCTCCCCTGGTACTCGGGTGCAACATTCCAGACGCTTTACTAACACTCTCCCCACTTGGAGAGTCAGCGCCTTTAACCTCCTGTTTGGCCCAGTTTGCAATTTCTGCGGAAGATGAACAGGAATAGCGAGAACCAATGAGAGACTAGCTGGAGGTGTCTGGACGGGCAAATTTAACTCTCATTTCCCACCAGGAAGAGGAATTAACCAAAGGCTCAGCGTGCCGGGCCAGAAACAGATTAGGGCCTGAAGCCATCCTGCGGTGTTGCAGCCAGGTCACAAGAAAGCATGTTGAAGAAAGGAGCTCAGGGGCACTGTAATTCACAAACCTGCAGAGTTATAAATGACAGCTATCGTCCAAAAATAGACTGAAGTAAGGCTGCCAAGAGGACTTGAAAGCGGGGCAGAATTGCAGGAAACCGATTTCAGGAGGTAGACTGGAATTGCATTGAAAGCATAGGAAAAGAGGCAGAACGTCCACAATGATGCACTTGGCCAAAAAGGGCATATGCGTTTTTTCCTGAATATATTCAGGAAAAAACGCATACGCCCTTTTTGGCCAACCAAGCAAGCTTGCAAAGGAAATCTGCACTACAATGAAGTCTCACTTCCCCCCGGTCAAAAGGGCCATCTGAAAAAAGTGTAAAATCCAGAAAGGCAGGACAGGCCATGGAGAACTGGGAGCCTTGTTATGCTGATGGGCGGGATGTAAATTGCCAACAACCACTCGGGAGAAGTGTATGGTGTTTCCTGAAACATCTAAAAAACCAAGCAACAGAACCTAGGGCACTTCCACTTATGGTCCTATAGCTTAGGGAAATTAAAATCAAAAAGACACAGCCACCCCAAAGTTTGGAACGGTTGTGTTTACAAGAACGTCGTTTACAGTACAAGTTCAACATCGCAGAAAGTGAAAAATGGATAAAGAAGTTGTGGTATGTACTTACAAAGCAATATCACTCAGCAATGAAATCTGTGTCATCAGGCCCTTAGCAGCACAATGAGTGGATTCAGTTATGATGATTCTAACTGAAATAAGTCACACAGAAAAAGAAACATCATAAGATATCCGTAATACACGGAATGTAAACTTGGCTACACAGGAACTGAATTACAGAACTGAACAGGGTCCCAAATTTAGAAAACCAACTTATTCTTGCTTAAGGGTAAAGGTGAGTTGGGGTGCTGCATAAAACCAGAGATTGAAATGAGCACAGATAAAGTTCCTTAAGCCAAATATGGAATAGACAAGAGCTACTCCTTGCTCAACGAAATGGACTCAACACCCCATATTAAACGCCTAAGAATGTACCTGACTAGTAAGTATCTTAAAACCTATGGATTGCTATGTCTCCGAAAGAGAATCAAGCATGTGTACAGGGGCATAAACGCAGCAGTGATAGGATTGGAGAGGTTCGGTGAGCAAATGAAGACCCTTTGAAGTCATATTGCATGGTACCCATTCCACGGGTTTCAACTACCCAGGTTTAAGGTATTCTTCCTTCAGCTAAAACATGCATGTGGAACCTAGAGTATGATCAACCATGTGATCGGGAGACGTGTTCAAATATGTCTCAGTTTTCCTCCCCTGGTACTCGGGTGCAACATTCCAGACGCTTTACTAACACTCTCCCCACTTGGAGAGTCAGCGCCTTTAACCTCCTGTTTGGCCCAGTTTGCAATTTCTGCGGAAGATGAACAGGAATAGCGAGAACCAATGAGAGGTTAGCTGGAGGTGTCTGGACGGGCAAATTTAACTCTCATTTCCCACCAGGAAGAGGAATTAACCAAAGGCTCAGCGTGCCGGGCCAGAAACAGATTAGGGCCTGAAGCCATCCTGCGGTGTTGCGGCCAGGTCACAAGAAAGCATGTTGAAGAAAGGAGCTCAGGGGCACTGTAATTCACAAACCTGCAGAGTTATAAATGACAGCTATCGTCCAAAAATAGACTGAAGTAAGGCTGCCAAGAGGACTTGAAAGCGGGGCAGAATTGCAGGAAACCGATTTCAGGAGGTAGACTGGAATTGCATTGAAAGCATAGGAAAAGAGGCAGAACGTCCACAATGATGCACTTGGCCAAAAAGGGCGTATGCGTTTTTTCCTGAATATATTCAGGAAAAAACGCATACGCCCTTTTTGGCCAACCAAGCAGGCTTGCAAAGGAAATCTGCACTACAATGAAGTCTCACTTCCCCCCGGTCAAAAGGGCCATCTGAAAAAAGTGTAAAATCCAGAAAGGCAGGACAGGCCATGGAGAACTGGGAGCCTTGTTATGCTGATGGGCGGGATGTAAATTGCCAACAACCACTCGGGAGAAGTGTATGGTGTTTCCTGAAACATCTAAAAAACAAAGCAACAGAACCTAGGGCACTTCCACTTATGGTCCTATAGCTTAGGGAAATTAAAATCAAAAAGACACAGCCACCCCAAAGTTTGGAACGGCTCTGTTTACAAGAACCTCGTTTACAGTACAAGTTCAACATCGCAGAAAGTGAAAAATGGATAAAGAAGTTGTGGTATTTACTTACAAAGCAATATCACTCAGCAATGAAATCTATGTCATCAGGCCCTTAGCAGCACAATGAGTGGATTCAGGTATGATGATTCTAACTGAAGTAAGTCACACAGAAAAAGAAACATCATAAGATATCAGTAATACACGGAATGTAAACTTGGCTACACAGGAACTGAATTACAGAACAGAACAGGGTCTCAAATTTAGAAAACCAACTTATGCTTGCTTAAGGGTAAAGGTGAGTTGGGGTGCTGCATAAAACCAGAGATTGAAATGAGCACAGATAAAGTTCCTTAAGTCAAATATGGAATAGACAAGAGCTACTCCTTGCTCAACGAAATGGACTCAACACCGCATATTAAATGCCTAAGAATGTACCTGACTAGTAAGTATCTTAAAACCTATGGATTGCTATGTCTCCGAAAGAGAATCAAGCATGTGTACAGGGGCATAAACGCAGCAGTGATAGGATTGGAGAGGTTCGGTGAGCAAATGAAGACCCTTTGAAGTCATATTGCATGGTACCCATTACACGGGTCTTAACTCTCCAGGTTTAAGGTATTCTTCCTTCAGCTAAAACATGCATGTGGAACCCAAGTATGATCAACCATGTGAACGGGAGACGTGTTCAAATATGTCTCAGTTTTCCTCCCCTGGTACTCGGGTGCAACATTCCAGACGCTTTACTAACACTCTCCCCACTTGGAGAGTCAGCGCCTTTAACCTCCTGTTTGGCCCAGTTTGCAATTTCTGCGGAAGATGAACAGGAATAGCGAGAACCAATGAGAGACTAGCTGGAGGTGTCTGGACGGGCAAATTTAACTCTCATTTCCCACCAGGAAAAGGAAATAACGAAAGGCTCAGCGTGCCGTGCCGGAACCAGATTAGGGCCTGAAGCCATCCTGCGGTGTTGCGGCCAGCTCACAAGAAAGCAAGTTGAAGAAAGGAGCTCAGGGGCACTGTAATTCACAAACCTGCAGAGTTATAAATGACAGCTATCGTCCAAAAATAGACTGAAGTAAGGCTGCCAAGAGGACTTGAAAGCGGGGCAGAATTGCAGGAAACCGATTTCAGGAGGTAGACTGGAATTGCATTGAAAGCATAGGAAAAGAGGCAGAACGTCCACAATGATGCACTTGGCCAAAAAGGGCATATGCGTTTTTTCCTGAATATATTCAGGAAAAAACGCATACGCCCTTTTTGGCCAACCAAGCAAGCTTGCAAAGGAAATCTGCACTACAATGAAGTCTCACTTCCCCCCGGTCAAAAGGGCCATCTGAAAAAAGTGTAAAATCCAGAAAGGCAGGACAGGCCATGGAGAACTGGGAGCCTTGTTATGCTGATGGGCGGGATGTAAATTGCCAACAACCACTCGGGAGAAGTGTATGGTGTTTCCTGAAACATCTAAAAAACCAAGCAACAGAACCTAGGGCACTTCCACTTATGGTCCTATAGCTTAGGGAAATTAAAATCAAAAAGACACAGCCACCCCAAAGTTTGGAACGGCTCTCTTTACAAGAACCTCGTTTACAGTACAAGTTCAACATCACAGAAAGTGAAAACTGGATAAAGAAGTTGTGGTATTTACTTACAAAGCAATATCACTCAGCAATGAAATCTGTGTCATCAGGCCCTTAGCAGCACAATGAGTGGATTCATGTATGATGATTCTAACTGAAGTAAGTCACACAGAAAAAGAAACATCATAAGATATCAGTAATACACGGAATGTAAACTTGGCTACACAGGAACTGAATTACAGAACAGAACAGGGTCTCAAATTTAGAAAACCAACTTATGCTTGCTTAAGGGGAAAGGTGAGTTGGGGTGCTGCATAAAACCAGAGATTGAAATGAGCACAGATAAAGTTCCTTAAGTCAAATATGGAATAGACAAGAGCTACTCCTTGCTCAACGAAATGGACTCAACACCGCATATTAAATGCCTCAGAATGTACCTGACTAGTAAGTATCTTAAAACCTATGTATTGCTATGTCTCCGAAAGAGAATCAAGCATGTGTACAGGGGCATAAACGCAGCAGTGATAGGATTGGAGAGGTTCGGTGAGCAAATGAAGACCCTTTGAAGTCATATTGCATGGTACCCATTACACGGGTCTTAACTCTCCAGGTTTAAGGTATTCTTCCTTCAGCTAAAACATGCATGTGGAACCCAAGTATGATCAACCATGTGAACGGGAGACGTGTTCAAATATTTCTCAGTTTTCCTCCCCTGGTACTCGGGTGCAACATTCCAGACGCTTTACTAACACTCTCCCCACTTGGAGAATCAGTGCCTTTAACCTCCTGTTTGGCCCAGTTTGCAATTTCTGCGGAAGATGAACAGGAATAGCGAGAACCAATGAGAGACTAGCTGGAGGTGTCTGGACGGGCAAATTTAACTCTCATTTCCCACCAGGAAAAGGAAATAACGAAAGGCTCAGCGTGCCGTGCCGGAACCAGATTAGGGCCTGAAGCCATCCTGCGGTGTTGCGGCCAGGTCACAAGAAAGCAAGTTGAAGAAATGAGCTCAGGGGCACTGTAATTCACAATCCTGCAGAGTTGTAAATGACAGCTATCGTCCAAAAATAGACTGAAGTAAGGCTGCCAAGAGGACTTGAAAGCGGGGCAGAATTGCAGGAAACCGATTTCAGGAGGTAGACTGGAATTGCATTGAAAGCATAGGAAAAGAGGCAGAACGTCCACAATGATGCACTTGGCCAAAAAGGGCGTATGCGTTTTTTCCTGAATATATTCAGGAAAAAACGCATACGCCCTTTTTGGCCAACCAAGCAAGCTTGCAAAGGAAATCTGCACTACAATGAAGTCTCACTTCCCCCCGGTCAAAAGGGCCATCTGAAAAAAGTGTAAAATCCAGAAAGGCAGGACAGGCCATGGAGAACTGGGAGCCTTGTTATGCTGATGGGCGGGATGTAAATTGCCAACAACCACTCGGGAGAAGTGTATGGTGTTTCCTGAAACATCTAAAAAACAAAGCAACAGAACCTAGGGCATTTCCACTTATGGTCCTATAGCTTAGGGAAATTAAAATCAAAAAGACACAGCCACCCCAAAGTTTGGAACGGCTCTCTTTACAAGATCCTCGTTTACAGTACAAGTTCAACATCGCAGAAAGTGAAAACTGGATAAAGAAGTTGTGGTATTTACTTACAAAGCAATATCACTCAGCAATGAAATCTGTGTCATCAGGCCCTTAACAGCACAATGAGTGGATTCATGTATGATGATTCTAACTGAAGTAAGTCACACAGAAAAAGAAACATCATAAGATATCAGTAATACACGGAATGTAAACTTGGCTACACAGGAACTGAATTACAGAACAGAACAGGGTCTCAAATTTAGAAAACCAACTTATGCTTGCTTAAGGGTAAAGGTGAGTTGGGGTGCTGCATAAAACCAGAGATTGAAATGAGCACAGATAAAGTTCCTTAAGTCAAATATGGAATAGACAAGAGCTACTCCTTGCTCAACGAAATGGACTCAACACCGCATATTAAATGCCTAAGAATGTACCTGACTAGTAAGTATCTTAAAACCTATGGATTGCTATGTCTCCGAAAGAGAATCAAGCATTTGTACAGGGGCATAAACGCAGCAGTGATAGGATTGGAGAGGTTCGGTGAGCAAATGAAGACCCTTTGAAGTCATATTGCATGGTACCCATTCCACGGGTTTCAACTACCCAGGTTTAAGGTATTCTTCCTTCAGCTAAAACATGCATGTGGAACCTAGAGTATGATCAACCATGTGATCGGGAGACGTGTTCAAATATGTCTCAGTTTTCGTACCCTGGTACTCGGGTGCAACATTCCAGACGCTTTACTAACACTCTCCCCACTTGGAGAGTCAGTCCCTTTAACCTCCTGTTTGGCCCAGTTTGCAATTTCTGCGGAAGATGAACAGGAATAGCGAGAACCAATGAGAGGCTAGCTGGAGGTGTCTGGACGGGCAAATTTAACTCTCATTTCCCACCAGGAAGAGGAATTAACCAAAGGCTCAGCATGCCGGGCCGGAACCAGATTAGGGCCTGAAGCCATCCTGCGGTGTTGCGGCCAGCTCACAAGAAAGAGAGTTGAAGAAAGGAGCTCAGGGGCACTGTAATTCACAAACCTGCAGAGTTATAAATGACAGCTATCGTCCAAAAATAGACTGAAGTAAGGCTGCCAAGAGGACTTGAAAGCGGGGCAGAATTGCAGGAAACCGATTTCAGGAGGTAGACTGGAATTGCATTGAAAGCATAGGAAAAGAGGCAGAACGTCCACAATGATGCACTTGGCCAAAAAGGGCGTATGCGTTTTTTCCTGAATATATTCAGGAAAAAACGCATACGCCCTTTTTGGCCAACCAAGCAAGCTTGCAAAGGAAATCTGCACTAAAATGAAGTCTCACTTCCCCCCGGTCAAAAGGGCCATCTGAAAAAAGTGTAAAATCCAGAAAGGCAACAGGCCATTGAGAACTGGGAGCCTTGTTATGTTGATGGGCGGGATGTAAATTGCCAACAGACACTTGGGAGAAGTGTATGGTGTTTCCTGAAACATCTAAAAAACAAAGCAACAGAGCCTAGGGCACTTCCACTTATGGTCCTATAGCTTAGGGAAATTAAAATCAAAAAGACACAGCCACCCCAAAGTTTGGAACGGCTCTGTTTACAAGAACCTCGTTTACAGTACAAGTTCAACATCGCAGAAAGTGAAAAATGGATAAAGAAGTTGTGGTATTCACTTACAAAGCAATATCACTCAGCAATGAAATCTGTGTCATCAGGCCCTTAGCAGCACAATGAGTGGATTCAGGTATGATGATTCTAACTGAAATAAGTCACACAGAAAAAGAAACATCATAAGATATCAGTAATACACGGAATGGAAACTTGGCTACACAGGAACTGAATTACAGAACAGAACAGGGTCTCAAATTTAGAAAACCAACTTATGCTTGCTTAAGGGTAAAGGTGAGTTGGGGTGCTGCATAAAACCAGAGATTGAAATGAGCACAGATAAAGTTCCTTAAGTCAAATATGGAATAGACAAGAGCTACTCCTTGCTCAACGAAATGGATTCAACACCGCATATTAAACGCCTAAGAATGTACCTGACTTGTAAGTATCTTAAAACCTATGGATTGCTATGTCTCCGAAAGAGAATCAAGCATGTGTACAGGGGCATAAACGCAGCAGTGATAGGATTGGAGAGGTTCGGTGAGCAAATGAAGACCCTTTGAAGTCATATTGCATGGTACCCATTCCACGGGTTATAACTACCCAGGTTTAAGGTATTCTTCCTTCAGCTAAAACATGCATGTGGAACCTAGAGTATGATCAACCATGTGATCGGGAGACGTGTTCAAATATGTCTCAGTTTTCCTCCCCTGGTACTCGGGTGCAACATTCCAGACGCTTTACTAACACTCTCCCCACTTGGAGAGTCAGTCCCTTTAACCTCCTGTTTGGCCCAGTTTGCAATTTCTGCGGAAGATGAACAGGAATAGCGAGAACCAATGAGAGGCTAGCTGGAGGTGTCTGGACGGGCAAATTTAACTCTTATTTCCCACCAGGAAGAGGAATTAACCAAAGGCTCAGCATGCCGGGCCGGAACCAGATTAGGGCCTGAAGCCATCCTGCGGTGTTGCGGCCAGCTCAAAAGAAAGCGAGTTGAACAAAGGAGCTCAGGGGCACTGTAATTCACAAACCTGCAGAGTTATAAATGACAGCTATCGTCCAAAAATATACTGAAGTAAGGCTGCCAAGAGGACTTGAAAGCGGGGCAGAATTGCAGGAAACCGATTTCAGGAGGTAGACTGGAATTGCATTGAAAGCATAGGAAAAGAGGCAGAACGTCCACAATGATGCACTTGGCCAAAAAGGGCGTATGCGTTTTTTCCTGAATATATTCAGGAAAAAACGCATACGCCCTTTTTGGCCAACCAAGCAAGCTTGCAAAGGAAATCTGCACTACAATGAAGTCTCACTTCCCCCCGGTCAAAAGGGCCATCTGAAAAAAGTGTAAAATCCAGAAAGGCAACAGGCCATTGAGAACTGGGAGCCTTGTTATGCTGATGGGCGGGATGTAAATTGCCAACAGACACTTGGGAGAAGTGTATGGTGTTTCCTGAAACATCTAAAAAACAAAGCAACAGAGCCTAGGGCACTTCCACTTATGGTCCTATAGCTTAGGGAAATTAAAATCAAAAAGACACAGCCACCCCAAAGTTTGGAACGGCTCTGTTTACAAGAACCTCGTTTACAGTACAAGTTCAACATCGCAGAAAGTGAAAAATGGATAAAGAAGTTGTGGTATTCACTTACAAAGCAATATCACTCAGCAATGAAATCTATGTCATCAGGCCCTTAGCAGCACAATGAGTGGATTCAGGTATGATGATTCTAACTGAAATAAGTCACACAGAAAAAGAAACATCATAAGATATCAGTAATACACGGAATGGAAACTTGGCTACACAGGAACTGAATTACAGAACAGAACAGGGTCTCAAATTTAGAAAACCAACTTATGCTTGCTTAAGGGTAAAGGTGAGTTGGGGTGCTGCATAAAACCAGAGATTGAAATGAGCACAGATAAAGTTCCTTAAGTCAAATATGGAATAGACAAGAGCTACTCCTTGCTCAACGAAATGGATTCAACACCGCATATTAAACGCCTAAGAATGTACCTGACTTGTAAGTATCTTAAAACCTATGGATTGCTATGTCTCCGAAAGAGAATCAAGCATGTGTACAGGGGCATAAACGCAGCAGTGATAGGATTGGAGAGGTTCGGTGAGCAAATGAAGACCCTTTGAAGTCATATTGCATGGTACCCATTCCACGGGTTATAACTACCCAGGTTTAAGGTATTCTTCCTTCAGCTAAAACATGCATGTGGAACCTAGAGTATGATCAACCATGTGATCGGGAGACGTGTTCAAATATGTCTCAGTTTTCCTCCCCTGGTACTCGGGTGCAACATTCCAGACGCTTTACTAACACTCTCCCCACTTGGAGAGTCAGTCCCTTTAACCTCCTGTTTGGCCCAGTTTGCAATTTCTGCGGAAGATGAACAGGAATAGCGAGAACCAATGAGAGGCTAGCTGGAGGTGTCTGGACGGGCAAATTTAACTCTTATTTCCCACCAGGAAGAGGAATTAACCAAAGGCTCAGCATGCCGGGCCGGAACCAGATTAGGGCCTGAAGCCATCCTGCGGTGTTGCGGCCAGGTCACAAGAAAGCAAGTTGAAGAAAGGAGCTCAGGGGCACTGTAATTCACAAACATGCAGAGTTATAAATGACAGCTATCGTCCAAAAATAGACTGAAGTAAGGCTGCCAAGAGGACTTGAAAGCGGGGCAGAATTGCAGGAAACCGATTTCAGGAGGTAGACTGGAATTGCATTGAAAGCATAGGAAAAGAGGCAGAACGTCCACAATGATGCACTTGGCCAAAAAGGGCGTATGCGTTTTTTCCTGAATATATTCAGGAAAAAACGCATACGCCCTTTTTGGCCAACCAAGCAAGCTTGCAAAGGAAATCTGCACTACAATGAAGTCTCACTTCCCCCCGGTCAAAAGGGCCATCTGAAAAAAGTGTAAAATCCAGAAAGGCAACAGGCCATTGAGAACTGGGAGCCTTGTTATGCTGATGGGCGGGATGTAAATTGCCAACAGACACTTGGGAGAAGTGTATGGTGTTTCCTGAAACATCTAAAAAACAAAGCAACAGAGCCTAGGGCACTTCCACTTATGGTCCTATAGCTTAGGGAAATTAAAATCAAAAAGACACAGCCACCCCAAAGTTTGGAATGGCTCTGTTTACAAGAACCTCGTTTACAGTACAAGTTCAACATCGCAGAAAGTGAAAAATGGATAAAGAAGTTGTGGTATTCACTTACAAAGCAATATCACTCAGCAATGAAATCTATGTCATCAGGCCCTTAGCAGCACAATGAGTGGATTCAGGTATGATGATTCTAACTGAAATAAGTCACACAGAAAAAGAAACATCATAAGATATCAGTAATACACGGAATGGAAACTTGGCTACACAGGAACTGAATTACAGAACAGAACAGGGTCTCAAATTTAGAAAACCAACTTATGCTTGCTTAAGGTTAAAGGTGAGTTGGGGTGCTGCATAAAACCAGAGATTGAAATGAGCACAGATAAAGTTCCTTAAGTCAAATATGGAATAGACAAGAGCTACTCCTTGCTCAACGAAATGGATTCAACACCGCATATTAAACGCCTAAGAATGTACCTGACTTGTAAGTATCTTAAAACCTATGGATTGCTATGTCTCCGAAAGAGAATCAAGCATGTGTACAGGGGCATAAACGCAGCAGTGATAGGATTGGAGAGGTTCGGTGAGCAAATGAAGACCCTTTGAAGTCATATTGCATGGTACCCATTCCACGGGTTTCAACTACCCAGGTTTAAGGTATTCTTCCTTCAGCTAAAACATGCATGTGGAACCTAGAGTATGATCAACCATGTGATCGGGAGACGTGTTCAAATATGTCTCAGTTTTCCTCCCCTGGTACTCGGGTGCAACATTCCAGACGCTTTACTAACACTCTCCCCACTTGGAGAGTCAGTCCCTTTAACCTCCTGTTTGGCCCAGTTTGCAATTTCTGCGGAAGATGAACAGGAATAGCGAGAACCAATGAGAGGCTAGCTGGAGGTGTCTGGACGGGCAAATTTAACTCTTATTTCCCACCAGGAAGAGGAATTAACCAAAGGCTCAGCATGCCGGGCCGGAACCAGATTAGGGCCTGAAGCCATCCTGCGGTGTTGCGGCCAGCTCACAAGAAAGCGAGTTGAAGAAAGGAGCTCAGGGGCACTGTAATTCACAAACCTGCAGAGTTATAAATGACAGCTATCGTCCAAAAATAGACTGAAGTAAGGCTGCCAAGAGGACTTGAAAGCGGGGCAGAATTGCAGGAAACCGATTTCAGGAGGTAGACTGGAATTGCATTGAAAGCATAGGAAAAGAGGCAGAACGTCCACAATGATGCACTTGGCCAAAAAGGGCGTATGCGTTTTTTCCTGAATATATTCAGGAAAAAACGCATACGCCCTTTTTGGCCAACCAAGCAAGCTTGCAAAGGAAATCTGCACTACAATGAAGTCTCACTTCCCCCCGGTCAAAAGGGCCATCTGAAAAAAGTGTAAAATCCAGAAAGGCAGGACAGGCCATGGAGAACTGGGAGCCTTGTTATGCTGATGGGCGGGATGTAAATTGCCAACAACCACTCGGGAGAAGTGTATGGTGTTTCCTGAAACATCTAAAAAACAAAGCAACAGAACCTAGGGTACTTCCACTTATGGTCCTATAGCTTAGGGAAATTAAAATCAAAAAGACACAGCCACCCCAAAGTTTGGAACGGCTCTGTTTACAAGAACCTCGTTTACAGTACAAGTTCAACATCGCAGAAAGTTTAAAATGGATAAAGAAGTTGTGGTATTTACTTACAAAGCAATATCACTCAGCAATGAAATCTGTGTCATCAGGCCCTTAGCAGCACAATGAGTGGATTCAGGTATGATGATTCTAACTGAAGTAAGTCACACAGAAAAAGAAACATCATAAGATATCAGTAATACACGGAATGGAAACTTGGCTACACAGGAACTGAATTACAGAACAGAACAGGGTCTCAAATTTAGAAAACCAACTTATGCTTGCTTAAGGGTAAAGGTGAGTTGGGGTGCTGCATAAAACCAGAGATTTAAATGAGCACAGATAAAGTTCCTTAAGCCAAATATGGAATAGACAAGAGCTACTCCTTGCTCAACGAAATGGACTCAACACCCCATATTAAACGCCTAAGAATGTACCTGACTTGTAAGTATCTTAAAACCTATGGATTGCTATGTCTCCGAAAGAGAATCAAGCATGTGTACAGGGGCATAAACGCAGCAGTGATAGGATTGGAGAGGTTCGGTGAGCAAATGAAGACCCTTTGAAGTCATATTGCATGGTACCCATTCCACGGGTTTCAACTACCCAGGTTTAAGGTATTCTTCCTTCAGCTAAAACATGCCTGTGGAACCTAGAGTATGATCAACCATGTGATCGGGAGACGTGTTCAAATATGTCTCAGTTTTCCTCCCCTGGTACTCGGGTGCAACATTCCAGACGCTTTACTAACACTCTCCCCACTTGGAGAGTCAGTCCCTTTAACCTCCTGTTTGGCCCAGTTTGCAATTTCTGCGGAAGATGAACAGGAATAGCGAGAACCAATGAGAGGCTAGCTGGAGGTGTCTGGACGGGCAAATTTAACTCTCATTTCCCACCAGGAAGAGGAATTAACCAAAGGCTCAGCGTGCCGTACCGGAACCAGATTAGGGCCTGAAGCCATCCTGCGGTGTTGCGGCCAGCTCACAAGAAAGCGAGTTGAAGAAAGGAGCTCAGGGGCACTGTAATTCACAAACCTGCAGAGTTATAAATGACAGCTATCGTCCAAAAATAGACTGAAGTAAGGCTGCCAAGAGGACTTGAAAGCGGGGCAGAATTGCAGGAAACCGATTTCAGGAGGTAGACTGGAATTGCATTGAAAGCATAGGAAAAGAGGCAGAACGTCCACAATGATGCACTTGGCCAAAAAGGGCGTATGCGTTTTTTCCTGAATATATTCAGGAAAAAACGCATACGCCCTTTTTGGCCAACCAAGCAAGCTTGCAAAGGAAATCTGCACTACAATGAAGTCTCACCTCCCCCCGGTCAAAAGGGCCATCTGAAAAAAGTGTAAAATCCAGAAAGGCAACAGGCCATTGAGAACTGGGAGCCTTGTTATGCTGATGGGCGGGATGTAAATTGCCAACAGACACTTGGGAGAAGTGTATGGTGTTTCCTGAAACATCTAAAAAACAAAGCAACAGAGCCTAGGGCAATTCCACTTATGGTCCTATAGCTTAGGGAAATTAAAATCAAAAAGACACAGCCACCCCAAAGTTTGGAACGGCTCTGTTTACAAGAACCTCGTTTACAGTACAAGTTCAACATCGCAGAAAGTGAAAAATGGATAAAGAAGTTGTGGTATTCACTTACAAAGCAATATCACTCAGCAATGAAATCTATGTCATCAGGCCCTTAGCAGCACAATGAGTGGATTCAGGTATGATGATTCTAACTGAAATAAGTCACACAGAAAAAGAAACATCATAAGATATCAGTAATACACGGAATGGAAACTTGGCTACACAGGAACTGAATTACAGAACAGAACAGGGTCTCAAATTTAGAAAACCAACTTATGCTTGCTTAAGGGTAAAGGTGAGTTGGGGTGCTGCATAAAACCAGAGATTGAAATGAGCACAGATAAAGTTCCTTAAGTCAAATATGGAATAGACAAGAGCTACTCCTTGCTCAACGAAATGGACTCAACACCGCATATTAAACGCCTAAGAATGTACCTGACTTGTAAGTATCTTAAAACCTATGGATTGCTATGTCTCCGAAAGAGAATCAAGCATGTGTACAGGGGCATAAACGCAGCAGTGATAGGATTGGAGAGGTTCGGTGAGCAAATGAAGACCCTTTGAAGTCATATTGCATGGTACCCATTCCACGGGTTTCAACTACCCAGGTTTAAGGTATTCTTCCTTCAGCTAAAACATGCATGTGGAACCTAGAGTATGATCAACCATGTGATCGGGAGACGTGTTCAAATATGTCTCAGTTTTCCTACCCTAGTACTCAGGTGCAACATTCCAGACGCTTTACTAACACTCTCCCCACTTGGAGAGTCAGTCCCTTTACCCTCCTGTTTGGCCCAGTTTGCAATTTCTGCGGAAGATGAACAGGAATAGCGAGAACCAATGAGAGGCTAGCTGGAGGTGTCTGGACGGGCAAATTTAACTCTTATTTCCCACCAGGAAGAGGAATTAACCAAAGGCTCAGCATGCCGGGCCGGAACCAGATTAGGGCCTGAAGCCATCCTGCGGTGTTGCGGCCAGCTCAAAAGAAAGTGAGTTGAAGAAAGGAGCTCAGGGGCACTGTAATTCACAAACCTGCAGAGTTATAAATGACAGCTATCGTCCAAAAATAGACTGAAGTAAGGCTGCCAAGAGGACTTGAAAGCGGGGCAGAATTGCAGGAAACCGATTTCAGGAGGTAGACTGGAATTGCATTGAAAGCATAGGAAAAGAGGCAGAACGTCCACAATGATGCACTTGGCCAAAAAGGGCGTATTCGTTTTTTCCTGAATATATTCAGGAAAAAACGCATACGCCCTTTTTGACCAACCAAGCAAGCTTGCAAAGGATATCTGCACTACAATGAAGTCTCACTTCCCCCCGGTCAAAAGGGCCATCTGAAAAAAGTGTAAAATCCAGAAAGGCAGGACAGGCCATGGAGAACTGGGAGCCTTGTTATGCTGTTGGGCGGGATGTAAATTGCCAGCAACCACTCGGGTGAAGTGTATGGTGTTTACTGAAACATGTAAAAAACAAAGCAACAGAGCCTAGGGCAATTCCACTTATGGTCCTATAGCTTAGGGAAATTAAAATCAAAAAGACACAGCCACCCCAAAGTTTGGAACGGCTCTGTTTACAAGAACCTCGTTTACAGTACAAGTTCAACATCGCAGAAAGTGAAAAATGGATAAAGAAGTTGTGGTATTCACTTACAAAGCAATATCACTCAGCAATGAAATCTATGTCATCAGGCACTTAGCAGCACAATGAGTGGATTTAGGTATGATGATTCTAACTGAAATAAGTCACACAGAAAAAGAAACATCATAAGATATCAGTAATACACGGAATGTAAACTTGGCTACACAGGAACTGAATTACAGAACAGAACAGGGTCTCAAATTTAGAAAACCAACTTATGCTTGCTTAAGGGTAAAGGTGAGTTGGGGTGCTGCATAAAACCAGAGATTGAAATGAGCACAGATAAAGTTCCTTAAGTCAAATATGGAATAGACAAGAGCTACTCCTTGCTCAACGAAATGGACTCAACACCGCATATTAAACGCCTAAGAATGTACCTGACTTGTAAGTATCTTAAAACCTATGGATTGCTATGTCTCCGAAAGAGAATCAAGCATGTGTACAGGGGCATAAACGCAGCAGTGATAGGATTGGAGAGGTTCGGTGAGCAAATGAAGACCCTTTGAAGTCATATTGCATGGTACCCATTCCACGGGTTTCAACTACCCAGGTTTAAGGTATTCTTCCTTCAGCTAAAACATGCATGTGGAACCTAGAGTATGATCAACCATGTGATCGGGAGACGTGTTCAAATATGTCTCAGTTTTCCTTCCCTGGTACTCGGGTGCAACATTCCAGACGCTTTACTAACACTCTCCCCACTTGGAGAGTCAGTCCCTTTAACCTCCTGTTTGGCCCAGTTTGCAATTTCTGCGGAAGATGAACAGGAATACCGAGAACCAATGAGAGGCTAGCTGGAGGTGTCTGGACGGGCAAATTTAACTCTTATTTCCCACCAGGAAGAGGAATTAACCAAAGGCTCAGCATGCCGGGCCGGAACCAGATTAGGGCCTGAAGCCATCCTGCGGTGTTGCGGCCAGGTCACAAGAAAGCGAGTTGAAGAAAGGAGCTCAGGGGCACTGTAATTCACAAACCTGCAGAGTTATAAATGACAGCTATCGTCCAAAAATAGACTGAAGTAAGGCTGCCAAGAGGACTTGAATGTGGGGCAGAATTGCAGGAAACCGATTTCAGGAGGTAGACTGGAATTGCATTGAAAGCATAGGAAAAGAGGCAGAACGTCCACAATGATGCACTTGGCCAAAAAGGGCGTATGCGTTTTTTCCTGAATATATTCAGGAAAAAACGCATACGCCCTTTTTGGCCAACCAAGCAAGCTTGCAAAGGAAATCTGCACTACAATGAAGTCTCACTTCCCCCCGGTCAAAAGAGCCATCTGAAAAAAGTGTAAAATCCAGAAAGGCAGGACAGGCCATGGAGAACTGGGAGCCTTGTTATGCTGAAGGGCGGGATGTAAATTGCCAACAGACACTCAGGAGAAGTGTATGGTGTTTCCTGAAACATCTAAAAAACAAAGCAACAGAGCCTAGGGCACTGCCACTTATGGTCCTATAGCTTAGGGAAATTAAAATCAAAAAGACACAGCCACCCCAAAGTTTGGGACGCCTCTGTTTACAAGAACCTCGTTTACAGTACAAGTTCAACATCGCAGAAAGTGAAAAATGGATAAAGAAGTTGTGGTATTTACTTACAAAGCAATATCACTCAGCAATGAAATCTATGTCATCAGGCCCTTAGCATCACAATGAGTGGATTCAGGTATGATGATTCTAACTGAAATAAGTCACACAGAAAAAGAAACATCATAAGATATCAGTAATACACGGAATGTAAACTTGGCTACACAGGAACTGAATTACAGAACAGAACAGGGTCTCAAATTTAGAAAACCAACTTATGCTTGCTTAAGGGTAAAGGTGAGTTGGGGTGCTGCATAAAACCAGAGATTGAAATGAGCACAGATAAAGTTCCTTAAGTCAAATATGGAATAGACAAGAGCTACTCCTTGCTCAACGAAATGGACTCAACACCGCATATTAAACGCCTAAGAATGTACCTGACTAGTAAGTATCGTAAAACCTATGGATTGCTATGTCTCCAAAAGAGAATCAAGCATGTGTACAGGGGCATAAACGCAGCAGTGATAGGATTGGAGAGGTTCGGTGAGCAAATGAAGACCCTTTGAAGTCATATTGCATGGTACCCATTACACGGGTCTCAACTCTCCAGGTTTAAGGTATTCTTCCTTCAGCTAAAACATGCATGTGGAACCCAAGTATGATCAACCATGTGAAGGGGAGACGTGTTCAAATATGTCTCAGTTTTCCTCCCCTGGTACTCGGGTGCAACATTCCAGACGCTTTACTAACACTCTCCCCACTTGGAGAGTCAGCGCCTTTAACCTCCTGTTTGGCCCAGTTTGCAATTTCTGCAGAAGATGAACAGGAATAGCGAGAACCAATGAGAGGCTAGCTGGAGGTGTCTGGACGGGCAAATTTAACTCTCATTTCCCACGAAGAAGAGGAATTAACCAAAGGCTCAGCGTGCCGTTGCCAGAACCAGATTAGGGCCTGAAGCCATCCTGCGGTGTTGCGGCCAGGTCACAAGAAAGCGAGTTGAAGAAAGGAGCTCAGGGGCACTGTAATTCACAAACCTGCAGAGTTATAAATGACAGCTATCGTCCAAAAATATACTGAAGTAAGGCTGCCAAGAGGACTTGACAGCGGGGCAGAATTGCAGGAAACCGATTTCAGGAGGTAGACTGGAATTGCATTGAAAGCATAGGAAAAGAGGCAGAACGTCCACAATGATGCACTTGGCCAAAAAGGGCGTATGCGTTTTTTCCTGAATATATTCAGGAAAAAACGCATACGCCCTTTTTGGCCAACCAAGCAAGCTTGCAAAGGAAATCTGCACTACAATGAAGTCTCACTTCCCCCCGGTCAAAAGGGCCATCTGAAAAAAGTGTAAAATCCAGAAAGGCAGGACAGGCCATGGAGAACTGGGAGCCTTGTTATGCTGATGGGCGGGATGTAAATTGCCAACAGACACTCTGGAGAAGTGTATGGTGTTTCCTGAAACATCTAAAAAACAAAGCAACAGAGCCTAGGGCACTGCCACTTATGGTCCTATAGCTTAGGGAAATTAAAGTAAAAAAGACACAGCCACCCCAAAGTTTGGGACGCCTCTGTTTACAAGAACCTCGTTTACAGTACAAGTTCAACATCGCAGAAAGTGAAAAATGGATAAAGAAGTTGTGGTATTTACTTACAAAGCAATATCACTCAGCAATGAAATCTGTGTCATCAGGCCCTTAGCAGCACAATGAGTGGATTCAGGTATGATGATTCTAACTGAAGTAAGTCACACAGAAAAAGAAACATCATAAGATATCAGTAATACACGGAATGGAAACTTGGCTACACAGGAACTGAATTACAGAACAGAACAGGGTCTCAAATTTAGAAAACCAACTTATGCTTGCTTAAGGGTAAAGGTGAGTTGGGGTGCTGCATAAAACCAGAGATTGAAATGAGCACAGATAAAGTTCCTTAAGTCAAATATGGAATAGACAAGAGCTACTCCTTGCTCAACAAAATGGACTCAACACCGCATATTAAACGCCTAAGAATGTACCTGACTAGTAAGTATCTTAAAACCTATGGATTGCTATGTCTCCGAAAGAGAATCAAGCATGTGTACAGGGGCATAAACGCAGCAGTGATAGGATTGGAGAGGTTCGGTGAGCAAATGAAGACCCTTTGAAGTCATATTGCATGGTACCCATTACACGGGTCTTAACTCTCCAGGTTTAAGGTATTCTTCCTTCAGCTAAAACATGCATGTGGAACCCAAGTATGATCAACCATGTGAACGGGAGACGTGTTCAAATATGTCTCAGTTTTCCTCCCCTGGTACTCGGGTGCAACATTCCAGACGCTTTACTAACACTCTCCCCACTAGGAGAGTCAGCGCCTTTAACCTCCTGTTTGGCCCAGTTTGCAATTTCTGCAGAAGATGAACAGGAATAGCGAGAACCAATGAGAGACTAGCTGGAGGTGACTGGACGGGCAAATTTAACTCTCATTTCCCACCAGGAAAAGGAAATAACCAAAGGCTCAGCGTGCCGGGCCGGGACCAGATTAGGGCCTGAAGCCATCCTGCGGTGTTGCGGCCAGGTCACAAGAAAGCAAGTTGAAGAAAGGAGCTCAGGAGCACTGTAATTCACAAACCTGCAGAGTTATAAATGACAGCTATCGTCCAAAAATAGACTGAAGTAAGGCTGCCAAGAGGACTTGAAAGCGGGGCAGAATTGCAGGAAACCGATTTCAGGAGGTAGACTGGAATTGCATTGAAAGCATAGGAAAAGAGGCAGAACGTCCACAATGATGCACTTGGCCAAAAAGGGCGTATGCGTTTTTTCCTGAATATATTCAGGAAAAAACGCATACGCCCTTTTTGGCCAACCAAGCAAGCTTGCAAAGGAAATCTGCACTACAATGAAGTCTCACTTCCCCCCGGTCAAAAGGGCCATCTGAAAAAAGTGTAAAATCCAGAAAGGCAGGACAGGCCATGGAGAACTGGGAGCCTTGTTATGCTGATGGGCGGGATGTAAATTGCCAACAACCACTCGGGAGAAGTGTATGGTGTTTCCTGAAACATCTAAAAAACAAAGCAACAGAACCTAGGGCACTTCCACTTATGGTCCTATAGCTTAGGGAAATTAAAATCAAAAAGACACAGCCACCCCAAAGTTTGGAACGGCTCTGTTTACAAGAACCTCGTTTACAGTACAAGTTCAACATCGCAGAAAGTGAAAAATGGATAAAGAAGTTGTGGTATTTACTTACAAAGCAATATCACTCAGCAATGAAATCTGTGTCATCAGGCCCTTAGCAGCACAATGAGTGGATTCAGGTATGATGATTCTAACTGAAATAAGTCACACAGAAAAAGAAACATCATAAGATATCTGTAATACACGGAATGTAAACTTGGCTACACAGGAACTGAATTACAGAACAGAACAGGGTCTCAAATTTAGAAAACCAACTTATTCTTGCTTAAGGGTAAAGGTGAGTTGGGGTGCTGCATAAAACCAGAGATTGAAATGAGCACAGATAAAGTTCCTTAAGCCAAATATGGAATAGACAAGAGCTACTCCTTGCTCAACGAAATGGACTCAACACCCCATATTAAACGCCTAAGAATGTACCTGACTTGTAAGTATCTTAAAACCTATGGATTGCTATGTCTCCGAAAGAGAATCAAGCATGTGTACAGGGGCATAAACGCAGCAGTGATAGGATTGGAGAGGTTCGGTGAGCAAATGAAGACCCTTTGAAGACATATTGCATGGTACCCATTACACGGGTTTCAACTACCCAGGTTTAAGGTATTCTTCCTTCAGCTAAAACATGCATGTGGAACCTAGAGTATGATCAACCATGTGATCGGGAGACGTGTTCAAATATGTCTCAGTTTTCCTCCCCTGATACTCGGGTGCAACATTCCAGACGGTTTACTAACACTCTCCCCACTTGGAGAGTCAGTCCCTTTAACCTCCTGTTTGGCCCAGTTTGCAATTTCTGCGGAAGATGAACAGGAATAGTGAGAACCAATGAGAGGCTAGCTGGAGGTGTCTGGACGGGCAAATTTAACTCTCATTTCCCACGAAGAAGAGGAATTAACCAAAGGCTCAGCATGCCGGGCCGGAACCAGATTAGGGCCTGAAGCCATCATGCGGTGTTGCGGCCAGCTCAAAAGAAAGCGAGTTGAAGAAAGGAGCTCAGGGGCACTGTAATTCACAAACCTGCAGAGTTATAAATGACAGCTATCGTCCAAAAATAGACTGAAGTAAGGCTGCCAAGAGGACTTGAAAGCGGGGCAGAATTGCAGGAAACCGATTTCAGGAGGTAGACTGGAATTGCATTGAAAGCATAGGAAAAGAGGCAGAACGTCCACAATGATGCACTTGGCCAAAAAGGGCGTAGGCGTTTTTTCCTGAATATATTCAGGAAAAAACGCATACGCCCTTTTTGGCCAACCAAGCAAGCTTGCAAAGGAAATCTGCACTACAATGAAGTCTCACTTCCCCCCGGTCAAAAGGGCCATCTGAAAAAAGTGTAAAATCCAGAAAGGCAGGACAGGCCATGGAGAAATGGGAGCCTTGTTATGCTGATGGGTGGGATGTAAATTGCCAACAGACACTCGGGAGAAGTGTATGGTGTTTCCTGAAACATCTAAAAAACAAAGCAACAGAGCCTAGGGCACTGCCACTTATGGTCCTATAGCTTAGGGAAATTAAAATAAAAAAGACACAGCCACCCCAAAGTTTGGGACGCCTCTGTTTACAAGACCCTCGTTTACAGTACAAGTTCAACATCGCAGAAAGTGAAAAATGGATAAAGAAGTTGTGGTATTTACTTACAAAGCAACATCACTCAGCAATGAAATCTATGTCATCAGGCCCTTAGCATCACAATGAGTGGATTCAGGTATGATGATTCTAACTGAAATAAGTCACACAGAAAAAGAAACATCATAAGATATCAGTAATACACGGAATGTAAACTTGGCTACACAGGAACTGAATTACAGAACAGAACAGGGTCTCAAATTTAGAAAACCAACTTATGCTTGCTTAAGGGGAAAGGTGAGTTGGGGTGCTGCATAAAACCAGAGATTGAAATGAGCACAGATAAAGTTCCTTAAGTCAAATATGGAATAGACAAGAGCTACTCCTTGCTCAACGAAATGGACTCAACACCGCATATTAAACGCCTAAGAATGTACCTGACTAGTAAGTATCTTAAAACCTATGGATTGCTATGTCTCCGAAAGAGAATCAAGCATGTGTACAGGGGCATAAACGCAGCAGTGATAGGATTGGAGAGGTTCGGTGAGCAAATGAAGACCCTTTGAAGTCGTATTGCATGGTACCCATTACACGGGTCTTAACTCTCCAGGTTTAAGGTATTCTTCCTTCAGCTAAAACATGCATGTGGAACCCAAGTATGATCAACCATGTGAACGGGAGACGTGTTCAAATATGTCTCAGTTTTCCTCCCCTGGTACTCGGGTGCAACATTCCAGACGCTTTACTAACACTCTCCCCTCTTGGAGAGTCAGCGCCTTTAACCTCCTGTTTGGCCCAGTTTGAAATTTCTGCAGAAGATGAACAGGAATAGCGAGAACCAATGAGAGGCTAGCTGGAGGTGTCTGGACGGGCAAATTTAACTCTCATTTCCCACGAAGAAGAGGAATTAACCAAAGGCTCAGCGTGCCGTTGCCAGAACAAGATTAGGGCCTGAAGCCATCCTGCGGTGTTGCGGCCAGGTCACAAGAAAGCGAGTTGAAGAAAGGAGCTCAGGGGCACTGTAATTCACAAACCTGCAGAGTTATAAATGACAGCTATCGTCCAAAAATATACTGAAGTAAGGCTGCCAAGAGGACTTGACAGCGGGGCAGAATTGCAGGAAACCGATTTCAGGAGGTAGACTGGAATTGCATTGAAAGCATAGGAAAAGAGGCAGAACGTCCACAATGATGCACTTGGCCAAAAAGGGCGTATGCGTTTTTTCCTGAATATATTCAGGAAAAAACGCATACGCCCTTTTTGGCCAACCAAGCAACCTTGCAAAGGAAATCTGCACTACAATGAAGTCTCACTTCCCCCCGGTCAAAAGGGCCATCTGAAAAAAGTGTAAAATCCAGAAAGGCAGGACAGGCCATGGAGAACTGGGAGCCTTGTTATGCTGATGGGCGGGATGTAAATTGCCAACAGACACTCTGGAGAAGTGTATGGTGTTTCCTGAAACATCTAAAAAACAAAGCAACAGAGCCTAGGGCACTGCCACTTATGGTCCTATAGCTTAGGGAAATTAAAATAAAAAAGACACAGCCACCCCAAAGTTTGGGACGCCTCTGTTTACAAGAACCTCGTTTACAGTACAAGTTCAACATCGCAGAAAGTGAAAAATGGATAAAGAAGTTGTGGTATTTACTTACGAAGCAATATCACTCAGCAATGAAATCTATGTCATCAGGCCCTTAGCAGCACAATGAGTGGATTCAGGTATGATGATTCTAACTGAAGTAAGTCACACAGAAAAAGAAACATCATAAGATATCAGTAATACACGGAATGGAAACTTGGCTACACAGGAACTGAATTACAGAACAGAACAGGGTCTCAAATTTAGAAAACCAACTTATGCTTGCTTAAGGGTAAAGGTGAGTTGGGGTGCTGCATAAAACCAGAGATTGAAATGAGCACAGATAAAGTTCCTTAAGTCAAATATGGAATAGACAAGAGCTACTCCTTGCTCAACAAAATGGACTCAACACCGCATATTAAACGCCTAAGAATGTACCTGACTAGTAAGTATCTTAAAACCTATGGATTGCTATGTCTCCGAAAGAGAATCAAGCATGTGTACAGGGGCATAAACGCAGCAGTGATAGGATTGGAGAGGTTCGGTGAGCAAATGAAGACCCTTTGAAGTCATATTGCATGGTACCCATTACACGGGTCTTAACTCTCCAGGTTTAAGGTATTCTTCCTTCAGCTAAAACATGCATGTGGAACCCAAGTATGATCAACCATGTGAACGGGAGACGTGTTCAAATATGTCTCAGTTTTCCTCCCCTGGTACTCGGGTGCAACATTCCAGACGCTTTACTAACACTCTCCCCACTTGGAGAGTCAGTCCCTTTAACCTCCTGTTTGGCCCAGTTTGCAATTTCTGCGGAAGATGAACAGGAATAGCGAGAACCAATGAGAGGCTAGCTGGAGGTGTCTGGACGGGCAAATTTAACTCTCATTTCCCACCAGGAAGAGGAATTAACCAAAGGCTCAGCATGCCGGGCCGGAACCAGATTAGGGCCTGAAGCCATCCTGCGGTGCTGCGGCCAGGTCACAAGAAAGCGAGTTGAAGAAAGGAGCTCAGGGACACTGTAATTCACAAACCTGCAGAGTTATAAATGACAGCTATCATCCAAAAATAGACTGAAGTAAGGCTGCCAAGAGGACTTGAAAGCGGGGCAGAATTGCAGGAAACCGATTTCAGGAGGTAGACTGGAATTGCATTGAAAGCATAGGAAAAGAGGCAGAACGTCCACAATGATGCACTTGGCCAAAAAGGGCATATGCGTTTTTTCCTGAATATATTCAGGAAAAAAATATACGCCCTTTTTGGCCAACCGAGCAAGCTTGCAAAGGAAATCTGCACTACAATGAAGTCTCACTTCCCCCCGGTCAAAAGGGCCATCTGAATAAAGTGTAAAATCCAGAAAGGCAGGACAGGCCATGGAGAACTGGGAGCCTTGTTATGCTGATGGGCGGGATGTAAATTGCCATCAGACACTCGGGAGAAGTGTATGGTGTTTCCTGAAACATCTAAAAAACAAAGCAACAGAGCCTAGGGCACTGCCACTTATGGTCCTATAGCTTAGGGAAATTAAAATCAAAAAGACACAGCCACCCCAAAGTTTGGGACGCCTCTGTTTACAAGAACCTCGTTTACAGTACAAGTTCAACATCGCAGAAAGTGAAAAATGGATAAAGAAGTTGTGGTATTTACTTACAAAGCAATATCACTCAGCAATGAAATCTATGTCATCAGGCCCTTAACATCACAATGAGTGGATTCAGGTATGATGATTCTAACTGAAATAAGTCACACAGAAAAAGAAACATCATAAGATATCAGTAATACACGGAATGTAAACTTGGCTACACAGGAACTGAATTACAGAACAGAACAGGGTCTCAAATTTAGAAAACCAACTTATGCTTGCTTAAGGGTAAAGGTGAGTTGGGGTGCTGCATAAAACCAGAGATTGAAATGAGCACAGATAAAGTTCCTTAAGTCAAATATGGAATAGACAAGAGCTACTCCTTGCTCAACGAAATGGACTCAACACCGCATATTAAACGCCTAAGAATGTACCTGACTAGTAAGTATCTTAAAACCTATGGATTGCTATGTCTCCGAAAGAGAATCAAGCATGTGTACAGGGGCATAAACGCAGCAGTGATAGGATTGGAGAGGTTCGGTGAGCAAATGAAGACCCTTTGAAGTCATATTGCATGGTACCCATTCCACGGGTCTCAACTCTCCAGGTTTAAGGTATTCTTCCTTCAGCTAAAACATGCATGTGGAACCCAAGTATGATCAACCATGTGAATGGGAGACGTGTTCAAATATGTCTCAGTTTTCCTCCCCTGGTACTCGGGTGCAACATTCCAGACGCTTTACTAACACTCTCCCCACTTGGAGAGTCAGCGCCTTTAACCTCCTGTTTGGCCCAGTTTGCAATTTCTGCGGAAGATGAACAGGAATAGCGAGAACCAATGAGAGGCTAGCTGGACGTGTCTGGACGGGCAAATTTAACTCTCATTTCCCACCAGGAAGAGGAAATAACCAAAGGCTCAGCGTGCCGTACCGGAACCAGATTAGGGCCTGAAGCCATCCTGCGGTGTTGCGGCCAGCTCACAAGAAAGCGAGTTGAACAAAGGAGCTCAGGGGCACTGTAATTCACAAACCTGCAGAGTTATAAATGACAGCTATCGTCCAAAAATAGACTGAAGTAAGGCTGCCAAGAGGACTTGAAAGCGGGGCAGAATTGCAGGAAACCGATTTCAGGAGGTAGACTGGAATTGCATTGAAAGCATAGGAAAAGAGGCAGAACGTCCACAATGATGCACTTGGCCAAAAAGGGCGTATGCGTTTTTTCCTGAATATATTCAGGAAAAAACGCATACGCCCTTTTTGGCCAACCAAGCAAGCTTGCAAAGGAAATCTGCACTACAATGAAGTCTCACTTCCCCCCGGTCAAAAGGGCCATCTGAAAAAAGTGTAAAATCCAGAAAGGCAGGACAGGCCATGGAGAACTGGGAGCCTTGTTATGCTGATGGGCGGGATGTAAATTGCCAACAGACACTCGGGAGAAGTGTATGGTGTTTCCTGAAACATCTAAAAAACAAAGCAACAGAGACTAGGGCACTGCCACTTATGGTCCTATAGCTTAGGGAAATTAAAATCAAAAAGACACAGCCACCCCAATGTTTGGGACTCCTCTGTTTACAAGAACCTCGTTTACAGTACAAGTTCAACATCACAGAAAGTGAAAAATGGATAAAGAAGTTGTGGTATTTACTTACAAAGCAATATCACTCAGCAATGAAATGTATGTCATCAGGCCCTTAGCATCACAATGAGTGGATTCAGGTATGATGATTCTAACTGAAATAAGTCACACAGAAAAAGAAACATCATAAGATATCAGTAATACACGGAATGGAAACTTGGCTACACAGGAACTGAATTACAGAACAGAACAGGGTCTCAAATTTAGAAAACCAACTTATGCTTGCTTAAGGGTAAAGGTGAGTTGGGGTGCTGCATAAAACCAGAGATTGAAATGAGCACAGATAAAGTTCCTTAAGTCAAATATTGAATAGACAAGAGCTACTCCTTGCTCAACGAAATGGACTCAACACCGCATATTAAACGCCTAAGAATGTACCTGACTAGTAAGTATCTTAAAACCTATGGATTGCTATGTCTCCGAAAGAGAATCAAGCATGTGTACAGGGGCATAAACGCAGCAGTGATAGGATTGGAGAGGTTCGGTGAGCAAATGAAGACCCTTTGAAGTCATATTGCATGGTACCCATTACACGGGTCTCAACTCTCCAGGTTTAAGGTATTCTTCCTTCAGCTAAAACATGCATGTGGAACCCAAGTATGATCAACCATGTGAACGGGAGACGTGTTCAAATATGTCTCAGTTTTCCTCCCCTGGTACTCGGGTGCAACATTCCAGACGCTTTACTAACACTATCCCCACTTGGAGAGTCAGCGCCTTTAACCTCCTGTTTGGCCCAGTTTGCAATTTCTGCGGAAGATGAACAGGAATAGCGAGAACCAATGAGAGGCTAGTTGGAGGTGTCTGGACGGGCAAATTTAACTCTCATTTCCCACCAGGAAGAGGAATTAACCAAAGGCTCAGCATGCCGGGCCGGAACCAGATTAGGGCCTGAAGCCATCCTGCGGTGTTGCGGCCAGGTCACAAGAAAGCGAGTTGAAGAAAGGAGCTCAGGGGCACTGTAATTCACAAACCTGCAGAGTTATAAATGACAGCTATCGTCCAAAAATAGACTGAAGTAAGGCTGCCAAGAGGACTTGAAAGCGGGGCAGAATTGCAGGAAACCGATTTCAGGAGGTAGACTGGAATTGCATTGAAAGCATAGGAAAAGAGGCAGAACGTCCACAATGATGCACTTGGCCAAAAAGGGCGTATGCGTTTTTTCCTGAATATATTCAGGAAAAAACGCATACGCCCTTTTTGGCCAACCAAGCAAGCTTGTAAAGGAAATCTGCACTACAATGAAGTCTCACTTCCCCCCGGTCAAAAGGGCCATCTGAATAAAGTGTAAAATCCAGAAAGGCAGGACAGGCCATGGAGAACTGGGAGCCTTGTTATGCTGATGGGCGGGATGTAAATTGCCAACAGACACTCGGGAGAAGTGTATGGTGTTTCCTGAAACATCTAAAAAACAAAGCAACAGAGCCTAGGGCACTGCCACTTATGGTCCTATAGCTTAGGGAAATTAAAATCAAAAAGACACAGCCACCCCAAAGTTTGGGACGCCTCTGTTTACAAGAACCTCGTTTACAGTACAAGTTCAACATCGCAGAAAGTGAAAAATGGATAAAGAAGTTGTGGTATTTACTTACAAAGCAATATCACTCAGCAATGAAATCTATGTCATCAGGCCCTTAGCATCACAATGAGTGGATTCCGGTATGATGATTCTAACTGAAATAAGTCACACAGAAAAAGAAACATCATAAGATATCAGTAATACACGGAATGTAAACTTGGCTACACAGGAACTGAATTACGGAACAGAACAGGGTCTCAAATTTAGAAAACCAACTTATGCTTGCTTAAGGGTAAAGGTGAGTTGGGGTGCTGCATAAAACCAGAGATTGAAATGAGCACAGATAAAGTTCCTTAAGTCAAATATGTAATAGACAAGAGCTACTCCTTGCTCAACGAAATGGACTCAACACCGCATATTAAACGCCTAAGAATGTACCTGACTAGTAAGTATCTTAAAACCTATGGATTGCTATGTCTCCGAAAGAGAATCAAGCATGTGTACAGGGGCATAAACGCAGCAGTGATAGGATTGGAGAGGTTCGGTGAGCAAATGAAGACCCTTTGAAGTCATATTGCATGGTACCCATTACACGGGTCTCAACTCTCCAGGTTTAAGGTATTCTTCCTTCAGCTAAAACATGCATGTGGAACCCAAGTATGATCAACCATGTGAACGGGAGACGTGTTCAAATATGTCTCAGTTTTCCTCCCCTGGTACTCGGGTGCAACATTCCAGACGCTTTACTAACACTCTCCCCACTTGGAGAGTCAGCGCCTTTAACCTCCTGTTTGGCCCAGTTTGCAATTTCTGCGGAAGATGAACAGGAATAGCGAGAACCAATGAGAGGCTAGCTGGAGGTGTCTGGACGGGCAAATTTAACTCTCATTTCCCACCAGGAAGAGGAATTAACCAAAGGCTCAGCATGCCGGGCCGGAACCAGATTAGGGCCTGAAGCCATCCTGCGGTGTTGCGGCCAGGTCACAAGAAAGCGAGTTGAAGAAAGGAGCTAAGGGGCACTGTAATTCACAAACCTGCAGAGTTATAAATGACAGCTATCGTCCAAAAATAGACTGAAGTAAGGCTGCCAAGAGGACTTGAAAGCGGGGCAGAATTGCAGGAAACCGATTTCAGGAGGTAGACTGGAATTGCATTGAAAGCATAGGAAAAGAGGCAGAACGTCCACAATGATGCACTTGGCCAAAAAGGGTGTATGCGTTTTTTCCTGAATATATTCAGGAAAAAACGCATACGCCCTTTTTGGCCAACCAAGCAAGCTTGCAAAGGAAATCTGCACTACAATGAAGTCTCACTTCCCCCCGGTCAAAAGGGCCATCTGAAAAAAGTGTAAAATCCAGAAAGGCAGGACAGGCCATGGAGAACTGGGAGCCTTGTTATGCTGATGGGCGGGATGTAAATTGCCAACAACCACTCGGGAGAAGTGTATGGTGTTTCCTGAAACATCTAAAAAACAAAGCAACAGAGCCTAGGGCACTTCCACTTATGTTCCTATAGCTTAGGGAAATTAAAATCAAAAACACACAGCCACCCCAAAGTTTGGGACGCCTCCGTTTACAAGAACCTCGTTTACCGTACAAGTTCAACATCGCAGAAAGTGAAAAATGGATAAAGAAGTTGTGGTATTTACTTACAAAGCAATATCACTCAGCAATGAAATCTGTGTCATCAGGCCCTTAGCATCACAATGAGTGGATTCAGGTATGATGATTCTAACTGAAATAAGTCACACAGAAAAAGAAACATCATAAGATATCAGTAGTACACGGAATGGAAACTTGGCTACACAGGAACTGAATTACAGAACAGAACAGGGTCTCAAATTTAGAAAACCAACTTATGCTTGCTTAAGGTTAAAGGTGAGTTGGGGTGCTGCATAAAACCAGAGATTGAAATGAGCACAGATAAAGTTCCTTAAGTCAAATATGGAATAGACAAGAGCTACTCCTTGCTCAACGAAATGGACTCAACACCGCATATTAAACGCCTAAGAATGTACCTGACTAGTAAGTATCTTAAAATCTATGGATTGCTATGTCTCTGAAAGAGAATCAAGCATGTGTACAGGGGCATAAATGCAGCAGTGATAGGATTGGAGAGGTTCGGTGAGCAAATGAAGACCCTTTGAAGTCATATTGCATGGTACCCATTCCACGGGTCTCAACTCTCCAGGTTTAAGGTATTCTTCCTTCAGCTAAAACATGCATGTGGAACCCAAGTATGATCAACCATGTGAACGGGAGACGTGTTCAAATATGTCTCAGTTTTCCTCCCCTGGTACTCGGGTGCAACATTCCAGACGCTTTACTAACACTCTCCCCACTTGGAGAGTCAGCGCCTTTAACCTCCTGTTTGGCCCAGTTTGCAATTTCTGCGGAAGATGAACAGGAATAGCGAGAACCAATGAGAGGCTAGCTGGACGTGTCTGGACGGGCAAATTTAACTCTCATTTCCCACCAGGAAGAGGAAATAACCAAAGGCTCAGCGTGCCGTACCGGAACCAGATTAGGGCCTGAAGCCATCCTGCGGTGTTGCGGCCAGCTCAAAAGAAAGCGAGTTGAACAAAGGAGCTCAGGGGCACTGTAATTCACAAACCTGCAGAGTTATAAATGACAGCTATCGTCCAAAAATAGACTGAAGTAAGGCTGCCAAGAGGACTTGAAAGCGGGGCAGAATTGCAGGAAACCGATTTCAGGAGGTAGACTGGAATTGCATTGAAAGCATAGGAAAAGAGGCAGAACGTCCACAATGATGCACTTGGCCAAAAAGGGCGTATGCGTTTTTTCCTGAATATATTCAGGAAAAAACGCATACGCCCTTTTTGGCCAACCAAGCAAGCTTGCAAAGGAAATGTGCACTACAATGAAGTCTCACTTCCCCCCGGTCAAAAGGGCCATCTGAAAAAAGTGTAAAATCCAGAAAGGCAGGACAGGCCATGGAGAACTGGGAGCCTTGTTATGCTGATGGGTGGGATGTAAATTGCCAACAACCACTCGGGAGAAGTGTATGGTGTTTCCTGAAACATCTAAAAAACAAAGCAACAGAACCTAGGGCACTTCCACTTATGGTCCTATAGCTTAGGGAAATTAAAATCAAAAAGACACAGCCACCCCAAAGTTTGGAACGGCTCTGTTTACAAGAACCTCGTTTACAGTACAAGTTCAACATCGCAGAAAGTGAAAAATGGATAAAGAAGTTGTGGTATTTACTTACAAAGCAATATCACTCAGCAATGAAATCTGTGTCATCAGGCCCTTAGCAGCACAATGAGTGGATTCAGGTATGATGATTCTAACTGAAGTAAGTCACACAGAAAAAGAAACATCATAAGATATCAGTAATACACGGAATGTAAACTTGGCTACACAGGAACTGAATTACAGAACAGAACAGGGTCTCAAATTTAGAAAACCAACTTATGCTTGCTTAAGGGGAAAGGTGAGTTGGGGTGCTGCATAAAACCAGAGATTGAAATGAGCACAGATAAAGTTCCTTAAGTCAAATATGGAATAGACAAGAGCTACTCCTTGCTCAACGAAATGGACTCAACACCGCATATTAAACGCCTAAGAATGTACCTGACTAGTAAGTATCTTAAAACCTATGGATTGCTATGTCTCCGAAAGAGAATCAAGCATGTGTACAGGGGCATAAACGCAGCAGTGATAGGATTGGCGAGGTTCGTGAGCAAATGAAGACCCTTTGAAGTCATATTGCATGGTACCCATTCCACGGGTTTCAACTACCCAGGTTTTAGGTATTCTTCCTTCAGCTAAAACATGCATGTGGAACCCAAGTATGATCAACCATGTGAACGGGAGACGTGTTCAAATATGTCTCAGTTTTCCTCCCCTGGTACTCGGGTGCAACATTCCAGACGCTTTACTAACACTCTCCCCACTTGGAGAGTCAGCGCCTTTAACCTCCTGTTTGGCCCAGTTTGCAATTTCTGCGGAAGATGAACAGGAATAGCGAGAACCAATGAGAGGCTAGCTGGAGGTGTCTGGACGGGCAAATTTAACTCTCATTTCCCACCAGGAAGAGGAATTAACCAAAGGCTCAGCATGCCGGGCCGGAACCAGATTAGGGCCTGAAGCCATCCTGCGGTGTTGCGGCCAGCTCAAAAGAAAGCGAGTTGAAGAAAGGAGCTCAGGGGCACTGTAATTCACAAACCTGCAGAGTTATAAATGACAGCTATCGTCCAAAAATAGACTGAAGTAAGGCTGCCAAGAGGACTTGAAAGCGGGGCAGAATTGCAGGAAACCGATTTCAGGAGGTAGACTGGAATTGCATTGAAAGCATAGGAAAAGAGGCAGAACGTCCACAATGATGCACTTGGCCAAAAAGGGTGTATGCGTTTTTTCCTGAATATATTCAGGAAAAAACGCATACGCCCTTTTTGGCCAACCAAGCAAGCTTGCAAAGGAAATCTGCACTACAATGAAGTCTCACTTCCCCCCGGTCAAAAGGGCCATCTGAAAAAAGTGTAAAATCCAGAAAGGCAGGACAGGCCATGGAGAACTGGGAGCCTTGTTATGCTGATGGGCGGGATGTAAATTGCCAACAACCACTTGGGAGAAGTGTATGGTGTTTCCTGAAACATCTAAAAAACAAAGCAACAGAGCCTAGGGCACTTCCACTTATGTTCCTATAGCTTAGGGAAATTAAAATCAAAAACACACAGCCACCCCAAAGTTTGGGACGCCTCCGTTTACAAGAACCTCGTTTACCGTACAAGTTCAACATCGTAGAAAGTGAAAAATGGATAAAGAAGTTGTGGTATTTACTTACAAAGCAATATCACTCAGCAATGAAATCTGTGTCATCAGGCCCTTAGCATCACAATGAGTGGATTCAGGTATGATGATTCTAACTGAAATAAGTCACACAGAAAAAGAAACATCATAAGATATCAGTAATACACGGAATGGAAACTTGGCTACACAGGAACTGAATTACAGAACAGAACAGGGTCTCAAATTTAGAAAACCAACTTATGCTTGCTTAAGGTTAAAGGTGAGTTGGGGTGCTGCATAAAACCAGAGATTGAAATGAGCACAGATAAAGTTCCTTAAGTCAAATATGGAATAGACAAGAGCTACTCCTTGCTCAACGAAATGGACTCAACACCGCATATTAAACGCCTAAGAATGTACCTGACTAGTAAGTATCTTAAAACCTATGGATTGCTATGTCTCTGAAAGAGAATCAAGCATGTGTACAGGGGCATAAACGCAGCAGTGATAGGATTGGAGAGGTTCGGTGAGCAAATGAAGACCCTTTGAAGTCATATTGCATGGTACCCATTCCACGGGTCTCAACTCTCCAGGTTTAAGGTATTCTTCCTTCAGCTAAAACATGCATGTGGAACCCAAGTATGATCAACCATGTGAACGGGAGACGTGTTCAAATATGTCTCAGTTTTCCTCCCCTGGTACTCGGGTGCAACATTCCAGACGCTTTACTAACACTCTCCCCACTTGGAGAGTCAGCGCCTTTAACCTCCTGTTTGGCCCAGTTTGCAATTTCTGCGGAAGATGAACAGGAATAGCGAGAACCAATGAGAGGCTAGCTGGAGGTGTCTGGACGGGCAAATTTAACTCTCATTTCCCACCAGGAAGAGGAATTAACCAAAGGCTCAGCATGCCGGGCCGGAACCAGATTAGGGCCTGAAGCCATCCTGCGGTGTTGCGGCCAGCTCAAAAGAAAGCGAGTTGAAGAAAGGAGCTCAGGGGCACTGTAATTCACAAACCTGCAGAGTTATAAATGACAGCTATCGTCCAAAAATAGACTGAAGTAAGGCTGCCAAGAGGACTTGAAAGCGGGGCAGAATTGCAGGAAACCGATTTCAGGAGGTAGACTGGAATTGCATTGAAAGCATAGGAAAAGAGGCAGAACGTCCACAATGATGCACTTGGCCAAAAAGGGTGTATGCGTTTTTTCCTGAATATATTCAGGAAAAAACGCATACGCCCTTTTTGGCCAACCAAGCAAGCTTGCAAAGGAAATCTGCACTACAATGAAGTCTCACTTCCCCCCGGTCAAAAGGGCCATCTGAAAAAAGTGTAAAATCCAGAAAGGCAGGACAGGCCATGGAGAACTGGGAGCCTTGTTATGCTGATGGGCGGGATGTAAATTGCCAACAACCACTTGGGAGAAGTGTATGGTGTTTCCTGAAACATCTAAAAAACAAAGCAACAGAGCCTAGGGCACTTCCACTTATGTTCCTATAGCTTAGGGAAATTAAAATCAAAAACACACAGCCACCCCAAAGTTTGGGACGCCTCCGTTTACAAGAACCTCGTTTACCGTACAAGTTCAACATCGTAGAAAGTGAAAAATGGATAAAGAAGTTGTGGTATTTACTTACAAAGCAATATCACTCAGCAATGAAATCTGTGTCATCAGGCCCTTAGCATCACAATGAGTGGATTCAGGTATGATGATTCTAACTGAAATAAGTCACACAGAAAAAGAAACATCATAAGATATCAGTAATACACGGAATGGAAACTTGGCTACACAGGAACTGAATTACAGAACAGAACAGGGTCTCAAATTTAGAAAACCAACTTATGCTTGCTTAAGGTTAAAGGTGAGTTGGGGTGCTGCATAAAACCAGAGATTGAAATGAGCACAGATAAAGTTCCTTAAGTCAAATATGGAATAGACAAGAGCTACTCCTTGCTCAACGAAATGGACTCAACACCGCATATTAAACGCCTAAGAATGTACCTGACTAGTAAGTATCTTAAAACCTATGGATTGCTATGTCTCTGAAAGAGAATCAAGCATGTGTACAGGGGCATAAACGCAGCAGTGATAGGATTGGAGAGGTTCGGTGAGCAAATGAAGACCCTTTGAAGTCATATTGCATGGTACCCATTCCACGGGTCTCAACTCTCCAGGTTTAAGGTATTCTTCCTTCAGCTAAAACATGCATGTGGAACCCAAGTATGATCAACCATGTGAACGGGAGACGTGTTCAAATATGTCTCAGTTTTCCTCCCCTGGTACTCGGGTGCAACATTCCAGACGCTTTACTAACACTCTCCCCACTTGGAGAGTCAGCGCCTTTAACCTCCTGTTTGGCCCAGTTTGCAATTTCTGCGGAAGATGAACAGGAATAGCGAGAACCAATGAGAGGCTAGCTGGACGTGTCTGGACGGGCAAATTTAACTCTCATTTCCCACCAGGAAGAGGAAATAACCAAAGGCTCAGCGTGCCGTACCGGAACCAGATTAGGGCCTGAAGCCATCCTGCGGTGTTGCGGCCAGCTCAAAAGAAAGCGAGTTGAACAAAGGAGCTCAGGGGCACTGTAATTCACAAACCTGCAGAGTTATAAATGACAGCTATCATCCAAAAATAGACTGAAGTAAGGCTGCCAAGAGGACTTGAAAGCGGGGCAGAATTGCAGGAAACCGATTTCAGGAGGTAGACTGGAATTGCATTGAAAGCATAGGAAAAGAGGCAGAACGTCCACAATGATGCACTTGGCCAAAAAGGGCGTATGCGTTTTTTCCTGAATATATTCAGGAAAAAACGCATACGCCCTTTTTGGCCAACCAAGCAAGCTTGCAAAGGAAATGTGCACTACAATGAAGTCTCACTTCCCCCCGGTCAAAAGGGCCATCTGAAAAAAGTGTAAAATCCAGAAAGGCAGGACAGGCCATGGAGAACTGGGAGCCTTGTTATGCTGATGGGTGGGATGTAAATTGCCAACCACCACTCGGGTGAAGTGTATGGTGTTTCCTGAAACATCTAAAAAACAAAGCAACAGAACCTAGGGCACTTCCACTTATGGTCCTATAGCTTAGGGAAATTAAAATCAAAAAGACACAGCCACCCCAAAGTTTGGAACGGCTCTGTTTACAAGAACCTCGTTTACAGTACAAGTTCAACATCGCAGAAAGTGAAAAATGGATAAAGAAGTTGTGGTATTTACTTACAAAGCAATATCACTCAGCAATGAAATCTGTGTCATCAGGCCCTTAGCAGCACAATGAGTGGATTCAGGTATGATGATTCTAACTGAAGTAAGTCACACAGAAAAAGAAACATCATAAGATATCAGTAATACACGGAATGTAAACTTGGCTACACAGGAACTGAATTACAGAACAGAACAGGGTCTCAAATTTAGAAAACCAACTTATGCTTGCTTAAGGGGAAAGGTGAGTTGGGGTGCTGCATAAAACCAGAGATTGAAATGAGCACAGATAAAGTTCCTTAAGTCAAATATGGAATAGACAAGAGCTACTCCTTGCTCAACGAAATGGACTCAACACCGCATATTAAACGCCTAAGAATGTACCTGACTAGTAAGTATCTTAAAACCTATGGATTGCTATGTCTCCGAAAGAGAATCAAGCATGTGTACAGGGGCATAAACGCAGCAGTGATAGGATTGGAGAGGTTCGTGAGCAAATGAAGACCCTTTGAAGTCATATTGCATGGTACCCATTCCACGGGTTTCAACTACCCAGGTTTTAGGTATTCTTCCTTCAGCTAAAACATGCATGTGGAACCCAGAGTATGATCAACCATATGATCGGGAGACGTGTTCAAATATGTCTCAGTTTTCCTCCCCTGGTACACGGGTGCAACATTCCAGACGCTTTACTAACACTCTCCCCACTTGGAGAGTCAGTCCCTTTAACCTCCTGTTTGGCCCAGTTTGCAATTTCTGCGGAAGATGAACAGGAATAGCGAGAACCAATGAGAGGCTAGCTGGAGGTGTCTGGACGGGCAAATTTAACTCTCATTTCCCACCAGGAAGAGGAATTAACCAAAGGCTCAGCATGCCGGGCCGGAACCAGATTAGGGCCTGAAGCCATCCTGCGGTGTTGCGGCCAGGTCACAAGAAAGCGAGTTGAAGAAAGGAGCTCAGGGGCACTGTAATTCACAAACCTGCAGAGTTATAAATGACAGCTATCGTCCAAAAATAGACTGAAGTAAGGCTGCCAAGAGGACTTGAAAGCGGGGCAGAATTGCAGGAAACCGATTTCAGGAGGTAGACTGGAATTGCATTGAAAGCATAGGAAAAGAGGCAGAACGTCCACAATGATGCACTTGGCCAAAAAGGGCGTATGCGTTTTTTCCTGAATATATTCAGGAAAAAACGCATACGCCCTTTTTGGCCAACCAAGCAAGCTTGCAAAGGAAATCTGCACTACAATGAAGTCTCACTTCCCCCCGGTCAAAAGGGCCATCTGAAAAAAGTGTAAAATCCAGAAAGGCAGGACAGGCCATGGAGAACTGGGAGCCTTGTTATGCTGATGGGTGGGATGTAAATTGCCAACAACCACTCGGGAGAAGTGTATGGTGTTTCCTGAAACATCTAAAAAACAAAGCAACAGAACCTAGGGCACTTCCACTTATGGTCCTATAGCTTAGGGAAATTAAAATCAAAAAGACACAGCCACCCCAAAGTTTGGAACGGCTCTGTTTACAAGAACCTCGTTTACAGTACAAGTTCAACATCGCAGAAAGTGAAAAATGGATAAAGAAGTTGTGGTATTTACTTACAAAGCAATATCACTCAGCAATGAAATCTGTGTCATCAGGCCCTTAGCAGCACAATGAGTGGATTCAGGTATGATGATTCTAACTGAAGTAAGTCACACAGAAAAAGAAACATCATAAGATATCAGTAATACACGGAATGTAAACTTGGCTACACAGGAACTGAATTACAGAACAGAACAGGGTCTCAAATTTAGAAAACCAACTTATGCTTGCTTAAGGGTAAAGGTGAGTTGGGGTGCTGCATAAAACCAGAGATTGAAATGAGCACAGATAAAGTTCCTTAAGCCAAATATAGAATAGACAAGAGCTACTCCTTGCTCAGCGAAATGGACTCAACACCGCATATTAAACGCCTAAGAATGTACCTGACTAGTAAGTATCTTAAAACCTATGGATTGCTATGTCTCCGAAAGAGAATCAAGCATGTGTACAGGGGCATACACGCAGCAGTGATAGGATTGGAGATGTTCGGTGAGCAAATGAAGACCCCTTGAAGTCATATTGCATGGTACCCATTACACGGGTCTCAACTCTCCAGGTTTAAGGTATTCTTCCTTCAGCTAAAACATGCATGTGGAACCCAAGTATGATCAACCATGTGAACGGGAGACGTGTTCAAATATGTCTCAGTTTTCCTCCCCTGGTACTCGGGTGCAACATTCCAGACGCTTTACTAACACTCTCCCCACTTGGAGAGTCAGCGCCTTTAACCTCCTGTTTGGCCCAGTTTGCAATTTCTGCGGAAGATGAACAGGAATAGCGAGAACCAATGAGAGGCTAGCTGGACGTGTCTGGACGGGCAAATTTAACTCTCATTTCCCACCAGGAAGAGGAAATAACCAAAGGCTCAGCGTGCCGTACCGGAACCAGATTAGGGCCTGAAGCCATCCTGCGGTGTTGCGGCCAGCTCAAAAGAAAGCGAGTTGAAGAAAGGAGCTCAGGGGCACTGTAATTCACAAACCTGCAGAGTTATAAATGACAGCTATCGTCCAAAAATAGACTGAAGTAAGGCTGCCAAGAGGACTTGAAAGCGGGGCAGAATTGCAGGAAACCGATTTCAGGAGGTAGACTGGAATTGCATTGAAAGCATAGGAAAAGAGGCAGAACGTCCACAATGATGCACTTGGCCAAAAAGGGCGTATGCGTTTTTTCCTGAATATATTCAGGAAAAAACGCATACGCCCTTTTTGGCCAACCAAGCAAGCTTGCAAAGGAAATCTGCACTACAATGAAGTCTCACTTCCCCCCGGTCAAAAGGGCCATCTGAAAAAAGTGTAAAATCCAGAAAGGCAACAGGCCATTGAGAACTGGGAGCCTTGTTATGCTGATGGGCGGGATGTAAATTGCCAACAACCACTCGGGAGAAGTGTATGGTGTTTCCTGAAACATCTAAAAAACAAAGCAACAGAGCCTAGGGCACTGCCACTTATGGTCCTATAGCTTAGGGAAATTAAAATCAAAAAGACACAGCCACCCCAAAGTTTGGAACGGCTCTGTTTACAAGAACCTCGTTTACAGTACAAGTTCAACATCGCAGAAAGTGAAAAATGGATAAAGAAGATGTGGTATTTACTTACAAAGCAATATCACTCAGCAATGAAATCTATGTCATCAGGCCCTTAGCATCACAATGAGTGGATTCAGGTATGATGATTCTAACTGAAATAAGTCACACAGAAAAAGAAACATCATAAGATATCTGTAATACACGGAATGTAAACTAGGCTACACAGGAACTGAATTACAGAACAGAACAGGGTCTCAAATTTAGAAAACCAACTTATGCTTGCTTAAGGGGAAAGGTGAGTTGGGGTGCTGCATAAAACCAGAGATTGAAATGAGCACAGATAAAGTTCCTTAAGTCAAATATGGAATAGACAAGAGCTACTCCTTGCTCAACGAAATGGACTCAACACCGCATATTAAATGCCTAAGAATGTACCTGACTAGTAAGTATCTTAAAACCTATGGATTGCTATGTCTCCGAAAGAGAATCAAGCATGTGTACAGGGGCATAAACGCAGCAGTGATAGGATTGGAGAGGTTCGGTGAGCAAATGAAGACCCTTTGAAGTCATATTGCATGGTACCCATTACACGGGTCTTAACTCTCCAGGTTTAAGGTATTCTTCCTTCAGCTAAAACATGCATGTGGAACCCAAGTATGATCAACCATGTGAACGGGAGACGTGTTCAAATATGTCTCAGTTTTCCTCCCCTGGTACTCGGGTGCAACATTCCAGACGCTTTACTAACACTCTCCCCACTTGGAGAGTCAGCGCCTTTAACCTCCTGTTTGGCCCAGTTTGCAATTTCTGCGGAAGATGAACAGGAATAGCGAGAACCAATGAGAGACTAGCTGGAGGTGTCTGAACGGGCAAATTTAACTCTCATTTCCCACCAGGAAGAGGAAATAACCAAAGGCTCAGCATGCCGTGCCGGAACCAGATTAGGGCCTGAAGCCATCCTGCGGTGTTGCGGCCAGGTCACAAGAAAGCAAGTTGAAGAAAGGAGCTCAGGGGCACTGTAATTCACAAACCTGCAGAGTTATAAATGACAGCTATCGTCCAAAAATAGACTGAAGTAAGGCTGCCAAGAGGACTTGAAAGCGGGGCAGAATTGCAGGAAACCGATTTCAGGAGGTAGACTGGAATTGCATTGAAAGCATAGGAAAAGAGGCAGAACGTCCACAATGATGCACTTGGCCAAAAAGGGCGTATGCGTTTTTTCCTGAATATATTCAGGAAAAAACGCATACGCCCTTTTTGGCCAACCAAGCAAGCTTGCAAAGGAAATCTGCACTACAATGAAGTCTCACTTCCCCCCGGTCAAAAGGGCCATCTGAAAAAAGTGTAAAATCCAGAAAGGCAGGACAGGCCATGGAGAACTGGGAGCCTTGTTATGCTGATGGGCGGGATGTAAATTGCCAACAACCACTCGGGAGAAGTGTATGGTGTTTCCTGAAACATCTAAAAAACAAAGCAACAGAGCCTAGGGCACTTCCACTTATGTTCCTATAGCTTAGGGAAATTAAAATCAAAAACACACAGCCACCCCAAAGTTTGGGACGCCTCCTTTTACAAGAACCTCGTTTACCGTACAAGTTCAATATCACAGAATGTGAAAAATGGATAAAGAACTTGTGGTACTTACGTACAATGCAGTATCACTCAGCAATGAAATCTATGTCATCAGGCCCGTAGCAGCATAATGAGTGGATTCAGGTACGATGATTCTAACTGAAATAAGTCACACAGAAAAAGAAACATCATAAGATATCACTAATACACGGAATGTAAACTTGGCTACACAGGAACTGAATTACAGAACAGAACAGGGTCTCAAATTTAGAAAACCAACTTATGCTAGCTTAAGGGGAAAGGTGAGTTGGGGTGCTGCATAAAACCAGAGATTGAAATGAGCACAGATAAAGTTCCTTAAGCCAAATATAGAATAGACAAGAGCTACTCCTTGCTCAACGAAATGGACTCAACACCGCATATTAAACGCCTAAAATGTACCTGACTAGTAAGTATCTTAAAACCTATGGATTGCTATGTCTCTGAAAGAGAATCAAGCATGTGTACAGGGGCATAAACGCAGCAGTGATAGGATTGGAGAGGTTCGGTGAGCAAATGAAGACCCTTTGAAGTCATATTGCATGGTACCCATTACACGGGTCTCAACTCTCCAGGTTTAAGGTATTCTTCCTTCAGCTAAAACATGCATGTGGAACCCAAGTATGATCAACCATGTGAACGGGAGACGTGTTCAAATATGTCTCAGTTTTCCTCCCCTGGTACTCGGGTGCAACATTCCAGACGCTTTACTAACACTCTCCCCACTTGGAGAGTCAGCGCCTTTAACCTCCTGTTTGGCCCAGTTTGCAATTTCTGCGGAAGATGAACAGGAAGAGCGAGAACCAATGAGAGGCTAGCTGGAGGTGTCTGGACGGGCAAATTTAACTCTCATTTCCCACCAGGAAGAGGAAATAACCAAAGGCTCAGCGTGCCGTACCGGAACCAGATTAGGGCCTGAAGCCATCCTGCGTTGTTGCGGCCAGCTCAAAAGAAAGCGAGTTGAAGAAAGGAGCTCAGGGGCACTGTAATTCACAAACCTGCAGAGTTATAAATGACAGCTATCGTCCAAAAATAGACTGAAGTAAGGCTGCCAAGAGGACTTGAAAGCGGGGCAGAATTGCAGGAAACCGATTTCAGGAGGTAGACTGGAATTGCATTGAAAGCATAGGAAAAGAGGCAGAACGTCCACAATGATGCACTTGGCCAAAAAGGGCGTATGCGTTTTTTCCTGAATATATTCAGGAAAAAACGCATACGCCCTTTTTGGCCAACCAAGCAAGCTTGCAAAGGAAATCTGCACTACAATGAAGTCTCACTTCCCCCCGGTCAAAAGGGCCATCTGAAAAAAGTGTAAAATCCAGAAAGGCAGGACAGGCCATGGAGAACTGGGAGCCTTGTTATGCTGATGGGCGGGATGTAAATTGCCAACAGACACTCGGGAGAAGTGTATGGTGTTTCCTGAAACATCTAAAAAACAAAGCAACAGAGCCTAGGGCACTGCCACTTATGGTCCTATAGCTTAGGGAAATTAAAATCAAAAAGACACAGCCACCCCAAAATTTGGAACGGCTCTGTTTACAAGAACCTCGTTTACAGTACAATTTCAACATCGCAGAAAGTGAAAAATGGATAAAGAAGTTGTGGTATTTACTTACAAAGCAATATCACTCAGCAATGAAATCTATGTCATCAGGCCCTTAGCATCACAATGAGTGGATTCAGGTATGATGATTCTAACTGAAGTAAGTCACACAGAAAAAGAAACATCATAAGATATCAGTAATACACGGAATGTAAACTTGGCTACACAGGAACTGAATTACAGAACAGAACAGGGTCTCAAATTTAGAAAACCAACTTATGCTTGCTTAAGTGTAAAGGTGAGTTGGGGTGCTGCATAAAACCAGAGATTGAAATGAGCACAGATAAAGTTCCTTAAGTCAAATATGGAATAGACAAGAGCTACTCCTTGCTCAACGAAATGGACTCAACACCGCATATTAAACGCCTAAGAATGTACCTGACTAGTAAGTATCTTAAAACCTATGGATTGCTATGTCTCCGAAAGAGAATCAAGCATGTGTACAGGGGCATAAACGCAGCAGTGATAGGATTGGAGAGGTTCGGTGAGCAAATGAAGACCCTTTGAAGTCGTATTGCATGGTACCCAATACACGGGTCTTAACTCTCCAGGTTTAAGGTATTCTTCCTTCAGCTAAATCATGCATGTGGAACCCAAGTATGATCAACCATGTGAACGGGAGACGTGTTCAAATATGTCTCAGTTTTCCTCCCCTGGTACTCGGGTGCAACATTCCAGACGCTTTACTAACACTCTCCCCACTTGGAGAGTCAGCGCCTTTAACCTCCTGTTTGGCCCAGTTTGCAATTTCTGCGGAAGATGAACAGGAATAGCGAGAACCAATGAGAGACTAGCTGGAGGTGTCTGGACGGGCAAATTTAACTCTCATTTCCCACCAGGAAGAGGAAATAACCAAAGGCTCAGCGTGCCGTGCCGGAACCAGATTAGGGCCTGAAGCCATCCTGCGGTGTTGCGGCCAGGTCACAAGAAAGCAAGTTGAAGAAAGGAGCTCAGGGGCACTGTAATTCACAAACCTGCAGAGTTATAAATGACAGCTATCGTCCAAAAATAGACTGAAGTAAGGCTGCCAAGAGGACTTGAAAGTGGGGCAGAATTGCAGGAAACCGATTTCAGGAGATAGACTGGAATTGCATTGAAAGCATAGGAAAAGAGGCAGAACGTCCACAATGATGCACTTGGCCAAAAAGGGCGTATGCATTTTTTCCTGAATATATTCAGGAAAAAACGCATACGCCCTTTTTGGCCAACCAAGCAAGCTTGCAAAGGAAATGTGCACTACAATGAAGTCTCACTTCCCCCCGGTCAAAAGGGCCATCTGAAAAAAGTGTAAAATCCAGAAAGGCAGGACAGGCCATGGAGAACTGGGAGCCTTGTTATGCTGATGGGCGGGATGTAAATTGCCAACAACCACTCGGGAGAAGTGTATGGTGTTTCCTGAAACATCTAAAAAACAAAGCAACAGAGCCTAGGGCACTTCCACTTATGGTCCTATAGCTTAGGGAAATTAAAATCAAAAACACACAGCCACCCCAAAGTTTGGGACGCCTCCGTTTACAAGAACCTCGTTTACCGTACAAGTTCAATATCACAGAAAGTGAAAAATGGATAAAGAACTTGTGGTACTTACGTACAATGCAGTATCACTCAGCAATGAAATCTATGTCATCAGGCCCTTAGCAGCATAATGAGTGGATTCAGGTACGATGATTCTAACTGAAATAAGTCACACAGAAAAAGAAACATCATAAGATATCACTAATACACAGAATGTAAACTTGGCTACACAGGAACTGCATTCCAAAACAGAACAGGGTCTCAAATTTAGAAAACCAACTTATGCTTGCTTAAGGGGAAAGGTGAGTTGGGGTGCTGCATAAAACCAGAGATTGAAATGAGCACAGAAAAAGTTCCTTAAGCCAAATATGGAATAGACAAGAGCTACTCCTTGCTCAACGAAATGGACTCAACACCCCATATTAAACGCCTAAAATGTACCTGACTAGTAAGTATCTTAAAACCTATGGATTGCTATGTCTCCGAAAGAGAATCAAGCATGTGTACAGGGGCATAAACGCAGCAGTGATAGGACAGGAGAGGTTCGGTGAGCAAATGAAGACCCTTTGAAGTCATATTGCATGGTACCCATTCCACGGGTTTCAACTACCCAGGTTTTAGGTATTCTTCCTTCAGCTAAAATATGCATGTGGAACCCAGAGTATGATCAACCATGTGATCGGGAGACGTGTTCAAATATGTCTCAGTTTTCCTCCCCTGGTACTCGGGTGCAACATTCCAGACGCTTTACTAACACTCTCCCCACTTGGAGAGTCAGCGCCTTTAACATCCTGTTTGGCACAGTTTGCAATTTCTGCGGAAGATGAACAGGAATAGCGAGAACCAATGAGAGGCTAGCTGGAGGTGTCTGGACGGGCAAATTTAACTCTCATTTCCCACCAGGAAGAGGAAATAACCAAAGGCTCAGCGTGCCGTACTGGAACCAGATTAGGGCCTGAAGCCATCCTGTGGTGTTGCGGCCAGCTCAAAAGAAAGCGAGTTGAAGAAAGGAGCTCAGGGGCACTGTAATTCACAAACCTGCAGAGTTATAAATGACAGCTATCGTCCAAAAATAGACTGAAGTAAGGCTGCCAAGAGGACTTGAAAGCGGGGCAGAATTGCAGGAAACCGATTTCAGGAGGTAGACTGGAATTGCATTGAAAGCATAGGAAAAGAGGCAGAACGTCCACAATGATGCACTTGGCCAAAAAGGGCGTATGCGTTTTTTCCTGAATATATTCAGGAAAAAACGCATACGCCCTTTTTGGCCAACCAAGCAAGCTTGCAAAGGAAATGTGCACTACAATGAAGTCTCACTTCCCCCCGGTCAAAAGGGCCATCTGAAAAAAGTGTAAAATCCAGAAAGGCAGGACAGGCCATGGAGAACTGGGAGCCTTGTTATGCTGATGGGTGGGATGTAAATTGCCAACAACCACTCGGGAGAAGTGTATGGTGTTTCCTGAAACATCTAAAAAACAAAGCAACAGAACCTAGGGCACTTCCACTTATGGTCCTATAGCTTAGGGAAATTAAAATCAAAAAGACACAGCCACCCCAAAGTTTGGAACGGCTCTGTTTACAAGAACCTCGTTTACAGTACAAGTTCAACATCGCAGAAAGTGAAAAATGGATAAAGAAGTTGTGGTATTTACTTACAAAGCAATATCACTCAGCAATGAAATCTGTGTCATCAGGCCCTTAGCAGCAAAATGAGTGGATTCAGGTATGATGATTCTAACTGAAGTAAGTCACACAGAAAAAGAAACATCATAAGATATCAGTAATACACGGAATGTAAACTTGGCTACACAGGAACTGAATTACAGAACAGAACAGGGTCTCAAATTTAGAAAACCAACTTATGCTTGCTTAAGGGGAAAGGTGAGTTGGGGTGCTGCATAAAACCAGAGATTGAAATGAGCACAGATAAAGTTCCTTAAGTCAAATATGGAATAGACAAGAGCTACTCCTTGCTCAACGAAATGGACTCAACACCGCATATTAAACGCCTAAGAATGTACCTGACTAGTAAGTATCTTAAAACCTATGGATTGCTATGTCTCCGAAAGAGAATCAAGCATGTGTACAGGGGCATAAACGCAGCAGTGATAGGATTGGAGAGGTTCGTGAGCAAATGAAGACCCTTTGAAGTCATATTGCATGGTACCCATTCCACGGGTTTCAACTACCCAGGTTTTAGGTATTCTTCCTTCAGCTAAAACATGCATGTGGAACCCAGAGTATGATCAACCATGTGATCGGGAGACGTGTTCAAATATGTCTCAGTTTTCCTCCCCTGGTACTCGGGTGCAACATTCCAGACGCTTTACTAACACTCTCCCCACTTGGAGAGTCAGTCCCTTTAACCTCCTGTTTGGCCCAGTTTGCAATTTCTGCGGAAGATGAACAGGAATAGCGAGAACCAATGAGAGGCTAGCTGGAGGTGTCTGGACGGGCAAATTTAACTCTCATTTACCACCAGGAAGAGGAATTAACCAAAGGCTCAGCATGCCGGGCCGGAACCAGATTAGGGCCTGAAGCCATCCTGCGGTGTTGCGGCCAGGTCACAAGAAAGCGAGTTGAAGAAAGGAGCTCAGGGGCACTGTAATTCACAAACCTGCAGAGTTATAAATGACAGCTATCGTCCAAAAATAGACTGAAGTAAGGCTGCCAAGAGGACTTGAAAGCGGGGCAGAATTGCAGGAAACCGATTTCAGGAGGTAGACTGGAATTGCATTGAAAGCATAGGAAAAGAGGCAGAACGTCCACAATGATGCACTTGGCCAAAAAGGGCGTATGCGTTTTTTCCTGAATATATTCAGGAAAAAACGCATACGCCCTTTTTGGCCAACCAAGCAAGCTTGCAAAGGAAATCTGCACTACAATGAAGTCTCACTTCCCCCCGGTCAAAAGGGCCATCTGAAAAAAGTGTAAAATCCAGAAAGGCAGGACAGGCCATGGAGAACTGGGAGCCTTGTTATGCTGATGGGTGGGATGTAAATTGCCAACAACCACTCGGGAGAAGTGTATGGTGTTTCCTGAAACATCTAAAAAACAAAGCAACAGAACCTAGGGCACTTCCACTTATGGTCCTATAGCTTAGGGAAATTAAAATCAAAAAGACACAGCCACCCCAAAGTTTGGAACGGCTCTGTTTACAAGAACCTCGTTTACAGTACAAGTTCAACATCGCAGAAAGTGAAAAATGGATAAAGAAGTTGTGGTATTTACTTACAAAGCAATATCACTCAGCAATGAAATCTGTGTCATCAGGCCCTTAGCAGCACAATGAGTGGATTCAGGTATGATGATTCTAACTGAAGTAAGTCACACAGAAAAAGAAACATCATAAGATATCAGTAATACACGGAATGTAAACTTGGCTACACAGGAACTGCATTCCAAAACAGAACAGGGTCTCAAATTTAGAAAACCAACTTATGCTTGCTTAAGGGGAAAGGTGAGTTGGGGTGCTGCATAAAACCAGAGATTGAAATGAGCACAGATAAAGTTCCTTAAGTCAAATATGGAATAGACAAGAGCTACTCCTTGCTCAACGAAATGGACTCAACACCGCATATTAAATGCCTAAGAATGTACCTGACTAGTAAGTATCTTAAAACCTATGGATTGCTATGTCTCCGAAAGAGAATCAAGCATGTGTACAGGGGCATAAACGCAGCAGTGATAGGATTGGAGAGGTTCGGTGAGCAAATGAAGACCCTTTGAAGTCATATTGCATGGTACCCATTACACGGGTCTCAACTCTCAAGGTTTAAGGTATTCTTCCTTCAGCTAAAACATGCATGTGGAACCCAAGTATGATCAACCATGTGAACGGGAGACGTGTTCAAATATGTCTCAGTTTTCCTCCCCTGGTACTCGGGTGCAACATTCCAGACGCTTTACTAACACTCTCCCCACTTGGAGAGTCAGCGCCTTTAACCTCCTGTTTGGCCCAGTTTGCAATTTCTGCGGAAGATGAACAGGAAGAGCGAGAACCAATGAGAGGCTAGCTGGAGGTGTCTGGACGGGCAAATTTAACTCTCATTTCCCACCAGGAAGAGGAAATAACCAAAGGCTCAGCGTGCCGTACCGGAACCAGATTAGGGCCTGAAGCCATCCTGCGGTGTTGCGGCCAGCTCAAAAGAAAGCGAGTTGAAGAAAGGAGCTCAGGGGCACTGTAATTCACAAACCTGCAGAGTTATAAATGACAGCTATCGTCCAAAAATAGACTGAAGTAAGGCTGCCAAGAGGACTTGAAAGCGGGGCAGAATTGCAGGAAACCGATTTCAGGAGGTAGACTGGAATTGCATTGAAAGCATAGGAAAAGAGGCAGAACGTCCACAATGATGCACTTGGCCAAAAAGGGTGTATGCGTTTTTTCCTGAATATATTCAGGAAAAAACGCATACGCCCTTTTTGGCCAACCAAGCAAGCTTGCAAAGGAAATCTGCACTACAATGAAGTCTCACTTCCCCCCGGTCAAAAGGGCCATCTGAAAAAAGTGTAAAATCCAGAAAGGCAGGACAGGCCATGGAGAACTGGGAGCCTTGTTATGCTGATGGGCGGGATGTAAATTGCCAACAGACACTCGGGAGAAGTGTATGGTGTTTCCTGAAACATCTAAAAAACAAAGCAACAGAGCCTAGGGCACTGCCACTTATGGTCCTATAGCTTAGGGAAATTAAAATCAAAAAGACACAGCCACCCCAAAGTTTGGAACGGCTCTGTTTACAAGAACCTCGTTTACAGTACAAGTTCAACATCGCAGAAAGTGAAAAATGGATAAAGAAGTTGTGGTATTTACTTACAAAGCAATATCACTCAGCAATGAAATCTATGTCATCAGGCCCTTAGCATCACAATGAGTGGATTCAGGTATGATGATTCTAACTGAAGTAAGTCACACAGAAAAAGAAACATCATAAGATATCAGTAATACACGGAATGTAAACTTGGCTACACAGGAACTGAATTACAGAACAGAACAGGGTCTCAAATTTAGAAAACCAACTTATTCTTGCTTAAGGGGAAAGGTGAGTTGGGGTGCTGCATAAAACCAGAGATTGAAATGAGCACAGATAAAGTTCCTTAAGTCAAATATGGAATAGACAAGAGCTACTCCTTGCTCAACGAAATGGACTCAACACCGCATATTAAACGCCTAAGAATGTACCTGACTAGTAAGTATCTTAAAACCTATGGATTGCTATGTCTCCGAAAGAGAATCAAGCATGTGTACAGGGGCATAAACGCAGCAGTGATAGGATTGGAGAGGTTCGGTGAGCAAATGAAGACCCTTTGAAGTCGTATTGCATGGTACCCATTACACGGGTCTTAACTCTCCAGGTTTAAGGTATTCTTCCTTCAGCAAAATCATGCATGTGGAACCCAAGTATGATCAACCATGTGAACGGGAGACGTGTTCAAATATGTCTCAGTTTTCCTCCCCTGGTACTCGGGTGCAACATTCCAGACGCTTTACTAACACTCTCCCCACTTGGAGAGTCAGCGCCTTTAACCTCCTGTTTGGCCCAGTTTGCAATTTCTGCGGAAGATGAACAGGAATAGCGAGAACCAATGAGAGACTAGCTGGAGGTGTCTGGACGGGCAAATTTAACTCTCATTTCCCACCAGGAAGAGGAAATAACCAAAGGCTCAGCGTGCCGTGCCGGAACCAGATTAGGGCCTGAAGCCATCCTGCGGTGTTGCGGCCAGGTCACAAGAAAGCAAGTTGAAGAAAGGAGCTCAGGGGCACTGTAATTCACAAACCTGCAGAGTTATAAATGACAGCTATCGTCCAAAAATAGACTGAAGTAAGGCTGCCAAGAGGACTTGAAAGCGGGGCAGAATTGCAGGAAACCGATTTCAGGAGGTAGACTGGAATTGCATTGAAAGCATAGGAAAAGAGGCAGAACGTCCACAATGATGCACTTGGCCAAAATGGGCGTATGCATTTTTTTCTGAATATATTCAGGAAAAAACGCATACGCCCTTTTTGGCCAACCAAGCAAGCTTGCAAAGGAAATCTGCACTACAATGAAGTCTCACTTCCCCCCGGTCAAAAGGGCCATCTGAAAAAAGTGTAAAATCCAGAAAGGCAGGACAGGCCATGGAGAACTGGGAGCCTTGTTATGCTGATGGGCGGGATGTAAATTGCCAACAGACACTCGGGAGAAGTGTATGGTGTTTCCTGAAACATCTAAAAAACAAAGCAACAGAGCCTAGGGCACTGCCACTTATGGTCCTATAGCTTAGGGAAATTAAAATCAAAAAGACACAGCCACCCCTAAGTTTGGAACGGCTCTGTTTACAAGAACCTCGTTTACAGTACAAGTTCAACATCGCAGAAAGTGAAAAATGGATAAAGAAGTTGTGGTATTTACTTACAAAGCAATATCACTCAGCAATGAAATCTGTGTCATCAGGCCCTTAGCAGCACAATGAGTGGATTCAGGTATGATGATTCTAACTGAAATAAGTCACACAGAAAAAGAAACATCATAAGATATCAGTAATACACGGAATGGAAACTTGGCTACACAGGAACTGAATTACAGAACAGAACAGGGTCTCAAATTTAGAAAACCAACTTATTCTTGCTTAAGGGTAAAGGTGAGTTGGGGTGCTGCATAAAACCAGAGATTGAAATGAGCACAGATAAAGTTCCTTAAGCCAAATATGGAATAGACAAGAGCTACTCCTTGCTCAACGAAATGGACTCAACACCCCATATTAAACGCCTAAGAATGTACCTGACTAGTAAGTATCTTAAAACCTATGGATTGCTATGTCTCCGAAAGAGAATCAAGCATGTGTACAGGGGCATAAACGCAGCAGTGATAGGATTGGAGAGGTTCGGTGAGCAAATGAAGACCCTTTGAAGTCATATTGCATGGTACCCATTCCACGGGTTTCAACTACCCAGGTTTAAGGTATTCTTCCTTCAGCTAAAACATGCATGTGGAACCTAGAGTATGATCAACCATGTGATCGGGAGACGTGTTCAAATATGTCTCAGTTTTCCTCCCCTGGTACTCGGGTGCAACATTCCAGACGCTTTACTAACACTCTCCCCACTTGGAGAGTCAGTGCCTTTAACCTCCTGTTTGGCCCAGTTTGCAATTTCTGCGGAAGATGAACAGGAATAGCGAGAACCAATGAGAGGCTAGCTGGAGGTGTCTGGACGGGCAAATTTAACTCTCATTTCCCACCAGGAAGAGGAATTAACCAAAGGCTCAGCATGCCGGGCCAGAACCAGATTAGGGCCTGAAGCCATCCTGCGGTGTTGCGGCCAGGTCACAAGAAAGCAAGTTGAAGAAAGGAGCTCAGGGGCACTGTAATTCACAAACCTGCAGAGTTATAAATGACAGCTATCGTCCAAAAATAGACTGAAGTAAGGCTGCCAAGAGGACTTGAAAGCGGGGCAGAATTGCAGGAAACCGATTTCAGGAGGTAGACTGGAATTGCATTGAAAGCATAGGAAAAGAGGCAGAACGTCCACAATGATGCACTTGGCCAAAAAGGGCGTATGCGTTTTTTCCTGAATATATTCAGGAAAAAACGCATACGCCCTTTTTGGCCAACCAAGCAAGCTTGCAAAGGAAATCTGCACTACAATGAAGTCTCACTTCCCCCCGGTCAAAAGGGCCATCTGAAAAAAGTGTAAAATCCAGAAAGGCAGGACAGGCCATGGAGAACTGGGAGCCTTGTTATGCTGATGGGCGGGATGTAAATTGCCAACAGACACTCGGGAGAAGTGTATGGTGTTTTCTGAAACATCTAAAAAACAAAGCAACAGAGCCTAGGGCACTGCCACTTATGGTCCTATAGCTTAGGGAAATTAAAATCAAAAAGACACAGTCACCCCAAAGTTTGGGACGCCTCTGTTTACAAGAACCTCGTTTACAGTACAAGTTCAACATCGCAGAAAGTGAAAAAAGGATAAAGAAGTTGTGGTATTTACTTACAAAGCAATATCACTCCGCAATGAAATCTATGTCATCAGGCCCTTAGCATCACAATGAGTGGATTCAGGTATGATGATTCTAATTGAAATAAGTCACACAGAAAAAGAAACATCATAAGATATCAGTAATACACGGAATGTAAACTTGGCTACACAGAAACTGAATTACAGAACAGAACAGGGTCTCAAATTTAGAAAACCAACTTATGCTTGCTTAAGGGTAAAGGTGAGTTGGGGTGCTGCATAAAACCAGAGATTGAAATGAGCACAGATAAAGTTCCTTAAGTCAAATATGGAATAGACAAGAGCTACTCCTTGCTCAACGAAATGGACTCAACACCGCATATTAAACGCCTAAGAATGTACCTGACTAGTAAGTATCTTAAAACCTATGGATTGCTATGTCTCCGAAAGAGAATCAAGCATGTGTACAGGGGCATAAACGCAGCAGTGATAGGATTGGAGAGGTTCGGTGAGCAAATGAAGACCCTTTGAAGTCATATTGCATGGTACCCATTCCACGGGTTTCAACTACCCAGGTTTAAGGTATTCTTCCTTCAGCTAAAACATGCATGGGGAACCTAGAGTATGATCAACCATGTGATCGGGAGACGTGTTCAAATATGTCTCAGTTTTCCTCCCCTGGTACTCGGGTGCAACATTCCAGACGCTTTACTAACACTCTCCCCACTTGGAGAGTCAGTCCCTTTAACCTCCTGTTTGGCCCAGTTTGCAATTTCTGCGGAAGATGAACAGGAATAGCGAGAACCAATGAGAGGCTAGCTGGAGGTGTCTGGACGGGCAAATTTAACTCTCATTTCCCACCAGGAAGAGGAAATAACCAAAGGCTCAGCGTGCAGTACCGGAACCAGATTAGGGCCTGAAGCCATCCTGCGGTGTTGCTTCCAGCTCAAAAGAAAGCGAGTTGAAGAAAGGAGCTCAGGGGCACTGTAATTCACAAACCTGCAGAGTTATAAATGACAGCTATCGTCCAAAAATAGACTGAAGTAAGGCTGCCAAGAGGACTTGAAAGCGGGGCAGAATTGCAGGAAACTGATTTCAGGAGGTAGACTGGAATTGCATTGAAAGCATAGGAAAAGAGGCAGAATGTCCACAATGATGCACTTGGCCAAAAAGGGCATATGCATTTTTTCCTGAATATATTCAGGAAAAAATGCATACGCCCTTTTTGGCCAACCAAGCAAGCTTGCAAAGGAAATGTGCACTACAATGAAGTCTCACTTCCCCCCGGTCAAAAGGGCCATCTGAAAAAAGTGTAAAATCCAGAAAGGCAACAGGCCATTGAGAACTGGGAGCCTTGTTATGCTGAAGGGCGGGATGTAAATTGCCAACAGACACTTGGGAGAAGTGTATGGTGTTTCCTGAAACATCTAAAAAACAATGCAACAGAGCCTAGGGCACTTCCACTTATGGTCCTATAGCTTAGGGAAATTAAAATCAAAAACACACAGCCACCCCAAAGTTTGGAACGGCTCTGTTTACAAGAACCTCGTTTACAGTAAAAGTTCAACATCGCAGAAAGTGAAAAATGGATAAAGAACTTGTGGTACTTACGTACAATGCAGTATCACTCAGCAATGAAATCTATGTCATCAGGACCGTAGCAGCATAATGAGTAGATTCAGGTACGATGATTCTAACTGAAATAAGTCACACAGAAAAAGAAACATCATAAGATATCACTAATACACGGAATGTAAACTTGGCTACACAGGAACTGAATTCCAAAACAGAAAAGGTTCTCAAATTTAGAAAACCAACTTATGCTTGCTTAAGGGGAAAGGTGAGTTGGGTTGCTGCATAAAACCAGAGATTGAAATGAGCACAGATAAAGTTCCTTAAGCCAAATATGGAATAGACAAGAGCTACTCCTTGCTCAACGAAATAGACTCAACACCGCATATTAAATGCCTAAGAATGTACCTGACTAGTAAGTATCTTAAAACCTATGGATTGCTATGTCTCCGAAAGAGAATCAAGCATGTGTACAGGGGCATAAACGCAGCAGTGATAGGATTGGAGAGGTTCGGTGAGCAAATGAAGACCCTTTGAAGTCATATTGCATGGTACCCATTCCACGGGTCTCAACTCTCCAGGTTTAAGGTATTCTTCCTTCAGCTAAAACATGCATGTGGAACCCAAGTATGATCAACCATGTGAACGGGAGACGTGTTCAAATATGTCTCAGTTTTCCTCCCCTGGTACTCGGGTGCAACATTCCAGACGCTTTACTAACACTCTCCCCACTTGGAGAGTCAGCGCCTTTAACCTCCTGTTTGGCACAGTTTGCAATTTCTGCGGAAGATGAACAGGAATAGCGAGAACCAATGAGAGGCTAGCTGGAGGTGTCTGGACGGGCAAATTTAACTCTCATTTCGCAACAGGAAGAGGAAATAACCAAAGGCTCAGCATGCCGGGCCGGAACCAGATTAGGGCCTGAAGCCATCCTGCGGTGTTGCGGCCAGCTCAAAAGAAAGCGAGTTGAAGAAAGGAGCTCAGGGGCACTGTAATTCACAAACCTGCAGAGTTATAAATGACAGCTATCGTCCAAAAATAGACTGAAGTAAGGCTGCCAAGAGGACTTGAAAGCGGGGCAGAATTGCAGGAAACCGATTTCAGGAGGTAGACTGGAATTGCATTGAAAGCATAGGAAAAGAGGCAGAACGTCCACAATGATGCACTTGGCCAAAAAGGGCGTATGCGTTTTTTCCTGAATATATTCAGGAAAAAACGCATACGCCCTTTTTGGCCAACCAAGCAAGCTTGCAAAGGAAATCTGCACTACAATGAAGTCTCACTTCCCCCCGGTCAAAAGGGCCATCTGAAAAAAGTGTAAAATCCAGAAAGGCAGGACAGGCCATGGAGAAATGGGAGCCTTGTTATGCTGATGGGCGGGATGTAAATTGCCAACAGACACTCGGGAGAAGTGTATGGTGTTTCCTGAAACATCTAAAAAACAAAGCAACAGAGCCTAGGGCACTGCCACTTATGGTCCTATAGCTTAGGGAAATTAAAATAAAAAAGACACAGCCACCCCAATGTTTGGGACGCCTCTGTTTACAAGACCCTCGTTTACAGTACAAGTTCAACATCGCAGAAAGTGAAAAATGGATAAAGAAGTTGTGGTATTTACTTACAAAGCAACATCACTCAGCAATGAAATCTATGTCATCAGGCCCTTAGCATCACAATGAGTGGATTCAGGTATGATGATTCTAACTGAAATAAGTCACACAGAAAAAGAAACATCATAAGATATCAGTAATACACGGAATGTAAACTTGGCTACACAGGAACTGAATTACAGAACAGAACAGGGTCTCAAATTTAGAAAACCAACTTATGCTTGCTTAAGGGTAAAGGTGAGTTGGGGTGCTGCATAAAACCAGAGATTGAAATGAGCACAGATAAAGTTCCTTAAGTCAAATATGGAATAGACAAGAGCTACTCCTTGCTCAACGAAATGGACTCAACACCGCATATTAAACGCCTAAGAATGTACCTAACTAGTAAGTATCGTAAAACCTATGGATTGCTATGTCTCCAAAAGAGAATCAAGCATGTGTACAGGGGCATAAACGCAGCAGTGATAGGATTGGAGAGGTTCGGTGAGCAAATGAAGACCCTTTGAAGTCATATTGCATGGTACCCATTACACGGGTCTCAACTCTCCAGGTTTAAGGTATTCTTCCTTCAGCTAAAACATGCATGTGGAACCCAAGTATGATCAACCATGTGAACGGGAGACGTGTTCAAATATGTCTCAGTTTTCCTCCCCTGGTACTCGGATGCAACATTCCAGACGCTTTATTAACACTCTCCCCACTTGGAGAGTCAGCGCCTTTAACCTCCTGTTTGGCCCAGTTTGCAATTTCTGCGGAAGATGAACAGGAATAGCGAGAACCAATGAGAGGCTAGCTGGAGGTGTCTGGACGGGCAAATTTAACTCTCATTTCCCACCAGGAAGAGGAAATAACCAAAGGCTCAGCGTGCCATACCGGAACCAGATTAGGGCCTGAAGCCATCCTGCGGTGTTGCGGCCAGCTCAAAAGAAAGCGAGTTGAAGAAAGGAGCTCAGGGGCACTGTAATTCACAAACCTGCAGAGTTATAAATGACAGCTATCGTCCAAAAATAGACTGAAGTAAGGCTGCCAAGAGGACTTGAAAGCGGGGCAGAATTGCAGGAAACCGATTTCAGGAGGTAGACTGGAATTGCATTGAAAGCATAGGAAAAGAGGCAGAACGTCCACAATGATGCACTTGGCCAAAAAGGGCGTATGCGTTTTTTCCTGAATATATTCAGGAAAAAACGCATACGCCCTTTTTGGCCAACCAAGCAAGCTTGCAAAGGAAATCTGCACTACAATGAAGTCTCACTTCCCCCCGGTCAAAAGGGCCATCTGAAAAAAGTGTAAAATCCAGAAAGGCAGGACAGGCCATGGAGAACTGGGAGCCTTGTTATGCTGATGGGCGGGATGTAAATTGCCAACAGACACTCTGGAGAAGTGTATGGTGTTTCCTGAAACATCTAAAAAACAAAGCAACAGAGCCTAGGGTACTGCCACTTATGGTCCTATAGCTTAGGGAAATTAAAATCAAAAAGACACAGCCACCCCAAACTTTGGGACGCCTCTGTTTACAAGACCCTCGTTTACAGTACAAGTTCAACATCGCAGAAAGTGAAAAATGGATAAAGAAGTTGTGGTATTTACTTACAAAGCAATATCACTCAGCAATGAAATCTATGTCATCAGGCCCTTAGCATCACAATGAGTGGATTCAGGTATGATGATTCTAACTGAAATAAGTCACACAGAAAAAGAAACATCATAAGATATCAGTAATACACGGAATGTAAACTTGGCTACACAGGAACTGAATTACAGAACAGAACAGGGTCTCAAATTTAGAAAACCAACTTATGCTTGCTTAAGGGTAAAGGTGAGTTGGGGTGCTGCATAAAACCAGAGACTGAAATGAGCACAGATAAAGTTCCTTAAGTCAAATATGGAATAGACAAGAGCTACTCCTTGCTCAACAAAATGGACTCAACACCGCATATTAAACGCCTAAGAATGTACCTGACTAGTAAGTATCTAAAAACCTATGGATTGCTATGTCTCCGAAAGAGAATCAAGCATGTGTACAGGGGCATAAACGCAGCAGTGATAGGATTGGAGAGGTTCGGTGAGCAAATGAAGACCCTTTGAAGTCATATTGCATGGTACCCATTCCACGGGTCTCAACTCTCCAGGTTTAAGGTATTCTTCCTTCAGCTAAAACATGCATGTGGAACCCAAGTATGATCAACCATGTGAACGGGAGACGTGTTCAAATATGTCTCAGTTTTCCTCCCCTGGTACTCGGGTGCAACATTCCAGACGCTTTACTAACACTCTCCCGACGTGGAGAGTCAGTCCCTTTAACCTCCTGTTTGGCCCAGTTTGCAATTTCTGCGGAAGATGAACAGGAATAGCGAGAACCAATGAGAGGCTAGCTGGAGGTGTCTGGACGGGCAAATTTAACTCTCATTTCCCACCAGGAAGAGGAAATAACCAAAGGCTCAGCGTGCCGTGCCGGAACCAGATTAGGGCCTGAAGCCATCCTGCGGTGTTGCGGCCAGGTCACAAGAAAGCGAGTTGAAGAAAGGAGCTCAGGGGCACTGTAATTCACAAACCTGCAGAGTTATAAATGACAGCTATCGTCCAAAAATAGACTGAAGTAAGGCTGCCAAGAGGACTTGAAAGCGGGGCAGAATTGCAGGAAACCGATTTCAGGAGGTAGACTGGAATTGCATTGAAAGCATAGGAAAAGAGGCAGAACGTCCACAATGATGCACTTGGCCAAAAAGGGCATATGCGTTTTTTCCTGAATATATTCAGGAAAAAACGCATACGCCCTTTTTGGCCAACCAAGCAAGCTTGCAAAGGAAATCTGCACTACAATGAAGTCTCACTTCCCCCCGGTCAAAAGGGCCATCTGAAAAAAGTGTAAAATCCAGAAAGGCAGGACAGGCCATGGAGAACTGGGAGCCTTGTTATGCTGATGGGCGGGATGTAAATTGCCAACAACCACTCGGGAGAAGTGTATGGTGTTTCCTGAAACATCTAAAAAACAAAGCAACAGAGCCTAGGGCACTTCCACTTATGGTCCTATAGCTTAGGGAAATTAAAATCAAAAAGACACAGCCACCCCAAAGTTTGGAACGGCTCTGTTTACAAGAACCTCGTTTACAGTACAAGTTCAACATCGCAGAAAGTGAAAAATGGATAAAGAAGTTGTGGTATTCACTTACAAAGCAATATCACTCAGCAATGAAATCTGTGTCATCAGGCCCTTAGCAGCACAATGAGTGGATTCAGGTATGATGATTCTAACTGAAGTAAGTCACACAGAAAAAGAAACATCATAAGATATCAGTAATACACGGAATGTAAACTTGGCTACACAGGAACTGAATTACAGAACAGAACAGGGTCTCAAATTTAGAAAACCAACTTATGCTTGCTTAAGGGTAAAGGTGAGTTGGGGTGCTGCATAAAACCAGAGATTGAAATGAGCACAGATAAAGTTCCTTAAGCCAAATATGGAATAGACAAGAGCTACTCCTTGCTCAACGAAATGGACTCAACACCCCATATTAAACGCCTAAGAATGTACCTGACTAGTAAGTATCTTAAAACCTATGGATTGCTATGTCTCCGAAAGAGAATCAAGCATGTGTACAGGGGCATAAACGCAGCAGTGATAGGATTGGAGAGGTTCGGTGAGCAAATGAAGACCCTTTGAAGTCATATTGCATGGTACCCATTCCACGGGTTTCAACTACCCAGGTTTAAGGTATTCTTCCTTCAGCTAAAACATGCATGTGGAACCTAGAGTATGATCAACCATGTGATCGGGAGACGTGTTCAAATATGTCTCAGTTTTCCTCCCCTGGTACTCGGGTGCAACATTCCAGATGCTTTACTAACACTCTCCCCACTTGGAGAGTCAGTCCCTTTAACCTCCTGTTTGGCCCAGTTTGCAATTTCTGCGGAAGATGAACAGGAATAGCGAGAACCAATGAGAGGCTAGCTGGAGGTGTCTGGACGGGCAAATTTAACTCTCATTTCCCACCAGGAAGAGGAATTAACCAAAGGCTCAGCATGCCGGGCCGGAACCAGATTAGGGCCTGAAGCCATCCTGCGGTGTTGCGGCCAGGTCACAAGAAAGCGAGTTGAAGAAAGGAGCTCAGGGACACTGTAATTCACAAACCTGCAGAGTTATAAATGACAGCTATCGTCCAAAAATAGACTGAAGTAAGGCTGCCAAGAGGACTTGAAAGCGGGGCAGAATTGCAGGAAACCGATTTCAGGAGGTAGACTGGAATTGCATTGAAAGCATAGGAAAAGAGGCAGAACGTCCACAATGATGCACTTGGCCAAAAAGGGCGTATGCGTTTTTTCCAGAATATATTCAGGAAAAAACGCATACGCCCTTTTTGGCCAACCAAGCAAGCTTGCAAAGGAAATCTGCACTACAATGAAGTCTCACTTCCCCCCGGTCAAAAGGGCCATCTGAATAAAGTGTAAAATCCAGAAAGGCAGGACAGGACATGGAAAACTGGGAGCCTTGTTATGCTGATGGGCGGGATGTAAATTGCCAACAGACACTCGGGAGAAGTGTATGGTGTTTCCTGAAACATCTAAAAAACAAAGCAACAGAGACTAGGGCACTGCCACTTATGGTCCTATAGCTTAGGGAAATTAAAATCAAAAAGACACAGCCACCCCAATGTTTGGGACGCCTCTCTTTACAAGAACCTCGTTTACAGTACAAGTTCAACATCACAGAAAGTGAAAAATGGATAAAGAAGTTGTGGTATTTACTTACAAAGCAATATCACTCAGCAATGAAATCTATGTCATCAGGCCCTTAGCATCACAATGAGTGGATTCAGGTGTGATGATTCTAACTGAAATAAGTCACACAGAAAAAGAAACATCATAAGATATCAGTAATACACGGAATGGAAACTTGGCTACACAGGAACTGAATTACAGAACAGAACAGGGTCTCAAATTTAGAAAACCAACTTATGCTTGCTTAAGGGTAAAGGTGAGTTGGGGTGCTGCATAAAACCAGAGATTGAAATGAGCACAGATAAAGTTCCTTAAGTCAAATATGGAATAGACAAGAGCTACTCCTTGCTCAACGAAATGGACTCAACACCGCATATTAAACGCCTAAGAATGTACCTGACTAGTAAGTATCTTAAAACCTATGGATTGCTATGTCTCCGAAAGAGAATCAAGCATGTGTACAGGGGCATAAACGCAGCAGTGATAGGATTGGAGAGGTTCGGTGAACAAATGAAGACCCTTTGAAGTCATATTGCATGGTACCCATTACACGGGTCTCAACTCTCCAGGTTTAAGGTATTCTTCCTTCAGCTAAAACATGCATGTGGAACCCAAGTATGATCAACCATGTGAACGGAAGACGTGTTCAAATATGTCTCAGTTTTCCTCCCCTGGTACTCGGGTGCAACATTCCAGACGGTTTACTAACACTATCCCCACTTGGAGAGTCAGCGCCTTTAACCTCCTGTTTGGCCCAGTTTGCAATTTCTGCGGAAGATGAACAGGAATAGCGAGAACCAATGAGAGGCTAGCTGGAGGTGTCTGGACGGGCAAATTTAACTCTCATTTCCCACCAGGAAGAGGAATTAACCAAAGGCTCAGCATGCCGGGCCGGAACCAGATTAGGGCCTGAAGCCATCCTGCGGTGTTGCGGCCAGGTCACAAGAAAGCGAGTTGAAGAAAGGAGCTCAGGGGCACTGTAATTCACAAACCTGCAGAGTTATAAATGACAGCTATCGTCCAAAAATAGACTGAAGTAAGGCTGCCAAGAGGACTTGAAAGCGGGGCAGAATTGCAGGAAACCGATTTCAGGAGGTAGACTGGAATTGCATTGAAAGCATAGGAAAAGAGGCAGAACGTCCACAATGATGCACTTGGCCAAAAAGGGCGTATGCGTTTTTTCCTGAATATATTCAGGAAAAAACGCATACGCCCTTTTTGGCCAACCAAGCAAGCTTGCAAAGGAAATCTGCACTACAATGAAGTCTCACTTCCCCCCGGTCAAAAGGGCCATCTGAAAAAAGTGTAAAATCCAGAAAGGCAGGACAGGCCATGGAGAACTGGGAGCCTTGTTATGCTGATGGGCGGGATGTAAATTGCCAACAGACACTCTGGAGAAGTGTATGGTGTTTCCTGAAACATCTAAAAAACAAAGCAACAGAGCCTAGGGTACTTCCACTTATGGTCCTATAGCTTAGGGAAATTAAAATCAAAAAGACACAGCCACCCCAAACTTTGGGACGCCTCTGTTTACAAGACCCTCGTTTACAGTACAAGTTCAACATCGCAGAAAGTGAAAAATGGATAAAGAAGTTGTGGTATTTACTTACAAAGCAATATCACTCAGCAATGAAATCTATGTCATCAGGCCCTTAGCATCACAATGAGTGGATTCAGGTATGATGATTCTAACTGAAATAAGTCACACAGAAAAAGAAACATCATAAGATATCAGTAATACACGGAATGTAAACTTGGCTACACAGGAACTGAATTACAGAACAGAACAGGGTCTCAAATTTAGAAAACCAACTTATGCTTGCTTAAGGGTAAAGGTGAGTTGGGGTGCTGCATAAAACCAGAGACTGAAATGAGCACAGATAAAGTTCCTTAAGTCAAATATGGAATAGACAAGAGCTACTCCTTGCTCAACAAAATGGACTCAACACCGCATATTAAACGCCTAAGAATGTACCTGACTAGTATGTATCTAAAAACCTATGGATTGCTATGTCTCCGAAAGAGAATCAAGCATGTGTACAGGGGCATAAACGCAGCAGTGATAGGATTGGAGAGGTTCGGTGAGCAAATGAAGACCCTTTGAAGTCATATTGCATGGTACCCATTCCACGGGTCTCAACTCTCCAGGTTTAAGGTATTCTTCCTTCAGCTAAAACATGCATGTGGAACCCAAGTATGATCAACCATGTGAACGGGAGACGTGTTCAAATATGTCTCAGTTTTCCTCCCCTGGTACTCGGGTGCAACATTCCAGACGCTTTACTAACACTCTCCCGACGTGGAGAGTCAGTCCCTTTAACCTCCTGTTTGGCCCAGTTTGCAATTTCTGCGGAAGATGAACAGGAATAGCGAGAACCAATGAGAGGCTAGCTGGAGGTGTCTGGACGGGCAAATTTAACTCTCATTTCCCACCAGGAAGAGGAATTAACCAAAGGCTCAGCATGCCGGGCCGGAACCAGATTAGGGCCTGAAGCCATCCTGCGGTGTTGCGGCCAGGTCACAAGAAAGCGAGTTGAAGAAAGGAGCTCAGGGACACTGTAATTCACAAACCTGCAGAGTTATAAATGACAGCTATCGTCCAAAAATAGACTGAAGTAAGGCTGCCAAGAGGACTTGAAAGCGGGGCAGAATTGCAGGAAACCGATTTCAGGAGGTAGACTGGAATTGCATTGAAAGCATAGGAAAAGAGGCAGAACGTCCACAATGATGCACTTGGCCAAAAAGGGCGTATGTGTTTTTTCCTGAATATATTCAGGAAAAAACGCATACGCCCTTTTTGGCCAACCAAGCAAGCTTGCAAAGGAAATCTGCACTACAATGAAGTCTCACTTCCCCCCGGTCAAAAGGGCCATCTGAATAAAGTGTAAAATCCAGAAAGGCAGGACAGGCCATGGAGAACTGGGAGCCTTGTTATGCTGATGGGCGGGATGTAAATTGCCAACAGACACTCGGGAGAAGTGTATGGTGTTTCCTGAAACATCTAAAAAACAAAGCAACAGAGCCTAGGGCACTGCCACTTATGGTCCTATAGCTTAGGGAAATTAAAATCAAAAAGACACAGCCACCCCAAAGTTTGGGACGCCTCTGTTTACAAGAACCTCGTTTACAGTACAAGTTCAACATCGCAGAAAGTGAAAAATGGATAAAGAAGTTGTGGTATTTACTTACAAAGCAATATCACTCAGCAATGAAATCTATGTCATCAGGCCCTTAGCATCACAATGAGTGGATTCAGGTATGATGATTCTAACTGAAATAAGTCACACAGAAAAAGAAACATCATAAGATATCAGTAATACACGGAATGTAAACTTGGCTACACAGGAACTGAATTACAGAACAGAACAGGGTCTCAAATTTAGAAAACCAACTTATGCTTGCTTAAGGGTAAAGGTGAGTTGGGGTGCTGCATAAAACCAGAGATTGAAATGAGCACAGATAAAGTTCCTTAAGTCAAATATGGAATAGACAAGAGCTACTCCTTGCTCAACGAAATGGACTCAACACCGCATATTAAACGCCTAAGAATGTACCTGACTAGTAAGTATCTTAAAACCTATGGATTGCTATGTCTCTGAAAGAGAATCAAGCATGTGTACAGGGGCATAAACGCAGCAGTGATAGGATTGGAGAGGTTCGGTGAGCAAATGAAGACCCTTTGAAGTCATATTGCATGGTACCCATTCCACGGGTCTCAACTCTCCAGGTTTAAGGTATTCTTCCTTCAGCTAAAACATGCATGTGGAACCCAAGTATGATCAACCATGTGAATGGGAGACGTGTTCAAATATGTCTCAGTTTTCCTCCCCTGGTACTCGGGTGCAACATTCCAGACGCTTTACTAACACTCTCCCCACTTGGAGAGTCAGCGCCTTTAACCTCCTGTTTGGCCCAGTTTGCAATTTCTGCGGAAGATGAACAGGAATAGCGAGAACCAATGAGAGGCTAGCTGGAGGTGTCTGGACGGGCAAATTTAATTCTCATTTCCCACCAGGAAGAGGAAATAACCAAAGGCTCAGCGTGCCGTACCGGAACCAGATTAGGGCCTGAAGCCATCCTGCGGTGTTGCGGCCAGCTCACAAGAAAGCGAGTTGAACAAAGGAGCTCAGGGGCACTGTAATTCACAAACCTGCAGAGTTATAAATGACAGCTATCGTCCAAAAATATACTGAAGTAAGGCTGCCAAGAGGACTTGAAAGCGGGGCAGAATTGCAGGAAACCGATTTCAGGAGGTAGACTGGAATTGCATTGAAAGCATAGGAAAAGAGGCAGAACGTCCACAATGATGCACTTGGCCAAAAAGGGCATATGCGTTTTTTCCTGAATATATTCAGGAAAAAACGCATACGCCCTTTTTGGCCAACCAAGCAAGCTTGCAAAGGAAATCTGCACTACAATGAAGTCTCACTTCCCCCCGGTCAAAAGGGCCATCTGAAAAAAGTGTAAAATCCAGAAAGGCAGGACAGGCCATGGAGAACTGGGAGCCTTGTTATGCTGATGGGCGGGATGTAAATTGCCAACAACCACTCGGGAGAAGTGTATGGTGTTTCCTGAAACATCTAAAAAACAAAGCAACAGAACCTAGGGCACTTCCACTTATGGTCCTATAGCTTAGGGAAATTAAAATCAAAAACACACAGCCACCCCAAAGTTTGGAACGGCTCTGTTTACAAGAACCTCGTTTACAGTACAAGTTCAACATCGCAGAAAGTGAAAAATGGATAAAGAAGTTGTGGTATTCACTTACAAAGCAATATCACTCAGCAATGAAATCTGTGTCATCAGGCCCTTAGCAGCACAATGAGTGGATTCAGGTATGATGATTCTAACTGAAGTAAGTCACACAGAAAAAGAAACATCATAAGATATCAGTAATACACGGAATGTAAACTTGGCTACACAGGAACTGAATTACAGAACAGAACAGGGTCTCAAATTTAGAAAACCAACTTATGCTTGCTTAAGGGTAAAGGTGAGTTGGGGTGCTGCATAAAACCAGAGATTGAAATGAGCACAGATAAAGTTCCTTAAGCCAAATATGGAATAGACAAGAGCTACTCCTTGCTCAACGAAATGGACTCAACACCCCATATTAAACGCCTAAGAATGTACCTGACTAGTAAGTATCTTAAAACCTATGGATTGCTATGTCTCCGAAAGAGAATCAAGCATGTGTACAGGGGCATAAATGCAGCAGTGATAGGATTGGAGAGGTTCGGTGAGCAAATGAAGACCCTTTGAAGTCATATTGCATGGTACCCATTCCACGGGTTTCAACTACCCAGGTTTAAGGTATTCTTCCTTCAGCTAAAACATGCATGTGGAACCTAGAGTATGATCAACCATGTGATCGGGAGACGTGTTCAAATATGTCTCAGTTTTCCTCCCCTGGTACTCGGGTGCAACATTCCAGATGCTTTACTAACACTCTCCCCACTTGGAGAGTCAGTCCCTTTAACCTCCTGTTTGGCCCAGTTTGCAATTTCTGCGGAAGATGAACAGGAATAGCGAGAACCAATGAGAGGCTAGCTGGAGGTGTCTGGACGGGCAAATTTAACTCTCATTTCCCACCAGGAAGAGGAATTAACCAAAGGCTCAGCATGCCGGGCCGGAACCAGATTAGGGCCTGAAGCCATCCTGCGGTGTTGCGGCCAGGTCACAAGAAAGCGAGTTGAAGAAAGGAGCTCAGGGACACTGTAATTCACAAACCTGCAGAGTTATAAATGACAGCTATCGTCCAAAAATAGACTGAAGTAAGGCTGCCAAGAGGACTTGAAAGCGGGGCAGAATTGCAGGAAACCGATTTCAGGAGGTAGACTGGAATTGCATTGAAAGCATAGGAAAAGAGGCAGAACGTCCACAATGATGCACTTGGCCAAAAAGGGCGTATGCGTTTTTTCCAGAATATATTCAGGAAAAAACGCATACGCCCTTTTTGGCCAACCAAGCAAGCTTGCAAAGGAAATCTGCACTACAATGAAGTCTCACTTCCCCCCGGTCAAAAGGGCCATCTGAATAAAGTGTAAAATCCAGAAAGGCAGGACAGGACATGGAAAACTGGGAGCCTTGTTATGCTGATGGGCGGGATGTAAATTGCCAACAGACACTCGGGAGAAGTGTATGGTGTTTCCTGAAACATCTAAAAAACAAAGCAACAGAGACTAGGGCACTGCCACTTATGGTCCTATAGCTTAGGGAAATTAAAATCAAAAAGACACAGCCACCCCAATGTTTGGGACGCCTCTCTTTACAAGAACCTCGTTTACAGTACAAGTTCAACATCACAGAAAGTGAAAAATGGATAAAGAAGTTGTGGTATTTACTTACAAAGCAATATCACTCAGCAATGAAATCTATGTCATCAGGCCCTTAGCATCACAATGAGTGGATTCAGGTGTGATGATTCTAACTGAAATAAGTCACACAGAAAAAGAAACATCATAAGATATCAGTAATACACGGAATGGAAACTTGGCTACACAGGAACTGAATTACAGAACAGAACAGGGTCTCAAATTTAGAAAACCAACTTATGCTTGCTTAAGGGTAAAGGTGAGTTGGGGTGCTGCATAAAACCAGAGATTGAAATGAGCACAGATAAAGTTCCTTAAGTCAAATATGGAATAGACAAGAGCTACTCCTTGCTCAACGAAATGGACTCAACACCGCATATTAAACGCCTAAGAATGTACCTGACTAGTAAGTATCTTAAAACCTATGGATTGCTATGTCTCCGAAAGAGAATCAAGCATGTGTACAGGGGCATAAACGCAGCAGTGATAGGATTGGAGAGGTTCGGTGAACAAATGAAGACCCTTTGAAGTCATATTGCATGGTACCCATTACACGGGTCTCAACTCTCCAGGTTTAAGGTATTCTTCCTTCAGCTAAAACATGCATGTGGAACCCAAGTATGATCAACCATGTGAACGGAAGACGTGTTCAAATATGTCTCAGTTTTCCTCCCCTGGTACTCGGGTGCAACATTCCAGACGGTTTACTAACACTATCCCCACTTGGAGAGTCAGCGCCTTTAACCTCCTGTTTGGCCCAGTTTGCAATTTCTGCGGAAGATGAACAGGAATAGCGAGAACCAATGAGAGGCTAGCTGGAGGTGTCTGGACGGGCAAATTTAACTCTCATTTCCCACCAGGAAGAGGAATTAACCAAAGGCTCAGCATGCCGGGCCGGAACCAGATTAGGGCCTGAAGCCATCCTGCGGTGTTGCGGCCAGGTCACAAGAAAGCGAGTTGAAGAAAGGAGCTCAGGGGCACTGTAATTCACAAACCTGCAGAGTTATAAATGACAGCTATCGTCCAAAAATAGACTGAAGTAAGGCTGCCAAGAGGACTTGAAAGCGGGTTAGAATTGCAGGAAACCGATTTCAGGAGGTAGACTGGAATTGCATTGAAAGCATAGGAAAAGAGGCAGAACGTCCACAATGATGCACTTGGCCAAAAAGGGCGTATGCGTTTTTTCCTGAATATATTCAGGAAAAAACGCATACGCCCTTTTTGGCCAACCAAGCAAGCTTGCAAAGGAAATCTGCACTACAATGAAGTCTCACTTCCCCCCGGTCAAAAGGGCCATCTGAATAAAGTGTAAAATCCAGAAAGGCAGGACAGGCCATGGAGAACTGGGAGCCTTGTTATACTGATGGGCGGGATGTAAATTGCCAACAGACACTCTGGAGAAGTGTATGGTGTTTCCTGAAACATCTAAAAAACAAAGCAACAGAGCCTAGGGCACTTCCACTTATGTTCCTATAGCTTAGGGAAATTAAAATCAAAAACACACAGCCACCCCAAAGTTTGGGACGCCTCCGTTTACAAGAACCTCGTTTACCGTACAAGTTCAACATCGCAGAAAGTGAAAAATGGATAAAGAAGTTGTGGTATTTACTTACAAAGCAATATCACTCAGCAATGAAATCTATGTCATCAGGCCCTTAGCATCACAATGAGTGGATTCAGGTATGATGATTCTAACTGAAATAAGTCACACAGAAAAAGAAACATCATAAGATATCAGTAATACACGGAATGGAAACTTGGCTACACAGGAACTGAATTACAGAACAGAACAGGGTCTCAAATTTAGAAAACCAACTTATGCTTGCTTAAGGGTAAAGGTGAGTTGGGGTGCTGCATAAAACCAGAGATTGAAATGAGCACAGATAAAGTTCCTTAAGTCAAATATGGAATAGACAAGAGCTACTCCTTGCTCAACGAAATGGACTCAACACCGCATATTAAACGCCTAAGAATGTACCTGACTAGTAAGTATCTTAAAACCTATGGATTGCTATGTCTCCGAAAGAGAATCAAGCATGTGTACAGGGGCATAAACGCAGCAGTGATAGGATTGGAGAGGTTCGGTGAGCAAATGAAGACCCTTTGAAGTCATATTGCATGGTACCCATTCCACGGGTCTCAACTCTCCAGGTTTAAGGTATTCTTCCTTCAGCTAAAACATGCATGTGGAACCCAAGTATGATCAACCATGTGAACGGGAGATGTGTTCAAATATGTCTCAGTTTTCCTCCCCTGGTACTCGGGTGCAACATTCCAGACGCTTTACTAACACTCTCCCCACTTGGAGAGTCAGCGCCTTTAACCTCCTGTTTGGCCCAGTTTGCAATTTCTGCGGAAGATGAACAGGAATAGCGAGAACCAATGAGAGACTAGCTGGAGGTGTCTGGACGGGCAAATTTAACTCTCATTTCCCACCAGGAAGAGGAAATAACCAAAGGCTCAGCGTGCCGTACCGGAACCAGATTAGGGCCTGAAGCCATCCTGCGGTGTTGCGGCCAGCTCAAAAGAAAGCGAGTTGAACAAAGGAGCTCAGGGGCACTGTAATTCACAAACCTGCAGAGTTATAAATGACAGCTATCGTCCAAAAATAGACTGAAGTAAGGCTGCCAAGAGGACTTGAAAGCGGGGCAGAATTGCAGGAAACCGATTTCAGGAGGTAGACTGGAATTGCATTGAAAGCATAGGAAAAGAGGCAGAACGTCCACAATGATGCACTTGGCCAAAAAGGGCGTATGCGTTTTTTCCTGAATATATTCAGGAAAAAACGCATACGCCCTTTTTGGCCAACCAAGCAAGCTTGCAAAGGAAATCTGCACTACAATGAAGTCTCACTTCCCCCCGGTCAAAAGGGCCATCTGAAAAAAGTGTAAAATCCAGAAAGGCAGGACAGGCCATGGAGAACTGGGAGCCTTGTTATGCTGATGAGTGGGATGTAAATTGCCAACAACCACTCGGGAGAAGTGTATGGTGTTTCCTGAAACATCTAAAAAACAAAGCAACAGAACCTAGGGCACTTCCACTTATGGTCCTATAGCTTAGGGAAATTAAAATCAAAAAGACACAGCCACCCCAAAGTTTGGAACGGCTCTGTTTACAAGAACCTCGTTTACAGTACAAGTTCAACATCGCAGAAAGTGAAAAATGGATAAAGAAGTTGTGGTATTTACTTACAAAGCAATATCACTCAGCAATGAAATCTGTGTCATCAGGCCCTTAGCAGCACAATGAGTGGATTCAGGTATGATGATTCTAACTGAAGTAAGTCACACAGAAAAAGAAACATCATAAGATATCAGTAATACACGGAATGGAAACTTGGCTACACAGGAACTGAATTACAGAACAGAACAGGGTCTCAAATTTAGAAAACCAACTTATGCTTGCTTAAGGGGAAAGGTGAGTTGGGGTGCTGCATAAAACCAGAGATTGAAATGAGCACAGATAAAGTTCCTTAAGTCAAATATGGAATAGACAAGAGCTACTCCTTGCTCAACGAAATGGACTCAACACCGCATATTAAACGCCTAAGAATGTACCTGACTAGTAAGTATCTTAAAACCTATGGATTGCTATGTCTCCGAAAGAGAATCAAGCATGTGTACAGGGGCATAAACGCAGCAGTGATAGGATTGGAGAGGTTCGTGAGCAAATGAAGACCCTTTGAAGTCATATTGCATGGTACCCATTCCACGGGTTTCAACTACCCAGGTTTTAGGTATTCTTCCTTCAGCTAAAACATGCATGTGGAACCCAGAGTATGATCAACCATGTGATCGGGAGACGTGTTCATATATGTCTCAGTTTTCCTCCCCTGGTACTCGGGTGCAACATTCCAGACGCTTTACTAACACTCTCCCCACTTGGAGAGTCAGTCCCTTAAACCTCCTGTTTGGCCCAGTGTGCAATGTCTGCGGAAGATGAACAGGAATAGCGAGAACAAATGAGAGGCTAGCTGGAGGTGTCTGGACGGGCAAATTTAACTCTCATTTCCCACCAGGAAAAGGAATTAACCAAAGGCTCAGCATGCCGGGCCGGAACCAGATTAGGGCCTGAAGCCATCCTGCGGTGTTGCGGCCAGGTCACAAGAAAGCGAGTTGAAGAAAGGAGCTCAGGGGCACTGTAATTCACAAACCTGCAGAGTTATAAATGACAGCTATCGTCCAAAAATAGACTGAAGTAAGGCTGCCAAGAGGACTTGAAAGCAGGGCAGAATTGCAGGAAACCGATTTCAGGAGGTAGACTGGAATTGCATTGAAAGCATAGGAAAAGAGGCAGAACGTCCACAATGATGCACTTGGCCAAAAAGGGCGTATGCGTTTTTTCCTGAATATATTCAGGAAAAAACGCATACGCCCTTTTTGGCCAACCAAGCAAGCTTGCAAAGGAAATCTGCACTACAATGAAGTCTCACTTCCCCCCGGTCAAAAGGGCCATCTGAAAAAAGTGTAAAATCCAGAAAGGCAGGACAGGCCATGGAGAACTGGGAGCCTTGTTATGCTGATGGGTGGGATGTAAATTGCCAACAACCACTCGGGAGAAGTGTATGGTGTTTCCTGAAACATCTAAAAAACAAAGCAACAGAACCTAGGGCACTTCCACTTATGGTCCTATAGCTTAGGGAAATTAAAATCAAAAAGACACAGCCACCCCAAAGTTTGGAACGGCTCTGTTTACAAGAACCTCGTTTACAGTACAAGTTCAACATCGCAGAAAGTGAAAAATGGATAAAGAAGTCGTGGTATTTACTTACAAAGCAATATCACTCAGCAAAGAAATCTGTGTCATCAGGCCCTTAGCAGCACAATGAGTGGATTCAGGTATGATGGTTCTAGCTGAAGTAAGTCACACAGAAAAAGAAACATCATAAGATATCAGTAATACACGGAATGTAAACTTGGCTACACAGGAACTGAATTACAGAACAGAACAGGGTCTCAAATTTAGAAAACCAACTTATGCTTGCTTAAGGGTAAAGGTGAGTTGGGGTGCTGCATAAAACCAGAGATTGAAATGAGCACAGATAAAGTTCCTTAAGTCAAATATGGAATACACAAGAGCTACTCCTTGCTCAACGAAATGGACTCAACACCGCATATTAAATACCTAAGAATGTACCTGACTAGTAAGTATCTTAAAACCTATGGATTGCTATGTCTCCGAAAGAGAATCAAGCATGTGTACAGGGACATAAACGCAGCAGTGATAGGATTGGAGAGGTTCGGTGAGCAAATGAAGACCCTTTGAAGTCATATTGCATGATACCCATTACACGGGTCTTAACTCTCCAGGTTTAAGGTATTCTTCCTTCAGCTAAAACATGCATGTGGAACCCAAGTATGATCAACCATGTAAACGGGAGACGTGTTCAAATATGTCTCAGTTTTCCTCCCCTGGGACTCGGGTGCAACATTCCAGACGCTTTACTAACACTCTCCCCACTTGGAGAGTCAGCGCCTTTAACCTCCTGTTTGGCCCAGTTTGCAATTTCTGCGGAAGATGAACAGGAATAGCGAGAACCAATGAGAGACTAGCTGGAGGTGTCTGAACGGGCAAATTTAACTCTCATTTCCCACCAGGAAGAGGAAATAACCAAAGGCTCAGCGTGCCGTGCCGGAACCAGATTAGGGCCTGAAGCCATCCTGCGGTGTTGCGGCCAGGTCACAAGAAAGCGAGTTGAAGAAAGGAGCTCAGGGGCACTGTAATTCACAAACCTGCAGAGTTATAAATGACAGCTATCGTCCAAAAATAGACTGAAGTAAGGCTGCCAAGAGGACTTGAAAGCGGGGCAGAATTGCAGGAAACCGATTTCAGGAGGTAGACTGGAATTGCATTGAAAGCATAGGAAAAGAGGCAGAATGTCCACAAGGATGCACTTGGCCAAAAAGGGCGTATGCGTTTTTTCCTGAATATATTCAGGAAAAAACGCATACGCACTTTTTGGCCAACCAAGCAAGCTTGCAAAGGAAATGTGCACTACAATGAAGTCTCAATTCCCCCCGGTCAAAAGGGCCATCTGAAAAAAGTGTAAAATCCAGAAAGGCAGGACAGGCCATGGAGAACTGGGAGCCTTGTTATGCTGATGGGCGGGATGTAAATTGCCAACAACCACTCGGGAGAAGTGTATGGTGTTTCCTGAAACATCTAAAAAACAAAGCAACAGAGCCTAGGGCACTGCCACTTATGGTCCTATAGCTTAGGGAAATTAAAATCAAAAAGACACAGCCACCCCAAAGTTTGGAACGGCTCTGTTTACAAGAACCTCGTTTACAGTACAAGTTCAACATCGCAGAAAGTGAAAAATGGATAAAGAAGTTGTGGTATTTACTTACAAAGCAATATCACTCAGCAATGAAATCTATGTCATCAGGCCCTTAGCATCACAATGAGTGGATTCAGGTATGATGATTCTAACTGAAATAAGTCACACAGAAAAAGAAACATCATAAGATATCAGTAATACACGGAATGGAAACTTGGCTACACAGGAACTGAATTACAGAACAGAACAGGGTCTCAAATTTAGAAAACCAACTTATGCTTGCTTAAGGGGAAAGGTGAGTTGGGGTGCTGCATAAAACCAGAGATTGAAATGAGCACAGATAAAGTTCCTTAAGTCAAATATGGAATAGACAAGAGCTACTCCTTGCTCAACGAAATGGACTCAACACCCCATATTAAATGCCTAAGAATGTACCTGACTAGTAAGTATCTTAAAACCTATGGATTGCTATGTCTCCGAAAGAGAATCAAGCATGTGTACAGGGGCATAAACGCAGCAGTGATAGGATTGGAGAGGTTCGGTGAGCAAATGAAGACCCTTTGAAGTCATATTGCATGGTACCCATTACACGGGTCTTAACTCTCCAGGTTTAAGGTATTCTTCCTTCAGGTAAAACATGCATGTGGAACCCAAGTATGATCAACCATGTAAACGGGAGACGTGTTCAAATATGTCTCAGTTTTCCTCCCCTGGTACTCGGGTGCAACATAACAGACGCTTTACTGACACTCTCCCCACTTGGAGAGTCAGCGCCTTTAACCTCCTGTTTGGCCCAGTTTGCAATTTCTGCGGAAGATGAACAGGAATAGCGAGAACCAATGAGAGACTAGCTGGAGGTGTCTGAACGGGCAAATTTAACTCTCATTTCCCACCAGGAAGAGGAAATAACCAAAGGCTCAGCGTGCCGTGCCGGAACCAGATTAGGGCCTGAAGCCATCCTGCGGTGTTGCGGCCAGGTCACAAGAAAGCAAGTTGAAGAAAGGAGCTCAGGGGCACTGTAATTCACAAACCTGCAGAGTTATAAATGATAGCTATCGTCCAAAAATAGACTGAAGTAAGGCTGCCAAGAGGACTTGAAAGCGGGGCAGAATTGCAGGAAACCGATTTCAGGAGGTAGACTGGAATTGCATTGAAAGCATAGGAAAAGAGGCAGAACGTCCACAATGATGCACTTGGCCAAAAAGGGCGTATGCGTTTTTTCCTGAATATATTCAGGAAAAAACGCATACGCCCTTTTTGGCCAACCAAGCAAGCTTGCAAAGGAAATCTGCACTACAATGAAGTCTCACTTCCCCCCGGTCAAAAGGGCCATCTGAATAAAGTGTAAAATCCAGAAAGGCAGGACAGGCCATGGAGAACTGGGAGCCTTGTTATGCTGATGGGCGGGATGTAAATTGCCAACAACCACTCGGGAGAAGTGTATGGTGTTTCCTGAAACATCTAAAAAACAAAGCAACAGAGCCTAGGGCACTGCCACTTATGGTCCTATAGCTTAGGGAAATTAAAATCAAAAAGACACAGCCACCCCAAAGTTTGGAACGGCTCTGTTTACAAGAACCTCGTTTACAGTACAAATTCAACATCGCAGAAAGTGAAAAATGGATAAAGAAGTTGTGGTATTTACTTACAAAGCAATATCACTCAGCAATGAAATCTATGTCATCAGGCCCTTAGCATCACAATGAGTGGATTCAGGTATGATGATTCTAACTGAAATAAGTCACACAGAAAAAGAAACATCATAAGATATCAGTAATACACGGAATGTAAACTTGGCTACACAGGAACTGAATTACAGAACAGAACAGGGTCTCAAATTTAGAAAACCAACTTATGCTTGCTTAAGGGTAAAGGTGAGTTGGGGTGCTGCATAAAACCAGAGATTGAAATGAGCACAGATAAAGTTCCTTAAGTCAAATATGGAATAGACAAGAGCTACTCCTTGCTCAACGAAATGGACTCAACACCGCATATTAAACGCCTAAGAATGTACCTGACTAGTAAGTATCTTAAAACCTATGGATTGCTATGACTCCGAAAGAGAATCAAGCATGTGTACAGGGGCATAAACGCAGCAGTGATAGGATTGGAGAGGTTTGGTGAGCAAATGAAGACCCTTTGAAGTCATATTGCATGGTACCCATTACACAGGTCTCAAATCTCCAGGTTTAAGGTATTCTTCTTTCAGCTAAAACATGCATGTGGAACCCAAGTATGATCAACCATGTGAATGGGAGACGTGTTCAAATATGTCTCAGTTTTCCTCCCCTGGTACTCGGGTGCAACATTCCAGACGCTTTACTAAAACTCTCCCCACTTGGAGAGTTAGTCCCTTTAACCTCCTGTTTGGCCCAGTTTGCAATTTCTGCGGAAGATGTACAGGAATAGCGAGAACCAATGAGAGGCTAGCTGGAGGTGTCTGGACGGGCAAATTTAACTCTCATTTCCCACCAGGAAGAGGAAATAACCAAAGGCTCAGCGTGCCGTACCGGAACCAGATTAGGGCCTGAAGCCATCCTGCGGTGTTGCGGCCAGCTCAAAAGAAAGCGAGTTGAAGAAAGGAGCTCAGGGGCACTGTAATTCACAAACCTGCAGAGTTATAAATGACAGCTATCGTCCAAAAATAGACTGAAGTAAGGCTGCCAAGAGGACTTGAAAGCGGGGCAGAATTGCAGGAAACCGATTTCAGGAGGTAGACTGGAATTGCATTGAAAGCATAGGAAAAGAGGCAGAACGTCCACAATGATGCACTTGGCCAAAAAGGGCGTATGCGTTTTTTCCTGAATATATTCAGGAAAAAACGCATACGCCCTTTTTGGCCAACCAAGCAAGCTTGCAAAGGAAATCTGCACTACAATGAAGTCTCACTTCCCCCCGGTCAAAAGGGCCATCTGAAAAAAGTGTAAAATCCAGAAAGGCAGGACAGGCCATGGAGAACTAGGAGCCTTGTTATGCTGATGGGCGGGATGTAAATTGCCAACAACCACTCGGGAGAAGTGTATGGTGTTTCCTAAAACATCTAAAAAACAAAGCAACAGAGCCTAGGGCACTTCCACTTATGGTCCTATAGCTTAGGGAAATTAAAATCAAAAAGACACAGCCACCCCAAAGTTTGGAACGGCTCTGTTTACAAGAACCTCGTTTACAGTACAAGTTCAACATCGCAGAAAGTGAAAAATGGATAAAGAACTTGTGGTATTTACTTACAAAGCAATATCACTCAGCAATGAAATCTGTGTCATCAGGCCCTTAGCAGCACAATGAGTGGATTCAGGTATGATGATTCTAACTGAAATAAGTCACACAGAAAAAGAAACATCATAAGATATCAGTAATACACGGAATGTAAACTTGGCTACACAGGAACTGAATTACAGAACAGAACAGGGTCTCAAATTTAGAAAACCAACTTATTCTTGCTTAAGGGTAAAGGTGAGTTGGGGTGCTGCATAAAACCAGAGATTGAAATGAGCACAGATAAAGTTCCTTAAGCCAAATATGGAATAGACAAGAGCTACTCCTTGCTCAACGAAATGGACTCAACACCCCATATTAAACGCCTAAGAATGTACCTGACTAGTAAGTATCTTAAAACCTATGGATTGCTATGTCTCCGAAAGAGAATCAAGCATGTGTACAGGGGCATAAACGCAGCAGTGATAGGATTGGAGAGGTTCGGTGAGCAAATGAAGACCCTTTGAAGTCATATTGCATGGTACCCATTCCACGGGTTTCAACTACCCAGGTTTAAGGTATTCTTCCTTCAGCTAAAACATGCATGTGGAACCTAGAGTATGATCAACCATGTGATCGGGAGACGTGTTCAAATATGTCTCAGTTTTCCTCCCCTGGTACTCGGGTGCAACATTCCAGACGCTTTACTAACACTCTCCCCACTTGGAGCGTCAGTCCCTTTAACCTCCTGTTTGGCCCAGTTTGCAATTTCTGCGGAAGATGAACAGGAATAGCGAGAACCAATGAGAGGCTAGCTGGAGGTGTCTGGACGGGCAAATTTAACTCTCATTTCCCACCAGGAAGAGGAATTAACCAAAGGCTCAGCATGCCGGGCCGGAACCAGATTAGGGCCTGAAGCCATCCTGCGGTGTTGCGGCCAGCTCAAAAGAAAGCGAGTTGAAGAAAGGAGCTCAGGGGCACTGTAATTCACAAACCTGCAGAGTTATAAATGACAGCTATCGTCCAAAAATAGACTGAAGTAAGGCTGCCAAGAGGACTTGAAAGCGGGGCAGAATTGCAGGAAACCGATTTCAGGAGGTAGACTGGAATTGCATTGAAAGCATAGGAAAAGAGGCAGAACGTCCACAATGATGCACTTGGCCAAAAAGGGCGTATGCGTTTTTTCCTGAATATATTCAGGAAAAAACGCATACGCCCTTTTTGGCCAACCAAGCAAGCTTGCAAAGGAAATCTGCACTACAATGAAGTCTCACTTCCCCCCGGTCAAAAGGGCCATCTGAAAAAAGTGTAAAATCCAGAAAGGCAGGACAGGCCATGGAGAACTGGGAGCCTTGTTATGCTGATGGGCGGGATGTAAATTGCCAACAGACACTCGGGAGAAGTGTATGGTGTTTCCTGAAACATCTAAAAAACAAAGCAACAGAGCCTAGGGCACTGCCACTTATGGTCCTATAGCTTAGGGAAATTAAAATCAAAAAGACACAGCCACCCCAAAGTTTGGGACGCCTCTGTTTACAAGAACCTCGTTTACAGTACAAGTTCAACATCGCAGAAAGTGAAAAAAGGATAAAGAAGTTGTGGTATTTACTTACAAAGCAATATCACTCCGCAATGAAATCTATGTCATCAGGCCCTTAGCATCACAATGAGTGGATTCAGGTATGATGATTCTAACTGAAATAAGTCACACAGAAAAAGAAACATCATAAGATATCAGTAATACACGGAATGTAAACTTGGCTACACAGGAACTGAATTACAGAACAGAACAGGGTCTCAAATTTAGAAAACCAACTTCTGCTTGCTTAAGGGTAAAGGTGAGTTGGGGTGCTGCATAAAACCAGAGATTGAAATGAGCACAGATAAAGTTCCTTAAGTCAAATATGGAATAGACAAGAGCTACTCCTTGCTCAACGAAATGGACTCAACACCGCATATTAAACGCCTAAGAATGTACCTGACTAGTAAGTATCTTAAAACCTATGGATTGCTATGTCTCCGAAAGAGAATCAAGCATGTGTACAGGGGCATAAACGCAGCAGTGATAGGATTGGAGAGGTTCGGTGAGCAAATGAAGACCCTTTGAAGTCATATTGCATGGTACCCATTACACGGGTCTCAACTCTCCAGGTTTAAGGTATTCTTCCTTCAGCTAAAACATGCATGTGGAACATAAGTATGATCAACCATGTGAACGGGAGACGTGTTCAAATATGTCTCAGTTTTCCTCCCCTGGTACTCGGGTGCAACATTCCAGACGCTTTACTAATACTCTCCCCACTTGGAGAGTCAGCGCCTTTAACCTCCTGTTTGGCCCAGTTTGCAATTTCTGCGGAAGATGAACAGGAATAGCGAGAACCAATGAGAGACTAGCTGGAGGTGTCTGGACGGGCAAATTTAACTCTCATTTCCCACCAGGAAGAGGAAATAACCAAAGGCTCAGCGTGCCGTACCGGAACCAGATTAGGGCCTGAAGCCATCCTGCGGTGTTGCGGCCAGGTCACAAGAAAGCGAGTTGAAGAAAGGAGCTCAGGGGCACTGTAATTCACAAACCTGCAGAGTTATAAATGACAGCTATCGTCCAAAAATAGACTGAAGTAAGGCTGCCAAGAGGACTTGAAAGCGGGACAGAATTGCAGGAAACCGATTTCAGGAGGTAGACTGGAATTGCATTGAAAGCATAGGAAAAGAGGCAGAACGTCCACAATGATGCACTTGGCCAAAAAGGGCGTATGCGTTTTTTCCTGAATATATTCAGGAAAAAACGCATACGCCCTTTTTGGCCAACCAAGCAAGGTTGCAAAGGAAATCTGCACTACAATGAAGTCTCACTTCCCCCCGGTCAAAAGGGCCATCTGAAAAAAGTGTAAAATCCAGAAAGGCAGGACAGGCCATGGAGAACTGGGAGCCTTGTTATGCTGATGGGCGGGATGTAAATTGCCAACAGACACTTGGGAGAAGTGTATGGTGTTTCCTGAAACATCTAAAAAACAAAGCAACAGAGCCTAGGGCACTGCCACTTATGGTCCTATAGCTTAGGGAAATTAAAATCAAAAAGACACAGCCACCCCAAAGTTTGGAACGGCTCTGTTTACAAGAACCTCGTTTACAGTACAAGTTCAACATCGCAGAAAGTGAAAAATGGATAAAGAATTTGTGGTATTCACTTACAAAGCAATATCACTCAGCAATGAAATCTATGTCATCAGGCCCTTAGCAGCACAATGAGTGGATTCAGGTATGATGATTCTAACTGAAATAAGTCACACAGAAAAAGAAACATCATAAGATATCAGTAATACACGGAATGGAAACTTGGCTACACAGGAACTGAATTACAGAACAGAACAGGGTCTCAAATTTAGAAAACCAACTTATGCTTGCTTAAGGGTAAAGGTGAGTTGGGGTGCTGCATAAAACCAGAGATTGAAATGAGCACAGATAAAGTTCCTTAAGTCAAATATGGAATAGACAAGAGCTACTCCTTGCTCAACGAAATGGACTCAACACCCCATATTAAACGCCTAAGAATGTACCTGACTAGTAAGTATCGTAAAACCTATGGATTGCTATGTCTCCAAAAGAGAATCAAGCATGTGTACAGGGGCATAAACGCAGCAGTGATAGGATTGGAGAGGTTCGGTGAGCAAATGAAGACCCTTTGAAGTCATATTGCATGGTACCCATTACACGGGTCTCAACTCTCCAGGTTTAAGGTATTCTTCCTTCAGCTAAAACATGCATGTGGAACCCAAGTATGATCAACCATGTGAACGGGAGACGTGTTCAAATATGTCTCAGTTTTCCTCCCCTGGTACTCGGGTGCAACATTCCAGACGCTTTACTAACACTCTCCCCACTTGGAGAGTCAGCGCCTTTAACCTCCTGTTTGGCCCAGTTTGCAATTTCTGCGGAAGATGAACAGGAATAGCGAGAACCAATGAGAGGCTAGCTGGAGGTGTCTGGACGGGCAAATTTAACTCTCATTTCCCACCAGGAAGAGGAATTAACCAAAGGCTCAGCATGCCGGGCCGGAACCAGATTAGGGCCTGAAGCCATCCTGCGGTGTTGCGGCCAGGTCACAAGAAAGCGAGTTGAAGAAAGGAGCCCAGGGGCACTGTAATTCAAAAACCTGCAGAGTTATAAATGACAGCTATCGTCCAAAAATAGACTGAAGTAAGGCTGCCAAGAGGACTTGAAAGCGGGGCAGAATTGCAGGAAACCGATTTCAGGAGGTAGACTGGAATTGCATTGAAAGCATAGGAAAAGAGGCAGAACGTCCACAATGATGCACTTGGCCAAAAAGGGCGTATGCATTTTTTCCTGAATATATTCAGGTAAAAACGCATACGCCCTTTTTGGCCAACCAAGCAAGCTTGCAAAGGAAATCTGCACTACAATGAAGTCTCACTTCCCCCCGGTCAAAAGGGCCATCTGAAAAAAGTGTAAAATCCAGAAAGGCAACAGGCCATTGAGAACTGGGAGCCTTGTTATGCTGATGGGCGGGATGTAAATTGCCAACAGACACTTGGGAGAAGTGTATGGTGTTTCCTGAAACATCTAAAAAACAAAGCAACAGAGCCTAGGGCACTTCCACTTATGGTCCTATAGCATAGGGAAATTAAAATCAAAAAGACACAGCCACCCCAATGTTTGGGACGCCTCTGTTTACAAGAACCTCGTTCACAGTACAAGTTCAACATCGCAGAAAGTGAAAAATGGATAAAGAACTTGTGGTACTTACGTACAATGCAGTATCACTCAGCAATGAAATCTATGTCATCAGGCCCGTAGCAGCATAATGAGTGGATTCACGTACGATGATTCTAACTGAAATAAGTCACACAGAAAAAGAAACATCATAAGATATCAGTAATACACGGAATGGAAACTTGGCTACACAGGAACTGAATTACAGAACAGAACAGTGTCTCAAATTTAGAAAACCAACTTATGCTTGCTTAAGGGTAAAGGTGAGTTGGGGTGCTGCATAAAACCAGAGATTGAAATGAGCACAGATAAAGTTCCTTAGGCCAAATATGGAATAGACAAGAGCTACTCCTTGCTCAACGAAATGGACTCAACACCGCATATTAAACGCCTAAGAATGTACCTGACTAGTAAGTATCGTAAAACCTATGGATTGCTATGTCTCCGAAAGAGAATCAAGCATGTGTACAGGGGCATAAACGCAGCAGTGATAGGATTGGAGAGGTTCGGTGAGCAAATGAAGACCCTTTGAAGTCATATTGCATGGTACCCATTCCACGGGTCTCAACTACCCAGGTTTTAGGTATTCTTCCTTCAGCTAAAACATGCATGTGGAACCCAGAGTATGATCAACCATGTGATCGGGAGCCGTGTTCAAATATGTCTCAGTTTTCCTCCCCTGGTATTCGGGTGCAACATTCCAGACGCTTTACTAACACTCTCCCCACTTGGAGAGTCAGCGCCCTTAACCTACTGTTTGGCCCAGTTTGCAATTTCTGCGGAAGATGAACAGGAATAGCGAGAACCAATGAGAGGCTAGCTGGAGGTGTCTGGACAGGCAAATTTAACTCTCATTTCCCACCAGGAAGAGGAAATAACCAAAGGCTCAGCGTGCCGTACTGGAACCAGATTAGGGCCTGAAGCCATCCTGCGGTGTTGCGGCCAGCTCAAAAGAAAGCGAGTTGAAGAAAGGAGCTCAGGGGCACTGTAATTCACAAACCTGCAGAGTTATAAATGACAGCTATCGTCCAAAAATAAACTGAAGTAAGGCTGCCAAGAGGACTTGAAAGCGGGGCAGAATTGCAGGAAACCGATTTCAGGAGGTAGACTGGAATTGCATTGAAAGCATAGGAAAAGAGGCAGAACGTCCACAATGATGCACTTGGCCAAAAAGGGCGTATGCGTTTTTTCCTGAATATATTCAGGAAAAAACGCATACGCCCTTTTTGGCCAACCAAGCAAGCTTGCAAAGGAAATCTGCACTACAATGAAGTCTCACTTCCCCCCGGTCAAAAGGGCCATCTGAAAAAAGTGTAAAATCCAGAAAGGCAGGACAGGCCATGGAGAACTGGGAGCCTTGTTATGCTGATGGGCGGGATGTAAATTGCCAACAGACACTTGGGAGAAGTGTATGGTGTTTCCTGAAACATCTAAAAAACAAAGCAACAGAGCCTAGGGCACTGCCACTTATGGTCCTATAGCTTAGGGAAATTAAAATCAAAAAGACACAGCCACCCCAAAGTTTGGGACGCCTCTGTTTATAAGAACCTCGTTTACAGTACAAGTTCAACATCGCAAAAAGTGAAAAATGGATAAAGAACTTGTGGTACTTACGTACAATGCAGTATCACTCAGCAATGAAATCTATGTCATCAGGCCCGTAGCAGCACAATGAGTGGATTCAGATACGATGATTCTAACTGAAATAAGTCACACAGAAAAAGAAACATCATAAGATATCACTAATACACGGAATGTAAACTTGGCTACACAGGGACTGCATTCCAAAACAGAACAGGGTCTCAAATTTAGAAAACCAACTTATGCTTGCTTAAGGGGAAAGGTGAGTTGGGGTGCTGCATAAAACCAGAGATTGAAATGAGCACAGATAAAGTTCCTTAAGTCAAATATGGAATAGACAAGAGCTACTCCTTGCTCAACGAAATGTACTCAAAACCCCATATTAAACCCCTAAGAATGTACCTGACTAGTAAGTATCTTAAAACCTATGGATTGCTATGTTTCCAAAAGAGAATCAAGTGTGTGTACAGGGGAATAAACGCAGCAGTGATAGGATTGGAGAGGTTCGGTGAGCAAATGAAGACCCTTTGAAGTCATATTGCATGGTACCCATTACACGGGTCTCAACTCTCCAGGTTTAAGGTATTCTTCCTTCAGCTAAAACATGCATGTGGAACCCAGAGTATGATCAACCATGTGAACGGGAGACGTGTTCAAATATGTCTCAGTTTTCCTCCCCTGGTACTCGGGTGCAACATTCCAGACGCTTTACTAACACTCTCCCGACTTGGAGAGTCAGTCCCTTTAACCTCCTGTTTGGCCCAGTTTGCAATTTCTGCGGAAGATGAACAGGAATAGCGAGAACCAATGAGAGGCTAGCTGGAGGTGTCTGGACGGGCAAATTTAACTCTCATTTCCCAACAGGAAGAGGAAATAACCAAAGGCACAGCGTGCCGTACCGGAACCAGATTAGGGCCTGAAGCCATCCTGTGGTGTTGCGGCCAGCTCAAAAGAAAGCGAGTTGAAGAAAGGAGCTCAGGGGCACTGTAATTCACAAACCTGCAGAGTTATAAATGACAGCTATCGTCCAAAAATAAACTGAAGTAAGGCTGCCAAGAGGACTTGAAAGCGGGGCAGAATTGCAGGAAACTGATTTCAGGAGGTAGACTGGAATTGCATTGAAAGCATAGGAAAAGAGGCAGAACGTCCACAATGATGCACTTGGCCAAAAAGGGCGTATGCGTTTTTTCCTGAATATATTCAGGAAAAAACGCATACGCCCTTTTTGGCCAACCAAGCAAGCTTGCAAAGGAAATCTGCACTACAATGAAGTCTCACTTCCCCCCGGTCAAAAGGGTCATCTGAAAAAAGTGTAAAATCCAGAAAGGCAGGACAGGCCATGGAGAACTGGGAGCCTTGTTATGCTGATGGGCGGGATGTAAATTGCCAACAACCACTCGGGAGAAGTGTATGGTGTTTCCTGAAACATCTAAAAAACAAAGCAACAGAACCTAGGGCACTTCCACTTATGGTCCTATAGCTTAGGGAAATTAAAATCAAAAAGACACAGCCACCCCAAAGTTTGGAACGGCTCTGTTTACAAGAACCTCGTTTACAGTACAAGTTCAACATCGCAGAAAGTGAAAAATGGATAAAGAAGTTGTGGTATTTACTTACAAAGCAATATCACTCAGCAATGAAATCTGTGTCATCAGGCCCTTAGCAGCACAATGAGTGGATTCAGGTATGATGATTCTAACTGAAATAAGTCACACAAAAAAAGAAACATCATAAGATATCAGTAATACACGGAATGTAAACTTGGCTACACAGGAACTGAATTACAGGACAGAACAGGGTCTCAAATTTAGAAAACCAACTTATGCTTGCTTAAGGGGAAAGGTGAGTTGGGGTGCTGCATAAAACCAGAGATTGAAATGAGCACAGATAAAGTTCCTTAAGCCAAATATGGAATAGACAAGAGCTACTCCTTGCTCAACGAAATGGACTCAACACCGCATATTAAATGCCTAAGAATGTACCTGACTAGTAAGTATCTTAAAACCTATAGATTGCTATGTCTCCGAAAGAGAATCAAGCATGTGTACAGGGGCATAAACGCAGCAGTGATAGGATTGGAGAGTTTCGGTGAGCAAATGAAGACCCTTTGAAGTCATATTGCATGGTACCCATTCCACGGGTTTCAACTACCCAGGTTTTAGGTATTCTTCCTTCAGCTAAAACATGCATGTGGAACCCAGAGTATGATCAACCATGTGATCGGGAGACGTGTTCAAATATGTCTCAGTTTTCCTCCCCTGGTACTCAGGTGCAACATTCCAGACGCTTTACTAACACTCTCCCCACTTGGAGAGTCAGCGCCTTTAACCTCCTGTTTGGCCCAGTTTGCAATTTCTGCGGAAGATGAACAGGAATAGCAAGAACCAATGAGAGACTAGCTGGAGGTGTCTTGACGGGCAAATTTAACTCTCATTTCCAACCAGGAAGAGGAATTAACCAAAGGCTCAGCATGCCGGGCCGGAACCAGATTAGGGCCTAATGCCATACTGTGGTGTTGCGGCCAGCTGAAAAGAAAGCGAGTTGAAGAAAGGAGCTCAGGGGCACTGTAATTCACAAACCTGCAGAGTTATAAATGACAGCTATCGTCCAAAAATAGACTGAAGTAAGACTGCCAAGAGGACTTGAAAGCGGGGCAGAATTGCAGGAAACCGATTTCAGGAGGTAGACTGGAATTGCATTGAAAGCATAGGAAAAGAGGCAGAGCGTCCACAATGATGCACTTGGCCAAAAAGGGCGTATGTGTTTTTTCCTGAATATATTCAGGAAAAAACGCATACGCCCTTTTTGGCCAACCAAGCAAGCTTGCAAAGGAAATCTGCAGTACAATGAAGTCTCACTTCCCCCCGGTCAAAGGGGCCATCTGAAAAATGTGTAAAATCCAGAAAAGCAGGACAGACCATGGAGAACTGGGAGCCTTGTTATGCTGATGGGCGGGATGTAAATTGCCAACAGACACTCGGGAGAAGTGTATGGTGTTTCCTGAAACATCTAAAAAACAAAGCAACAGAGCCTAGGGCACTTCCACTTATGGTCCTATAGCTTAGGGAAATTAAAATCAAAAAGACACAGCCACCCCAAAGTTTGGGACGCCTCTGTTTACAAGAACCTCGTTTACAGTACAAGTTCAACATCGCAGAAAGTGAAAAATGGATAAAGAAGTTGTGGTATTTACTTACAAAGCAATATCACTCAGCAATGAAATCTCTGTCATCAGGCCCTTAGCAGCACAATGAGTGGATTCAGGTATGACGATTCTAACTGAAATAAGTCACACAGAGAAAGAAACATCATAAGATATCAGTAATACACGGAATGTAAACTTGGCTACACAGGAACTCAGTTACAGAACAGAACAGGGTCTCAAATTTAGAAAACCAACTTATGCTTGCTTAAGGGGAAAGGTGAGTTGGGGTGCTGCATAAAACCAGAGATTGAAATGAGCACAGATAAAGTTCCTTAAGCCAAATATGGAATAGACAAGAGCTACTCCTTGCTCAACGAAATGGACTCAACACCCCATATTAAACGCCTAAGAATGTACCTGACTAGTAAGTATCTTAAAACCTATGGATTGCTATGTCTCCAAAAGAGAATCAAGCGTGTGTACAGGGGCATAAATGCAGCAGTGATAGGATTGGAGAGGTTCGGTGAGCAAATGAAGACCCTTTGAAGTCATATTGCATGGTACCCATTCCACGGGTCTCAACTCTGCAGGTTTAAGGTATTCTTCCTTCAGCTAAAACATGCATGTGGAACCCAGAGTATGATCAACCGTGTGAACAGGAGACGTGTTCAAATATGTCTCACTTTTCCTCCCCTGGTACTCGGGTGCAACATTCCAGACGCTTTACTAACACTCTCCCCACTTGGAGAGTCAGCGCCTTTAACCTCCTGTTTGGCCCAGTTTGCAATTTCTGCGGAAGATGAACAGGAATAGCGAGAACCAATGAGAGACTAGCTGGAGGTGTCTGGACGGGCAAATTTAACTCTAATTTCCCACCAGGATGAGGAAATAACCAAAGGCTCAGCGTGCCGTGCCGGAACCAGATTAGGGCCTGAAGCCATCCTTCAGTGTTGCGGCCAGCTCAAAAGAAAGCGAGTTGAAGAAAGGAGCTCAGGGGCACTGTAATTCACAAACCTGCAGAGTTATAAATGACAGCTATCGTCCAAAAATAGACTGAAGTAAGGCTGCCAAGAGGACTTGAAAGCGGGGCAGAATTGCAGGAAACCGATTTCAGGAGGTAGACTGGAATTGCATTGAAAGCATAGGAAAAGAGGCAGAACGTCCACAATGATGCACTTGGCCAAAAAGTGCATATGTGTTTTTTCCTGAATATATTCAGGAAAAAACGCATACGCCCTTTTTGGCCAACCAAGAAAGTTTGCAAAGGAAATCTGCAGTACAATGAAGTCTCACTTCCCCCCAGTCAAAATGGCCATCTGAAATATGTGTAAAATCCAGAAAGGCAGGACAGGCCATGGAGAACTGGGAGCCTTGTTATGCTGATGGGCAGGATGTAAATTGCCAACAGACACTCGGGAGAAGTGTATGGTGTTTCCTTAAACATCGAAAAAACAAAGCAACAGAGCCTAGGGCACTTCCAGTTATGGTCCTATAGCTTAGGGAAATTAAAATCAAAAAGACACAGCCACCCCAAAGTTTGGGACGCCTCTGTTTACAAGAACCTCGTTTACAGTACAAGTTCAACATCGCAGAAAGTGAAAAATGGATAAAGAAGTTGTGGTATTTACTTACAAAGCAATATCACTCAGCAATGAAATCTCTGTCATCAGGCCCTTAGCAGCACAATGAGTGGATTCAGGTATGACGATTCTAACTGAAATAAGTCACACAGAGAAAGAAACATCATAAGATATCAGTAATACACGGAATGTAAACTTGGCTACACAGGAACTCAGTTACAGAACAGAACAGGGTCTCAAATTTAGAAAACCAACTTATGCTTGCTTAAGGGGAAAGGTGAGTTGGGGTGCTGCATAAAACCAGAGATTGAAATGAGCACAGATAAAGTTCCTTAAGCCAAATATGGAATAGACAAGAGCTACTCCTTGCTCAACGAAATGGACTCAACACCCCATATTAAACGCCTAAGAATGTACCTGACTAGTAAGTATCTTAAAACCTATGGATTGCTATGTCTCCAAAAGAGAATCAAGCGTGTGTACAGGGGCATAAATGCAGCAGTGATAGGATTGGAGAGGTTCGGTGAGCAAATGAAGACCCTTTGAAGTCATATTGCATGGTACCCATTCCACGGGTCTCAACTCTGCAGGTTTAAGGTATTCTTCCTTCAGCTAAAACATGCATGTGGAACCCAGAGTATGATCAACCGTGTGAACAGGAGACGTGTTCAAATATGTCTCACTTTTCCTCCCCTGGTACTCGGGTGCAACATTCCAGACGCTTTACTAACACTCTCCCCACTTGGAGAGTCAGCGCCTTTAACCTCCTGTTTGGCCCAGTTTGCAATTTCTGCGGAAGATGAACAGGAATAGCGAGAACCAATGAGAGACTAGCTGGAGGTGTCTGGACGGGCAAATTTAACTCTAATTTCCCACCAGGAAGAGGAAATAACCAAAGGCTCAGCGTGCCGTGCCGGAACCAGATTAGGGCCTGAAGCCATCCTTCAGTGTTGCGGCCAGCTCAAAAGAAAGCGAGTTGAAGAAAGGAGCTCAGGGGCACTGTAATTCACAAACCTGCAGAGTTATAAATGACAGCTATCGTCCAAAAATAGACTGAAGTAAGGCTGCCAAGAGGACTTGAAAGCGGGGCAGAATTGCAGGAAACCGATTTCAGGAGGTAGACTGGAATTGCATTGAAAGCATAGGAAAAGAGGCAGAACGTCCACAATGATGCACTTGGCCAAAAAGTGCATATGTGTTTTTTCCTGAATATATTCAGGAAAAAACGCATACGCCCTTTTTGGCCAACCAAGAAAGTTTGCAAAGGAAATCTGCAGTACAATGAAGTCTCACTTCCCCCCAGTCAAAATGGCCATCTGAAATATGTGTAAAATCCAGAAAGGCAGGACAGGCCATGGAGAACTGGGAGCCTTGTTATGCTGATGGGCAGGATGTAAATTGCCAACAGACACTCGGGAGAAGTGTATGGTGTTTCCTTAAACATCGAAAAAACAAAGCAACAGAGCCTAGGGCACTTCCAGTTATGGTCCTATAGCTTAGGGAAATTAAAATCAAAAAGACACAGCCACCCCAAAGTTTGGGACGCCTCTGTTTACAAGAACCTCGTTTACAGTACAAGTTCAACATCGCAGAAAGTGAAAAATGGATAAAGAAGTTGTGGTATTTACTTACAAAGCAATATCACTCAGCAATGAAATCTCTGTCATCAGGCCCTTAGCAGCACAATGAGTGGATTCAGGTATGACGATTCTAACTGAAATAAGTCACACAGAGAAAGAAACATCATAAGATATCAGTAATACACGGAATGTAAACTTGGCTACACAGGAACTCAGTTACAGAACAGAACAGGGTCTCAAATTTAGAAAACCAACTTATGCTTGCTTAAGGGGAAAGGTGAGTTGGGGTGCTGCATAAAACCAGAGATTGAAATGAGCACAGATAAAGTTCCTTAAGCCAAATATGGAATAGACAAGAGCTACTCCTTGCTCAACGAAATGGACTCAACACCCCATATTAAACGCCTAAGAATGTACCTGACTAGTAAGTATCTTAAAACCTATGGATTGCTATGTCTCTGTAAGAGAATCAAGCGTGTGTACAGGGGCATAAATGCAGCAGTGATAGGATTGGAGAGGTTCGGTGAGCAAATGAAGACCCTTTGAAGTCATATTGCATGGTACCCATTCCACGGGTCTCAACTCTGCAGGTTTAAGGTATTCTTCCTTCAGCTAAAACATGCATGTGGAACCCAGAGTATGATCAACCGTGTGAACAGGAGACGTGTTCAAATATGTCTCACTTTTCCTCCCCTGGTACTCGGGTGCAACATTCCAGACGCTTTACTAACACTCTCCCCACTTGGAGAGTCAGCGCCTTTAACCTCCTGTTTGGCCCAGTTTGCAATTTCTGCGGAAGATGAACAGGAATAGCGAGAACCAATGAGAGACTAGCTGGAGGTGTCTGGACGGGCAAATTTAACTCTAATTTCCCACCAGGAAGAGGAAATAACCAAAGGCTCAGCGTGCCGTGCCGGAACCAGATTAGGGCCTGAAGCCATCCTTCAGTGTTGCGGCCAGCTCAAAAGAAAGCGAGTTGAAGAAAGGAGCTCAGGGGCACTGTAATTCACAAACCTGCAGAGTTATAAATGACAGCTATCGTCCAAAAATAGACTGAAGTAAGGCTGCCAAGAGGACTTGAAAGCGGGGCAGAATTGCAGGAAACCGATTTCAGGAGGTAGACTGGAATTGCATTGAAAGCATAGGAAAAGAGGCAGAACGTCCACAATGATGCACTTGGCCAAAAAGTGCATATGTGTTTTTTCCTGAATATATTCAGGAAAAAACGCATACGCCCTTTTTGGCCAACCAAGCAAGTTTGCAAAGGAAATCTGCAGTACAATGAAGTCTCACTTCCCCCCAGTCAAAATGGCCATCTGAAATATGTGTAAAATCCAGAAAGGCAGGACAGGCCATGGAGAACTGGGAGCCTTGTTATGCTGATGGGCAGGATGTAAATTGCCAACAGACACTCGGGAGAAGTGTATGGTGTTTCCTTAAACATCGAAAAAACAAAGCAACAGAGCCTAGGGCACTTCCAGTTATGGTCCTATAGCTTAGGGAAATTAAAATCAAAAAGACACAGCCACCCCAAAGTTTGGGACGCCTCTGTTTACAAGAACCTCATTTACCGTAGAAGTTCAATATCACAGAAAGTGAAAAATGGATAAAGAACTTGTGGTACTTACGTACAATGCAGTATCACTCAGCAATGAAATCTATGTCATCAGGCCCATAGCAGCATAATGAGTGGATTCAGGTACGATGATTCTAACTGAAATAAGTCACACAGAAAAAGAAACATCATAAGATATCACTAATACACAGAATGTAAACGTGGCTACACAGGAACTGAATTCCAAAACAGAACAGGGTCTCAAATTTAGAAAAGCAACTTATGCTTGCTTAAGGGGAAAGGTGAGTTGGGGTGCTGCATAAAACCAGAGATTGAAATGAGCACAGATAAAGTTCCTTAAGCCAAATATGGAATAGACAAGAGCTACTCCTTGCTCAACGAAATGGACTCAACACCCCATATTAAACGCCTAAGAATGTACATGACTAGTAAGTATCTTAAAACCTATGGATTGCTATGTCTCCAAAAGAGAATCAAGCCTGTGTACAGGGGCGTAAACGCAGCAGTGATAGGATTGGAGAGATTCGGTGAGCAAATGAAGACCCTTTGAAGTCATATTGCATGGTACCCATTCCACGGGTCTCAACTCTGCAGGTTTAAGGTATTCTTCCTTGAGCTAAAACATGCATGTGGAACCCAGAGTATGATCAACCGTGTGAACGGGAGACGTGTTCAAATATGTCTCAGTTTTCGTACCCTGGTACTCGGGTGCAACATTCCAGACGCTTTACTAACACTCTCCCCACTTGGAGAGTCAGCGCCTTTAACCTCCTGTTTGGTCCAGTTTGCAATTTCTGCGGAAGATGAACAGGAATAGCGAGAACCAATGAGAGACTAGCTGGAGGTGTCTGGACGGGCAAATTTAACTCTCATTTCCCACCAGGAAGAGGAATTAACCAAAGGCTCAGCATGCCGTGCAGGAACCAGATTAGGGCCTGAAGCCATCCTGCGGTGTTGCGGCCAGGTCACAAGAAAGCGAGTTGAAGAAAGGAGCTCAGGGGCACTGTAATTCACATACCTGCAGAGTTATAAATGACAGCTATTGTCCAAAAATTCACTGAAGTAAGGCTGCCAAGAGGACTTGAAAGCGGGGCAGAATTGCAGGAAACCGATTTCAGGAGGTAGACAGGAATTGCATTTCAAGCATAGGAAATGAGGCAGAACGTCCACAGTGATGCACTAGGCCAACAATGGCGTATGCGTTTTTTCCTGAATATATTCAGGAAAAAACGCATACGCCCTTTTTGGCCAACCAAGCAAGCTTGCAAAGGAAATCTGCACTACAATTTAGTCTCACTTCCCCCCGGTCAAAAGGGCCATCAGAATAAAGTGTAAAATCCAGAAAGGCAGGACAGGCCATGGAGAACTGGGAGCCTTGTTATGCTGATGGGCGGGATGTAAATTGCCAACAGCCACTCGGGAGAAGTATATGGTGTTTCCTGAAACATCTAAAAAACAAAGCAACAGAGCCTAGGGCACTTCCACTTATGGTCCTATAGCTTAGGGAAATTAATATCAAAAAGACACAGCAACCCCAAAATTTGGGACGGCTCTTTTTACAGGAATCTCTTCTACGGCACAAGTTAAATATCCCAGAGAGCAAATAATGGATAAAGAAGTTGCGGTACTTCTGTACAACAGAATACCACTCAGCAATGAAATCTATGTCACCAGGCCCGTACCAGCATAATGAGTGGATTGAGGCACGATGATTCTAAGTGAAATAAGTCACACAGAAAAAGAAACATCATAAGGTATCACTAATACACGGAATGTGAACTTGGCTACACATGAACTGAATTACAAAACAGAACAGGGTCTCAAGTTTAGAAAACCAACTTATGCCTGCTTAAGGGGGAAGGTGAGTTGGGGTGCTGCATAAAAGCAGAGTTTGAAATTAGCACAGATACCGTTCCATAAGCCAAATATGTAATAGACAAGAGCTACCCCTTGCTCAACGAAATGGATTCAACAATGAGGTATCACCTCACACCTGGTAGAATAGGCATCATTGAAAATCTACAAACAAAAAATGCTGGAAAGGGTGTGGAGAAAAGGAACCCTCTTCCACTATTGTTGGGAATATAAATTGATACAGTCATTATGGGGAACAATATGGAATTTCTTAAGAAACTAACAATAGAATTACCATATGATACAGCAATCCCAGTACTGGACATATACCCAGACAAAACCATAAATCAAAAAGAGTCATTCACCGCAATGTTCATTGCATCACTATTTACAATATCGAGGTAATGGAAGCAACCTAAATGCCCACAGACAGACGAATGCATAAAGCTGTGGTACATATATAAAATGGAATATTACTCAGCCATGAAAAGGAATGAAATTGGGTCATTTGTAGAGACGTCGATGGATCTAGAGACTGTCATACAGAGTGAAGTAAGTCAGAAAGAGAAAAACAAATCTTGTATATCCATGCATATATGTGGAACCTAGAAAAACTGTACAGATTAACCATTTTGCAAGGCATAAACAGAGCAACAGATGTAGACAACAAACGTATGGACAACAAGGGGGGAAAGCTGTTGGGGGGGTGGTGGTGGGAGGAGTTGAGAGACTGGGATTGGCATGTATACATTTATATGTATAAAATAGATAACCAATAAGAACCTGCTGTATAAAAATATAAAATAAAATTCAAAATTAAAAAGAAGTAAAATTTAAAAAATAAAACAGAAAAAACAATTATTCCCTGCACATACATGTATTTATATGAATAAATTATTTCCATGCTTATATCTGTAAATACAAAAAAGAGGAATAAAATCTACCTTGAACCAAAAACGAAAAAGAGAAAAAAAACACAGAACCCACCAGTTCCACAGAGGAAAACCGTATCAGGGCACTTGCTCCAGTTGTAAACAATTCTGAAGTTGGTCAGTGGTGGGGAATCGTCTCCCATTCAGCCAGCAGCCCCCACGCAACAAGCGTCCTCATTGCAAAGCTGGGGCACCGTGCCGAGGCATCTGTGAGTAAACGTGAGCTGAGCCCCAGGCCAGTTGCTGCTGAACTATTCCCACCCGTCCCAGGTAAAACACCTGAATATATACAAGGACTTGAAAGCCTAGAGGAAGGGCCATAGAGCCACACGAGTGACAGCATGCCGGCCGACTTGGTGCCTGCAGGCCAGCCAGGATGGTCCTGGCCCTGGGTGCTCTTCTGGAAGATTTCCATTTCCCTGCCTGAGATACCCGTCCTGTCCCTGCCCCCACTGCTTTTTTCCTTCCTCACCTCTGCCCAGGGAGAAATTCCAGCAGCAGGTATGGGTGACACATCCTCTTCTTTAGCAGGTGGCAGCCTGGCAACTGCTGCAGAAAGTCCAGCAGAGCCCCACTCACACTGGGCCACCCACAAAGCCGTGGCCTCTCACTCCCTCCCACCAGCCCAGCCCCGAGACTGCTGACAGGGCAGAGAAAATGGCGTCAGGCACGGCTGCAGGGGCTCTTGCTGCCTGGAGTGGTATTTATATTGATCTCAACCCAGGCACACCTGGGGAGGGCTGGCCGGCACGGTAAGGCTGCCCAGGTCAGCCAATCATCACCCCTCAGGGGCTCACAGTTGCAGAAAATGGAACTTGCTGAACCGGCCAGGTCCAAGGAACAGGTGTGGGCTCCTGAGAGTCAGGATAGACAAGGGGCTGCAGCTTTGGCTTGTTTTCTAATCATTTTATCTGGCCCATGAGTGGGAGACAACTTCAAGAAAACCCTCTCCTAATGAGAGGAACCCAGGAGTCAGGCAGAGGAGGGGTGGGTGGTGGTTGGAGACAGAGGCCTGGTGCCCCGGGTGCAGTGGAAGTCTCTGGAAGACCAGGTGGAGGGAGGCCTCACGGAGTGATGCCCAGGGTCACAGACCTGTCGCAGCTGCTGTTTGTTAGTTCAAGTCCTGCTCTGAGGTGCTCTGTGTCAGCTCTGAGCGACAGGTGAGCTGGGGGTGCTCTGCAATGAGGGCTATGTGCACGGTTCCTGTGTGCCCAGCCCTGCCACGGTACCCGCAAGGGTAGCTCTGTATCCTGGGAGGGGCCTGACCACGAGAGCCCCGTGGGCTGGGGTGGGGGTGGGGTACCTGCCCAGGTGAGCTCCATATTCTGGGATTGGTCTGACCACGAGAGCCCCATGGGCTGCTGGGGACCTGGTAAAGGATGTCAGGACAGTCAGTGAAGCCACCGAGGATATACCTCCAGTTGCTCCTAATTCCTACACCCTGCTGGTCATTCTACCAACCACCAGGACATGGTATTCTGTATTAGTCTTCAATGATGCCTTCTTTTGTATTCCATTAGTCCCAGAGTCACAAGAAATTTTGGCTTGTGAGTGGCAGGACTCAACATACAACTAAAACAATACTTCCGGGCCGTCTGGCCCCAAGGGTGCAAAAATTCCCACACCATCTTTGGGGAAAGCTTAGCTAAAGACCTAAAAGTTCTACCTCTGGAAAAGGAAACCCTCCTTCAATATGCAGACGACATTCTGATCACCAGCCCTACTAAGGAGGCCTCTGAACTACCAAGCCAATAAAGGATAGAAGTTGTCCAAGAAAAAGCTCAAATATCACAGACTGCGGTGACCTGCCTGGGCTTCATTCTCACAGAAGGTCAGAGAAGCCCATCCCAGGAAAGGGAAGAAACCATTTTCAGCCTTACCCCTTTCTAAAACTAGAAGACAGCTTAGGGGTTCCTGGGGAGGCCAGGGTTTGCTGCTTCTGGATCCCTAACTACAGTCTACTAGCTGGGCCTCTATATGAAACACTGAAAGGAAAAGATGATGATCCTTTTGAATAGAATCCAGAAGTGGCCTTTCAAGAATGGAAAGAGCAGTCAATTCAGACCCTTGCCCTGGAACTCCCTAATTTAGCTAAACCCTTTGACCTTTACATTCCCGGTGAAAGGTGAATCGCCATTGGAGAATTAGTGCAAAAACTGGGACCACTTGAAATGGAACAATGCAAGAATGCCATCCAGGTAGGATAAACTACGGTCACTAAGGGGCTTGGCCCACTGCCACATCTGGCCAAGATACTGGCGGTATCTAAAAACCTGGAAATCAGCAGCCCAAAAGGCCACCTCCCTCCTAAGGGAAAAGGACCCCACGTGGTGATCCTAACCACCAACCATGCCCTGAAGTTGCAGGGTTCGCTCCGTGGGCACACCGACCTCGAGTGAGGAGGCCCTCCAACTCCAACATCCAGAGAGATAACCGGGGGCAACAGGGCACCATGACGACTCGTGTGAACATCACTTGACCTGGAGTTTCTCTCATAAAACAACAAGAGTGTGTCCCAAAAGAGTAGACTACTGCTTGCAGGACTTACTGCACCCAGAGGGGAGCTAATAATCTTGGCGGGGGAACAGTATACCACACTGTCACCATAGAAAAGCCTACAGACACCGTGATGATGGTGGCCAATAAGACCGGCTGGACTCCTGTTTACTTCAAAAGGCTGTTGACTCAGTAGCCATCATGGTCCTTGATCACCACTGACCCTGGACTGTCTGGGAGTTGAGCGGGCAGGGCTCTGACACCTGGTGCTGTTTGTACGTTAATTCAGGGGCCTAACTGAAGAAAGCGCAGACTACTGGTCAGAGCATCTAGGCTGGCAGAGACGGTCAGCCTAAGGTGGCCGAACAAATGTGGGGCGGGGTGAAACCGGCCCCCACAGCGTCTCTGCACATCTCTTTCCTGGACCCTTAAAGGTCATTAGAATCTATAACACTTCCAATGCTGGTGCTCAGGTGGACGAGCAGGGAGGCAGGGGTCCTGGGGACAATCAACGTCACCGGGAGGCTGCTGGGGAGAAGCTCTGACCCTCGTCCCAGGGTATGAGGGCTCCCAACTCAGCACTCAGCAGTTACAGAAGAAGGGTCTGCACCCTCAGCACTCCAAGAATGAGGAACGGGACAAAAGGCAGAGGAGGGGTTTGTCCCCAGCAAAGCCCATTAAAAATCCCTGGGAGATAAAAATAGAATCTGGGCAATAAAGTCAAGTCTAACCTTTTTTATCCTTTGTGCTTTGTCTAATTTCACGTGCTCCTAGGGTCCCGCATGCAGAGGTTCCACACCTGGCACTTCAGACCAGATTTCCTAGTGCAGAATGGCTGGGTCGACACCTCAGCTCCTGGGGCCCAGTGCAGACTCCACGATATAGAGCCTGAGCTACAGCCAACCCGGCCCTCGAGAGCTCCGCCGCCTCCCTCCCTCCCACTGACTCTGACAGGATCTCTACACAGCAGCCCAGCCCACAGCCCACGGGGTAGTGCATGCTCTCACCTCTCCATTCTCTGATCAAAATATAAAGTTTCCTTTGCTTGTGAACAAAACTCAGTCTCGATCTGTTGGCCCCAATGACCCTGGGCAGGGGGACACTTGTTGGGGTCCACTCTGGAGGATCAGTAACAGAAATTGAGACTATTGTAACCTCAATGAACAGATGTGTGAGCCAAACTGTAGTTAACATAGAACAGTGTATAAGGCTCGGGTAAAATAAGATGTTTTTAACACTTCCATTTGATATTTCCATCACTTTTTATAAGCAAGTTCAGTGAAAAGGTTTGTCTTATTTGTCAGGTCAATATTAGAGAAACGAAGTGATTTCTTTCCAAGGATGTACAGCTAATAATCTTGGTTAAACCTTCAATCTTGTTTTAAATGCTTTTCCATTGAAAATGATACCTCTCTTTCAGCTCCCCCATTTCTGAGAAGTATAAAATCTTATAATTTATTATTACCAAAGGGGAAAGGTGGGAGGAGGGATAAATTAACAGTTTGGAATTAACACATACACACTGCTATGTATAAAATAGATCATCAACAAGGAACTACTGTATAGCACAGGGAACTACACTCAACATTTTGCAATAACCTATAAGGGGAAATAATCTGAAAAAGAATAGATATTTTTATTGACATCATCTATCAATGACAGTTAAAGTGTAGCCTAAGGGAAGCTGGTGGTGAGTGCTTCTGACCCTGAAGACTTCAATCATCTAAAGTTTGGACTCTGCCTACTCCCCAAGGCCCTTAATGAACATATGTGTAGCCGTAGCTTAAAAACTTCCCCAGTTTGAGTTTCGGGGAGACACTGATTTTGAAAAAGCCCTGGTGTTCTCCTTACATGAATGGGACTCTTCCTACTGCTAAAACATGTCTGTCACACCCAGAGGATGGTATACCGTCTGATCGGGAAGAGTTTGGAAAAGGCATCTCATCTCCTCATCTCCTGGTGCTCGGGTTCACCCCTCCAGCGTCTTTACTAACAGTCTCCCCACTTGGAGATGTCAGCACTGTCAACATCCTGTTGCGTACAGTTTGGAATTTGTCCAGAGGATGAAGCGGAAGGATGAGGAACAATGAGAGACAAGTCCTAGGTGTTCAGACAGGCACATGTCACTCTAATTTCCAATCAGGAAGACGAATTGACCAAAGGCTAGGGTTGCCCATGGAAACAGTATAGGGCTTGAGGAAATCCCGCTGCTTTGTGGCCAGTTCCCATAAACACGAGTTGAACAATGGAACTCAGGGGCAGTAAAATTCACAAAACTGCAGAGTTGAAAATATCCATCACTGAAAAATGTCTTGAGGAAAGTCAGAGAAAAGGACTTGTAAGCAAGGGAGAATGGCAGGAAAGGGATTTGAGGAGGTAGAAAGGACTCGCCATTAAGCACAAGAAAAGGAGCTGAACATTGCCAACATTGCAGTTGGCCAAAAAGGGTGTATGCGTTCTTTTCTGTATATATTCAAGAAAAGGGCATACACTTTTTTAGCCAACCAAACAGGTGGGCACTGGAAGTCAATACTACAAAAGATATCACTTCGCATCAGTCAGAAGAGCCATCCTCATAAAGCGTAAACAACAGAAATGCAGGACAGGGCAACGAGAAGAGGGAGCCCTGTGAGACTTATAGTGGAAATGTATATTGCCAACGGCCATTCTGGAGAAGTGTATTGTGTTTACTAAAGCATCTAAAAAATGAGCTACAGAGCATAGGGCACTTGCACTCATGGGCGTATATCTTGGGAAAAACAAAAATCGAGAGGACACAGGCACCCCAATGTTTACCCCCTCTCTGTTTAAAAGATCCTCGACTAGGATATAACTTAAATGTCTCTGGAGGGAAAAAATGGATAGAGATGTGGTACTTAGGTAGAGTGGAATATTATTCAGCCTGGAAATCAATGAAATATGGCCAGTTGTAACGACTCCGGAGGAGTTACGTATGATCATTCTAAGTGACAGAATTCAAAAAGAAAAAGACACATATCATAAGATATCACTTAAAGGTGGAATCCAAAATGGCTACACATGAAATAAATTACAAAACAAAAACATAGTCAAATATGTAGAAAACACGCATAAGGCTGCTAAACGGGAAAGGTGGGGAGGGGTGAGGCATCATCCAGGAGGTTGAAATTAGCAAAGATACCATTCCAAATACCAAACTGATAATCAACAAGGCCTACACGGTAGCTAAAAGAACTGCACTCAGCACACTCAAGTCACCGGAAAAGAATATATACGACTGGTAAGAATCTGAAAAAGAATTTATTGATGTCTCTCTGTACGCGAATCAAGTGGATGTACAGCAGCAAGAAACAGAGCTTTGAAAATCAGCTGTAACCAATATAGTAATAAATTGAAAAAAATAAACGACAGAGAGACAGAGAAAACCTCTTACAACTTTTCCTCAGGGACGGTGATGCAACATGGATTGAACACATCTAGACCCACAGCAGGATGAGACATAAGGCTGGAAACTGTTTGCGCTAAGAGAAATGTGAGGTTGGGTGAGGAAATGCACACCCTTTAAAGTAATACTACCTGGTACCCATTCAATGGGTCCCAAATCTGCAGGTTCAAGGGATCTTCCTACAGCTAAAACATGCATGGAAAACCCAGAGGACTGTACACCATGTGATCGGGAGATGTGTCTAAAATGCACCTCATTTATCCTCTCCTGGTGCTCCTGTTCACCATTCCAGCCACGCTACTTAGAATCTCCCCACTTGGAGAATCAGCACATTTAAACTTCTGTTTCACACATTTTGCAAATTGTGAGGAGGATGAACGGGAAGAGGGGGAACCAATGAGAGAAGAGTTGTAGGGGTTTGGACGGGCACATATCACTCTAATTTCCCATTAAGAATAAGAATTAAAGAAAGGCTCAGCCTGCCTCGCCGGAGCCAAAATAGGGCCTGAAGCAATCCTGTGGGTTTGAGGCCAGCTCACAAAAGAGCAACTTAAAAAATGGAGCTCAGGGTCACTGCAATTCACAAACCTGCAGAGTTATAAATGAAAACTAACGTCCAAAAATATGTTGAGGTAAGGCAAAGAAGAGGATCTGAATGCAAGACAGAATTGCAAGAAACAGATTTCAAGAGATAGATTGGACTCGTCTTTAACGCACATGAAAAGCGGCAGAATTTCGACAATGATGCAGTTGGCCCAAAAGGGCGTATGCGTTTTTTCCTGATTATATCCAGGAAAAAACGCATACGCACTTTATGGGCAATGAAGCAAGCAAGCAATGCAAATGTGCACAACAAAGAAGTCTCACTTCCCACCGGTCAAAAGGGCCATCCTAAAAAATTGTAAAAACCAGAAATGCAGGACAGGCCATGGAGAACAGGGAGCCTTTATACGCTGATGGGCAGTGTGTGAACTGCCGAGAGCCACTCTGGAGAAGTGTATGGTGGTTCCTAAATCATCTAAAAAACAGAGCTACAGAGCATAGGACACTTCCAATCATGGGAGTATATCTAGGGAAGTCTAAAAATCAACAAGACACAAGCACACCACAGTTTAGGGCTACTCTGTTTACAAGAACCTCAACTTCAGTACACCTTAAATATCCCAGGAAAGAGAACAATGATAAAGAAGATGTGGTACTTATGTACAATGGAATATCTCTTCACCATGAAATCAATGTAATAAGGCTAGTAGAAGGATAAAGAGTGGATTTAGGTCCGATAATACTACTTGAAATAAGTCAAACAGAAAAAGAAACATATCATAAGATATCACTTATAGAGGGAGGGTAAATATGGCTGCACAAGAAATGAATTACAGAACAGAACAGTGTCTCACACTTAGAAAACACACTTATGTCAGCTTAAGGGGAAAGGAGAGGTGGGGTGATGCATAAAACCAGAGTTTGAAATTAGCACAGATACCGTTCAATAAACCAAATAGGTATTAGACAAGATCTACACCTTGCTCAATGAACAGGCCTCAACACACCCTATACACCGCAGAGAAATATATCTGAGGAATAAGAATCTTAAAACCCATGTATTGATATATCTCCATAAGGGAATCAAGTGTGTGCAGAGCGGCACAAACACAGCAGTGAAAAGGAGCTAAACCCCATTATAGAAATAAATTTTAAAAACAAAACGCTGAAACAATGAAAGAGAGAAAAATTCTTACAAAATTCGCTCAGGGGCTATGATGCAACCTGGATTGACCACATATAAACCCACAGCTGGATAAGACATAAGGCTGGACACTTGGGGCTGACAGGATTGGTGAGCTTTGGTGAGCAACTGCCGAAAGTTTAATGCAATACTTCATGCTACTCAGTCCAAGGGTCCCAACACTTCAGGTTGAAGGGAATCTTCCTACAGCTAAACCATGCTTGGGAAACCCAGCGACTGGTATACCATATGATCGGGAAAGGTTTCTAAAACGCACCTCATTTTTCCTCTCCTGGGGCTCCGGATCGACATTCCAGCCACTTTACTAACAACATCCCCACATGGAGTCAATGCCTTTAAGTTCTGGTATCGCACAGTCTGCAGTTAGTGCAGAGGATGAATGGGAATAGGGGGAACCAGTGAGAAACTAGCTGTAGCGGTTTCAATGGGCACATGTCACTCTAATATCACATCAGTAAGAAGAATTAACCAAAGGCACAGCAGGTGCCCCAGAAGAAAAATAGGGCTTCAAGGAATCCTGTGGTTATGGGGCAATACCACAAAAATAAGAGCTAAAAAATGGAGCTAAGGGCCACTGCAATTCAAAAACCTGCAGAGTTATAAAGGCCAACTATTTTTAAAAAATATATTGAGGTAAGGCTATGAAGAGGCATTGAAAGCAAGGCAGAATTGCAGGAAACCGATTTCAGGAGGTAGACTGGAATTGCATTGAAAGCATATGAAGAGAGTCAGAAACTCGACAATGATGCACTTGGCCAAAAAGGGCGTATGTGTTTTTTCCTGAATATATTCAGGAAAAAACGCATACGCACTTTTTGGCCAACCAAGCAAGCTTGCAAAGGAAATCTGCACTACAATGAAGTCTCATTTCCACCTGGTCAAAAGGGCCATCTGAAAAAAGTGTAAAATCCATAAAGGCACGACAGGACATGGAGAACTGGGAGCCTTCTTATGCTGATGGGCGGGATGTAAATTGCCAACAGCCACTCTGGAGAAGTGTATGGTGTTTCCTGAAACATCTAAAAAACAAAGCAACAGAACCTAGGGCACTTCCACTTATGGTCCTATAGCTTAGGGAAATTAAAATCAAAAAGACACAGCCACCCCAAAGTTTGGGACGGCTCTGTTTACAAGAACCTCCTTTACAGTACAAGTTCAATATCGCAGAAAGTGAAAAATGGATAAAGAACTTGTGGTACTTACGTACAATGCAATATCACTCAGCAATGAAATCTATGTCATCAGGCCCGTAGCAGCATAATGAGTGGATTCAGGTATGATGATTCGAACTGAAATAAGTCACACAGAAAAGAAACATCATAAGGTATCACTAATACACAGAATGTGAACTTGGCTACACATGAACTGAATTACAAAACAGAACAGTGTCTCAAGTTTAGAAAACCAACTTATGCTTGCTTAAGGGGGAAGGTGAGTTGGGGTGCTGCATAAAACCAGAGATTGAAATGAGCACAGATAAAGTTCCTTAAGCCAAATATGGAATAGACAAGAGCTACTCCTTGCTCAACGAAATGGACTCAACACCCCATATTAAACGCCTAAGAATGTACCTGACTAGTAAGTATCTTAAAACCTATGGATTGCTATGTCTCCAAAAGAGAATCAAGCGTGTGTACAGGGGCATAAACGCAGCAGTGATAGGATTGGAGAGGTTCGGTGAGCAAATGAAAACCCTTTGAAGTCATATTGCATGGTACCCATTACACGGGTCTCAACTCTCCAGGTTTAAGGTATTCTTCCTTCAGCTAAAACATGCATGTGGAACCCAGAGTATGATCAACCGTGTGAACGGGAGACGTGTTCAAATATGTCTCAGTTTTCCTCCCCTGGTACTCGGGTGCAACATTCCAGACGCTTTACTAACACTCTCCCCACTTGGAGAGTCAGCACCTTTAACCTCCTGTTTGGCCCCGTTTGCAATTTCTGCGGAAGATGAACAGGAATAGGGAGAACCAATGAGAGACTAGCTGGAGGTGTCTGGACGGGCAAATTTAACTCTCATTTCCCACCAGAAAGAGGAAATAACCAAAGGCTCAGCATGCCGTGCCGGAACCAGATTAGGGCCTGAAGCCATCCAGCGGTGTTGTAGCCAGCTCACAAGAAAACGAGTTGAAGAAAGGAGCTCAGGGGCACTGTAACTCACAAACCTGCAGAGTTATAAATGACAGCTATCGTCCAAAAATAGACTGAAGTAAGGCTGCCAAGAGGACTTGAAAGCGGGGCAGAATTGCAGGAAACCGATTTCAGGAGGTAGACTGGAATTGCATTGAAAGCATAGGAAAAGAGGCAGAACGTCCACAATGATGCACTTGGCCAAAAAGGGCGTATGCGTTTTTTCCTGAATATATTCAGGAAAAAACGCATACGCCCTTTTTGGCCAACCAAGCAAGCTTGCAAAGGAAATCTGCACTACAATGAAGTCTCACTTCCCCCGGTCAAAAGGGCCATCTGAAAAAAGTGTAAAATCCAGAAAGGCTGGACAGGCCATGGAGAACTGGGAGCCTTGTTATGCTGATGGGCGGGATGTAAATTGCCAACAGACACTCGGGAGAAGTGTATGGTGTTTCCTGAAACATCGAAAAAACAAAGCAACAGAGCCTAGGGCACTTCCACTTATGGTCCTATAGCTTAGGGAAATTAAAATCAAAAAGACACAGCCACCCCAAAGTTTGGGACGGCTCTGTTTACAAGAACCTCTTTTACAGTACAAGTTCAACATCGCAGAAAGTGAAAAATGGATAAAGAAGTTGTGGTATTTACTTACAAAGCAATATCACTCAGCAATGAAATCTATGTCATCAGGCCCTTAGCAGCACAATGAGTGGATTCAGGTATGATGATTCTAACTGAAATAAGTCACACAGAAAAAGAAACATCATAAGATATCAGTAATACACGGAATGTAAACTTGGCTACACAGGAACTGAATTACAGAACAGAACAGGGTCTCAAATTTAGAAAACCAACTTATGCTTGCTTAAGGGGAAAGGTGAGTTGGGGTGCTGCATAAAACCAGAGATTGAAATGAGCACAGATAAAGTTCCTTAAGCCAAATATGGAATAGACAAGAGCTACTCCTTGCTCAACGAAATGGACTCAACACCCCATATTAAACGCCTAAGAATGTACCTGACTAGTAAGTATCTTAAAACCTATGGATTGCTATGTCTCCGAAAGAGAATCAAGCATGTGTACAGGGGCATAAACGTAGCAGTGATAGGACTGGAGAGGTTCGTGAGCAAATGAAGACCCTTTGAAGTCATATTGCATGGTACCCATTCCACGGGTTTCAACTACCCAGGTTTAAGGTATTCTTCCTTCAGCTAAAACATGCATGTGGAACCTAGAGTATGATCAACCATGTGATCGGGAGACGTGTTCAAATATGTCTCAGTTTTCGTACCCTGGTACTCGGGTGCAACATTCCAGACGCTTACTAACACTCTCCCCACTTGGAGAGTCAGTCCCTTTAACCTCCTGTTTGGCCCAGTTTGCAATTTCTGCGGAAGATGAACAGGAACAGCGAGAATCAATGAGAGACTAGCTTGAGGTGTCTGGATGGGCAAATTTAACTCTCATTTCCCACCAGGAAGAGGAATTAACCAAAGGCTCAGCGTGCCGTGCCAGAACCAGATTAGGGCCTGAAGACATCCTGCGGTGTTGCGGCCAGGTCACAAGAAAGCGAGTTGAAGAAAGGAGCTCAGGGGCACTGTAATTCACAAACCTGCAGAGTTATAAGTGACAGCTATCGTCCAAAAATATACTGAAGTAAGGCTGCCAAGAGGACTTGAAAGCGGGGCAGAATTGCAGGAAACCGATTTCAGGAGGTAGACTGGAATTGCATTGAAAGCATAGGAAAAGAGGCAGAACGTCCACAATGATGCACTTGGCCAAAAAGGGCGTATGCGTTTTTTCCTGAATATATTCAGGAAAAAACGCATACGCCCTTTTTGGCCAACCAAGCAAACTTGCAATGGAAATCTGCACTACAATGAAGTCTCACTTCTCCCCGGTCAAAAGGTCCATCTGAAAAAAGTGTAAAATCCAGAAAGGCAGGACAGGCCATGGAGAACTGGGAGCCTTGTTATGCTGATGGGCGGGATGTAAATTGCCAACAGACACTCAGGAGAAGTGTATGGTGTTTCCTGAAACATCTAAAAAACAAAGCAACAGAGCCTAGGGCACTTCCACTTATGGTCCTATAGCTTAGGGAAATTAAAATCAAAAAGACACAGCCACCCCAAAGTTTGGGACGCCTCCGTTTACAAGTACCTTGTTTACCGTACAAGTTCAATATCACAGAAAGTGAAAAATGGATAAAGAACTTGTGGTACTTACGTACAATGCAGTATCACTCAGCAATGAAATCTATGTCATCAGGCCCGTAGCAGCATAATGAGTGGATTCAGGTACGATGATTCTAACAGAAATAAGTCACACAGAAAAAGAAACATCATAAGATATCAGTAATACACGGAATGTAAACTTGGCTACACAGGAACTGAATTACAGAACAGAACAGGGTCTCAAATTTAGAAAACCAACTTATTCTTGCTTAAGGGTAAAGGTGAGTTGGGGTGCTGCATAAAACCAGAGATTGAAATGAGCACAGATAAAGTTCCTTAAGCCAAATATGGAATAGACAAGAGCTACTCCTTGCTCAACGAAATGGACTCAACACCGCATATTAAACACCTAAGAATGTACCTGACTAGTAAGTATCTTAAAACCTATGGATTGCTATGTCTCCGAAAGAGAATCAAGCATGTGTACAGGGGCGTAAACGCAGCAGTGATAAGATTGGAAAGGTTCGGTGAGCAAATGAAGACCCTTAGAAGTCATATTGCATGGTACCCATTCCACGGGTTTCAACTACCCAGGTTTTACGTATTCTTCCTTCAGCTAAAACATGCATGTGGAACCCAGAGTATGATCAACCATGTGATCGGGAGACGTGTTCAAATATGTCTCAGTTTTCGTACCCTGGTACTCGGGTGCAATATTCCAGACGCTTACTAACACTCTCCCCACTTGGAGAGTCAGTCCCTTTAACCTCCTGTTTGGCCCAGTTTGCAATTTCTGCGGAAGATGAACAGGAACAGCGAGAATCAATGAGAGACTAGCTGGAGGTGTCTGGATGGGCAAATTTAACTCTCATTTCCCACCAGGAAGAGGAATTAACCGAAGGCTCAGCGTGCCGTGCCAGAACCAGATTAGGGCCTGAAGCCATCCTGCGGTGTTGCGGCCAGGTCACAAGAAAGCGAGTTGAAGAAAGGAGCTCAGGGGCACTGTAATTCACAAACCTGCAGAGTTATAAGTGACAGCTATCGTCCAAAAATATACTGAAGTAAGGCTGCCAAGAGGACTTGAAAGCGGGGCAGAATTGCAGGAAACCGATTTCAGGAGGTAGACTGGAATTGCATTGAAAGCATAGGAAAAGAGGCAGAACGTCCACAATGATGCACTTGGCCAAAAAGGGCGTATGCGTTTTTTCCTGAATATATTCAGGAAAAAACGCATACGCCCTTTTTGGCCAACCAAGCAAACTTGCAAAGGAAATCTGCACTACAATGAAGTCTCACTTCTCCCCGGTCAAAAGGTCCATCTGAAAAAAGTGTAAAATCCAGAAAGGCAGGACAGGACATGGAGAACTGGGAGCCTTGTTATGCTGATGGGCGGGATGTAAATTGCCAACAGACACTCAGGAGAAGTGTATGGTGTTTCCTGAAACATCTAAAAAACAAAGCAACAGAGCCTAGGGCACTTCCACTTATGGTCCTATAGCTTAGGGAAATTAAAATCAAAAAGACACAGCCACCCCAAAGTTTGGGACGCTTCCGTTTACAAGTTCCTTGTTTACCGTACAAGTTCAATATCACAGAAAGTGAAAAATGGATAAAGAACTTATGGTACTTACGTACAATGCAGTATCACTCAGCAATGAAATCTATGTCATCAGGCCCGTAGCAGCATAATGAGTGGATTCAGGTACGATGATTCTAACAGAAATAAGTCACACAGAAAAAGAAACATCATAAGATATCAGTAATACACGGAATGTAAACTTGGCTACACAGGAACTGAATTACAGAACAGAACAGGGTCTCAAATTTAGAAAACCAACTTATTCTTGCTTAAGGGTAAAGGTGAGTTGGGGTGCTGCATAAAACCAGAGATTGAAATGAGCACAGATAAAGTTCCTTAAGCCAAATATGGAATAGACAAGAGCTACTCCTTGCTCAACGAAATGGACTCAACACCGCATATTAAACACCTAAGAATGTACCTGACTAGTAAGTATCTTAAAACCTATGGATTGCTATGTCTCCGAAAGAGAATCAAGCATGTGTACAGGGGCGTAAACGCAGCAGTGATAAGATTGGAAAGGTTCGGTGAGCAAATGAAGACCCTTTGAAGTCATATTGCATGGTACCCATTCCACGGGTTTCAACTACCCAGGTTTTACGTATTCTTCCTTCAGCTAAAACATGCATGTGGAACCCAGAGTATGATCAACCATGTGATCGGGAGACGTGTTCAAATATGTCTCAGTTTTCGTACCCTGGTACTCGGGTCCAACATTCCAGATGCTTTACTAACACTCTCCCGAATTGGAGAGTCAGTCCCTTTAACCTCCTGTTTGGCCCAGTTTCCAATTTCTGCGGAAGATGAACAGGAATAGCGAGAACCAATGAGAGACTAGCTGGAGGTGTCTGGACGGGCAAATTTAACTCTCATTTCCCACCAGGAAGAGGAATTAACCAAAGGCTCAGCGTGCCGTGCCGGAACCAGATTAGGGCCTGAAGCCATCCTGCGGTGTTGCGGCCAGCTCACAAGAAAGCGAGTTGAAGAAAGGAGCTCAGGGGCACTGTAATTCACAAACCTGCAGAGTTATAAATGACAGCTATCGTCCAAAAATATACTGAAGTAAGGCTGCCAAGAGGACTTGAAAGCGGGGCAGAATTGCAGGAAACCGATTTCAGGAGGTAGACTGGAATTGCATTGAAAGCATAGGAAAAGAGGCAGAACGTCCACAATGATGCACTTGGCCAAAAAGGGCGTATGCGGTTTTTCCTGAATATATTCAGGAAAAAACGCATACGCCCTTTTTGGCCAACCAAGCAAGCTTGCAAAGGAAATCTGCACTACAATGAAGTCTCATTTCCACCTGGTCAAAAGGGCCATCTGAAAAAAGTGTAAAATCCAGAAAGGCACGACAGGACATGGAGAACTGGGAGCCTTCTTATGCTGATGGGCGGGATGTAAATTGCCAACAGCCACTCTGGAGAAGTGTATGGTGTTTCCTGAAACATCTAAAAAACAAAGCAACAGAACCTAGGGCACTTCCACTTATGGTCCTATAGCTTAGGGAAATTAAAATCAAAAAGACACAGCCACCCCAAAGTTTGGGACGGCTCTGTTTACAAGAACCTCGTTTACAGTACAAGTTCAATATCGCAGAAAGTGAAAAATGGATAAAGAACTTGTGGTACTTACGTACAATGCAATATCACTCAGCAATGAAATCTATGTCATCAGGCCCGTAGCAGCATAATGAGTGGATTCAGGTATGATGATTCGAACTGAAATAAGTCACACAGAAAAGAAACATCATAAGGTATCACTAATACACAGAATGTGAACTTGGCTACACATGAACTGAAATACAAAACAGAACAGTGTCTCAAGTTTAGAAAACCAACTTATGCTTGCTTAAGGGGGAAGGTGAGTTGGGGTGCTGCATAAAACCAGAGATTGAAATGAGCACAGATAAAGTTCCTTAAGCCAAATATGGAATAGACAAGAGCTACTCCTTGCTCAACGAAATGGACTCAACACCCCATATTAAACGCCTAAGAATGTACCTGACTAGTAAGTATCTTAAAACCTATGGATTGCTATGTCTCCAAAAGAGAATCAAGCGTGTGTACAGGGGCATAAACGCAGCAGTGATAGGATTGGAGAGGTTCGGTGAGCAAATGAAAACCCTTTGAAGTCATATTGCATGGTACCCATTACACGGGTCTCAACTCTCCAGGTTTAAGGTATTCTTCCTTCAGCTAAAACATGCATGTGGAACCCAGAGTATGATCAACCGTGTGAACGGGAGACGTGTTCAAATATGTCTCAGTTTTCCTCCCCTGGTACTCGGGTGCAACATTCCAGACGCTTTACTAACACTCTCCCCACTTGGAGAGTCAGCACCTTTAACCTCCTGTTTGGCCCCGTTTGCAATTTCTGCGGAAGATGAACAGGAATAGGGAGAACCAATGAGAGACTAGCTGGAGGTGTCTGGACGGGCAAATTTAACTCTCATTTCCCACCAGAAAGAGGAAATAACCAAAGGCTCAGCATGCCGTGCCGGAACCAGATTAGGGCCTGAAGCCATCCTGCGGTGTTGCAGCCAGCTCACAAGAAAACGAGTTGAAGAAAGGAGCTCAGGGGCACTGTAACTCACAAACCTGCAGAGTTATAAATGACAGCTATCGTCCAAAAATAGACTGAAGTAAGGCTGCCAAGAGGACTTGAAAGCGGGGCAGAATTGCAGGAAACCGATTTCAGGAGGTAGACTGGAATTGCATTGAAAGCATAGGAAAAGAGGCAGAACGTCCACAATGATGCACTTGGCCAAAAAGGGCGTATGCGTTTTTTCCTGAATATATTCAGGAAAAAACGCATACGCCCTTTTTGGCCAACCAAGCAAGCTTGCAAAGGAAATCTGCACTACAATGAAGTCTCACTTCCCCCCGGTCAAAAGGGCCATCTGAAAAAAGTGTAAAATCCAGAAAGGCAGGACAGGCCATGGAGAACTGGGAGCCTTGTTATGCTGATGGGCGGGATGTAAATTGCCAACAGACACTTGGGAGAAGTGTATGGTGTTTCCTGAAACATCGAAAAAACAAAGCAACAGAGCCTAGGGCACTTCCACTTATGGTCCTATAGCTTAGGGAAATTAAAATCAAAAAGACACAGCCACCCCAAAGTTTGGGACGCCTCTGTTTACAAGAACCTCGTTTACAGTACAAGTTCAACATCGCAGAAAGTGAAAAATGGATAAAGAAGTTGTGGTATTTACTTACAAAGCAATATCACTCAGCAATGAAATCTATGTCATCAGGCCCTTAGCAGCACAATGAGTGGATTCAGGTATGATGATTCTAACTGAAATAAGTCACACAGAAAAAGAAACATCATAAGATATCAGTAATACACGGAATGTAAACTTGGCTACACAGGAACTGAATTACAGAACAGAACAGGGTCTCAAATTTAGAAAACCAACTTATGCTTGCTTAAGGGGAAAGGTGAGTTGGGGTGCTGCATAAAACCAGAGATTGAAATGAGCACAGATAAAGTTCCTTAAGCCAAATATGGAATAGACAAGAGCTACTCCTTGCTCAACGAAATGGACTCAACACCGCATATTAAACGCCTAAGAATGTACCTGACTAGTAAGTATCTTAAAACCTATGGATTGCTATGTCTCCGAAAGAGAATCAAGCATGTGTACAGGGGCATAAACGTAGCAGTGATAGGACTGGAGAGGTTCGTGAGCAAATGAAGACCCTTTGAAGTCATATTGCATGGTACCCATTCCACGGGTTTCAACTACCCAGGTTTAAGGTATTCTTCCTTCAGCTAAAACATGCATGTGGAACCTAGAGTATGATCAACCATGTGATCGGGAGACGTGTTCAAATATGTCTCAGTTTTCGTACCCTGGTACTCGGGTGCAACATTCCAGACGCTTACTAACACTCTCCCCACTTGGAGAGTCAGTCCCTTTAACCTCCTGTTTGGCCCAGTTTGCAATTTCTGCGGAAGATGAACAGGAACAGCGAGAATCAATGAGAGACTAGCTGGAGGTGTCTGGATGGGCAAATTTAACTCTCATTTCCCACCAGGAAGAGGAATTAACCAAAGGCTCAGCGTGCCGTGCCAGAACCAGATTAGGGCCTGAAGACATCCTGCGGTGTTGCGGCCAGGTCACAAGAAAGCGAGTTGAAGAAAGGAGCTCAGGGGCACTGTAATTCACAAACCTGCAGAGTTATAAGTGACAGCTATCGTCCAAAAATATACTGAAGTAAGGCTGCCAAGAGGACTTGAAAGCGGGGCAGAATTGCAGGAAACCGATTTCAGGAGGTAGACTGGAATTGCATTGAAAGCATAGGAAAAGAGGCAGAACGTCCACAATGATGCACTTGGCCAAAAAGGGCGTATGCGTTTTTTCCTGAATATATTCAGGAAAAAACGCATACGCCCTTTTTGGCCAACCAAGCAAACTTGCAATGGAAATCTGCACTACAATGAAGTCTCACTTCTCCCCGGTCAAAAGGTCCATCTGAAAAAAGTGTAAAATCCAGAAAGGCAGGACAGGCCATGGAGAACTGGGAGCCTTGTTATGCTGATGGGCGGGATGTAAATTGCCAACAGACACTCAGGAGAAGTGTATGGTGTTTCCTGAAACATCTAAAAAACAAAGCAACAGAGCCTAGGGCACTTCCACTTATGGTCCTATAGCTTAGGGAAATTAAAATCAAAAAGACACAGCCACCCCAAAGTTTGGGACGCCTCCGTTTACAAGTACCTTGTTTACCGTACAAGTTCAATATCACAGAAAGTGAAAAATGGATAAAGAACTTGTGGTACTTACGTACAATGCAGTATCACTCAGCAATGAAATCTATGTCATCAGGCCCGTAGCAGCATAATGAGTGGATTCAGGTACGATGATTCTAACAGAAATAAGTCACACAGAAAAAGAAACATCATAAGATATCAGTAATACACGGAATGTAAACTTGGCTACACAGGAACTGAATTACAGAACAGAACAGGGTCTCAAATTTAGAAAACCAACTTATTCTTGCTTAAGGGTAAAGGTGAGTTGGGGTGCTGCATAAAACCAGAGATTGAAATGAGCACAGATAAAGTTCCTTAAGCCAAATATGGAATAGACAAGAGCTACTCCTTGCTCAACGAAATGGACTCAACACCGCATATTAAACGCCTAAGAATGTACCTGACTAGTAAGTACCTTAAAACCTATGGATTGCTATGTCTCCGAAAGAGAATCAAGCATGTGTACAGGGGCATAAACGCAGCAGTGATAGGATTGGAGAGGTTCGGTGAGCAAATGAAGACCCTTTGAAGTCATATTGCATGGTACCCATTCCACGGGTTTCAACTACCCAGGTTTTAGGTATTCTTCCTTCAGCTAAAATATGCATGTGGAACCCAGAGTATGATCAACCATGTGATCGGGAGACGTGTTCAAATATGTCTCAGTTTTCGTACCCTGGTACTCGGGTACAACATTCCAGACGCTTTACTAACACTCTCCCGACTTGGAGAGTCAGTCCCTTTAACCTCCTGTTTGGCCCAGTTTGCAATTTCTGCGGAAGATGAACAGGAATAGCGAGAACCAATGAGAGGCTAGCTGGAGGTGTCTGGACGGGCAAATTTAACTCTCATTTTCCACCAGGAAGAGGAAATAACCAAAGGCGCAGTGTGCCGTACCAGAACCAGATTAGGGCCTGAAGCCATCCTGCGGTGTTGCGGCCAGCTCAAAAGAAAGCGAGTTGAAGAAAGGAGCTCAGGGGCACTGTAATTCACAAACCTGCAGAGTTATAAATGACAGCTATCGTCCAAAAATAGACTGAAGTAAGGCTGCCAAGAGGACTTGAAAGCGGGGCAGAATTGCAGGAAACCGATTTCAGGAGGTAGACTGGAATTGCATTGAAAGCATAGGAAAAGAGGCAGAACGTCCACAATGATGCACTTGGCCAAAAAGGGCGTATGCGTTTTTTCCTGAATATATTCAGGAAAAAACGCATACGCCCTTTTTGGCCAACCAAGCAAGCTTGCAAAGGAAATCTGCACTACAATGAAGTCTCACTTCCCCCCGGTCAAAAGGGCCATCTGAAAAAAGTGTAAAATCCAGAAAGGCAGGACAGGCCATGGAGAACTGGGAGCCTTGTTATGCTGATGGGCGGGATGTAAATTGCCAACAACCACTCGGGAGAAGTGTATGGTGTTTCCTGAAACATCTAAAAAACAAAGCAACAGAACCTAGGGCACTTCCACTTATTGTCCTATACCTTAGGGAAATTAAAATCAAAAAGACACAGCCACCCCAAAGTTTGGAACGGCTCTGTTTACAAGAACCTCGTTTACAGTACAAGTTCAACATCGCAGAAAGTGAAAAATGGAGAAAGAAGTTGTGGTATTTACTTACAAAGCAATATCACTCAGCAATGAAATCTGTGTCATCAGGCCCTTAGCAGCACAATGAGTGGATTCAGGTATGATGATTCTAACTGAAATAAGTCACACAGAAAAAGAAACATCATAAGATATCAGTAATACACGGAATGTAAACTTGGCTACACAGGAACTGAATTACAGAACAGAACAGGGTCTCAAATTTAGAAAACCAACTTATTCTTGCTTAAGGGTAAAGGTGAGTTGGGGTGCTGCATAAAACCAGAGATTGAAATGAGCACAGATAAAGTTCCTTTAGCCAAATATGGAATAGACAAGAGCTACTCCTTGCTCAACGAAATGGACTCAACACCGCATATTAAACGCCTAAGAATGTACCTGACTAGTAAGTATCTTAAAACCTATGGATTGCTATGTCTCCGAAAGAGAATCAAGCATGTGTACAGGGGCATAAACGCAGCAGTGATAGGATTGGAGAGGTTCGGTGAGCAAATGAAGACCCTTTGAAGTCATATTGCATGGTACCCATTCCACGGGTTTCAACTACCAAGGTTTAAGATATTCTTCCTTCAGCTAAAACATGCATGTGGAACCTAGAGTATGATCAACCATGTGAACGGGAGACGTGTTCAAATATGTCTCAGTTTTCGTACCCTGGTACTCGGGTGCAACATTCCAGACGCTTTACTAACACTCTCCCCACTTGGAGAGTCAGCGCCTTTAACCTCCTGTTTGGCCCAGTTTGCAATTTCTGCGGAAGATGAACAGGAATAGCGAGAACCAATGAGAGGCTAGCTGGAGGTGTCTGGACGGGCAAATTTAACTCTCATTTCCCACCAGGAAGAGGAAATAACCAAAGGCTCAGCGTGCCGTACCGGAACCAGATTAGGGCCTGAAGCCATCCTGCGGTGTTGCGGCCAGGTCACAAGAAAGCGAGTTGAAGAAAGGAGCTCAGGGGCACTGTAATTCACAAACCTGCAGAGTTATAAATGACAGCTATCGTCCAAAAATACACTGAAGTAAGGCTGCCAAGAGGACTTGAAAGCGGGGCAGAATTGCAGGAAACCGATTTCAGGAGGTAGACTGGAATTGCATTGAAAGCATAGGAAAAGAGGCAGAACGTCCACAATGATGCACTTGGCCAAAAAGGGCGTATGTGTTTTTTCCTGAATATATTCAGGAAAAAACGCATACGCCCTTTTTGGCCAACCAAGCAAGCTTGCAAAGGAAATCTGCACTACAATGAAGTCTCACTTCCCCCCGGTCAAAAGGGCCATCTGAAAAAAGTGTAAAATCCAGAAAGGCAGGACAGGCCATGGAGAACTGGGAGCCTTGTTATGCTGATGGGCGGGATGTAAATTGCCAACAACCACTCGGGAGAAGTGTATGGTGTTTCCTGAAACATCTAAAAAACAAAGCAACAGAACCTAGGGCACTTCCACTTATGGTCCTATAGCTTAGGGAAATTAAAATCAAAAAGACACAGCCACCCCAAAGTTTGGAACGGCTCTGTTTACAAGAACCTCGTTTACAGTACAAGTTCAACATCGCAGAAAGTGAAAAATGGAGAAAGAAGTTGTGGTATTTACTTACAAAGCAATATCACTCAGCAATGAAATCTGTGTCATCAGGCCCTTAGCAGCACAATGAGTGGATTCAGGTATGATGATTCTAACTGAAGTAAGTCACACAGAAAAAGAAACATCATAAGATATCAGTAATACACGGAATGTAAACTTGGCTACACAGGAACTGAATTACAGAACAGAACAGGGACTCAAATTTAGAAAAACAACTTATGCTTGCTTAAGGGTAAAGGTGAGTTGGGGTGCTGCATAAAACCAGAGATTGAAATGAGCACAGATAAAGTTCCTTAAGCCAAATATGGAATAGACAAGAGCTACTCCTTGCTCAACGAAATGGACTCAACACCCCATATTAAACGCCTAAGAATGTACCTGACTTGTAAGTATCTTAAAACCTATGGATTGCTATGTCTCCAAAAGAGAATCAAGCATGTGAACAGGGGCATAAACGCAGCAGTGATAAGATTGGAGAGGTTCAGTGAGCAAATGAAGACCCTTTGAAGTCATATTGCATGGTACCCATTCCACGGGTTTCAACTACCCAGGTTTAAGGTATTCTTCCTTCAGCTAAAACATGCATGTGGAACCTAGAGTATGATCAACCATGTGATCGGGAGACGTGTTCAAATATGTCTCAGTTTTCGTACCCTGGTACTCGGGTGCAACATTCCAGACGCTTTACTAACACTCTCCCGACTTGGAGAGTCAGTCCCTTTAACCTCCTGTTTGGCCCAGTTTGCAATTTCTGCGGAAGATGAACAGGAATAGCGAGAACCAATGGAGACTAGCTGGAGGTGTCTGGACGGGCAAATTTAACTCTCATTTCCTACAAGGAAGAGTAATTAACCAAAGGCTCAGCGTGCCATGCCAGAATCAGATTAGGGCCTGAAGCCATCCTGCAGTGTTGCGGCCAGCTCAACAGAAAGCGAGTTGAAGAAAGGAGCTCAGGGGCACTGTAATTCACAAACCTGCACAGTTATAAATGACAGCTATCGTCCAAAAATAGACTGAAGTAAGGCTGCCAAGAGGACTTGAAAGTGGGGCAGAATTGCAGGAAACTGATTTCAGGAGGTAGACTGGAATTGCATTGAAAGCATAGGAAAAGAGGCAGAACGTCCACAATGATGCACTTGGCCAAAAGGGCGTATGCCTTTTTTCCTGAATATATTCAGGAAAAAAGGCATACGCCCTTTTTGGCCAACCAAGCAAGCTTGCAAAGGAAATCTGCACTACAATGAAGTCTCACTTCCCCCCGCTTAAAAGGGCCATCTGAAAAAAGTGTAAAATCCAGAAAGGCAGGACAGGCCATGGAGAACTGGGAGCCTTGTTATGCTGATGGGCGGGATGTAAATTGCCAACAACCACTCGGGAGAAGTGTATGGTGTTTCCTGAAACATCTAAAAAACAAAGCAACAGAGCCTAGGGCACTTCCACTTATGGTCCTATAGCTTAGGGAAATTAAAATCAAAAAGACACAGCCACCCCAAAGTTTGGGACGCCTCCGTTTACAAGAACCTCGTTTACCGTACAAGTTCAATATCACAGAAAGTGAAAAATGGATAAAGAAGTTGTGGTACTTACGTACAATGCAGTATCAGTCAGCAATGAAATCTATGTCATCAGGCCCGTAGCAGCATAATGAGTGGATTCAGGTACGATGATTCTAACTGAAATAAGTCACACAGAAAAAGAAACATCATAAGATATCACTAATACACGGAATGTAAACTTGGCTACACAGGAACTGCATTCCAAAACAGAACAGGGTCTCAAATTTAGAAAACAAACTTATGCTTGCTTAAGGGTAAAGGTGAGTTGGGGTGCTGCATAAAACCAGAGATTGAAATGAGCACAGATAAAGTTCCTTAAGCCAAATATGGAATAGACAAGAGCTACTCCTTGCTCAACGAAATGGACTCAACACCGCATATTAAACGCCTAAGAATGTACCTGACTAGTAAGTATCTTAAAACCTATGGATTGCTATGTCTCCAAAAGAGAATCAAGCGTGTGTACAGGGGCATAAACGCAGCAGTGATAGGATTGGAGAGGTTCGGTGAGCAAATGAAGACCCTTTGAAGACATATTGCATGGTACCCATTCCACGGGTCTCAACTCTCCAGGTTTAAGGTATTCTTCCTTCAGCTAAAACATGCATGTGGAACCCAGAGTATGATCAACCATGTGAACGGGAGACGTGTTCAAATATGTCTCAGTTTTCCTCCCCTGGTACTCGGGTGCAACATTCCAGACGCTTTACTAACACTCTCCCGACTTGGAGAGTCAGTCCCTTTAACCTCCTGTTTGGCCCAGTTTGCAATTTCTGCGGAAGATGAACAGTAATAGCGAGAACCAATGAGAGACTAGCTGGAGGTGTCTGAACGGGCAAATTTAACTCTCATTTCCCACCAGGAAGAGGAATTAACCAAAGGCTCAGCATGCCGGGCCGGAACCAGATTAGGGCCTGAAGCCATCCTGCGGTGTTGCGGCCAGGTCTCAAGAAAGCGAGTTGAAGAAAGGAGCTCAGGGGCACTGTAATTCACAAACCTGCAGAGTTATAAATGACAGCTATCGTCCAAAAATAGACTGAAGTAAGGCTGCCAAGAGGACTTGAAAGCGGGGCAGAATTGCAGGAAACCGATTTCAGGAGGTAGACTGGAATTGCATTGAAAGCATAGGAAAAGAGGCAGAACGTCCACAATGATGCACTTGGCCAAAAAGGGCGTATGCGTTTTTTCCTGAATATATTCAGGAAAAAACGCATACGCCCTTTTTGGCCAACCAAGCAAGCTTGCAAAGGAAATCTGCACTACAATGAAGTCTCACTTCCCCCCGGTCAAAAGGGCCATCTGAAAAAAGTGTAAAATCCAGAAAGGCAGGACAGGCCATGGAGAACTGGGAGCCTTGTTATGCTGATGGGCGGGATGTAAATTGCCAACAACCACTCGGGAGAAGTGTATGGTGTTTCCTGAAACATCTAAAAAACAAAGCAACAGAGCCTAGGGCACTTCCACTTATGGCCCTATAGCTTAGGGAAATTAAAATCAAAAAGACACAGCCACCCCAAAGTTTGGGACGCCTCCGTTTACAAGAACCTCGTTTACCGAACAAGTTCAATATCACAAAAAGTGAAAAATGGATAAAGAACTTGTGGTACTTACGTACAATGCAGTATCACTCAGCAATGATATCTATGTCATCAGGCCCATAGCAGCATAATGAGTGGATTCAGGTACGATGATTCTAACTGAAATAAGTCACACAGAAAAAGAAACATCATAAGATATCACTAATACACGGAATGTAAACTTGGCTACACAGGAACTGCATTCCAAAACAGAACAGGGTCTCAAATTTAGAAAACCAACTTATGCTTGCTTAAGGGTAAAGGTGAGTTGGGGTGCTGCATAAAACCAGAGATTGAAATGAGCACAGATAAAGTTCCTTAAGTCAAATATGGAATAGACAAGAGCTACTCCTTGCTCAACGAAATGGACTCAACACCGCATATTAAACGCCTAAGAATGTACCTGACTAGTAAGTATCTGAAAACCTATGGATTGCTATGTCTCCGAAAGAGAATCAAGCATGTGTACAGGGGCATAAACGCAGCAGTGATAGGATTGGAGAGGTTCGGTGAGCAAATGAAGACCCTTTGAAGTCATATTGCATGGTACCCATTACACGGGTCTCAACTCTCCAGGTTTAAGGTATTCTTCCTTCAGCTAAAACATGCATGTGGAACCCAAGTATGATCAACCATGTGAACGGGAGACGTGTTCAAATATGTCTCAGTTTTCCTCCCCTGGTACTCGGGTGCAACATTCCAGACGCTTTACTAACACTCTCCCCACTTGGAGAGTCAGCGCCTTTAACCTCCTGTTTGGCCCAGTTTGCAATTTCTGCGGAAGATGAACAGGAATAGCGAGAACCAATGAGAGGCTAGCTGGAGGTGTCTGGACGGGCAAATTTAACTCTCAATTCCCACCAGGAAGAGGAAATAACCAAAGGCTCAGCGTGCCGTACCGGAACCAGTTTAGGGCCTGAAGCCATCCTGCGGTGTTGCGGCCAGCTCAAAAGAAAGCGAGTTGAAGAAAGGAGCTCAGGGGCACTGTAATTCACAAACCTGCAGAGTTATAAATGACAGCTATTGTCCAAAAATAGACTGAAGTAAGGCTGCCAAGAGGACTTGAAAGTGGGGCAGAATTGCAGGAAACCGATTTCAGGAGGTAGACTGGAATTACATTGAAAGCATAGGAAAAGAGGCAGAACGTCCACAATGATGCACTTGGCCAAAAAGGGCGTATGCGTTTTTTCCTGAATATATTCAGGAAAAAACGCATACGCCCTTTTTGGCCAACCAAGCAAGCTTGCAAAGGAAATCTGCACTACAATGAAGTCTCACTTCCCCCCGGTCAAAAGGGCCATCTGAAAAAAGTGTAAAATCCAGAAAGGCAGGACAGGCCATGGAGAACTGGGAGCCTTGTTATGCTGATGGGCGGGATGTAAATTGCCAACAACCACTCGGGAGAAGTGTATGGTGTTTCCTGAAACATCTAAAAAACAAAGCAACAGAACCTAGGGCACTTCCACTTATGGTCCTATAGCTTAGGGAAATTAAAATCAAAAAGACACAGCCACCCCAAAGTTTGGAATGGCTCTGTTTACAAGAACCTCGTTTACAGTACAAGTTCAACATTGCAGAAAGTGAAAAGTGGATAAAGAAGTTGTGGTATGTACTTACAAAGCAATATCACTCAGCAATGAAATCTGTGTCATCAGGCCCTTAGCAGCACAATGAGTGGATTCAGGTATGATGATTCTAACTGAAGTAAGTCACACAGAAAAAGAAATATCATAAGATATCAGTAATACACGGAATGTAAACTTGGCTACACAGGAACTGAATTACAGAACAGAACAGGGACTCAAATTTAGAAAACCAACTTATGCTTGCTTAAGGGTAAAGGTGAGTTGGGGTGCTGCATAAAACCAGAGATTGAAATGAGCACAGATAAAGTTCCTTAAGCCAAATATGGAATAGACAAGAGCTACTCCTTGCTCAACGAAATGGACTCAACAACGCATATTAAACGCCTAAGAATGTACCTGACTTGTAAGTATCTTAAAACCTATGGATTGGTATGTCTCCAAAAGAGAATCAAGCATGTGTACAGGGGCATAAACGCAGCAGTGATAGGATTGGAGAGGTTCGGTGAGCAAATGAAGACCCTTTGAACTCATATTGCATGGTACCCATTCCACGTGTTGCAACTACCTAGGTTTAAGGTATTCTTCCTTCAGCTAAAACATGCATGTGGAACCTAGAGTATGATCAACCATGTGATCGGGAGATGTGTTCAAATATGTCTCAGTTTTCGTACCCTGGTACTCGGGTGCAACATTCCAGACGCTTTACTAACACTCTCCCGACTTGGAGAGTCAGTCCCTTTAACCTCCTGTTTGGCCCAGTTTGCAATTTCTGCGGAAGATGAACAGGAATAGCGAGAACCAATGGAGACTAGCTGGAGGTGTCTGGACGGGCAAATTTAACTCTCATTTCCTACCAGGAAGAGGAATTAACCAAAGGCTCAGCGTGCCATGCCAGAATCAGATTAGGGCCTGAAGCCATCCTGCGGTGTTGCGGCCAGGTCACAAGAAAGCGAGTTGAAGAAAGGAGCTCAGGGGCACTGTAATTCACAAACCTGCAGAGTTATAAATGACAGCTATCGTCCAAAAATAGACTGAAGTAAGGCTGCCAAGAGGACTTGAAAGCGGGGCAGAATTGCAGGAAACCGATTTCAGGAGGTAGACTGGAATTGCATTGAAAGCATAGGAAAAGAGGCAGAACGTCCACAATGATGCACTTGGCCAAAAAGGGCGTATGCGTTTTTTCCTGAATATATTGAGGAAAAAACGCATACGCCCTTTTTGGCCAACCAAGCAAGCTTGCAAAGGAAATCTGCACTACAATGAAGTCTCACTTCCCCCCGGTCAAAAGGGCCATCTGAAAAAAGTGTAAAATCCAGAAAGGCAGGACAGGCCATGGAGAACTGGGAGCCTTGTTATGCTGATGGGCGGGATGTAAATTGCCAACAACCACTTGGGAGAAGTGTATGGTGTTTCCTGAAACATCTAAAAAACAAAGCAACAGAACCTAGGGCACTTCCACTTATGGTCCTATAGCTTAGGGAAATTAAAATCAAAAAGACACAGCCACCCCAAAGTTTGGAACGGCTCTGTTTACAAGAACCTCGTTTACAGTACAAGTTCAACATCGCAGAAAGTGAAAAATGGAGAAAGAAGTTGTGGTATTTACTTACAAAGCAATATCACTCAGCAATGAAATCTGTGTCATCAGGCCCTTAGCAGCACAATGAGTGGATTCAGGTATGATGATTCTAACTGAAGTAAGTCACACAGAAAAAGAAACATCATAAGATATCACTAATACACGGAATGTAAACTTGGCTACACAGGAACTGCATTCCAAAACAGAACAGGGTCTCAAATTTAGAAAACCAACTTATGCTTGCTTAAGGGGAAAGGTGAGTTGGGTTGCTGCATAAAACCAGAGATTGAAATGAGCACAGATAAAGTTCCTTAAGCCAAATATGGAATAGACAAGAGCTACTCCTTGCTCAACGAAATGGACTCAACACCCCATATTAAACGCCTAAGAATGTACCTGACTAGTAAGTATCTTAAAACCTATGGATTGCTATGTCTCCAAAAGACAATCAAGCGTATGTACAGGGGCATAAACGCAGCAGTGATAGGATTGGAGAGGTTCGGTGAGCAAATGAAGACCCTTTGAAGTCATATTGCATGGTACCCATTCCACGGGTCTCAACTCTCCAGGTTTAAGGTATTCTTCCTTCAGCTAAAACATGCATGTGGAACCCAGTGTATGATCAACCATGTGAACGGGAGACGTGTTCAAATATGTCTCAGTTTTCCTCCCCTGGTACTCGGGTGTAACATTCCAGACGCTTTACTAACACTCTCCCGACTTGGAGAGTCAGTCCCTTTAACCTCCTGTTTGGCCCAGTTTGCAATTTCTGCGGAAGATGAACAGGAATAGCGAGAACCAATGAGAGACTAGCTGGAGGTGTCTGAACGGGCAAATTTAACTCTCATTTCCCACCAGGAAGAGGAATTAACCAAAGGCTCAGCATGCCAGGCCGGAACCAGATTAGGGCCTGAAGCCATCCTGCGGTGTTGCGGCCAGGTCAAAGAAAGCGAGTTGAAGAAAGGAGCTCAGGGGCACTGTAATTCACAAACCTGCAGAGTTATAAATGACAGCTATCGTCCAAAAATAGACTGAAGTAAGGCTGCCAAGAGGACTTGAAAGCGGGGCAGAATTGCAGGAAACCGATTTCAGGAGGTAGACTGGAATTGCATTGAAAGCATAGGAAAAGAGGCAGAACGTCCACAATGATGCACTTGGCCAAAAAGGGCGTATGCGTTTTTTCCTGAATATATTGAGGAAAAAACGCATACGCCCTTTTTGGCCAACCAAGCAAGCTTGCAAAGGAAATCTGCACTACAATGAAGTCTCACTTCCCCCCGGTCAAAAGGGCCATCTGAAAAAAGTGTAAAATCCAGAAAGGCAGGACAGGCCATGGAGAACTGGGAGCCTTGTTATGCTGATGGGCGGGATGTAAATTGCCAACAACCACTCGGGAGAAGTGTATGGTGTTTCCTGAAACATCTAAAAAACAAAGCAACAGAACCTAGGGCACTTCCACTTATGGTCCTATAGCTTAGGGAAATTAAAATCAAAAAGACACAGCCACCCCAAAGTTTGGAACGGCTCTGTTTACAAGAACCCCGTTTACAGTACAAGTTCAACATCGCAGAAAGTGAAAAATGGATAAAGAACTTGTGGTACTTACGTACAATGCAGTATCACTCAGCAATTAAATCTATGTCATCAGGCCCGTAGCAGCATAATGAGTAGATTCAGGTACGATGATTCTAACTGAAATAAGTCACACAGAAAAAGAAACATCATAAGATATCATTAATACACGGAATGTAAACTTGGCTACAAAGGAACTGAATTACAGAACAGAACAGGGTCTCAAATTTAGAAAACCAACTTATGCTTGCTTAAGGGTAAAGGTGAGTTGGGGTGCTGCATAAAACCAGAGATTGAAATGAGCACAGATAAAGTTCCTTAAGTCAAATGTGGAATAGACAAGAGCTAATCCTTGCTCAACGAAATGGACTCAACACCGCATATTAAACGCCTAAGAATGTACCTGACTAGTAAGTATCTTAAAACCTATGGATTGCTATGTCTCTGAAAGAGAATCAAGCATGTGTACAGGGGCATAAACGCAGCAGTGATAGGATTGGAGAGGTTCGGTGAGCAAATGAAGACCCTTTGAGGTCATATTGCATGGTACCCATTACACGGGTCTCAACTCTCCAGGTTTAAGGTATTCTTCCTTCAGCTAAAACATGCATGTGGAACCCAAGTATGATCAACCATGTGAACGGGAGACGTGTTCAAATATGTCTCAGTTTTCCTCCCCTGGTACTCGGGTGCAACATTCCAGACGCTTTACTAACACTCTTCCCACTTGGAGAGTCAGTCCCTTTAACCTCCTGTTTGGCCCAGTTTGCAATTTCTGCGGAAGATGAACAGGAATAGCGAGAACCAATGAGAGACTAGCTGGAGGTGTCTGCACGGGCAAATTTAACTCTCATTTCCCACCAGGAAGAGGAAATAACCAAAGGCTCAGCGTGCCGTGCCGGAACAAGATTAGGGCCTGAAGCCATCCTGCGGTGTTGCGGCCAGTTCACAAGAAAGCGAGTTGAAGAAAGGAGCTCAGGGGCACTGTAATTCACAAACCTGCAGAGTTATAAATGACAGCTATCGTCCAAAAATAGACTGAAGTAAGGCTGCCAAGAGGACTTGAAAGCGGGGCAGAATTGCAGGAAACCGATTTCAGGAGGTAGACTGGAATTGCATTGAAAGCATAGGAAAAGAGGCAGAACGTCCACAATGATGCACTTGGCCAAAAAGGGCGTATGCGTTTTTTCCTGAATATATTCAGGAAAAAACGCATACGCCCTTTTTGGCCAACCAAGCAAGCTTGCAAAGGAAATCTGCACTACAATGAAGTCTCACTTCCCCCCGGTCAAAAGGGCCATCTGAAAAAAGTGTAAAATCCAGAAAGGCAGGACAGGCCATGGAGAACTGGGAACCTTGTTATGCTGATGGGCGGGATGTAAATTGCCAACAGACACTCGGGAGAAGTGTATGGTGTTTCCTGAAACATCTAAAAAACAAAGCAACAGAGCCTAAGGCACTGCCACTTATGGTCCTATAGCTTAGGGAAATTAAAATCAAAAAGACACAGCCACCCCAAAGTTTGGGACGCCTCTGTTTACAAGAACCTCGTTTACAGTACAAGTTCAACATCGCAGAAAGTGAAAAATGGATAAAGAAGTTGTGGTATTTACTTACAAAGCAATATCACTCAGCAATGAAATCTATGTCATCAGGCCCTTAGCATCACAATGAGTGGATTCAGGTATGATGATTCTAACTGAAATAAGTCACACAGAAAAAGAAACATCATAAGATATCAGTAATACACGGAATGTAAACTTGGCTACACAGGAACTGAATTACAGAACAGAACAGGGTCTCAAATTTAGAAAACCAACTTATGCTTGCTTAAGGGTAAAGGTGAGTTGGGGTGCTGCATAAAACCAGAGATTGAAATGAGCACAGATAAAGTTCCTTAAGTCAAATATGGAATAGACAAGAGCTACTCCTTGCTCAACGAAATGGACTCAACACCGCATATTAAACGCCTAAGAATGTACCTGACTAGTAAGTATCGTAAAACCTATGGATTGCTATGTCTCCAAAAGAGAATCAAGCATGTGTACAGGGGCATAAACGCAGCAGTGATAGGATTGGAGAGGTTCGGTGAGCAAATGAAGACCCTTTGAAGTCATATTGCATGGTACCCATTACACGGGTCTCAACTCTCCAGGTTTAAGGTATTCTTCCTTCTGCTAAAACATGCATGTGGAACCCAAGTATGATCAACCATGTGAACGGGAGACGTGTTCAAATATGTCTCAGTTTTCCTCCCCTGGTACTCGGGTGCAACATTCCAGATGCTTTACTAACACTCTCCCCACTTGGAGAGTCAGCGCCTTTAACCTCCTGTTTGGCCCAGTTTGCAATTTCTGCGGAAGATGAACATGAATAGTGAGAACCAATGAGAGGCTAGCTGGAGGTGTCTGGACGGGCAAATTTAACTCTCATTTCCCACCAGGAAGAGGAAATAACCAAAGGCTCAGCGTGCCGTACCGGAACCAGATTAGGGCCTGAAGCCATCCTGCGGTGTTGCGGCCAGCTCAAAAGAAAGCGAGTTGAAGAAAGGAGCTCAGGGGCACTGTAGTTCACAAACCTGCAGAGTTATAAATGACAGCTATCGTCCAAAAATAGACTGAAGTAAGGCTGCCAAGAGGACTTGAAAGCGGGGCAGAATTGCAGGAAACCGATTTCAGGAGGTAGACTGGAATTGCATTGAAAGCATAGGAAAAGAGGCAGAACGTCCACAATGATGCACTTGGCCAAAAAGGGCGTATGCGTTTTTTCCTGAATATATTGAGGAAAAAACGCATACGCCCTTTTTGGCCAACCAAGCAAGCTTGCAAAGGAAATCTGCACTACAATGAAGTCTCACTTCCCCCCGGTCAAAAGGGCCATCTGAAAAAAGTGTAAAATCCAGAAAGGCAGGACAGGCCATGGAGAACTGGGAGCCTTGTTATGCTGATGGGCGGGATGTAAATTGCCAACAACCACTCGGGAGAAGTGTATGGTGTTTCCTGAAACATCTAAAAAACAAAGCAACAGAACCTAGGGCACTTCCACTTATGGTCCTATAGCTTAGGGAAATTAAAATCAAAAAGACACAGCCACCCCAAAGTTTGGAACGGCTCTGTTTACAAGAACCCCGTTTACAGTACAAGTTCAACATCGCAGAAAGTGAAAAATGGATAAAGAACTTGTGGTACTTACGTACAATGCAGTATCACTCAGCAATTAAATCTATGTCATCAGGCCCGTAGCAGCATAATGAGTAGATTCAGGTACGATGATTCTAACTGAAATAAGTCACACAGAAAAAGAAACATCATAAGATATCATTAATACACGGAATGTAAACTTGGCTACACAGGAACTGAATTACAGAACAGAACAGGGTCTCAAATTTAGAAAACCAACTTATGCTTGCTTAAGGGTAAAGGTGAGTTGGGGTGCTGCATAAAACCAGAGATTGAAATGAGCACAGATAAAGTTCCTTAAGTCAAATGTGGAATAGACAAGAGCTAATCCTTGCTCAACGAAATGGACTCAACACCGCATATTAAACGCCTAAGAATGTACCTGACTAGTAAGTATCTTAAAACCTATGGATTGCTATGTCTCCGAAAGAGAATCAAGCATGTGTACAGGGGCATAAACGCAGCAGTGATAGGATTGGAGAGGTTCGGTGAGCAAATGAAGACCCTTTGAGGTCATATTGCATGGTACCCATTACACGGGTCTCAACTCTCCAGGTTTAAGGTATTCTTCCTTCAGCTAAAACATGCATGTGGAACCCAAGTATGATCAACCATGTGAACGGGAGACGTGTTCAAATATGTCTCAGTTTTCCTCCCCTGGTACTCGGGTGCAACATTCCAGACGCTTTACTAACACTCTTCCCACTTGGAGAGTCAGTCCCTTTAACCTCCTGTTTGGCCCAGTTTGCAATTTCTGCGGAAGATGAACAGGAATAGCGAGAACCAATGAGAGACTAGCTGGAGGTGTCTGCACGGGCAAATTTAACTCTCATTTCCCACCAGGAAGAGGAAATAACCAAAGGCTCAGCGTGCCGTGCCGGAACAAGATTAGGGCCTGAAGCCATCCTGCGGTGTTGCGGCCAGTTCACAAGAAAGCGAGTTGAAGAAAGGAGCTCAGGGGCACTGTAATTCACAAACCTGCAGAGTTATAAATGACAGCTATCGTCCAAAAATAGACTGAAGTAAGGCTGCCAAGAGGACTTGAAAGCGGGGCAGAATTGCAGGAAACCGATTTCAGGAGGTAGACTGGAATTGCATTGAAAGCATAGGAAAAGAGGCAGAACGTCCACAATGATGCACTTGGCCAAAAAGGGCGTATGCGTTTTTTCCTGAATATATTCAGGAAAAAACGCATACGCCCTTTTTGGCCAACCAAGCAAGCTTGCAAAGGAAATCTGCACTACAATGAAGTCTCACTTCCCCCCGGTCAAAAGGGCCATCTGAAAAAAGTGTAAAATCCAGAAAGGCAGGACAGGCCATGGAGAACTGGGAACCTTGTTATGCTGATGGGCGGGATGTAAATTGCCAACAGACACTCGGGAGAAGTGTATGGTGTTTCCTGAAACATCTAAAAAACAAAGCAACAGAGCCTAAGGCACTGCCACTTATGGTCCTATAGCTTATGGAAATTAAAATCAAAAAGACACAGCCACCCCAAAGTTTGGGACGCCTCTGTTTACAAGAACCTCGTTTACAGTACAAGTTCAACATCGCAGAAAGTGAAAAATGGATAAAGAAGTTGTGGTATTTACTTACAAAGCAATATCACTCAGCAATGAAATCTATGTCATCAGGCCCTTAGCATCACAATGAGTGGATTCAGGTATGATGATTCTAACTGAAATAAGTCACACAGAAAAAGAAACATCATAAGATATCAGTAATACACGGAATGTAAACTTGGCTACACAGGAACTGAATTACAGAACAGAACAGGGTCTCAAATTTAGAAAACCAACTTATGCTTGCTTAAGGGTAAAGGTGAGTTGGGGTGCTGCATAAAACCAGAGATTGAAATGAGCACAGATAAAGTTCCTTAAGTCAAATATGGAATAGACAAGAGCTACTCCTTGCTCAACGAAATGGACTCAACACCCCATATTAAACGCCTAAGAATGTACCTGACTAGTAAGTATCGTAAAACCTATGGATTGCTATGTCTCCAAAAGAGAATCAAGCATGTGTACAGGGGCATAAACGCAGCAGTGATAGGATTGGAGAGGTTCGGTGAGCAAATGAAGACCCTTTGAAGTCATATTGCATGGTACCCATTACACGGGTCTCAACTCTCCAGGTTTAAGGTATTCTTCCTTCTGCTAAAACATGCATGTGGAACCCAAGTATGATCAACCATGTGAACGGGAGACGTGTTCAAATATGTCTCAGTTTTCCTCCCCTGGTACTCGGGTGCAACATTCCAGATGCTTTACTAACACTCTCCCCACTTGGAGAGTCAGCGCCTTTAACCTCCTGTTTGGCCCAGTTTGCAATTTCTGCGGAAGATGAACATGAATAGTGAGAACCAATGAGAGGCTAGCTGGAGGTGTCTGGACGGGCAAATTTAACTCTCATTTCCCACCAGGAAGAGGAAATAACCAAAGGCTCAGCGTGCCGTACCGGAACCAGATTAGGGCCTGAAGCCATCCTGCGGTGTTGCGGCCAGCTCAAAAGAAAGCGAGTTGAAGAAAGGAGCTCAGGGGCACTGTAGTTCACAAACCTGCAGAGTTATAAATGACAGCTATCGTCCAAAAATAGACTGAAGTAAGGCTGCCAAGAGGACTTGAAAGCGGGGCAGAATTGCAGGAAACCGATTTCAGGAGGTAGACTGGAATTGCATTGAAAGCATAGGAAAAGAGGCAGAACGTCCACAATGATGCACTTGGCCAAAAAGGGCGTATGCGTTTTTTCCTGAATATATTGAGGAAAAAACGCATACGCCCTTTTTGGCCAACCAAGCAAGCTTGCAAAGGAAATCTGCACTACAATGAAGTCTCACTTCCCCCCGGTCAAAAGGGCCATCTGAAAAAAGTGTAAAATCCAGAAAGGCAGGACAGGCCATGGAGAACTGGGAGCCTTGTTATGCTGATGGGCGGGATGTAAATTGCCAACAACCACTCGGGAGAAGTGTATGGTGTTTCCTGAAACATCTAAAAAACAAAGCAACAGAACCTAGGGCACTGCCACTTATGGTCCTATAGCTTAGGGAAATTAAAATCAAAAAGACACAGCCACCCCAAAGTTTGGGACGCCTCTGTTTACAAGAACCTCGTTTACAGTACAAGTTCAACATCGCAGAAAGTGAAAAATGGATAAAGAAGTTGTGGTATTTACTTACAAAGCAATATCACTCAGCAATGAAATCTATGTCATCAGGCCCTTAGCATCACAATGAGTGGATTCAGGTATGATGATTCTAACCGAAGTAAGTCACACAGAAAAAGAAACATCATAAGATATCAGTAATACACGGAATGTAAACTTGGCTACACAGGAACTGAATTACAGAACAGAACAGGGTCTCAAATTTAGAAAACCAACTTATGCTTGCTTAAGGGTAAAGGTGAGTTGGGGTGCTGCATAAAACCAGAGATTGAAATGAGCACAGATAAAGTTCCTTAAGTCAAATATGGAATAGACAAGAGCTACTCCTTGCTCAACAAAATGGACTCAACACCGCATATTAAACGCCTAAGAATGTACCTGACTAGTAAGTATCGTAAAACCTATGGATTGCTATGTCTCCAAAAGAGAATCAAGCATGTGTACAGGGGCATAAACGCAGCAGTGATAGGATTGGAGAGGTTCGGTGAGCAAATGAAGACCCTTTGAAGTCATATTGCATGGTACCCATTACACGGGTCTCAACTCTCCAGGTTTAAGGTATTCTTCCTTCAGCTAAAACATGCATGGGAACCCAAGTATGATCAACCATGTGAACGGGAGACGTGTTCAAATATGTCTCAGTTTTCCTCCCCTGGTACTCGGGTGCAACATTCCAGACGCTTTACTAACACTCTCCCCACTTGGAGAGTCAGCGCCTTTAACCTCCTGTTTGGCCCAGTTTGCAATTTCTTCAGAAGATGAACAGGAATAACGAGAACCAATGAGAGGCTAGCTGGAGGTGTCTGGACGGGCAAATTTAACTCTCATTTCCCACGAGGAAGAGGAAATAACCAAAGGCTCAGCGTGCCGTACCGGAACCAGATTAGGGCCTGAAGCCATCCTGCGGTGTTGCGGCCAGCTCAAAAGAAAGCGAGTTGAAGAAAGGAGCTCAGGGGCACTGTAATTCACAAACCTGCAGAGTTATAAATGACAGCTATCGTCCAAAAATAGACTGAAGTAAGGCTGCCAAGACGACTTGAAAGCAGGGCAGAATTGCAGGAAACCGATTTCAGGAGGTAGACTGGAATTGCATTGAAAGCATAGGAAAAGAGGCAGAACGTCCACAATGATGCACTTGGCCAAAAAGGGCGTATGCGTTTTTTCCTGAATATATTCAGGAAAAAACGCATACGCCCTTTTTGGCCAACCAAGCAAGCTTGCAAAGGAAATCTGCACTACAATGAAGTCTCACTTCCCCCCAGTCAAAAGGGCCATCTGAAAAAAGTGTAAAATCCAGAAAGGCAGGACAGGCCATGGAGAACTGGGAGCCTTGTTATGCTGATGGGCGGGATGTAAATTGCCAACAACCACTCGGGAGAAGTGTATGGTGTTTCCTGAAACATCTAAAAAACAAAGCAACAGAACCTAGGGAACTTCCACTTATGGTCCTATAGCTTAGGGAAATTAAAATCAAAAAGACACAGCCACCCCAAAGTTTGGGACGGCTCTGTTTACAAGAACCTCGTTTACAGTACAAGTTCAACATCGCAGAAAGTGAAAAATGGATAAAGAAGTTGTGGTATTCACTTACAAAGCAATATCATTCAGCAATGAAATCTATGTCATCAGGCCCTTAGCAGCACAATGAGTGGATTCAGGTATGATGATTCTAACTGAAATAAGTCACACAGAAAAAGAAACATCATAAGATATCAGTAATACACGGAATGGAAACTTGGCTACACAGGAACTGAATTACAGAACAGAACAGGGTCTCAAATTTAGAAAAACAACTTATGCTTGCTTAAGGGTAAAGGTGAGTTGGGGTGCTGCATAAAACCAGAGATTGAAATGAGCACAGATAAAGTTCCTTAAGCCAAATATGGAATAGACAAGAGCTACTCCTTGCTCAACGAAATGGACTCAACACCGCATATTAAACGCCTAAGAATGTACCTGACTTGTAAGTATCTTAAAACCTAAGAATTGCTATGTCTCCGAAAGAGAATCAAGCATGTGTACAGGGGTATAAACGCAGCAGTGATAGGATTGGAGAGGTTCGGTGAGCAAATGAAGACCCTTTGAAGTCATATTGCATGGTACCCATTCCACGGGTTTCAACTACCCAGGTTTAAGGTATTCTTCCTTCAGCTAAAACATGCATGTGGAACCTAGAGTATGATCAACCATGTGATCGGGAGACGTGTTCAAATATGTCTCAGTTTTCCTCCCCTGGTACTCGGGTGCAACATTCCAGACGCTTTACTAACACTCTCCCCACTTGGAGAGTCAGTGCCTTTAACCTCCTGTTTGACCCAGTTTGCAATTTCTGCGGAAGATGAACAGGAATAGCGAGAACCAATGAGAGGCTAGCTGGAGGTGTCTGGACGGGCAAATTTAACTCTCATTTCCGACCAGGAAGAGGAATTAACCAAAGGCTCAGCATGCCGGGCCGGAACCAGATTAGGGCCTGAAGCCATCCTGCGGTGTTGCGGCCAGTTCACAAGAAAGCGAGTTGAAGAAAGGAGCTCAGGAGCACTGTAATTCACAAACCTGCAGAGTTATAAATGACAGCTATCGTCCAAAAATAGACTGAAGTAAGGCTGCCAAGAGGACTTGAAAGCGGGGCAGAATTGCAGGAAACCGATTTCAGGAGGTAGACTGGAATTGCATTGAAAGCATAGGAAAAGAGGCAGAACGTCCACAATGATGCACTTGGCCAGGAAGGGCGTATGCGTTTTTTCCTGAATATATTCAGGAAAAAACGCATACGCCCTTTTTGGCCAACCAAGCAAGCTTGCAAAGGAAATCTGCACTACAATGAAGTCTCACTTCCCCCCGGTCAAAAGGGCCATCTGAAAAAAGTGTAAAATCCAGAAAGGCAACAGGCCATTGAGAACTGGGAGCCTTGTTATGCTGATGGGCGGGATGTAAATTGCCAACAGACACTTGGGAGAAGTGTATGGTGTTTCCTGAAACATCTAAAAAACAAAGCAACAGAGCCTAGGGCACTTCCACTTATGGTCCTATAGCTTAGGGAAATTAAAATCAAAAAGACACAGCCACCCCAAAGTTTGGGACGCCTCTGTTTACAAGAACCTCGTTTACAGTACAAGTTCAACATCGCAGAAAGTGAAAAATGGATAAAGAAGTTGTGGTATTTACTTACAAAGCAATATCACTCAGCAAGAAATCTATGTCATCAGGCCCTTAGCATCACAATGAGTGGATTCAGGTATGATGATTCTAACTGAAATAAGTCACACAGAAAAATAAACATCATAAGATATCAGTAATACACGGAATGTAAACTTGGCTACACAGGAACTGAATTACAGAACAGAACAGGGTCTCAAATTTAGAAAACCAACTTATGCTTGCTTAAGGGGAAAGGTGAGTTGGGGTGCTGCATAAAACCAGAGATTGAAATGAGCACAGATAAAGTTCCTTAAGTCAAATATGGAATAGACAAGAGCTACTCCTTGCTCAACGAAATGGACTCAACACCGCATATTAACCGCCTAAGAATGTACCTGACTAGTAAGTATCGTAAAACCTATGGATTGCTATGTCTCCGAAAGAGAATCAAGCATGTGTACAGGGGCATAAACGCAGCAGTGATAGGATTGGAGAGGTTCGGTGAGCAAATGAAGACCCTTTGAAGTCATATTGCATGGTACCCATTACACGGGTCTCAACTCTCCAGGTTTAAGGTATTCTTCCTTCAGCTAAAACATGCATGTGGAACCCAAGTATGATCAACCATGTGAACGGGAGACGTGTTCAAATATGTCTCAGTTTTCCTCCCCTGGTACTCGGGTACAACATTCCAGACGCTTTACTAACACTCTCCCCACTTGGAGAGTCAGCGCCTTTAACCTCCTGTTTGGCCCAGTTTGCAATTTCTGCGGAAGATGAACAGGAATAGCGAGAACCAATGAGAGGCTAGCTGGAGGTGTCTGGACGGGCAAATTTAACTCTCATTTCCCACCAGGAAGAGGAAATAACCAAAGGCTGAGAGTACCGTACCGGAACCAGATTAGGGCCTGAAGCCATCCTGCGGTGTTGCGGCCAGGTCACAAGAAAGCGAGTTGAAGAAAGGAGCTCAGGGGCACTGTAATTCACAAACCTGCAGAGTTATAAATGACAGCTATCGTCCAAAAATAGACTGAAGTAAGGCTGCCAAGAGGACTTGAAAGCGGGGCAGAATTGCAGGAAACCAATTTCAGGAGGTAGACTGGAATTGCATTGCAAGCATAGGAAAAGAGGCAGAACGTCCACAATGATGCACTTGGCCAAAAAGGGCGTATGCGTTTTTTCCTGAATATATTCAGGAAAAAACGCATACGCCCTTTTTGGCCAACCAAGCAAGCTTGCAAAGGAAATCTGCACTACAATGAAGTCTCACTTCCCCCCGGTCAAAAGGGCCATCTGAAAAAAGTGTAAAATCCAGAAAGGCAGGACAGGCCATGGAGAACTGGGAGCCTTGTTATGCTGATGCGCGGGATGTAAATTGCCAACAACCACTCGGGAGAAGTGTATGGTGTTTCCTGAAACATCTAAAAAACAAAGCAACAGAACCTAGGGCACTTCCACTTATGGTCCTATAGCTTAGGGAAATTAAAATCAAAAAGACACAGCCACCCCAAAGTTTGGAATGGCTCTGTTTACAAGAACCTCGTTTACAGTACAAGTTCAACATCGCAGAAAGTGAAAAATGGATAAAGAAGTTGTGGTATTTACTTACAAAGCAATATCACTCAGCAATGAAATCTGTGTCATCAGGCCCTTAGCAGCACAATGAGTGGATTCAGGTATGATGATTCTAACTGAAGTAAGTCACACAGAAAAAGAAACATCATGAAATATCAGTAATACACGGAATGTAAACTTGGCTACACAGGAACTGAATTACAGAACAGAACAGGGTCTCAAATTTAGAAAACCAACTTATGCTTGCTTAAGGGTAAAGGTGAGTTGGGGTGCTGCATAAAACCAGAGATTGAAATGAGCACAGATAAAGTTCCTTAAGTCAAATATGGAATAGACAAGAGCTACTCCTTGCTCAACGAAATGGACTCAACACCGCATATTAAATGCCTAATAATGTACCTGACTAGTAAGTATCTTAAAACCTATGGATTGCTATGTCTCCAAAAGAGAATCAAGCATGTGTACAGGGGCATAAACGCAGCAGTGATAGGATTGGAGAGGTTCGGTGAGCAAATGAAGACCCTTTGAAGTCATATTGCATGGTACCCATTCCACGGGTCTCAACTCTCCAGGTTTAAGGTATTCTTCCTTCAGCTAAAACATGCATGTGGAACCCAAGTATGATCAACCATGTGAACGGGAGACGTGTTCAAATATGTCTCAGTTTTCCTCCCCTGGTACTCGGGTGCAACATTCCAGACGCTTTACTAACACTCTCCCCACTTGGAGAGTCAGCGCCTTTAACCTCCTGTTTGGCCCAGTTTGCAATTTCTGCGGAAGATGAACAGGAATAGCGAGAACCAATGAGAGACTAGCTGGAGGTGTCTGGACGGGCAAATTTAACTCTCATTTCCCACCAGGAAGAGGAAATAACCAAAGGCTCAGCGTGCCGTGCCGGAACCAGATTAGGGCCTGAAGCCATCCTGCGGTGTTGTGGCCAGGTCACAAGAAAGCGAGTTGAAGAAAGGAGCTCAGGGGCACTGTAATTCACAAACCTGCAGAGTTATAAATGACAGCTATCGTCCAAAAATAGACTGAAGTAAGGCTGCCAAGAGGACTTGAAAGCGGGGCAGAATTGCAGGAAACCGATTTCAGGAGGTAGACTGGAATTGCATTGCAAGCATAGGAAAAGAGGCAGAACGTCCACAATGATGCACTTGGCCAAAAAGGGCGTATGCGTTTTTTCCTGAATATATTCAGGAAAAAACGCATACGCCCTTTTTGGCCAACCAAGCAAGCTTGCAAAGGAAATCTGCACTACAATGAAGTCTCACTTCCCCCCGGTCAAAAGGGCCATCTGAAAAAAGTGTAAAATCCAGAAAGGCAGGACAGGCCATGGAGAACTGGGAGCCTTGTTATGCTGATGGGCGGGATGTAAATTGCCAACAGACACTCGGGAGAAGTGTATGGTGTTTCCTGAAACATCTAAAAAACAAAGCAACAGAGCCTAGGGCACTGCCACTTATGGTCCTATAGCTTAGGGAAATTAAAATCAAAAAGACACAGCCACCCCAAAGTTTGGGACGCCTCTGTTTACAAGAACCTCGTTTACAGTACAAGTTCAACATCGCAGAAAGTGAAAAATGGATAAAGAAGTTGTGGTATTTACTTACAAAGCAATATCACTCAGCAATGAAATCTATGTCATCAGGCCCTTAGCATCACAATGAGTGGATTCAGGTATGTTGATTCTAACTGAAATAAGTCACACAGAAAAAGAAACATCATAAGATATCAGTAATACACGGAATGTAAACTTGGCTACACAGGAACTGAATTACAGAACAGAACAGGGTCTCAAATTTAGAAAACCAACTTATGCTTGCTTAAGGGTAAAGGTGAGTTGGGGTGCTGCATAAAACCAGAGATTGAAATGAGCACAGATAAAGTTCCTTAAGTCAAATATGGAATAGACAAGAGCTACTCCTTGCTCAACGAAATGGACTCAACACCGCATATTAAACGCCTAAGAATGTACCTGACTAGTAAGTATCGTAAAACCTATGGATTGCTATGTCTCCGAAAGAGAATCAAGCATGTGTACAGGGGCATAAACGCAGCAGTGATAGGATTGGAGAGGTTCGGTGAGCAAATGAACACCCGTTGAAGTCATATTGCATGGTACCCATTACACGGGTCTTAACTCTCCAGGTTTAAGGTATTCTTCCTTCAGCTAAAACATGCATGTGGAACCCAAGTATGATCAACCATGTGAACGGGAGACGTGTTCAAATATGTGTCAGTTTTCCTCCCCTGGTACTCGGGTGCAACATTCCAGACGCTTTACTAACACTCTCCCCACTTGGAGAGTCAGCGCCTTTAACCTCCTGTTTGGCCCAGTTTGCAATTTCTGCGGAAGATGAACAGGAATAGCGAGAACCAATGAGAGGCTAGCTGGAGGTGTCTGGACGGGCAAATTTAACTCTCATTTCCCACCAGGAAGAGGAAATAACCAAAGGCTGAGCGTACCGTACCGGAACCAGATTAGGGCCTGAAGCCATCCTGCGGTGTTGCGGCCAGGTCACAAGAAAGCGAGTTGAAGAAAGGAGCTCAGGGGCACTGTAATTCACAAACCTGCAGAGTTATAAATGACAGCTATCGTCCAAAAATATACTGAAGTAAGGCTGCCAAGAGGACTTGAAAGCGGGGCAGAATTGCAGGAAACCAATTTCAGGAGGTAGACTGGAATTGCATTGCAAGCATAGGAAAAGAGGCAGAACGTCCACAATGATGCACTTGGCCAAAAAGGGCGTGTGCGTTTTTTCCTGAATATATTCAGGAAAAAACGCATACGCCCTTTTTGGCCAACCAAGCAAGCTTGCAAAGGAAATCTGCACTACAATGAAGTCTCACTTCCCCCCGGTCAAAAGGGCCATCTGAAAAAAGTGTAAAATCCAGAAAGGCAGGACAGGCCATGGAGAACTGGGAGCCTTGTTATGCTGATGCGCGGGATGTAAATTGCCAACAACAACTCGGGAGAAGTGTATGGTGTTTCCTGAAACATCTAAAAAACAAAGCAACAGAACCTAGGGCACTTCCACTTATGGTCCTATAGCTTAGGGAAATTAAAATCAAAAAGACACAGCCACCCCAAAGTTTGGAATGGCTCTGTTTACAAGAACCTCGTTTACAGTACAAGTTCAACATCGCAGAAAGTGAAAAATGGATAAAGAAGTTGTGGTATTTACTTACAAAGCAATATCACTCAGCAATGAAATCTATGTCATCAGGCCCTTAGCATCACAATGAGTGGATTCAGGTATGTTGATTCTAACTGAAATAAGTCACACAGAAAAAGAAACATCATAAGATATCAGTAATACACGGAATGTAAACTTGGCTACACAGGAACTGAATTACAGAACAGAACAGGGTCTCAAATTTAGAAAACCAACTTATGCTTGCTTAAGGGTAAAGGTGAGGTGGGGTGCTGCATAAAACCAGAGATTGAAATGAGCACAGATAAAGTTCCTTAAGTCAAATATGGAATAGACAAGAGCTACTCCTTGCTCAACGAAATGGACTCAACACCGCATATTAACCGCCTAAGAATGTACCTGACTAGTAAGTATCGTAAAACCTATGGATTGCTATGTCTCCAAAAGAGAATCAAGCATGTGTACAGGGGCATAAACGCAGCAGTGATAGGATTGGAGAGGTTCGGTGAGCAAATGAAGACCCTTTGAAGTCATATTGCATGGTACCCATTCCACGGGTCTCAACTCTCCAGGTTTAAGGTATTCTTCCTTCAGCTAAAACATGCATGTGGAACCCAAGTATGATCAACCATGTGATCGGGAGACTTGTTCAAATATGTCTCAGTTTTCCTCCCCTGGTACTCGGGTGCAACATTCCAGACGCTTTACTAACACTCTTCCGACTTGGAGAGTCAGTCCCTTTAACCTCCTGTTTGGCCCAGTTTGCAATTTCTGCGGAAGATGAACAGGAATAGCGAGAACCAATGAGAGGCTAGCTGGAGGTGTCTGGACGGGCAAATTTAACTCTCATTTCCCACCAGGAAGAGGAATTAACCAAAGGCTCAGCATGCCGTGCCGGAACCAGATTAGGGCCTGAAGCCATCCTGCGGTGTTGCGGCCAGGTCACAAGAAAGCGAGTTGAAGAAAGGAGCTCAGGGGCACTGTAATTCACAAACCTGCAGAGTTATAAATGACAGCTATCGTCCAAAAATAGACTGAAGTAAGGCTGCCAAGAGGACTTGAAAGCGGGGCAGAATTGCAGGAAACCGATTTCAGGAGGTAGACTGGAATTGCATTGCAAGCATAGGAAAAGAGGCAGAACGTCCACAATGATGCACTTGGCCAAAAAGGGCGTATGCGTTTTTTCCTGAATATATTCAGGAAAAAACGCATACGCCCTTTTTGGCCAACCAAGCAAGCTTGCAAAGGAAATCTGCACTACAATGAAGTCTCACTTCCCCCCGGTCAAAAGGGCCATCTGAAAAAAGTGTAAAATCCAGAAAGGCAGGACAGGCCATGGAGAACTGGGAGCCTTGTTATGCTCATGGGCGGGATGTAAATTGCCAACAACCACTCGGGAGAAGTGTATGGTGTTTCCTGAAACATCTAAAAAACAAAGCAACAGAACCTAGGGCACTTCCACTTATGGTCCTATAGCTTAGGGAAATTAAAATCAAAAAGACACAGCCACCCCAAAGTTTGGAACGGCTCTGTTTACAAGAACCTCGTTTACAGTACAAGTTCAACATCGCAGAAAGTGAAAAATGGATAAAGAAGTTGTGGTATTTACTTACAAAGCAATATCACTCAGCAATGAAATCTGTGTCATCAGGCCCTTAGCAGCACAATGAGTGGATTCAGGTATGATGATTCTAACTGAAATAAGTCACACAGAAAAAGAAACATCATAAGATATCAGTAATACACGGAATATAAACTTGGCTACACAGGAACTGAATTACAGAACAGAACAGGGTCTCAAATTTAGAAAACCAACTTATGCTTGCTTAAGGGTAAAGGAGAGTTGGGGTGCTGCATAAAACCAGAGATTGAAATGAGCACAGATAAAGTTCCTTAAGTCAAATATGGAATAGACAAGAGCTACTCCTTGCTCAACGAAATGGACTCAACACCGCATATTAAACGCCTAAGAATGTACCTGACTAGTAAGTATCGTAAAACCTATGGATTGCTATGTCTCCAAAAGAGAATCAAGCATGTGTACAGGGGCATAAACGCAGCAGTGATAGGATTGGAGAGGTTCGGTGAGCAAATGAAGACCCTTTGAAGTCATATTGCATGGTACCCATTACACGGGTCTCAACTCTCCAGGTTTAAGGTATTCTTCCTTCAGCTAAAACATGCATGTGGAACCCAAGTATGATCAACCATGTGAACGGGAGACGTGTTCAAATATGTCTCAGTTTTCCTCCCCTGGTACTCGGGTGCAACATTCCAGACGCTTTACTAACACTCTCCCCACTTGGAGAGTCAGCGCCTTTAACCTCCTGTTTGGCCCAGTTTGCAATTTCTGCGGAAGATGAACAGGAATAGCGAGAACCAATGAGAGGCTAGCTGGAGGTGTCTGGACGGGCAAATTTAACTCTCATTTCCCACCAGGAAGAGGAAATAACCAAAGGCTCAGTGTGCCGTACCGGAACCAGATTAGGGCCTGAAGCCATCCTGCGGTGTTGCGGCCAGGTCACAAGAAAGCGAGTTGAAGAAAGGAGCTCAGGGGCACTGTAATTCACAAACCTGCAGAGTTATAAATGACAGCTATCGTCCAAAAATAGACTGAAGTAAGGCTGCCAAGAGGACTTGAAAGCGGGGCAGAATTGCAGGAAACCGATTTCAGGAGGTAGACTGGAATTGCATTGAAAGCATAGGAAAAGAGGCAGAACGTCCACAATGATGCACTTGGCCAAAAAGGGTGTATGCGTTTTTTCCTGAATATATTCAGGAAAAAACGCATACGCCCTTTTTGGCCAACCAAGCAAGCTTGCAAAGGAAATCTGCACTACAATGAAGTCTCACTTCCCCCCGGTCAAAAGGGCCATCTGAAAAAAGTGTAAAATCCAAAAAGGCAGGACAGGCCATGGACAACTGGGAGCCTTGTTATGCTGATGGGCGGGATGTAAATTGCCAACAACCACTCGGGAGAAGTGTATGGTGTTTCCTGAAACATCTAAAAAACAAAGCAACAGAGCCTAGGGCACTTCCACTTATGGTCCTATAGCTTAGGGAAATTAAAATCAAAAAGACACAGCCACCCCAAAGTTTGGGACGCCTCCGTTTACAAGAACCTCGTTTACCATACAAGTTCAATATCACAGAAAGTGAAAAATGGATAAAGAAGTTGTGGTATTTACTTACAAAGCAATATCACTCAGCAATGAAATCTGTGTCATCAGGCCCAGAGCAGCACAATGAGTGGATTCAGGTACGATGATTCTAACTGAAATAAGTCACACAGAAAAAGAAACATCATAAGATATCAGTAATACACGGAATGTAAACTTGGCTACACAGGAACTGAATTCCAAAACAGAACAGGGTCTCAAATTTAGAAAACCAACTTATGCTTGCTTAAGGGGAAAGGTGAGTTGGGGTGCTACATAAAACCAGAGATTGAAATGAGCACAGATAAAGTTCCTTAATCCAAATATGGAATAGACAAGAGCTACTCCTTGCTCAACGAAATGGACTCAACACCCCATATTAAACGCCTAAGAATGTACCTGACTAGTAAGTATCTTAAAACCTATGGATTGCTATGTCTCCAAAAGAGAATCAAGCGTGTGTACAGGGGCATAAACGCAGCAGTGATAGGATTGGAGAGGTTCGGTGAGCAAATGAAGACCCTTTGAAGTCATATTGCATGGTACCCATTACACGGGTCTCAACTCTCCAGGTTTAAGGTATTCTTCCTTCAGCTAAAACATGCATGTGGAACCCAAGTATGATCAACCATGTGAACGGGAGACGTGTTCAAATATGTCTCAGTTATCCTCCCCTGGTACTCGGGTGCAACATTCCAGACGCTTTACTAACACTCTCCCCACTTGGAGAGTCAGCGCCTTTAACCTCCTGTTTGGCCCAGTTTGCAATTTCTGCGGAAGATGAACAGGAATAGCGAGAACCAATGAGAGACTAGCTGGAGGTGTCTGGACGGGCAAATTTAACTCTCATTTCCCACCAGGAAGAGGAATTAACCAAAGGCTCAGCGTGCCGTGCCGGAACCAGATTAGGGCCTGAAGCCATCCTGCGGTGTTGCGGCCAAGTCACAAGAAAGCGAGTTGAAGAAAGGAGCTCAGGGGCACTGTAATTCACAAACCTGCAGAGTTATAAATGACAGCTATCGTCCAAAAATAGACTGAAGTAAGGCTGCCAAGAGGACTTGAAAGCGGGGCAGAATTGCAGGAAACCGATTTCAGGAGGTAGACTGGAATTGCATTGAAAGCATAGGAAAAGAGGCAGAACGTCCACAATGATTCACTTGGGCAAAAAGGGCGTAGGCATTTTTTCCTGAATATATTCAGGAAAAAACGCATGCGCACTTTTTGGCCAACCAAGCAAGCTTGCAAAGGAAATCTGCACTACAATGAAGTCTCACTTCCCCCCGGTCAAAAGGGCCATCTGAAAAAAGTGTAAAATCCAGAAAGGGAGGACAGGCCATGGAGAACTGGGAGCCTTGTTATGCTGATGGGCGGGATGTAAATTGCCAACAGACACTCGGGAGAAGTGTATGGTGTTTCCTGAAACATCTAAAAAACAAAGCAACAGAGCCTAGGGCACTGCCACTTATGGTCCTATAGCTTAGGGAAATTAAAATCAAAAAGACACAGCCACCCCAAAGTTTGGGACGCCTCTGTTTACAAGAACCTCGTTTACAGTACAAGTTCAACATCGCAGAAAGTGAAAAATGGATAAAGAAGTTGTGGTATTTACTTACAAAGCAATATCACTCAGCAATGAAATCTATGTCATCAGGCCCTTAGCATCACAATGAGTGGATTCAGGTATGATGATTCTACCTAAAATAAGTCACACAGAAAAAGAAACATCATAAGATATCAGTAATACACGGAATGTAAACTTGGCTACACAGGAACTGAATTACAGAACAGAACAGGGACTCAAATTTAGAAAACCAACTTATGCTTGCTTAAGGGTAAAGGTGAGTTGGGGTGCTGCATAAAACCAGAGATTGAAATGAGCACAGATAAAGTTCCTTAAGTCAAATATGGAATAGACAAGAGCTACTCCTTGCTCAACGAAATGGACTCAACACCGCATATTAAACGCCTAAGAATGTACCTGACTAGGAAGTATCGTAAAACCTATGGATTGCTATGTCTCCAAAAGAGAATCAAGCATGTGTACAGGGGCATAAACGCAGCAGTGATAGGATTGGAGAGGTTCGGTGAGCAAATGAAGACCCTTTAAAGTCATATTGCATGGTACCCATTACACGGGTCTCAACTCTCCAGGTTTAAGGTATTCTTCCTTCAGCTAAAACATGCATGTGGAACCCAAGTATGATCAACCATGTGAACGGGAGACGTGTTCAAATATGTCTCAGTTTTCCTCCCCTGGTACTCGGGTGCAACATTCCAGACGCTTTACTAACACTCTCCCCACTTGGAGAGTCAGCGCCTTTAACCTCCTGTTTGGCCCAGTTTGCAATTTCTGCGGAAGATGAACAGGAATAGCGAGAACCAATGAGAGACTAGCTGGAGGTGTCTGAACGGGCAAATTTAACTCTCATTTCCCACCAGGAAGAGGAAATAACCAAAGGCTCAGCGTGCCGTGCCGGAACCAGATTAGGGCCTGAAGCCATCCTGCGGTGTTGCGGCCAGGTCACAAGAAAGCGAGTTGAAGAAAGGAGCTCAGGGGCACTGTAATTCACAAACCTGCAGAGTTATAAATGACAGCTATCGTCCAAAAATAGACTGAAGTAAGGCTGCCAAGACGACTTGAAAGCGGGGCAGAATTGCAGGAAACCGATTTCAGGAGGTAGACTGGAATTGCATTGAAAGCATAGGAAAAGAGGCAGAACGTCCACAATGATGCACTTGGCCAAAAAGGGCGTATGCGTTTTTTCCTGAATATATTCAGGAAAAAACGCATACGCCCTTTTTGGCCAACCAAGCAAGCTTGCAAAGGAAATCTGCACTACAATGAAGTCTCACTTCCCCCCGGCCAAAAGGGCCATCTGAAAAAAGTGTAAAATCCAGAAAGGCAACAGGTCATTGAGAACTGGGAGCCTTGTTATGCTGATGGGCGGGATGTAAATTGCCAACAGACACTTGGGAGAAGTGTATGGTGTTTCCTGAAACATCTAAAAAACAAAGCAACAGAGCCTAGGGCACTTCCACTTATGGTCCTATAGCTTAGGGAAATTAAAATCAAAAAGACACAGCCACCCCAAAGTTTGGAACGGCTCTGTTTACAAGAACCTCGTTTACAGTACAAGTTCAACATCGCAGAAAGTGAAAAATGGATAAAGAAGTTGTGGTATTTACTTACAAAGCAATATCACTCAGCAATGAAATCTGTGTCATCAGGCCCTTAGCAGCACAATGAGTGGATTCAGGTATGATGATTCTAACTGAAATAAGTCACACAGAAAAAGAAACATCATAAGATATCAGTAATACACGGAATGTAAACTTGGCTACACAGGAACTGAATTACAGAACAGAACAGGGTCTCAAATTTAGAAAACCAACTTATTCTTGCTTAAGGGTAAAGGTGAGTTGGGGTGCTGCATAAAAACAGAGATTGAAATGAGCACAGATAAAGTTCCTTAAGCCAAATATGGAATAGACAAGAGCTACTCCTTGCTCAGCGAAATTGACTCAACACCGCATATTAAACGCCTAAGAATGTACCTGACTAGTAAGTATCTTAAAACCTATGGATTGCTATGTCTGCAAAAAAGAATCAAGCGTGTGTACAGGGGCATAAACGCAGCAGTGATAGGATTGGAGAGGTTCGGTGAGCAAATGAAGACCCTTTGAAGTCATATTGCATGGTACCCATTCCACGGGTCTCAACTCTCCAGGTTTAAGGTATTCTTCCTTCAGCTAAAACATGCATGTGGAACCCAAGTATGATCAACCATGTGATCGGGAGACTTGTTCAAATATGTCTCAGTTTTCCTCCCCTGGTACTCGGGTGCAACATTCCAGACGCTTTACTAACACTCTTCCGACTTGGAGAGTCAGTCCCTTTAACCTCCTGTTTGGCCCAGTTTGCAATTTCTGCGGAAGATGAACAGGAATAGCGAGAACCAATGAGAGGCTAGCTGGAGGTGTCTGGACGGGCAAATTTAACTCTCATTTCCCACCAGGAAGAGGAATTAACCAAAGGCTCAGCATGCTGTGCCGGAACCAGATTAGGGCCTGAAGCCATCCTGCGGTGTTGCGGCCAGGTCACAAGAAAGCGAGTTGAAGAAAGGAGCTCAGGGGCACTGTAATTCACAAACCTGCAGAGTTATAAATGACAGCTATCGTCCAAAAATAGACTGAAGTAAGGCTGCCAAGAGGACTTGAAAGCGGGGCAGAATTGCAGGAAACCGTTTTCAGGAGGTAGACTGGAATTGCATTGCAAGCATAGGAAAAGAGGCAGAACGTCCACAATGATGCACTTGGCCAAAAAGGGCGTATGCGTTTTTTCCTGAATATATTCAGGAAAAAACGCATACGCCCTTTTTGGCCAACCAAGCAAGCTTGCAAAGGAAATCTGCACTACAATGAAGTCTCACTTCCCCCCGGTCAAAAGGGCCATCTGAAAAAAGTGTAAAATCCAGAAAGGCAGGACAGGCCATGGAGAACTGGGAGCCTTGTTATGCTGATGGGCGGGATGTAAATTGCCAACAACCACTCGGGAGAAGTGTATGGTGTTTCCTGAAACATCTAAAAAACAAAGCAACAGAACCTAGGGCACTTCCACTTATGGTCCTATAGCTTAGGGAAATTAAAATCAAAAAGACACAGCCACCCCAAAGTTTGGAACGGCTCTGTTTACAAGAACCTCGTTTACAGTACAAGTTCAACATCGCAGAAAGTGAAAAATGGAGAAAGAAGTTGTGGTATTTACTTACAAAGCAATATCACTCAGCAATGAAATCTGTGTCATCAGGCCCTTAGCAGCACAATGAGTGGATTCAGGTATGATGATTCTAACTGAAATAAGTCACACAGAAAAAGAAACATCATAAGATATCAGTAATACACGGAATGTAAACTTGGCTACACAGGAACTGAATTACAGAACAGAACAGGGTCTCAAATTTAGAAAACCAACTTATTCTTGCTTAAGGGTAAAGGTGAGTTGGGGTGCTGCATAAAACCAGAGATTGAAATGAGCACAGATAAAGTTCCTTAAGTCAAATATGGAATAGACAAGAGCTACTCCTTGCTCAACGAAATGGACTCAACACCGCATATTAAACGCCTAAGAATGTACCTGACTAGTAAGTATCGTAAAACCTATGGATTGCTATGTCTCCAAAAGAGAATCAAGCATGTGTACAGGGGCATAAACGCAGCAGTGATAGGATTGGAGAGGTTCGGTGAGCAAATGAAGACCCTTTGAAGTCATATTGCATGGTACCCATTACACGGGTCTCAACTCTCCAGGTTTAAGGTATTCTTCCTTCAGCTAAAACATGCATGTGGAACCCAAGTATGATCAACCATGTGAACGGGAGACGTGTTCAAATATGTCTCAGTTTTCCTCCCCTGGTACTCGGGTGCAACATTCCAGACGCTTTACTAACACTCTCCCCACTTGGAGAGTCAGCGCCTTTAACCTCCTGTTTGGCCCAGTTTGCAATTTCTGCGGAAGATGAACAGGAATAGCGAGAACCAATGAGAGGCTAGCTGGAGGTGTCTGGACGGGCAAATTTAACTCTCATTTCCCACCAGGAAGAGGAAATAACCAAAGGCTCAGTGTGCCGTACCGGAACCAGATTAGGGCCTGAAGCCATCCTGCGGTGTTGTGGCCAGGTCACAAGAAAGCGAGTTGAAGAAAGGAGCTCAGGGGCACTGTAATTCACAAACCTGCAGAGTTATAAATGACAGCTATCGTCCAAAAATAGACTGAAGTAAGGCTGCCAAGAGGACTTGAAAGCGGGGCAGAATTGCAGGAAACCGATTTCAGGAGGTAGACTGGAATTGCATTGAAAGCATAGGAAAAGAGGCAGAACGTCCACAATGATGCACTTGGCCAAAAAGGGCGTATGCGTTTTTTCCTGAATATATTCAGGAAAAAACGCATACGCCCTTTTTGGCCAACCAAGCAAGCTTGCAAAGGAAATCTGCACTACAATGAAGTCTCACTTCCCCCCGGTCAAAAGGGCCATCTGAAAAAAGTGTAAAATCCAAAAAGGCAGGACAGGCCATGGACAACTGGGAGCCTTGTTATGCTGATGGGCGGGATGTAAATTGCCAACAACCACTCGGGAGAAGTGTATGGTGTTTCCTGAAACATCTAAAAAACAAAGCAACAGAGCCTAGGGCACTTCCACTTATGGTCCTATAGCTTAGGGAAATTAAAATCAAAAAGACACAGCCACCCCAAAGTTTGGGACGCCTCCGTTTACAAGAACCTCGTTTACCATACAAGTTCAATATCACAGAAAGTGAAAAATGGATAAAGAAGTTGTGGTATTTACTTACAAAGCAATATCACTCAGCAATGAAATCTGTGTCATCAGGCCCAGAGCAGCACAATGAGTGGATTCAGGTACGATGATTCTAACTGAAATAAGTCACACAGAAAAAGAAACATCATAAGATATCACTAATACACGGAATGTAAACTTGGCTACACAGGAACTGAATTCCAAAACAGAACAGGGTCTCAAATTTAGAAAACCAACTTATGCTTGCTTAAGGGGAAAGGTGAGTTGGGGTGCTACATAAAACCAGAGATTGAAATGAGCACAGATAAAGTTCCTTAAGCCAAATATGGAATAGACAAGAGCTACTCCTTGCTCAACGAAATGGACTCAACACCCCATATTAAACGCCTAAGAATGTACCTGACTAGTAAGTATCTTAAAACCTATGGATTGCTATGTCTCCAAAAGAGAATCAAGCGTGTGTACAGGGGCATAAACGCAGCAGTGATAGGATTGGAGAGGTTCGGTGAGCAAATGAAGACCCTTTGAAGTCATATTGCATGGTACCCATTACACGGGTCTCAACTCTCCAGGTTTAAGGTATTCTTCCTTCAGCTAAAACATGCATGTGGAACCAAAGTATGATCAACCATGTGAACGGGAGACGTGTTCAAATATGTCTCAGTTATCCTCCCCTGGTACTCGGGTGCAACATTCCAGACGCTTTACTAACACTCTCCCCACTTGGAGAGTCAGCGCCTTTAACCTCCTGTTTGGCCCAGTTTGCAATTTCTGCGGAAGATGAACAGGAATAGCGAGAACCAATGAGAGACTAGCTGGAGGTGTCTGGACGGGCAAATTTAACTCTCATTTCCCACCAGGAAGAGGAATTAACCAAAGGCTCAGCGTGCCGTGCCGGAACCAGATTAGGGCCTGAAGCCATCCTGCGGTGTTGCGGCCAAGTCACAAGAAAGCGAGTTGAAGAAAGGAGCTCAGGGGCACTGTAATTCACAAACCTGCAGAGTTATAAATGACAGCTATCGTCCAAAAATAGACTGAAGTAAGGCTGCCAAGAGGACTTGAAGCGGGGCAGAATTGCAGGAAACCGATTTCAGGAGGTAGACTGGAATTGCATTGAAAGCATAGGAAAAGAGGCAGAACGTCCACAATGATGCACTTGGGCAAAAAGGGCGTAGGCATTTTTTCCTGAATATATTCAGGAAAAAACGCATGCGCACTTTTTGGCCAACCAAGCAAGCTTGCAAAGGAAATCTGCACTACAATGAAGTCTCACTTCCCCCCGGTCAAAAGGGCCATCTGAAAAAAGTGTAAAATCCAGAAAGGGAGGACAGGCCATGGAGAACTGGGAGCCTTGTTATGCTGATGGGCGGGATGTAAATTGCCAACAGACACTCGGGAGAAGTGTATGGTGTTTCCTGAAACATCTAAAAAACAAAGCAACAGAGCCTAGGGCACTGCCACTTATGGTCCTATAGCTTAGGGAAATTAAAATCAAAAAGACACAGCCACCCCAAAGTTTGGGACGCCTCTGTTTACAAGAACCTCGTTTACAGTACAAGTTCAACATCGCAGAAAGTGAAAAATGGATAAAGAAGTTGTGGTATTTACTTACAAAGCAATATCACTCAGCAATGAAATCTATGTCATCAGGCCCTTAGCATCACAATGAGTGGATTCAGGTATGATGATTCTACCTAAAATAAGTCACACAGAAAAAGAAACATCATAAGATATCAGTAATACACGGAATGTAAACTTGGCTACACAGGAACTGAATTACAGAACAGAACAGGGACTCAAATTTAGAAAACCAACTTATGCTTGCTTAAGGGTAAAGGTGAGTTGGGGTGCTGCATAAAACCAGAGATTGAAATGAGCACAGATAAAGTTCCTTAAGTCAAATATGGAATAGACAAGAGCTACTCCTTGCTCAACGAAATGGACTCAACACCGCATATTAAACGCCTAAGAATGTACCTGACTAGTAAGTATCGTAAAACCTATGGATTGCTATGTCTCCAAAAGAGAATCAAGCATGTGTACAGGGGCATAAACGCAGCAGTGATAGGATTGGAGAGGTTCGGTGAGCAAATGAAGACCCTTTAAAGTCATATTGCATGGTACCCATTACACGGGTCTCAACTCTCCAGGTTTAAGGTATTCTTCCTTCAGCTAAAACATGCATGTGGAACCCAAGTATGATCAACCATGTGAACGGGAGACGTGTTCAAATATGTCTCAGTTTTCCTCCCCTGGTACTCGGGTGCAACATTCCAGACGCTTTACTAACACTCTCCCCACTTGGAGAGTCAGCGCCTTTAACCTCCTGTTTGGCCCAGTTTGCAATTTCTGCGGAAGATGAACAGGAATAGCGAGAACCAATGAGAGACTAGCTGGAGGTGTCTGAACGGGCAAATTTAACTCTCATTTCCCACCAGGAAGAGGAAATAACCAAAGGCTCAGCGTGCCGTGCCGGAACCAGATTAGGGCCTGAAGCCATCCTGCGGTGTTGCGGCCAGGTCACAAGAAAGCGAGTTGAAGAAAGGAGCTCAGGGGCACTGTAATTCACAAACCTGCAGAGTTATAAATGACAGCTATCGTCCAAAAATAGACTGAAGTAAGGCTGCCAAGACGACTTGAAAGCGGGGCAGAATTGCAGGAAACCGATTTCAGGAGGTAGACTGGAATTGCATTGAAAGCATAGGAAAAGAGGCAGAACGTCCACAATGATGCACTTGGCCAAAAAGGGCGTATGCGTTTTTTCCTGAATATATTGAGGAAAAAACGCATACGCCCTTTTTGGCCAACCAAGCAAGCTTGCAAAGGAAATCTGCACTACAATGAAGTCTCACTTCCCCCCGGCCAAAAGGGCCATCTGAAAAAAGTGTAAAATCCAGAAAGGCAACAGGTCATTGAGAACTGGGAGCCTTGTTATGCTGATGGGCGGGATGTAAATTGCCAACAGACACTTGGGAGAAGTGTATGGTGTTTCCTGAAACATCTAAAAAACAAAGCAACAGAGCCTAGGGCACTTCCACTTATGGTCCTATAGCTTAGGGAAATTAAAATCAAAAAGACACAGCCACCCCAAAGTTTGGAACGGCTCTGTTTACAAGAACCTCGTTTACAGTACAAGTTCAACATCGCAGAAAGTGAAAAATGGATAAAGAAGTTGTGGTATTTACTTACAAAGCAATATCACTCAGCAATGAAATCTGTGTCATCAGGCCCTTAGCAGCACAATGAGTGGATTCAGGTATGATGATTCTAACTGAAATAAGTCACACAGAAAAAGAAACATCATAAGATATCAGTAATACACGGAATGTAAACTTGGCTACACAGGAACTGAATTACAGAACAGAACAGGGTCTCAAATTTAGAAAACCAACTTATGCTTGCTTAAGGGTAAAGGTGAGTTGGGGTGCTGCATAAAAACAGAGATTGAAATGAGCACAGATAAAGTTCCTTAAGCCAAATATGGAATAGACAAGAGCTACTCCTTGCTCAGCGAAATTGACTCAACACCGCATATTAAACGCCTAAGAATGTACCTGACTAGTAAGTATCTTAAAACCTATGGATTGCTATGTCTCCGAAAGAGAATCAAGCATGTGTACAGGGGCATAAACGCAGCAGTGATAGGATTGGAGAGGTTCGGTGAGCAAATGAAGACCCTTTGAAGTCATATTGCATGGTTCGCATTACACGGGTCTCAACTCTCCAGGTTTAAGGTATTCTTCCTTCAGCTAAAACATGCATGTGGAACCTAGAGTATGATCAACCATGTGATCGGGAGACGTGTTCAAATATGTCTCAGTTTTCCTCCCCTGGTACTCGGGTGCAACATTCCAGACGCTTTACTAACACTCTCCCCACTTGGAGAGTCAGTCCCTTTAACCTCCTGTTTGGCCCAGTTTGCAATTTCTGCGGAAGATGAACAGGAATAGCGAGAACCAATGAGAGACTAGCTGGAGGTGTCTGGACGGGCAAATTTAACTCTCATTTCCCACCAGGAAGAGGAATTAACCAAAGGCTCAGCATGCCGGGCCGGAACCAGATTAGGGCCTGAAGCCATCCTGCGGTGTTGCGGCCAGGTCACAAGAAAGCGAGTTGAAGAAAGGAGCTCAGGGGCACTGTAATTCACAAACCTGCAGAGTTATAAATGAGAGCTATCGTCCAAAAATAGACTGAAGTAAGGCTGCCAAGAGGACTTGAAAGCGGGGCAGAATTGCAGGAAACCGATTTCAGGAGGTAGACTGGAATTGCATTGAAAGCATAGGAAAAGAGGCAGAACGTCCACAATGATGCACTTGGCCAAAAAGGGCGTATGCGTTTTTTCCTGAATATATTCAGGAAAAAACGCATACGCCCTTTTTGGCCAACCAAGCAAGCTTGCAAAGGAAATCTGCACTACAATGAAGTCTCACTTCCCCCCGGTCAAAAGGGCCATCTGAAAAAAGTGTAAAATCCAGAAAGACAAGACAGGCCATGGAGAACTGGGAGACTTGTTATGCTGATGGGCGGGATGTAAATTGCCAACAACCACTCGGGAGAAGTGTATGGTGTTTCCTGAAACATGTAAAAAACAAAGCAACAGAACCTAGGGCACTTCCACTTATGGTCCTATAGCTTAGGGAAATTAAAATCAAAAAGACACAGCCACCCCAAAGTTTGGAACGGATCTGTTTACAAGAACCTCGTTTACAGTACAAGTTCAACATCGCAGAAAGTGAAAAATGGATAAAGAAGTTGTGGTATTTACTTACAAAGCAATATCACTCAGCAATGAAATCTGTGTCATCAGGCCCGTAGCAGCATAATGAGTGGATTCAGGTACGATGATTCTAACTGAAATAAGTCACACAGAAAAAGAAACATCATAAGATAGCACTAATACACGGAATGTAAACTTGGCTACACAGGAACTGCATTCCAAAACAGAACAGGGTCTCAAATTTAGAAAACCAACTTATGCTTGCTTAAGGGGAAAGGTGAGTTAGGGTGCTACATAAAACCAGAGATTGAAATGAGCACAGATAAAGTTCCTTAAGCCAAATATGGAATAGACAAGAGCTACTCCTTGCTCAACGAAATGGACTCAACACCCCATATTAAACGCCTAAGAATGTACCTGACTAGTAAGTATCTTAAAACCTATGGATTGCTATGTCTGCAAAAAAGAATCAAGCGTGTGTACAGGGGCATAAACGCAGCAGTGATAGGATTGGAGAGGTTCGGTGAGCAAATGAAGACCCTTTGAAGTCATATTGCATGGTACCCATTCCACGGGTCTCAACTCTCCAGGTTTAAGGTATTCTTCCTTCAGCTAAAACATGCATGTGGAACCCAGAGTATGATCAACCATGTGAACGGGAGACGTGTTCAAATATGTCTCAGTTTTCCTCCCCTGGTACTCGGGTGCAACATTCCAGACGCTTTACTAACACTCTTCCGACTTAGAGAGTCAGTCCCTTTAACCTCCTGTTTGGCCCAGTTTGCAATTTCTGTGGAAGATGAACAGGAATAGTGAGAACCAATGAGAGACTAGCTGGAGGTGTCTGGACGGGCAAATTTAACTCTCATTTCCCACCAGGAAGAGGAATTAACCAAAGGCTCAGCGTGCCGTGCCGGAACCAGATTAGGGCCTGAATCCATCCTGCGGTGTTGCGGCCAGGTCACAAGAAAGCGAGTTGAAGAAAGGAGCTCAGGGGCACTGTAATTCACAAACCTGCAGAGTTATAAATGACAGCTATCATCCAAAAATAGACTGAAGTAAGGCTGCCAAGAGGACTTGAAAGCGGGGCAGAATTGCAGGAAACCGATTTCAGGAGGTAGACAGGAATTGCATTGAAAGCATAGGAAAAGAGGCAGAACGTCCACAATGATGCACTTGGCCAAAAAGGGCGTATGCGTTTTTTCCTGAATATATTCAAGAAAAAACGCATACGCCCTTTTTGGCCAACCAAGCAAGCTTGCAAAGGAAATCTGCACTACAATGAAGTCTCACTTCCCCCCGGTCAAAAGGGCCATCTGAAAAAAGTGTAAAATCCAGAAAGGCAGGACAGGCCATGGACAACTGGGAGCCTTGTTATGCTGATGGGCCGGATGTAAATTGCCAACAGACACTCGGGAGAAGTGTATGGTGTTTCCTGAAACATCTAAAAAACAAAGCAACAGAGCCTAGGGCACTTCCACTTATGGTCCTATAGCTTAGGGAAATTAAAATCAAAAAGACACAGCCACCCCAAACTTTCGAACGGCTCTGTTTACAAGAACCTCGTTTACAGTACAAGTTCAACATCGCAGAAAGTGAAAAATGGATAAAGAAGTTGTGGTATTTACTTACAAAGCAATATCACTCAGCAATGAAATCTGTGTCATCAGGCCCTTAGCAGCACAATGAGTGGATTCAGGTATGATGATTCTAACTGAAATAAGTCACACAGAAAAAGAAACATCATAAGATATCAGTAATACACGGAATGTAAACTTGGCTACACAGGAACTGAATTACAGAACAGAACAGGGTCTCAAATTTAGAAAACCAACTTATGCTTGCTTAAGGGTAAAGGAGAGTTGGGGTGCTGCATAAAACCAGAGATTGAAATGAGCACAGATAAAGTTCCTTAAGTCAAATATGGAATAGACAAGAGCTACTCCTTGCTCAACGAAATGGACTCAACACCGCATATTAAACGCCTAAGAATGTACCTGACTAGTAAGTATCGTAAAACCTATGGATTGCTATGTCTCCAAAAGAGAATCAAGCGTGTGTACAGGGGCATAAACGCAGCAGTGATAGGATTGGAGAGGTTCGGTGAGCAAATGAAGACCCTTTGAAGTCATATTGCATGGTACCCATTACACGGGTCTCAACTCTCCAGGTTTAAGGTATTCTTCCTTCAGCTAAAACATGCATGTGGAACCCAAGTATGATCAACCATGTGAACGGGAGACGTGTTCAAATATGTCTCAGTTTTCCTCCCCTGGTACTCGGGTGCAACATTCCAGACGCTTTACTAACACTCTCCCCACTTGGAGAGTCAGCGCCTTTAACCTCCTGTTTGGCCCAGTTTGCAATTTCTGCGGAAGATGAACAGGAATAGCGAGAACCAATGAGAGGCTAGCTGGAGGTGTCTGGACCGGCAAATTTAACTCTCATTTCCAACCAGGAAGAGGAAATAACCAAAGGCTCAGTGTGCCGTACCGGAACCAGATTAGGGCCTGAAGCCATCCTGCGGTGTTGCGGCCAGGTCACAAGAAAGCGAGTTGAAGAAAGGAGCTCAGGGGCACTGTAATTCACAAACCTGCAGAGTTATAAATGACAGCTATCGTCCAAAAATAGACTGAAGTAAGGCTGCCAAGAGGACTTGAAAGCGGGGCAGAATTGCAGGAAACCGATTTCAGGAGGTAGACTGGAATTGCATTGAAAGCATAGGAAAAGAGGCAGAACGTCCACAATGATGCACTTGGCCAAAAAGGGCGTATGCGTTTTTTCCTGAATATATTCAGGAAAAAACGCATACGCACTTTTTGGCCAACCAAGCAAGCTTGCAAAGGAAATCTGCACTACAATGAAGTCTCACTTCCCCCCGGTCAAAAGGGCCATCTGAAAAAAGTGTAAAATCCAAAAAGGCAGGACAGGCCATGGACAACTGGGAGCCTTGTTATGCTGATGGGCGGGATGTAAATTGCCAACAACCACTCGGGAGAAGTGTATGGTGTTTCCTGAAACATCTAAAAAACAAAGCAACAGAGCCTAGGGCACTTCCACTTATGGTCCTATAGCTAAGGGAAATTAAAATCAAAAAGACACAGCCACCCCAAAGTTTGGGACGCCTCCGTTTACAAGAACCTCGTTTACCATACAAGTTCAATATCACAGAAAGTGAAAAATGGATAAAGAAGTTGTGGTATTTACTTACAAAGCAATATCACTCAGCAATGAAATCTGTGTCATCAGGCCCAGAGCAGCACAATTTGTGGATTCAGGTACGATGATTCTAACTGAAATAAGTCACACAGAAAAAGAAACATCATAAGATATCACTAATACACGGAATGTAAACTTGGCTACACAGGAACTGAATTCCAAAACAGAACAGGGTCTCAAATTTAGAAAACCAACTTATGCTTGCTTAAGGGTAAAGGTGAGTTGGGGTGCTGCATAAAACCAGAGATTGAAATGAGCACAGATAAAGTTCCTTAAGCCAAATATGGAATAGACAAGAGCTACTCCTTGCTCAACGAAATGGACTCAACACCCCATATTAAACGCCTAAGAATGTACCTGACTAGTAAGTATCTTAAAACCTATGGATTGCTATGTCTCCAAAAGAGAATCAAGCGTGTGTACAGGGGCATAAACGCAGCAGTGATAGGATTGGAGAGGTTCGGTGAGCAAATGAAGACCCTTTGAAGTCATATTGCATGGTACCCATTACACGGGTCTCAACTCTCCAGGTTTAAGGTATTCTTCCTTCAGCTAAAACATGCATGTGGAACCCAAGTATGATCAACCATGTGAACGGGAGACGTGTTCAAATATGTCTCAGTTATCCTCCCCTGGTACTCGGGTGCAACATTCCAGACGCTTTACTAACACTCTCCCCACTTGGAGAGTCAGCGCCTTTAACCTCCTGTTTGGCCCAGTTTGCAATTTCTGCGGAAGATGAACAGGAATAGCGAGAACCAATGAGAGACTAGCTGGAGGTGTCTGGACGGGCAAATTTAACTCTCATTTCCCACCAGGAAGAGGAATTAACCAAAGGCTCAGCGTGCCGTGCCGGAACCAGATTAGGGCCTGAAGCCATCCTGCGGTGTTGCGGCCAAGTCACAAGAAAGCGAGTTGAAGAAAGGAGCTCAGGGGCACTGTAATTCACAAACCTGCAGAGTTATAAATGACAGCTATCGTCCAAAAATAGACTGAAGTAAGGCTGCCAAGAGGACTTGAAGCGGGGCAGAATTGCAGGAAACCGATTTCAGGAGGTAGACTGGAATTGCATTGAAAGCATAGGAAAAGAGGCAGAACGTCCACAATGATGCACTTGGCCAAAAAGGGCGTAGGCATTTTTTCCTGAATATATTCAGGAAAAAACGCATGCGCCCTTTTTGGCCAACCAAGCAAGCTTGCAAAGGAAATCTGCACTACAATGAAGTCTCACTTCCCCCCGGTCAAAAGGGCCATCTGAAAAAAGTGTAAAATCCAGAAAGGGAGGACAGGCCATGGAGAACTGGGAGCCTTGTTATGCTGATGGGCGGGATGTAAATTGCCAACAGACACTCGGGAGAAGTGTATGGTGTTTCCTGAAACATCTAAAAAACAAAGCAACAGAGCCTAGGGCACTGCCACTTATGGTCCTATAGCTTAGGGAAATTAAAATCAAAAAGACACAGCCACCCCAAAGTTTGGGACGCCTCTGTTTACAAGAACCTCGTTTACAGTACAAGTTCAACATCGCAGAAAGTGAAAAATGGATAAAGAAGTTGTGGTATTTACTTACAAAGCAATATCACTCAGCAATGAAATCTATGTCATCAGGCCCTTAGCATCACAATGAGTGGATTCAGGTATGATGATTCTACCTAAAATAAGTCACACAGAAAAAGAAACATCATAAGATATCAGTAATACACGGAATGTAAACTTGGCTACACAGGAACTGAATTACAGAACAGAACAGGGACTCAAATTTAGAAAACCAACTTATGCTTGCTTAAGGGTAAAGGAGAGTTGTGGTGCTGCATAAAACCAGAGATTGAAATGAGCACAGATAAAGTTCCTTAAGTCAAATATGGAATAGACAAGAGCTACTCCTTGCTCAACGAAATGGACTCAACACCGCATATTAAACGCCTAAGAATGTACCTGACTAGTAAGTATCGTAAAACCTATGGATTGCTATGTCTCCAAAAGAGAATCAAGCATGTGTACAGGGGCATAAACGCAGCAGTGATAGGATTGGAGAGGTTCGGTGAGCAAATGAAGACCCTTTAAAGTCATATTGCATGGTACCCATTACACGGGTCTCAACTCTCCAGGTTTAAGGTATTCTTCCTTCAGCTAAAACATGCATGTGGCACCCAAGTATGATCAACCATGTGAACGGGAGACGTGTTCAAATATGTCTCAGTTTTCCTCCCCTGGTACTCGGGTGCAACATTCCAGACGCTTTACTAACACTCTCCCCACTTGGAGAGTCAGCGCCTTTAACCTCCTGTTTGGCCCAGTTTGCAATTTCTGCGGAAGATGAACAGGAATAGCGAGAACCAATGAGAGACTAGCTGGAGGTGTCTGGACGGGCAAATTTAACTCTCATTTCCCACCAGGAAGAGGAAATAACCAAAGGCTCAGCGTGCCGTGCCGGAACCAGATTAGGGCCTGAAGCCATCCTGCGGTGTTGCGGCCAGGTCACAAGAAAGCGAGTTGAAGAAAGGAGCTCAGGGGCACTGTAATTCACAAACCTGCAGAGTTATAAATGACAGCTATCGTCCAAAAATAGACTGAAGTAAGGCTGCCAAGACGACTTGAAAGCGGGGCAGAATTGCAGGAAACCGATTTCAGGAGGTAGACTGGAATTGCATTGAAAGCATAGGAAAAGAGGCAGAACGTCCACAATGATGCACTTGGCCAAAAAGGGCGTATGCGTTTTCTCCTGAATATATTCAGGAAAAAACGCATACGCCCTTTTTGGCCAACCAAGCAAGCTTGCAAAGGAAATCTGCACTACAATGAAGTCTCACTTCCCCCCGGCCAAAAGGGCCATCTGAAAAAAGTGTAAAATCCAGAAAGGCAACAGGCCATTGAGAACTGGGAGCCTTGTTATGCTGATGGGCGGGATGTAAATTGCCAACAGACACTTGGGAGAAGTGTATGGTGTTTCCTGAAACATCTAAAAAACAAAGCAACAGAGCCTAGGGCACTTCCACTTATGGTCCTATAGCTTAGGGAAATTAAAATCAAAAAGACACAGCCACCCCAAAGTTTGGAACGGCTCTGTTTACAAGAACCTCGTTTACAGTACAAGTTCAACATCGCAGAAAGTGAAAAATGGATAAAGAAGTTGTGGTATTTACTTACAAAGCAATATCACTCAGCAATGAAATCTGTGTCATCAGGCCCTTAGCAGCACAATGAGTGGATTCAGGTATGATGATTCTAACTGAAATCAGTCACACAGAAAAAGAAACATCATAAGATATCAGTAATACACGGAATGTAAACTTGGCTACACAGGAACTGAATTACAGAACAGAACAGGGTCTCAAATTTAGAAAACCAACTTATTCTTGCTTAAGGGTAAAGGTGAGTTGGGGTGCTGCATAAAAACAGAGATTGAAATGAGCACAGATAAAGTTCCTTAAGCCAAATATGGAATAGACAAGAGCTACTCCTTGCTCAGCGAAATTGACTCAACACCGCATATTAAACGCCTAAGAATGTACCTGACTAGTAAGTATCTTAAAACCTATGGATTGCTATGTCTCCGAAAGAGAATCAAGCATGTGTACAGGGGCATAAACGCAGCAGTGATAGGATTGGAGAGGTTCGGTGAGCAAATGAAGACCCTTTGAAGTCATATTGCATGGTTCGCATTACACGGGTCTCAACTCTCCAGGTTTAAGGTATTCTTCCTTCAGCTAAAACATGCATGTGGAACCTAGAGTATGATCAACCATGTGATCGGGAGACGTGTTCAAATATGTCTCAGTTTTCCTCCCCTGGTACTCGGGTGCAACATTCCAGACGCTTTACTAACACTCTCCCCACTTGGAGAGTCAGTCCCTTTAACCTCCTGTTTGGCCCAGTTTGCAATTTCTGCGGAAGATGAACAGGAATAGCGAGAACCAATGAGAGACTAGCTGGAGGTGTCTGGACGGGCAAATTTAACTCTCATTTCCCACCAGGAAGAGGAATTAACCAAAGGCTCAGCATGCCGGGCCGGAACCAGATTAGGGCCTGAAGCCATCCTGCGGTGTTGCGGCCAGGTCACAAGAAAGCGAGTTGAAGAAAGGAGCTCAGGGGCACTGTAATTCACAAACCTGCAGAGTTATAAATGAGAGCTATCGTCCAAAAATAGACTGAAGTAAGGCTGCCAAGAGGACTTGAAAGCGGGGCAGAATTGCAGGAAACCGATTTCAGGAGGTAGACTGGAATTGCATTGAAAGCATAGGAAAAGAGGCAGAACGTCCACAATGATGCACTTGGCCAAAAAGGGCGTATGCGTTTTTTCCTGAATATTCAGGAAAAAACGCATACGCCCTTTTTGGCCAACCAAGCAAGCTTGCAAAGGAAATCTGCACTACAATGAAGTCTCACTTCCCCCCGGTCAAAAGGGCCATCTGAAAAAAGTGTAAAATCCAGAAAGGCAGGACAGGCCATGGAAAACTGGGAGCCTTGTTATGCTGATGGGCCGGATGTAAATTGCCAACAGACACTCGGGAGAAGTGTATGGTGTTTCCTGAAACATCTAAAAAACAAAGCAACAGAGCCTAGGGCACTTCCACTTATGGTCCTATAGCTTAGGGAAATTAAAATCAAAAAGACACAGCCACCCGAAACTTTCGAACGGCTCTGTTTACAAGAACCTCGTTTACAGTACAAGTTCAACATCGCAGAAAGTGAAAAATGGATAAAGAACTTGTGGTACTTACGTACAATGCAGTATCACTCAGCAATGAAATCTGTGTCATCAGGTCTGTAGCAGCATAATGAGTGGATTCAGGTACGATGATTGTAACTGAAATAAGTCACACAGAAAAAGAAACATCATAAGATATCAGTAATACACGGAATGTAAACTTGGCTACACAGGAACTGCATTCCAGAACAGAACAGGGTCTCAAATTTAGAAAACCAACTTATGCTTGCTTAAGGGTAAAGGTGAGTTGGGGTGCTGCATAAAACCAGAGATTGAAATGAGCACAGATAAAGTTCCTTAAGCCAAATATGGAATAGACAAGAGCTACTCCTTGCTCAACGAAATGGACTCAAAACCCCATATTAAACCCCTAAGAATGTACCTGACCAGTAAGTATCTTAAAACCTATGGATTGCTATGTCTCCAAAAGAGAATCAAGCGTGTGTACAGGGGAATAAACGCAGCAGTGATAGGACTGGAGAGGTTCAGTGAGCAAATGAAGACCCTTTGAAGTCATATTGCATGGTACCCATTCCACGGGTCTCAACTCTCCAGGTTTAAGGTATTCTTCCTTCAGCTAAAACATGCATGTGGAACCCAAGTATGATCAACCATGTGAACGGGAGACGTGTTCAAATATGTCTCAGTTTTCCTCCCCTGGTACTCGGGTGCAACATTCCAGACACTTTACTAACACTCTCCCCACTTGGAGAGTCAGCGCCTTTAACCTCCTGTTTGGCCCAGTTTGCAATTTCTGCGGAAGATGAACAGGAATAGCGAGAACCAATGAGAGACTAGCTGGAGGTGTCTGGACGGGCAAATTTAACTCTCATTTCCCACCAGGAAGAGGAAATAACCAAAGGCTCAGCGTGCCGTGCCGGAACCAGATTAGGGCCTGAAGCCATCCTGCGGTGTTGCGGCCAGGTCACAAGAAAGCGAGTTGAAGAAAGGAGCTCAGGGGCACTGTAATTCACAAACCTGCAGAGTTATAAATGACAGCTATCGTCCAAAAATAGACTGAAGTAAGGCTGCCAAGAGGACTTGAAAGCGGGGCAGAATTGCAGGAAACCGATTTCAGGAGGTAGACTGGAATTGCATTGAAAGCATAGGAAAAGAGACAGAACGTCCACAATGATGCACTTGGCCAAAAAGGGCGTATGCGTTTTTTCCTGAATATATTCAGGAAAAAACGCATACGCCCTTTTTGGCCAACCAAGCAAGCTTGCAAAGGAAATCTGCACTACAATGAAGTCTCACTTCCCCCCGGTCAAAAGGGCCATCTGAAAAAAGTGTAAAATCCAGAAAGGCAGGACAGGCCATGGAGAACTGGGAGCCTTGTTATGCTGATGGGCGGGATGTAAATTGCCAACAGACACTCGGGAGAAGTGTATGGTGTTTCCTGAATCATCTAAAAAACAAAGCAACAGAGCCTAGGGCACTGCCACTTATGGTCCTATAGCTTAGGGAAATTAAAATCAAAAAGACACAGCCACCCCAAAGTTTGGAACGGCTCTGTTTACAAGAACCTCGTTTACAGTACAAGTTCAACATCGCAGAGAGTGAAAAATGGATAAAGAAGTTGTGGTATTTACTTACAAAGCAATATCACTCAGCAATGAAATCTATGTCATCAGGCCCTTAGCATCACAATGAGTGGATTCAGGTATGATGATTGTAACTGAAATAAGTCACACAGAAAAAGAAACATCATAAGATATCAGTAATACACGGAATGTAAACTTGGCTACACAGGAACTGAATTACAGAACAGAACAGGGTCTCAAATTTAGAAAACCAACTTATGCTTGCTTAAGGGTAAAGGTGAGTTGGGGTGCTGCATAAAACCAGAGATTGAAATGAGCACAGATAAAGTTCCTTAAGTCAAATATGGAATAGACAAGAGCTACTCCTTGCTCAACGAAATGGACTCAACACCGCATATTAACCGCCTAAGAATGTACCTGACTAGTAAGTATCGTAAAACCTATGGATTGCTATGTCTCCAAAAGAGAATCAAGCATGTGTACAGGGGCATAAACGCAGCAGTGATAGGATTGGAGAGGTTCGGTGAGCAAATGAAGACCCTTTGAAGTCATATTGCATGGTACCCATTCCACGGGTCTCAACTCTCCAGGTTTAAGGTATTCTTCCTTCAGCTAAAACATGCATGTGGAACCCAAGTATGATCAACCATGTGAACGGGAGACGTGTTCAAATATGTCTCAGTTTTCCTCCCCTGGTACTCGGGTGCAACATTCCAGACGCTTTACTAACACTCTCCCGACTTGGAGAGTCAGTCCCTTTAACCTCCTGTTTGGCCCAGTTTGCAATTTCTGCGGAAGATGAACAGGAATAGCGAGAACCAATGAGAGACTAGCTGGAGGTGTCTGGACGGGCAAATTTAACTCTCATTTCCCACCAGGAAGAGGAAATAACCAAAGGCTCAGCGTGCCGTGCCGGAACCAGATTAGGGCCTGAAGCCATCCTGCGGTGTTGCGGCCAGGTCACAAGAAAGCGAGTTGAAGAAAGGAGCTCAGGGGCACTGTAATTCACAAACCTGCAGAGTTATAAATGACAGCTATCGTCCAAAAATAAACTGAAGTAAGGCTGCCAAGAGGACTTGAAAGCGGGGCAGAATTGCAGGAAACCGATTTCAGGAGGTAGACTGGAATTGCATTGAAAGCATAGGAAAAGAGGCAGAACGTCCACAATGATGCACTTGGCCAAAAAGGGCGTATGCGTTTTTTCCTGAATATATTCAGGAAAAAACGCATACGCACTTTTTGGCCAACCAAGCAAGCTTGCAAAGGAAATCTGCACTACAATGAAGTCTCACTTCCCCCCGGTCAAAAGGGCCATCTGAAAAAAGTGTAAAATCCAGAAAGGCAGGACAGGCCATGGAGAACTGGGAGCCTTGTTATGCTGACGGGCGGGATGTAAATTGCCAACAACCACTCGGGAGAAGTGTATGGTGTTTCCTGAAACATCTAAAAAACAAAGCAACAGAACCTAGGGCACTTCCACTTGTGGTCCTATAGCTTAGGGAAATTAAAATCAAAAAGACACAGCCACCCCAAAGTTTGGAACGGCTCTGTTTACAAGAACCTCGTTTACAGTACAAGTTCAACATCGCAGAAAGTGAAAAATCGATAAAGAAGTTGTGGTATTTACTTACAAAGCAATATCACTCAGCAATGAAATCTGTGTCATCAGGCCCTTAGAAGCACAATGAGTGGATTCAGGTATGATGATTCTAACAGAAGTAAGTCACACAGAAAAAGAAACATCATAAGATATCAGTAATACACGGAATGTAAACTTGGCTACAGAGGAACTGAATTACAGAACAGGACAGGGTCTCAAATTTAGAAAACCAACTTATGCTTGCTTAAGGGTAAAGGTGAGTTGGGGTGCTGCATAAAACCAGAGATTGAAATGAGCACAGCTAAAGTTCCTTAAGTCAAATATGGAATAGACAAGAGCTACTCCTTGCTCAAAGAAATGGACTCAACACCGCATATTAAATGCCTAAGAATGTACCTGACTAGTAAGTATCTTAAAAACCTATGGATTGCTATGTCTCCGAAAGAGAATCAAGCATGTGTACAGGGGCATAAACGCAGCAGTGATAGGATTGGAGAGGTTCGGTGAGCAAATGAAGACCCTTTGAAGTCATATTGCATGGTACCCATTACACGGGTCTTAACTCTCCAGGTTTAAGTTATTCTTCCTTCAACTAAAACATGCATGTGGAACCCAAGTATGATCAACCATGTGAACGGGAGACGTGTTCAAATATGTCTCAGTTTTCCTCCCCTGGTACTCGGGTGCAACATTCCAGACGCTTTACTAACACTCTCCCCACTTGGAGAGTCAGCGCCTTTAACCTCCTGTTTGGCCCAGTTTGCAATTTCTGCGGAAGATGAACAGGAATAGCGAGAACCAATGAGAGACTAGCTGAAGGTGTCTGGACGGGCAAATTTAACTCTCATTTCCCACCAGGAAAAGGAAATAACCAAAGGCTCAGCGTGCCGTGCCGGAACCAGATTAGGGCCTGAAGCCATCCTGCGGTGTTGCTGCCAGGTCACAAGAAAGCAAGTTGAAGAAAGGAGCTCAGGGGCACTGTAATTCACAAACCTGCAGAGTTATAAATGACAGCTATCGTCCAAAAATAGACTGAAGTAAGGCTGCCAAGAGGACTTGAAAGCAGGGCACAATTGCAGGAAACCGATTTCAGGAGGTAGACTGGAATTGCATTGAAAGCATAGGAAAAGAGGCAGAACGTCCACAATGATGCACTTGGCCAAAAAGGGCGTATGCATTTTTTCCTGAATATATTCAGGAAAAAACGCATACGCCCTTTTTGGCCAACCAAGCAAGCTTGCAAAGGAAATCTGCACTACAATGAAGTCTCACTTCCCCCCGGTCAAAAGGGCCATCTGAAAAAAGTGTAAAATCCAAAAAGGCAGGACAGGCCATGGAGAACTGGGAGTCTTGTTATGCTGATGGGCGGGATGTAAAAACGCATACGCCCTTTTTGGCCAACCAAGCAAGCTTGCAAAGGAAATCTGCACTACAATGAAGTCTCACTTCCCCCCGGTCAAAAGGGCCATCTGAAAAAAGTGTAAAATCCAGAAAGGCAGGACAGGCCATGGAGAACTGGGAGCCTTGTTATGCTGATGGGCGGGATGTAAATTGCCAACAGACACTCGGGAGAAGTGTATGGTGTTTCCTGAAACATCTAAAAAACAAAGCAACAGAGCCTAGGGCACTGCCACTTATGGTCCTATAGCTTAGGGAAATTAAAATCAAAAAGACACAGCCACCCCAAAGTTTGGAACGGCTCTGTTTACAAGAACCTCGTCTACAGTACAAGTTCAACATCGCAGAAAGTGAAAAATGGATAAAGAAGTTGTGGTATTTACTTACAAAGCAATATCACTCAGCAATGAAATCTGTGTCATCAGGCCCTTAGCAGCACAATGAGTGGATTCAGGTATGATGATTCTAACTGAAGTAATTCACACAGAAAAAGAAACATCATAAGATATCAGTAATACATGGAATGTAAACTTGGCTACACAGGAACTGAATTACAGAACAGAACAGGGTCTCAAATTTAGAAAACCAACTTATGCTTGCTTAAGGGTAAAGGTGAGTTGGGGTGCTGCATAAAACCAGAGATTGAAATGAGCACAGATAAAGTTCCTTAAGTCAAATATGGAATAGACAAGAGCTACTCCTTGCTCAACGAAATGGACTCAACACCGCATATTAAACGCCTAAGAATGTACCTGACTAGTAAGTATCTTAAAACCTATGGATTGCTATTTCTCCGAAAGAGAATCAAGCATGTGTACAGGGACATAAACGCAGCAGTGATAGGATTGGAGAGGTTCGGTGAGCAAATGAAGACCCTTTGAAGTCATATTGCATGGTACCCATTACACGGGTCTCAACTCTCCAGGTTTAAGGTATTCTTCCTTCAGCTAAAACATGCATGTGGAACCCAAGTATGATCAACCATGTGAACGGGAGACGTGTTCAAATATGTCTCAGTTTTCCTCCCCTGGTACTCGGGTGCAACATTCCAGACGCTTTACTAACACTCTCCCCACTTGGAGAGTCAGTGCCTTTAACCTCCTGTTTGGCCCAGTTTGCAATTTCTGCGGAAGATGAACAGGAATAGCGAGAACCAATGAGAGGCTAGCTGGAGGTGTCTGGACGGGCAAATTTAACTCTCATTTCCCACCAGGAAGAGGAAATAAACAAAGGCTCAGCGTGCCATACCGGAACCAGATTAGGGCCTGAAGCCATCCTGCGGTGTTGCGGCCAGCTCAAATGAAAGCGAGTTGAAGAAAGGAGCTCAGGGGCACTGTAGTTCACAAACCTGCAGAGTTATAAATGACAGCTATCGTCCAAAAATAGACTGAAGTAAGGCTGCCAAGAGGACTTGAAAGCGGGGCAGAATTGCAGGAAACCGATTTCAGGAGGTAGACTGGAATTGCATTGAAAGCATAGGAAAAGAGGCAGAACGTCCACAATGATGCACTTGGCCAAAAAGGGCGTATGCGTTTTTTCCTGAATATATTCAGGAAAAAACGCATACGCCCTTTTTGGCCAACCAAGCAAGCTTGCAAAGAAATCTGCACTACAATGAAGTCTCACTTCCCCCCGGTCAAAAGGGCCATCTGAAAAAAGTGTAAAATCCAGAAAGGCAGGACAGGCCATGGAGAACTGGGAGCCTTGTTATGCTGATGGGCGGGATGTAAATTGCCAACAGACACTCGGGAGAAGTGTACGGTGTTTCCTGAAACATCTAAAAAACAAAGCAACAGAGCCTAGGGCAATGCCACTTATGGTCCTATAGCTTAGGGAAATTAAAATCAAAAAGACACAGCCACCCCAAAGTTTGGGACGCCTGTGTTTACAAGAACCTCGTTTACAGTACAAGTTCAACATCGCAGAAAGTGAAAAATGGATAAAGAATTTGTGGTATTTACTTACAAACCAATATCACTCAGCAATGAAATCTATGTCATCAGGCCCTTAGCATCACAATGAGTGGATTCAGGTATGATGATTCTAACTGAAATAAGTCACACAGAAAAAGAAACATCATAAGATATCAGTAATACACGGAATGTAAACTTGGCTACACAGGAACTGAATTACAGAACAGAACAGGGTCTCAAATTTAGAAAACCAACTTATGCTTGCTTAAGGGTAAAGGTGAGTTGGGGTGCTGCATAAAACCAGAGATTGAAATGAGCACAGATAAAGTTCCTTAAGCCAAATATGGAATAGACAAGAGCTACTCCTTGCTCAACGAAATGGACTCAACACCCCATATTAAACGCCTAAGAATGTACCAGACTAGTAAGTATCTTAAAACCTATGGATTGCTATGTCTCCGAAAGAGAATCAAGCATGTGTACAGGGGCATAAACGCAGCAGTGATAGGATTGGAGAGGTTCGGTGAGCAAATGAAGACCCTTTGAAGTCATATTGCATGGTACCCATTCCACGGGTTTCAACTACCCAGGTTTAAGGTATTCTTCCTTCAGCTAAAACATGCATGTGGAACCTAGAGTATGATCAACCATGTGATCAGGAGACGTGTTCAAATATGTCTCAGTTTTCCTCCCCTGGAACTCGGGTGCAACATTCCAGACGCTTTACTAACACTCTCCCCACTTGGAGAGTCAGCGCCTTTAACCTCCTGTTTGGCCCAGTTTGCAATTTCTGCGGAAGATGAACAGGAATAGCGAGAACCAATGAGAGACTAGCTGGAGGTGTCTGGACGGGCAAATTTAACTCTCATTTCCCACCAGGAAGAGGAATTAACCAAAGGCTCAGCGTGCCGTAAAGGAACCAGATTAGGGCCTGAAGCCATCCTGCGGTGTTGCGGCCAGCTCAAAAGAAAGCGAGTTGAAGAAAGGAGCTCAGGGGCACTGTAATTCACAAACCTGCAGAGTTATAAATGACAGCTATCGTCCAAAAATAGACTGAAGTAAGGCTGCCAAGAGGACTTGAAAGCGGGGCAGAATTGCAGGAAACCGATTTCAGGAGGTAGACTGGAATTGCATTGAAAGCATAGGAAAAGAGGCAGAACGTCCACAATGATGCACTTGACCAAAAAGGGCGTATGCGTTTTTTCCTGAATATATTCAGGAAAAACGCATACGCACTTTTTGGCCAACCAAGCAAGCTTGCAAAGGAAATCTGCACTACAATGAAGTCTCACTTCCCCCCGGTCAAAAGGGCCATCTGAAAAAAGTGTAAAATCCAGAAAGGCAGGACAGGCCATGGAGAACTGGGAGCCTTGTTATGCTGATGGGCGGGATGTAAATTGCCAACAACCACTCGGGAGAAGTGTATGGTGTTTCCTGAAACATCTACAAAACAAAGCAACAGAGCCTAGGGCACTTCCACTTATGGTCCTATAGCTTAGGGAAATTAAAATCAAAAAGACACAGCCACCCCAAAGTTTGGAACGGCTCTGTTTACAAGAACCTCGTTTACAGTACAAGTTCAACATCGCAGAAAGTGAAAAATGGATAAAGAAGTTGTGGTATTTACTTACAAAGCAATATCACTCAGCAATGAAATCTGTGTCATCAGGCCCTTAGCAGCACAATGAGTGGATTCAGGTATGATGATTCTAACTGAAATAAGTCACACAGAAAAAGAAACATCATAAGATATCAGTAATACACGGAATGTAAACTTGGCTACACAGGAACTGAATTACAGAACAGAACAGGGTCTCAAATTTAGAAAACCAACTTATGCTTGCTTAAGGGTAAAGGTGAGTTGGGGTGCTGCATAAAACCAGAGATTGAAATGAGCACAGATAAAGTTCCTTAAGCCAAATATGGAATAGACAAGAGCTACTCCTTGCTCAACGAAATGGACTCAACACCCCATATTAAACGCCTAAGAATGAACCAGACTAGTAAGTATCTTAAAACCTATGGATTGCTATGTCTCCGAAAGAGAATCAAGCATGTGTACAGGGGCATAAACGCAGCAGTGATAGGATTGGAGAGGTTCGGTGAGCAAATGAAGACCCTTTGAAGTCATATTGCATGGTACCCATTCCACGGGTTTCAACTACCCAGGTTTAAGGTATTCTTCCTTCAGCTAAAACATGCATGTGGAACCTAGAGTATGATCAACCATGTGATCGGGAGACGTGTTCAAATATGTCTCAGTTTTCCTCCCCTGGTACTCGGGTGCAACATTCCAGACGCTTTACTAACACTCTCCCCACTTGGAGAGTCAGCGCCTTTAACCTCCTGTTTGGCCCAGTTTGCAATTTCTGCGGAAGATGAACAGGAATAGCGAGAACCAATGAGAGACTAGCTGGAGGTGTCTGGACGGGCAAATTTAACTCTCATTTCCCACCAGGAAGAGGAAATAACCAAAGGCTCAGCGTGCCGTACCGGAACCAGATTAGGGCCTGAAGCCATCCTGCGGTGTTGCGGCCAGGTCACAAGAAAGCGAGTTGAAGAAAGGAGCTCAGGGGCACTGTAATTCACAAACCTGCAGAGTTATAAATGACAGCTATCGTCCAAAAATAGACTGAAGTAAGGCTGCCAAGAGGACTTGAAAGCGGGGCAGAATTGCAGGAAACCGATTTCAGGAGGTAGACTGGAATTGCATTGAAAGCATAGGAAAAGAGGCAGAACGTCCACAATGATGCACTTGGCCAAAAAGGGCGTATGCGTTTTTTCCTGAATATATTCAGGAAAAAACGCATACGCCCTTTTTGGCCAACCAAGCAAGCTTGCAAAGGAAATCTGCACTACAATGAAGTCTCACTTCCCCCCGGTCAAAAGGGCCATCTGAAAAAAGTGTAAAATCCAGAAAGGCAGGACAGGCCATGGAGAACTGGGAGCCTTTTTATGCTGATGGGCGGGATGTAAATTGCCAACAACCACTCGGGAGAAGTGTATGGTGTTTCCTGAAACATCTAAAAAACAAAGCAACAGAGCCTAGGGCACTTCCACTTATGGTCCTATAGCTTAGGGAAATTAAAATCAAAAAGACACAGCCACCCCAAAGTTTGGAACGGCTTTGTTTACAAGAACCTCGTTTACAGTACAAGTTCAACATCGCAGAAAGTGAAAAATGGATAAAGAAGTTGTGGTATTTACTTACAAAGCAATATCACTCAGCAATGAAATCTGTGTCATCAGGCCCTTAGCAGCACAATGAGTGGATTCAGGTATGATGATTCTAACTGAAATAAGTCACACAGAAAAAGAAACATCATAAGATATCAGTAATACACGGAATGTAAACTTGGCTACACAGGAACTGAATTACAGAACAGAACAGGGTCTCAAATTTAGAAAACCAACTTATGCTTGCTTAAGGGTAAAGGTGAGTTGGGGTGCTGCATAAAACCAGAGATTGAAATGAGCACAGATAAAGTTCCTTAAGCCAAATATGGAATAGACAAGAGCTACTCCTTGCTCAACGAAATGGACTCAACACACCATATTAAACGCCTAAGAATGTACCAGACTAGTAAGTGTCTTAAAACCTATGGATTGCTATGTCTCCGAAAGAGAATCAAGCATGTGTACAGGGGCATAAACGCAGCAGTGATAGGATTGGAGAGGTTCGGTGAGCAAATGAAGACCCTTTGAAGTCATATTGCATGGTACCCATTCCACGGGTTTCAACTACCCAGGTTTAAGGTATTCTTCCTTCAGCTAAAACATGCATGTGGAACCTAGAGTATGATCAACCATGTGATCGGGAGACGTGTTCAAATATGTCTCAGTTTTCCTCCCCTGGTACTCGGGTGCAACATTCCAGACGCTTTACTAACACTCTCCCCACTTGGAGAGTCAGCGCCATTAACCCCCTGTTTGGCCCAGTTTGCAATTTCTGCGGAAGATGAACAGGAATAGCGAGAACCAATGAGAGACTAGCTGGAGGTGTCTGGACGGGCAAATTTAACTCTCATTTCCCACCAGGAAGAGGAAATAACCAAAGGCTCAGCGTGCCGTACCGGAACCAGATTAGGGCCTGAAGCCATCCTGCGGTGTTGCGGCCAGGTCACAAGAAAGCGAGTTGAAGAAAGGAGCTCAGGGGCACTGTAATTCACAAACCTGCAGAGTTATAAATGACAGCTATCGTCCAAAAATAGACTGAAGTAAGGCTGCCAAGAGGACTTGAAAGCGGGGCAGAATTGCAGGAAACCGATTTCAGGAGGTAGACTGGAATTGCATTGAAAGCATAGGAAAAGAGGCAGAACGTCCACAATGATGCACTTGGCCAAAAAGGGCGTATGCGTTTTTTCCTGAATATATTCAGGAAAAAACGCATACGCCCTTTTTGGCCAACCAAGCAAGCTTGCAAAGGAAATCTGCACTACAATGAAGTCTCACTTCCCCCCGGTCAAAAGGGCCATCTGAAAAAAGTGTAAAATCCAGAAAGGCAGGACAGGCCATGGAGAACTGGGAGCCTTTTTATGCTGATGGGCGGGATGTAAATTGCCAACAACCACTCGGGAGAAGTGTATGGTGTTTCCTGAAACATCTAAAAAACAAAGCAACAGAGCCTAGGGCACTTCCACTTATGGTCCTATAGCTTAGGGAAATTAAAATCAAAAAGACACAGCCACCCCAAAGTTTGGAACGGCTTTGTTTACAAGAACCTCGTTTACAGTACAAGTTCAACATCGCAGAAAGTGAAAAATGGATAAAGAAGTTGTGGTATTTACTTACAAAGCAATATCACTCAGCAATGAAATCTGTGTCATCAGGCCCTTAGCAGCACAATGAGTGGATTCAGGTATGATGATTCTAACTGAAATAAGTCACACAGAAAAAGAAACATCATAAGATATCAGTAATACACGGAATGTAAACTTGGCTACACAGGAACTGAATTACAGAACAGAACAGGGTCTCAAATTTAGAAAACCAACTTATGCTTGCTTAAGGGTAAAGGTGAGTTGGGGTGCTGCATAAAACCAGAGATTGAAATGAGCACAGATAAAGTTCCTTAAGCCAAATATGGAATAGACAAGAGCTACTCCTTGCTCAACGAAATGGACTCAACACCCCATATTAAACGCCTAAGAATGTACCAGACTAGTAAGTATCTTAAAACCTATGGATTGCTATGTCTCCGAAAGAGAATCAAGCATGTGTACAGGGGCATAAACGCAGCAGTGATAGGATTGGAGAGGTTCGGTGAGCAAATGAAGACCCTTTGAAGTCATATTGCATGGTACCCATTCCACGGGTTTCAACTACCCAGGTTTAAGGTATTCTTCCTTCAGCTAAAACATGCATGTGGAACCCAGAGTATGATCAACCATGTGATCGGGAGACGTGTTCAAATATGTCTCAGTTTTCCTCCCCTGGTACTCGGGTGCAACATTCCAGACGCTTTACTAACACTCTCCCCACTTGGAGAGTCAGTCCCTTTAACCTCCTGTTTGGCCCAGTTTGCAATTTCTGCGGAAGATGAACAGGAATAGCGAGAACCAATGAGAGGCTAGCTGGAGGTGTCTGGACGGGCAAATTTAACTCTCATTTCCCACCAGGACGAGGAATTAACCAAAGGCTCAGCATGCCGGGCCGGAACCAGATTAGGGCCTGAAGCCATCCTGTGGTGTTGCGGCCAGGTCACAAGAAAGCGAGTTGAAGATAGGAGCTCAGGGGCACTGTAATTCACAAACCTGCAGAGTTATAAATGACAGCTATCGTCCAAAAATAGACTGAAGTAAGGCTGCCAAGAGGACTTGAAAGCGGGGCAGAATTGCAGGAAACCGATTTCAGGAGGTAGACTGGAATTGCATTGAAAGCATAGGAAAAGAGGCAGAACGTCCACAATGATGCACTTGGCCAAAAAGGGCGTATGCGTTTTTTCCTGAATATATTCAGGAAAAAACGCATACGCACTTTTTGGCCAACCAAGCAAGCTTGCAAAGGAAATCTGCACTACAATGAAGTCTCACTTCCCCCCGGCCAAAAGGGCCATCTGAAAAAAGTGTAAAATCCAGAAAGGCAACAGGCCATTGAGAACTGGGAGCCTTGTTATGCTGATGGGCGGGATGTAAATTGCCAACAGACACCTGGGAGAAGTGTATGGTGTTTCCTGAAACATCTAAAAAACAAAGCAACAGAGCCTAGGGCACTTCCACTTATGGTCCTATAGCTTAGGGAAATTAAAATCAAAAAGACACAGCCACCCCAAAGTTTGGAACGGCTCTGTTTACAAGAACCTCGTTTACAGTACAAGTTCAACATCGCAGAAAGTGAAAAATGGATAAAGAAGTTGTGGTATTTACTTACAAAGCAATATCACTCAGCAATGAAATGTGTGTCATCAGGCCCAGAGCAGCACAATGAGTGGATTCAGGTATGATGATTCTAACTGAAATAAGTCACACAGAAAAAGAAACATCATAAGATATCAGTAATACACGGAATGGAAACTTGGCTACACAGGAACTGAATTACAGAACAGAACAGGGTCTCAAATTTAGAAAACCAACTTATGCTTGCTTAAGGGGAAAGGTGAGTTGGGGTGCTGCATAAAACCAGAGATTGAAATGAGCACAGATAAAGTTCCTTAAGCCAAATATGGAATAGACAAGAGCTACTCCTTGCTCAACGAAATGGACTCAACAGCCCATATTAAACGCCTAAGAATGTACCTGACTAGTAAGTATCTTAAAACCTATGGATTGCTATGTCTCCGAAAGAGAATCAAGCATGTGTACAGGGGCATAAACGCAGCAGTGATAGGATTGGAGAGGTGCGGTGAGCAAATGAAGACCCTTTGAAGTCATATTGCATGGTACCCATTCCACGGGTTTCAACTACCCAGGTTTAAGGTATTCTTCCTTCAGCTAAAACATGCATGTGGAACCTAGAGTATGATCAACCATGTGATCGGGAGACGTGTTCAAATATGTCTCAGTTTTCCTCCCCTGGTACTCGGGTGCAACATTCCAGACGCTTTACTAACACTCTCCCCACTTGGAGAGTCAGTCCCTTTAACCTCCTGTTTGGCCCAGTTTGCAATTTCTGTGGAAGATGAACAGGAATAGCGAGAACCAATGAGAGGCTAGCTGGAGGTGTCTGGACGGGCAAATTTAACTCTCATTTCCCACCAGGAAGAGGAATTAACCAAAGGCTCAGCATGCCGGGCCGGAACCAGATTAGGGCCTGAAGCCATCCTGCGGTGTTGCGGCCAGGTCACAAGAAAGCGAGTTGAAGAAAGGAGCTCAGGGGCACTGTAATTCACAAACCTGCAGAGTTATAAATGACAGCTATCGTCCAAAAATAGACTGAAGTAAGGCTGCCAAGAGAACTTGAAAGCGGGGCAGAATTGCAGGAAACCGATTTCAGGAGGTAGACTGGAATTGCATTGAAAGCATAGGAAAAGAGGCAGAACGTCCACAATGATGCACTTGGCCAAAAAGGGCGTATGCGTTTTTTCCTGAATATATTCAGGAAAAAACGCATACGCCCTTTTTGGCCAACCAAGCAAGCTTGCAAAGGAAATCTGCACTACAATGAAGTCTCACTTCCCCCCGGTCAAAAGGGCCATCTGAAAAAAGTGTAAAATCCAGAAAGGCAGGACAGGCCATGGAGAACTGGGAGCCTTGTTATGCTGATGGGCGGGATGTAAATTGCCAACAGACACTTGGGAGAAGTGTATGGTGTTTCCTGAAACATCTAAAAAACAAAGCAACAGAACCTAGGGCACTTCCACTTATGGTCCTATAGCTTAGGGAAATTAAAATCAAAAAGACACAGCCACCCCAAAGTTTGGAACGGCTCTGTTTACAAGAACCTCGTTTACAGTACAAGTTCAACATCGCAGAAAGTGAAAAATGGATAAAGAAGTTGTGGTATTTACTTACAAAGCAATATCACTCAGCAATGAAATCTGTGTCATCAGGCCCTTAGCAGCACAATGAGTGGATTCAGGTATGATGATTCTAACTGAAGTAAGTCACACAGAAAAAGAAACATCATAAGATATCAGTAATACACGGAATGTAAACTTGGCTACACAGGAACTGAATTACAGAACAGAACAGGGTCTCAAATTTAGAAAACCAACTTATGCTTGCTTAAGGGTAAAGGTGAGTTGGGGTGCTGCATAAAACCAGAGATTGAAATGAGCACAGATAAAGTTCCTTAAGCCAAATATGAAATAGACAAGAGCTACTCCTTGCTCAACGAAATGGACTCAACACCGCATATTAAACGCCTAAGAATGTACCTGACTAGTAAGTATCTTAAAACCTATGGATTGCTATGTCTCCGAAAGAGAATCAAGCATGTGTACAGGGGCATAAACGCAGCAGTGATAGGATTGGAGAGGTTCGGTGAGCAAATGAAGACCCTTTGAAGTCATATTGCATGGTACCCATTACACGGGTCTTAACTCTCCAGGTTTAAGGTATTCTTCCTTCAGCTAAAACATGCATGTGGAACCCAAGTATGATCAACCATGTGAACGGGAGACGTGTTCAAATATGTCTCAGTTTTCCTCCCCTGGTACTCGGGTGCAACATTCCAGACGCTTTACTAACACTCTCCCCACTTGGAGATTCAGCGCCTTTAACCTCCTGTTTGGCCCAGTTTGCAATTTCCGCGGAAGATGAACAGGAATAGCGAGAACCAATGAGAGGCTAGCTGGAGGTGTCTGGACGGGCAAATTTAACTCTCATTTCCCACCAGGAAGAGGAATTAAGCAAAGGCTCAGCATGCTGGGCCGGAACCAGATTAGGGCCTGAAGCCATCCTGCGGTGTTGCGGCCAGGTCACAAGAAAGCGAGTTGAAGAAAGGAGCTCAGGGGCACTGTAATTCACAAACCTGCAGAGTTATAAATGACAGCTATCGTCCAAAAATAGACTGAAGTAAGGCTGCCAAGAGGACTTGAAAGCGGGGCAGAATTGCAGGAAACCGATTTCAGGAGGTAGACTGGAATTGCATTGAAAGCATAGGAAAAGAGGCAGAACGTCCACAATGATGCACTTGGCCAGAAAGGGCGTATGCGTTTTTTCCTGAATATATTCAGGAAAAAACGCATACGCCCTTTTTGGCCAACCAAGCAAGCTTGCAAAGGAAATCTGCACTACAATGAAGTCTCACTTCCCCCCGGCCAAAAGGGCCATCTGAAAAAAGTGTAAAATCCAGAAAGGCAACAGGCCATTGAGAACTGGGAGCCTTGTTATGCTGATGGGCGGGATGTAAATTGCCAACAGACACTTGGGAGAAGTGTATGGTGTTTCCTGAAACATCTAAAAAACAAAGCAACAGAACCTAGGGCACTTCCACTTATGGTCCTATAGCTTAGGGAAATTAAAATCAAAAAGACACAGCCACCCCAAAGTTTGGAACGGCTCTGTTTACAAGAATCTTGTTTACAGTACAAGTTCAACATCGCAGAAAGTGAAAAATGGATAAAGAAGTTGTGGTATTTACTTACAAAGCAATATCACTCAGCAATGAAATCTGTGTCATCAGGCCCTTAGCAGCACAATGAGTGGATTCAGGTATGATGATTCTAACTGAAGTAAGTCACACAGAAAAAGAAACATCATAAGATATCAGTAATACACGGAATGTAAACTTGGCTACACAGGAACTGAATTACAGAACAGAACAGGGTCTCAAATTTAGAAAACCAACTTATGCTTGCTTAAGGGTAAAGGTGAGTTGGGGTGCTGCATAAAACCAGAGATTGAAATGAGCACAGATAAAGTTCCTTAAGCCAAATATGGAATAGACAAGAGCTACTCCTTGCTCAACGAAATGGACTCAACACCGCATATTAAACGCCTAAGAATGTACCTGACTAGTAAGTATCTTAAAACCTATGGATTGCTATGTCTCCGAAAGAGAATCAAGCATGTGTACAGGGGCATAAACGCAGCAGTGATAGGATTGGAGAGGTTCGGTGAGCAAATGAAGACCCTTTGAAGTCATATTGCATGGTACCCATTACACGGGTCTTAACTCTCCAGGTTTAAGGTATTCTTCCTTCAGCTAAAACATGCATGTGGAACCCAAGTATGATCAACCATGTGAACGGGAGACGTGTTCAAATATGTCTCAGTTTTCCTCCCCTGGTACTCGGGTGCAACATTCCAGACGCTTTACTAACACTCTCCCCACTTGGAGATTCAGCGCCTTTAACCTCCTGTTTGGCCCAGTTTGCAATTTCCGCGGAAGATGAACAGGAATAGCGAGAACCAATGAGAGGCTAGCTGGAGGTGTCTGGACGGGCAAATTTAACTCTCATTTCCCACCAGGAAGAGGAATTAACCAAAGGCTCAGCATGCTGGGCCGGAACCAGATTAGGGCCTGAAGCCATCCTGCGGTGTTGCGGCCAGGTCACAAGAAAGCGAGTTGAAGAAAGGAGCTCAGGGGCACTGTAATTCACAAACCTGCAGAGTTATAAATGACAGCTATCGTCCAAAAATAGACTGAAGTAAGGCTGCCAAGAGGACTTGAAAGCGGGGCAGAATTGCAGGAAACCGATTTCAGGAGGTAGACTGGAATTGCATTGAAAGCATAGGAAAAGAGGCAGAACGTCCACAATGATGCACTTGGCCAGAAAGGGCGTATGCGTTTTTTCCTGAATATATTCAGGAAAAAACGCATACGCCCTTTTTGGCCAACCAAGCAAGCTTGCAAAGGAAATCTGCACTACAATGAAGTCTCACTTCCCCCCGGCCAAAAGGGCCATCTGAAAAAAGTGTAAAATCCAGAAAGGCAACAGGCCATTGAGAACTGGGAGCCTTGTTATGCTGATGGGCGGGATGTAAATTGCCAACAGACACTTGGGAGAAGTGTATGGTGTTTCCTGAAACATCTAAAAAACAAAGCAACAGAGCCTAGGGCACTTCCACTTATGGTCCTATAGCTTAGGGAAATTAAAATCAAAAAGACACAGCCACCCCAAAGTTTGGAACGGCTCTGTTTACAAGAACCTCGTTTACAGTACAAGTTCAACATCGCAGAAAGTGAAAAATGGATAAAGAAGTTGTGGTATTTACTTACAAAGCAATATCACTCAGCAATGAAATCTGTGTCATCAGGCCCTTAGCAGCACAATGAGTGGATTCAGGTATGATGATTCTAACTGAAATAAGTCACACAGAAAAAGAAACATCATAAGATATCAGTAATACACGGAATGTAAACTTGGCTACACAGGAACTGAATTACAGAATAGAACAGGGTCTCAAATGTAGAAAACCAACTTATTCTTGCTTAAGGGTAAAGGTGAGTTGGGGTGCTGCATAAAACCAGAGATTGAAATGAGCACAGATAAAGTTCCTTAAGCCAAATATGGAATAGACAAGAGCTACTCCTTGCTCAACGAAATTGACTCAACACCGCATATTAAACGCCTAAGAATGTACCTGATTAGTAAGTATCTTAAAACCTATGGATTGCTATGTCTCCGAAAGAGAATCAAGCATGTGTACAGGGGCGTAAACGCAGCAGTGATAGGATTGGAGAGGTTCGGTGAGCAAATGAAGACCCTTTGAAGTCATATTGCATGGTACCCATTCCACGGGTTTCAACTACCCAGGTTTAAGGTATTCTTCCTTCAGCTAAAACATGCATGTGGAACCTAGAGTATGATCAACCATGTGATCGGGAGACGTGTTCAAATATGTCTCAGTTTTCCTCCCCTGGAACTCGGGTGCAACATTCCAGATGCTTTACTAACACTCTCCCCACTTGGAGAGTCAGCGCCTTTAACTTCCTGTTTGGCCCAGTTTGCAATTTCTGCGGAAGATGAACAGGAATAGCGAGAACCAATGAGAGACTAGCTGGAGGTGTCTGGACGGGCAAATTTAACTCTCATTTCCCACCAGGAAGAGGAAATAACCAAAGGCTCAGCGTGCCGTACCGGAACCAGATTAGGGCCTGAAGCCATCCTGCGGTGTTGCGGCCAGCTCAAAAGAAAGCGAGTTGAAGAAAGGAGCTCAGGGGCACTGTAATTCACAAACCTGCAGAGTTATAAATGACAGCTATCGTCCAAAAATAGACTGAAGTAAGGCTGCCAAGAGGACTTGAAAGCGGGGCAGAATTGCAGGAAACCGATTTCAGGAGGTAGACTGGAATTGCATTGAAAGCATAGGAAAAGAGGCAGAACGTCCACAATGATGCACTTGGCCAAAAAGGGCGTATGCGTTTTTTCCTGAATATATTCAGGAAAAAACGCATACGCACTTTTTGGCCAACCAAGCAAGCTTGCAAAGGAAATCTGCACTACAATGAAGTCTCACTTCCCCCCGGTCAAAAGGGCCATCTGAAAAAAGTGTAAAATCCAGAAAGGCAGGACAGGCCATGGAGAACTGGGAGCCTTGTTATGCTGATGGGCGGGATGTAAATTGCCAACAACCACTCGGAAGAAGTGTATGGTGTTTCCTGAAACATCTAAAAAACAAAGCAACAGAGCCTAGGGCACTTCCACTTATGGTCCTATAGCATAGGGAAATTAAAATCAAAAAGACACAGCCACCCCAAAGTTTGGAACGGCTCTGTTTACAAGAACCTCGTTTACAGTACAAGTTCAACATCGCAGAAAGTGAAAAATGGATAAAGAAGTTGTGGTATTTACTTACAAAGCAATATCACTCAGCAATGAAATCTGTGTCATCAGGCCCTTAGCAGCACAATGAGTGGATTCAGGTATGATGATTCTAACTGAAATAAGTCACACAGAAAAAGAAACATCATAAGATATCAGTAATACACGGAATGTAAACTTGGCTACACAGGAACTGAATTACAGAACAGAACAGGGTCTCAAATTTAGAAAAACAACTTATTCTTGCTTAAGGGTAAAGGTGAGTTGGGGTGCTGCATAAAACCAGAGATTGAAATGAGCACAGATAAAGTTCCTTAAGCCAAATATGGAATAGACAAGAGCTACTCCTTGCTCAACGAAATGGACTCAACACCGCATATTAAACGCCTAAGAATGTACCTGACTTGTAAGTATCTTAAAACCTATGGATTGCTATGTCTCCGAAAGAGAATCAAGCATGTGTACAGGGGCATAAACGCAGCAGTGATAGGATTGGAGAGGTGCGGTGAGCAAATGAAGACCCTTTGAAGTCATATTGCATGGTACCCATTCCACGGGTTTCAACTACCCAGGTTTAAGGTATTCTTCCTTCAGCTAAAACATGCATGTGGAACCTAGAGTATGATCAACCATGTGATCGGGAGACGTGTTCAAATATGTCTCAGTTTTCCTCCCCTGGTACTCGGGTGCAACATTCCAGACGCTTTACTAACACTCTCCCCACTTGGAGAGTCAGTCCCTTTAACCTCCTGTTTGGCCCAGTTTGCAATTTCTGCGGAAGATGAACAGGAATAGCGAGAACCAATGAGAGGCTAGCTGGAGGTGTCTGGACGGGCAAATTTAACTCTCATTTCCCACCAGGAAGAGGAATTAACCAAAGGCTCAGCATGCCGGGCCGGAACCAGATTAGGGCCTGAATCCATCCTGCGGTGTTGCGGCCAGGTCACAAGAAAGCGAGTTGAAGAAAGGAGCTCAGGGGCACTGTAATTCACAAACCTGCAGAGTTATAAATGACAGCTATCGTCCAAAAATAGACTGAAGTAAGGCTGCCAAGAGGACTTGAAAGCGGGGCAGAATTGCAGGAAACCGATTTCAGGAGGTAGACTGGAATTGCATTGAAAGCATAGGAAAAGAGGCAGAACGTCCACAATGATGCACTTGGCCAAAAAGGGCGTATGCGTTTTTTCCTGAATATATTCAGGAAAAAACGCATACGCCCTTTTTGGCCAACCAAGCAAGCTTGCAAAGGAAATCTGCACTACAATGAAGTCTCACTTCCCCCCGGCCAAAAGGGCCATCTGAAAAAAGTGTAAAATCCAGAAAGGCAACAGGCCATTGAGAACTGGGAGCCTTGTTATGCTGATGGGCGGGATGTAAATTGCCAACAGACACTTGGGAGAAGTGTATGGTGTTTCCTGAAACATCTAAAAAACAAAGCAACAGAGCCTAGGGCACTTCCACTTATGGTCCTATAGCTTAGGGAAATTAAAATCAAAAAGACACAGCCACCCCAAAGTTTGGAACGGCTCTGTTTACAGTAACCTCGTTTACAGTACAAGTTCAACATCGCAGAAAGTGAAAAATGGATAAAGAAGTTGTGGTATTTACTTACAAAGCAATATCACTCAGCAATGAAATCTGTGTCATCAGGCCCTTAGCAGCACAATGAGTGGATTCAGGTATGATGATTCTAACTGAAATAAGTCACACAGAAAAAGAAACATCATAAGATATCAGTAATACACGGAATGTAAACTTGGCTACACAGGAACTGAATTACAGAACAGAACAGGGTCTCAAATTTAGAAAACCAACTTATTCTTGCTTAAGGGTAAAGGTGAGTTGGGGTGCTGCATAAAACCAGAGATTGAAATGAGCACAGATAAAGTTCCTTAAGCCAAATATGGAATAGACAAGAGCTACTCCTTGCTCAACGAAATGGACTCAACACCCCATATTAAACGCCTAAGAATGTACCTGACTAGTAAGTATCTTAAAACCTATGGATTGCTATGTCTCCGAAAGAGAATCAAGCATGTGTACAGGGGCATAAACGCAGCAGTGATAGGATTGGAGAGGTGCGGTGAGCAAATGAAGACCCTTTGAAGTCATATTGCATGGTACCCATTCCACGGGTTTCAACTACCCAGGTTTAAGGTATTCTTCCTTCAGCTAAAACATGCATGTGGAACCCAAGTATGATCAACCATGTGAACGGGAGCCGTGTTCAAATATGTCTCAGTTTTCCTCCCCTGGTACTCGGGTGCAACATTCCAGACGCTTTACTAACACTCTCCCCACTTGGAGATTCAGCGCCTTTAACCTCCTGTTTGGCCCAGTTTGCAATTTCCGTGGAAGATGAACAGGAATAGCGAGAACCAATGAGAGACTAGCTGGAGGTGTCTGGACGGGCAAATTTAACTCTCATTTCCCACCAGGAAGAGGAAATAACCAAAGGCTCAGCGTGCCGTGCCGGAAACAGATTAGGGCCTGAAGCCATCCTGCGGTGTTGCGGCCAGGTCACAAGAAAGCGAGTTGAAGAAAGGAGCTCAGGGGCACTGTAATTCACAAACCTGCAGAGTTATAAATGACAGCTATCGTCCAAAAATAGACTGAAGTAAGGCTGCCAAGAGGACTTGAAAGCGGGGCAGAATTGCAGGAAACCGATTTCAGGAGGTAGACTGGAATTGCATTGAAAGCATAGGAAAAGAGGCAGAACGTCCACAATGATGCACTTGGCCAAAAAGGGCGTATGCGTTTTTACCTGAATATATTCAGGAAAAAACGCATACGCCCTTTTTGGCCAACCAAGCAAGCTTGCAAAGGAAATCTGCACTACAATGAAGTCTCACTTCCCCCCGGTCAAAAGGGCCATCTGAAAAAAGTGTAAAATCCAGAAAGGCAGGACAGGTCATGGAGAACTGGGAGCCTTGTTATGCTGATGGGCGGGATGTAAATTGCCAACAACCACTTGGGAGAAGTGTATGGTGTTTCCTGAAACATCTAAAAAACAAAGCAACAGAACCTAGGGCACTTCCACTTATGGTCCTATAGCTTAGGGAAATTAAAATCAAAAAGACACAGCCACCCCAAAGTTTGGAACGGCTCTGTTTACAAGAACCTCGTTTACAGTACAAGTTCAACATCGCAGAAAGTGAAAAATGGATAAAGAAGTTGTGGTATTTACTTACAAAGCAATATCACTCAGCAATGAAATCTGTGTCATCAGGCCCTTAGCAGCACAATGAGTGGATTCAGGTATGATGATTCTAACTGAAGTAAGTCACACAGAAAAAGAAACATCATAAGATATCAGTAATACACGGAATGTAAACTTGGCTACACAGGAACTGAATTACAGAACAGAACAGGGTCTCAAATTTAGAAAACCAACTTATGCTTGCTTAAGGGTAAAGGTGAGTTGGGGTGCTGCATAAAACCAGAGATTGAAATGAGCACAGATAAAGTTCCTTAAGCCAAATATGGAATAGACAAGAGCTACTCCTTGCTCAACGAAATGGACTCAACACCGCATATTAAACGCCTAAGAATGTACCTGACTAGTAAGTATCTTAAAACCTATGGATTGCTATGTCTCCGAAAGAGAATCAAGCATGTGTACAGGGGCATAAACGCAGCAGTGATAGGATTGGAGAGGTTCGGTGAGCAAATGAAGACCCTTTGAAGTCATATTGCATGGTACCCATTACACGGGTCTTAACTCTCCAGGTTTAAGGTATTCTTCCTTCAGCTAAAACATGCATGTGGAACCCAAGTATGATCAACCATGTGAACGGGAGACGTGTTCAAATATGTCTCAGTTTTCCTCCCCTGGTAGTCGGGTGCAACATTCCAGACGCTTTACTAACACTCTCCCCACTTGGAGATTCAGCGCTTTTAACCTCCTGTTTGGCCCAGTTTGCAATTTCCGCGGAAGATGAACAGGAATAGCGAGAACCAATGAGAGACTAGCTGGAGGTGTCTGGATGGGCAAATTTAACTCTCATTTCCCACCAGGAAGAGGAAATAACCAAAGGCTCAGCGTGCCGTGCCGGAACCAGATTAGGGCCTGAAGCCATCCTGCGGTGTTGCGGCCAGGTCACAAGAAAGCGAGTTGAAGAAAGGAGCTCAGGGGCACTGTAATTCACAAACCTGCAGAGTTATAAATGACAGCTATCGTCCAAAAATAGACTGAAGTAAGGCTGCCAAGAGGACTTGAAAGCGGGGCAGAATTGCAGGAAACCGATTTCAGGAGGTAGACTGGAATTGCATTGAAAGCATAGGAAAAGAGGCAGAACGTCCACAATGATGCACTTGGCCAAAAAGGGCGTATGCGTTTTCTCCTGAATATATTCAGGAAAAAACGCATACGCCCTTTTTGGCCAACCAAGCAAGCTTGCAAAGGAAATCTGCACTACAATGAAGTCTCACTTCCCCCCGGCCAAAAGGGCCATCTGAAAAAAGTGTAAAATCCAGAAAGGCAACAGGCCATTGATAACTGGGAGCCTTGTTATGCTGATGGGCGGGATGTAAATTGCCAACAGACACTTGGGAGAAGTGTATGGTGTTTCCTGAAACATCTAAAAAACAAAGCAACAGAGCCTAGGGCACTTCCACTTATGGTCCTATAGCTTAGGGAAATTAAAATCAAAAAGACACAGCCACCCCAAAGTTTGGAACGGCTCTGTTTACAAGAACCTCGTTTACAGTACAAGTTCAACATCGCAGAAAGTGAAAAATGGATAAAGAAGTTGTGGTATTTACTTACAAAGCAATATCACTCAGCAATGAAATCTGTGTCATCAGGCCCAGAGCAGCACAATGAGTGGATTCAGGTATGATGATTCTAACTGAAATAAGTCACACAGAAAAAGAAACATCATAAGATATCAGTAATACACGGAATGGAAACTTGGCTACACAGGAACTGAATTACAGAACAGAACAGGGTCTCAAATTTAGAAAACCAACTTATGCTTGCTTAAGGGTAAAGGTGAGTTGGGGTGCTGCATAAAACCAGAGATTGAAATGAGCACAGATAAAGTTCCTTAAGCCAAATATGGAATAGACAAGAGCTACTCCTTGCTCAACGAAATGGACTCAACACCCCATATTAAACGCCTAAGAATGTACCTGACTAGTAAGTATCTTAAAACCTATGGATTGCTATGTCTCCGAAAGAGAATCAAGCATGTGTACAGGGGCATAAACGCAGCAGTGATAGGATTGGAGAGGTGCGGTGAGCAAATGAAGACCCTTTGAAGTCATATTGCATGGTACCCATTCCACGGGTTTCAACTACCCAGGTTTAAGGTATTCTTCCTTCAGCTAAAACATGCATGTGGAACCTAGAGTATGATCAACCATGTGATCGGGAGATGTGTTCAAATATGTCTCAGTTTTCCTCCCCTGGTACTCGGGTGCAACATTCCAGACGCTTTACTAACACTCTCCCCACTTGGAGAGTCAGTCCCTTTAACCTCCTGTTTGGCCCAGTTTGCAATTTCTGTGGAAGATGAACAGGAATAGCGAGAACCAATGAGAGGCTAGCTGGAGGTGTCTGGACGGGCAAATTTAACTCTCATTTCCCACCAGGAAGAGGAATTAACCAAAGGCTCAGCATGCCGGGCCGGAACCAGATTAGGGCCTGAAGCCATCCTGCGGTGTTGCGGCCAGGTCACAAGAAAGCGAGTTGAAGAAAGGAGCTCAGGGGCACTGTAATTCACAAACCTGCAGAGTTATAAATGACAGCTATCGTCCAAAAATAGACTGAAGTAAGGCTGCCAAGAGGACTTGAAAGCGGGGCAGAATTGCAGGAAACCGATTTCAGGAGGTAGACTGGAATTGCATTGAAAGCATAGGAAAAGAGGCAGAACGTCCACAATGATGCACTTGGCCAAAAAGGGCGTATGCGTTTTTTCCTGAATATATTCAGGAAAAAACGCATACGCCCTTTTTGGCCAACCAAGCAAGCTTGCAAAGGAAATCTGCACTACAATGAAGTCTCACTTCCCCCCGGTCAAAAGGGCCATCTGAAAAAAGTGTAAAATCCAGAAAGGCAACAGGCCATTGAGAACTGGGAGCCTTGTTATGCTGATGGGCGGGATGTAAATTGCCAACAGACACTTGGGAGAAGTGTATGGTGTTTCCTGAAACATCTAAAAAACAAAGCAACAGAGCCTAGGGCACTTCCACTTATGGTCCTATAGCTTAGGGAAATTAAAATCAAAAAGACACAGCCACCCCAAAGTTTGGAACTGCTCTGTTTACAAGAACCTCGTTTACAGTACAAGTTCAACATCGCAGAAAGTGAAAAATGGATAAAGAAGTTGTGGTATTTACTTACAAAGCAATATCACTCAGCAATGAAATCTGTGTCATCAGGCCCTTAGCAGCACAATGAGTGGATTCAGGTATGATGATTCTAACTGAAATAAGTCACACAGAAAAAGAAACATCATAAGATATCAGTAATACACGGAATGTAAACTTGGCTACACAGGAACTGAATTACAGAACAGAACAGGGTCTCAAATTTAGAAAACCAACTTATTCTTGCTTAAGGGTAAATGTGAGTTGGGGTGCTGCATAAAAACAGAGATTGAAATGAGCACAGATAAAGTTCCTCAAGCCAAATATGGAATAGACAAGAGCTACTCCTTACTCAACGAAATTGACTCAACACCGCATATTAAACGCCTAAGAATGTACCTGACTAGTAAGTATCTTAAAACCTATGGATTGCTATGTCTCCGAAAGAGAATCAAGCATGTGTACAGGGGCATAAACGCAGCAGTGATAGGATTGGAGAGGTTCGGTGAGCAAATGAAGACCCTTTGAAGTCATATTGCATGGTACCCATTGCACGGGTTTCAACTACCCAGGTTTAAGGTATTCTTCCTTCAGCTAAAACATGCATGTGGAACCTAGAGTATGATCAACCATGTGATCGGGAGACGTGTTCAAATATGTCTCAGTTTTCCTCCCCTGGTACTCGGGTGCAACATTCCAGACGCTTTACTAACACTCTCCCCACTTGGAGAGTCAGTCCCTTTAACCTCCTGTTTGGCCCAGTTTGCAATTTCTGCGGAAGATGAACAGGAATAGCGAGAACCAATGAGAGACTAGCTGGAGGTGTCTGGACGGGCAAATTTAACTCTCATTTCCCACCAGGAAGAGGAAATAACCAAAGGCTCAGCGTGCCGTGCCGGAACCAGATTAGGGCCTGAAGCCATCCTGCAGTGTTGCGGCCAGGTCACAAGAAAGCGAGTTGAAGAAAGGAGCTCAGGGGCACTGTAATTCACAAACCTGCAGAGTTATAAATGACAGCTATCATCCAAAAATAGACTGAAGTAAGGCTGCCAAGAGGACTTGAAAGCGGGGCAGAATTGCAGGAAACCGATTTCAGGAGGTAGACTGGAATTGCATTGAAAGCATAGGAAAAGAGGCAGAACGTCCACAATGATGCACTTGGCCAAAAAGTGCGTATGTGTTTTTTCCTGAATATATTCAGGAAAAAACGCATACGCCCTTTTTGGCCAACCAAGCAAGCTTGCAAAGGAAATCTGCACTACAATGAAGTCTCACTTCCCCCCGGTCAAAAGGGCCATCTGAAAAAAGTGTAAAATCCAGAAAGGCAGGACAGGCCATGGAGAACTGGGAGCCTTGTTATGCTGATGGGCGGGATGTAAATTGCCAACAGACACTCGGGAGAAGTGTATGGTGTTTCCTGAAACATCTAAAAAACAAAGCAACAGAGCCTAGGGCACTGCCACTTATGGTCCTATAGCTTAGGGAAATTAAAATCAAAAAGACACAGCCACCCCAAAGTTTGGGACGCCTCTGTTTACAAGAACCTCGTTTACAGTACAAGTTCAACATCGCAGAAAGTGAAAAATGGATAAAGAAGTTGTGGTATTTACTTACAAAGCAATATCACTCAGCAATGAAATCTATGTCATCAGGCCCTTAGCAGCACAATGAGTGGATTCAGGTATGATGATTCTAACTGAAATAAGTCACACAGAAAAAGAAACATCATAAGATATCAGTAATACACGGAATGTAAACTTGGCTACACAGGAACTGAATTACAGAACAGAACAGGGTCTCAAATTTAGAAAACCAACTTATGCTTGCTTAAGGGTAAAGGTGAGTTGGGGTGCTGCATAAAACCAGAGATTGAAATGAGCACAGATAAAGTTCCTTAAGCCAAATATGGAATAGACAAGAGCTACTCCTTGCTCAACGAAATGGACTCAACACCGCATATTAAACGCCTAAGAATGTACCTGACTAGTAAGTATCTTAAAACCTATGGATTGCTATGTCTCCGAAAGAGAATCAAGCATGTGTACAGGGGCATAAACGCAGCAGTGATAGGATTGGAGAGGTTCGGTGAGCAAATGAAGACCCTTTGAAGTCATATTGCATGGTACCCATTCCACGGGTTTCAACTACCCAGGTTTAAGGTATTCTTCCTTCAGCTAAAACATGCATGTGGAACCTAGAGTATGATCAACCATGTGATCGGGAGACGTGTTCAAATATGTCTCAGTTTTCCTCCCCTGGTACTCAGGTGCAACATTCCAGACGCTTTACTAACACTCTCCCCACTTGGAGAGTCAGTCCCTTTAACCTCCTGTTTGGCACAGTTTGCAATTTCTGCGGAAGATGAACAGGAATAGCGAGAACCAATGAGAGACTAGCTGGAGGTGTCTGGACGGGCAAATTTAACTCTCATTTCCCACCAGGAAGAGGAAATAACCAAAGGCTCAGCGTGCCGTGCCGGAACCAGATTAGGGCCTGAAGCCATCCTGCGGTGTTGCGGCCAGGTCACAAGAAAGCGAGTTGAAGAAAGGAGCTCAGGGGCACTGTAATTCACAAACCTGCAGAGTTATAAATGACAGCTATCGTCCAAAAATAGACTGAAGTAAGGCTGCCAAGAGGACTTGAAAGCGGGGCAGAATTGCAGGAAACCGATTTCAGGAGGTAGACTGGAATTGCATTGAAAGCATAGGAAAAGAGGCAGAACGTCCACAATGATGCACTTGGCCAGAAAGGGCGTATGCGTTTTTTCCTGAATATATTCAGGAAAAAACGCATACGCCCTTTTTGGCTAACCAAGCAAGCTTGTAAAGGAAATCTGCACTACAATGAAGTCTCACTTCCCCCCGGTCAAAAGGGCCATCTGAAAAAAGTGTAAAATCCAGAAAGGCAGGACAGGTCATGGAGAACTGGGAGCCTTGTTATGCTGATGGGCGGGATGTAAATTGCCAACAACCACTTGGGAGAAGTGTATGGTGTTTCCTGAAACATCTAAAAAACAAAGCAACAGAACCTAGGGCACTGCCACTTATGGTCCTATAGCTTAGGGAAATTAAAATCAAAAAGACACAGCCACCCCAAAGTTTGGAACGGCTCTGTTTACAAGAACCTCGTTTACAGTACAAGTTCAACATCGCAGAAAGTGAAAAATGGATAAAGAAGTTGTGGTATTCACTTACAAAGCAATATCACTCAGCAATGAAATCTATGTCATCAGGCCCTTAGCAGCACAATGAGTGGATTCAGGTATGATGATTCTAACTGAAATAAGTCACACAGAAAAAGAAACATCATAAGATATCAGTAATACACGGAATGCAAACTTGGCTACACAGGAACTGAATTACAGAACAGAACAGGGTCTCAAATTTAGAAAAACATCTTATGCTTGCTTAAGGGTAAAGGTGAGTTGGGGTGCTGCATAAAAACAGAGATTGAAATGAGCACAGATAAAGTTCCTTAAGCCAAATATGGAATAGACAAGAGCTACTCCTTGCTCAACGAAATTGACTCAACACCGCATATTAAACGCCTAAGAATGTACCTGACTTGTAAGTATCTTAAAACCTATGGATTGCTATGTCTCCGAAAGAGAATCAAGCATGTGTACAGGGGCATAAACGCAGCAGTGATAGGATTGGAGAGGTGCGGTGAGCAAATGAAGACCCTTTGAAGTCATATTGCATGGTACCCATTCCACGGGTTTCAACTACCCAGGTTTAAGGTATTCTTCCTTCAGCTAAAACATGCATGTGGAACCTAGAGTATAATCAACCATGTGATCGGGAGACGTGTTCAAATATGTCTCAGTTTTCCTCCCCTGGTACTCGGGTGCAACATTCCAGACGCTTTCCTAACACTCTCCCCACTTGGAGAGTCAGTCCCTTTAACCTCCTGTTTGGCCCAGTTTGCAATTTCTGCGGAAGATGAACAGGAATAGCGAAAACCAATGAGAGGCTAGCTGGAGGTGTCTGGACAGGCAAATTTAACTCTCATTTCCCACCAGGAAGAGGAATTAACCAAAGGCTCAGCATGCCGGGCCGGAACCAGATTAGGGCCTGAAGCCATCCTGCGGTGTTGCGGCCAGGTCACAAGAAAGCGAGTTGAAGAAAGGAGCTCAGGGGCACTGTAATTCACAAACCTGCAGAGTTATAAATGACAGCTATCGTCCAAAAATAGACTGAAGTAAGGCTGCCAAGAGGACTTGAAAGCGGGGCAGAATTGCAGGAAACCGATTTCAGGAGGTAGACTGGAATTGCATTGAAAGCATAGGAAAAGAGGCAGAACGTCCACAATGATGCACTTGGCCAAAAAGGGCGTATGCGTTTTTTCCTGAATATATTCAGGAAAAAACGCATACGCCCTTTTTGGCCAACCAAGCAAGCTTGCAAAGGAAATCTGCACTACAATGAAGTCTCACTTCCCCCCGGTCAAAAGGGCCATCTGAAAAAAGTGTAAAATCCAGAAAGGCAGGACAGGCCATGGAGAACTGGGAGCCTTGTTATGCTGATGGGCGGGATGTAAATTGCCAACAGACACTCGGGAGAAGTGTATGGTGTTTCCTGAAACATCTAAAAAACAAAGCAACAGAGCCTAGGGCACTGCCACTTATGGTCCTATAGCTTAGGGAAATTAAAATCAAAAAGACACAGCCACCCCAAAGTTTGGGACGCCTCTGTTTACAAGAACCTCGTTTACAGTACAAGTTCAACATCGCAGAAAGTGAAAAATGGATAAAGAAGTTGTGTTATTTACTTACAAAGCAATATCACTCAGCAATGAAATCTATGTCATCAGGCCCTTAGCATCACAATGAGTGGATTCAGGTATGATGATTCTAACTGAAATAAGTCACACAGAAAAAGAAACATCATAAGATATCAGTAATACACGGAATGTAAACTTGGCTACACAGGAACTGAATTACAGAACAGAACAGGGTCTCAAATTTAGAAAACCAACTTATGCTTGCTTAAGGGTAAAGGTGAGTTGGGGTGCTGCATAAAACCAGAGATTGAAATGAGCACAGATAAAGTTCCTTAAGCCAAATATGGAATAGACAAGAGCTACTCCTTGCTCAACGAAATGGACTCAACACCGCATATTAAACGCCTAAGAATGTACCTGACTAGTAAGTATCTTAAAACCTATGGATTGCTATGTCTCCGAAAGAGAATCAAGCATGTGTACAGGGGCATAAACGCAGCAGTGATAGGATTGGAGAGGTTCGGTGAGCAAATGAAGACCCTTTGAAGTCATATTGCATGGTACCCATTCCACGGGTTTCAACTACCCAGGTTTAAGGTATTCTTCCTTCAGCTAAAACATGCATGTGGAACCTAGAGTATGATCAACCATGTGATCGGGAGACGTGTTCAAATATGTCTCAGTTTTCCTCCCCTGGTACTCAGGTGCAACATTCCAGACGCTTTACTAACACTCTCCCCACTTGGAGAGTCAGTCCCTTTAACCTCCTGTTTGGCCCAGTTTGCAATTTCTGCGGAAGATGAACAGGAATAGCGAGAACCAATGAGAGACTAGCTGGAGGTGTCTGGACGGGCAAATTTAACTCTCATTTCCCACCAGGAAGAGGAAATAACCAAAGGCTCAGCGTGCCGTGCCGGAACCAGATTAGGGCCTGAAGCCATCCTGCGGTGTTGCGGCCAGGTCACAAGAAAGCGAGTTGAAGAAAGGAGCTCAGGGGCACTGTAATTCACAAACCTGCAGAGTTATAAATGACAGCTATCGTCCAAAAATAGACTGAAGTAAGGCTGCCAAGAGGACTTGAAAGCGGGGCAGAATTGCAGGAAACCGATTTCAGGAGGTAGACTGGAATTGCATTGAAAGCATAGGAAAAGAGGCAGAACGTCCACAATGATGCACTTGGCCAGAAAGGGCGTATGCGTTTTTTCCTGAATATATTCAGGAAAAAACGCATACGCCCTTTTTGGCTAACCAAGCAAGCTTGTAAAGGAAATCTGCACTACAATGAAGTCTCACTTCCCCCCGGTCAAAAGGGCCATCTGAAAAAAGTGTAAAATCCAGAAAGGCAGGACAGGTCATGGAGAACTGGGAGCCTTGTTATGCTGATGGGCGGGATGTAAATTGCCAACAACCACTTGGGAGAAGTGTATGGTGTTTCCTGAAACATCTAAAAAACAAAGCAACAGAACCTAGGGCACTTCCACTTATGGTCCTATAGCTTAGGGAAATTAAAATCAAAAAGACACAGCCACCCCAAAGTTTGGAACGGCTCTGTTTACAAGAACCTCGTTTACAGTACAAGTTCAACATCGCAGAAAGTGAAAAATGGATAAAGAAGTTGTGGTATTTACTTACAAAGCAATATCACTCAGCAATGAAATCTGTGTCATCAGGCCCTTAGCAGCACAATGAGTGGATTCAGGTATGATGATTCTAACTGAAATAAGTCACACAGAAAAAGAAACATCATAAGATATCAGTAATACACGGAATGTAAACTTGGCTACACAGGAACTGAATTACAGAACAGAACAGGGTCTCAAATTTAGAAAAACAACTTATTCTTGCTTAAGGGTAAAGGTGAGTTGGGGTGCTGCATAAAACCAGAGATTGAAATGAGCACAGATAAAGTTCCTTAAGCCAAATATGGAATAGACAAGAGCTACTCCTTGCTCAACGAAATGGACTCAACACCGCATATTAAACGCCTAAGAATGTACCTGACTTGTAAGTATCTTAAAACCTATGGATTGCTATGTCTCCAAAAGAGAATCAAGCATGTGTACAGGGGCATAAACGCAGCAGTGATAGGATTGGAGAGGTGCGGTGAGCAAATGAAGACCCTTTGAAGTCATATTGCATGGTACCCATTCCACGGGTTTCAACTACCCAGGTTTAAGGTATTCTTCCTTCAGCTAAAACATGCATGTGGAACCTAGAGTATGATCAACCATGTGATCGGGAGACGTGTTCAAATATGTCTCAGTTTTCCTCCCCTGGTACTCGGGTGCAACATTCCAGACGCTTTACTAACACTCTCCCCACTTGGAGAGTCAGTCCCTTTAACCTCCTGTTTGGCCCAGTTTGCAATTTCTGCGGAAGATGAACAGGAATAGGGAGAACCAATGAGAGGCTAGCTGGAGGTGTCTGGACGGGCAAATTTAACTCTCATTTCCCACCAGGAAGAGGAATTAACCAAAGGCTCAGCATGCCGGGCCGGAACCAGATTAGGGCCTGAAGCCATCCTGCGGTGTTGCGGCCAGGTCACAAGAAAGCGAGTTGAAGAAAGGAGCTCAGGGGCACTGTAATTCACAAACCTGCAGAGTTATAAATGACAGCTATCGTCCAAAAATAGACTGAAGTAAGGCTGCCAAGAGGACTTGAAAGCGGGGCAGAATTGCAGGAAACCGATTTCAGGAGGTAGACTGGAATTGCATTGAAAGCATAGGAAAAGAGGCAGAACGTCCACAATGATGCACTTGGCCAAAAAGGGCGTATGCGTTTTTTCCTGAATATATTCAGGAAAAAACGCATACGCCCTTTTTGGCCAACCAAGCAAGCTTGCAAAGGAAATCTGCACTACAATGAAGTCTCACTTCCCCCCGGCCAAAAGGGCCATCTGAAAAAAGTGTAAAATCCAGAAAGGCAACAGGCCATTGAGAACTGGGAGCCTTGTTATGCTGATGGGCGGGATGTAAATTGCCAACAGACACTTGGGAGAAGTGTATGGTGTTTCCTGAAACATCTAAAAAACAAAGCAACAGAGCCTAGGGCACTTCCACTTATGGTCCTATAGCTTAGGGAAATTAAAATCAAAAAGACACAGCCACCCCAAAGTTTGGAACGGCTCTGTTTACAGTAACCTCGTTTACAGTACAAGTTCAACATCGCAGAAAGTGAAAAATGGATAAAGAAGTTGTGGTATTTACTTACAAAGCAATATCACTCAGCAATGAAATCTGTGTCATCAGGCCCTTAGCAGCACAATGAGTGGATTCAGGTATGATGATTCTAACTGAAATAAGTCACACAGAAAAAGAAACATCATAAGATATCAGTAATACACGGAATGTAAACTTGGCTACACAGGAACTGAATTACAGAACAGAACAGGGTCTCAAATTTAGAAAACCAACTTATTCTTGCTTAAGGGTAAATGTGAGTTGGGGTGCTGCATAAAAACAGAGATTGAAATGAGCACAGATAAAGTTCCTTAAGCCAAATATGGAATAGACAAGAGCTACTCCTTGCTCAACGAAATTGACTCAACACCGCATATTAAACGCCTAAGAATGTACCTGACTAGTAAGTATCTTAAAACCTATGGATTGCTATGTCTCCGAAAGAGAATCAAGCATGTGTACAGGGGCATAAACGCAGCAGTGATAGGATTGGAGAGGTTCGGTGAGCAAATGAAGACCCTTTGAAGTCATATTGCATGGTACCCATTCCACGGGTTTCAACTACCCAGGTTTAAGGTATTCTTCCTTCAGCTAAAACATGCATGTGGAACCTAGAGTATGATCAACCATGTGATCGGGAGACGTGTTCAAATATGTCTCAGTTTTCCTCCCCTGGTACTCGGGTGCAACATTCCAGACGCTTTACTAACACTCTCCCCACTTGGAGAGTCAGTCCCTTTAACCTCCTGTTTGGCCCAGTTTGCAATTTCTGCGGAAGATGAACAGGAATAGCGAGAACCAATGAGAGACTAGCTGGAGGTGTCTGGACGGGCAAATTTAACTCTCATTTCCCACCAGGAAGAGGAAATAACCAAAGGCTCAGCGTGCCGTGCCGGAACCAGATTAGGGCCTGAAGCCATCCTGCAGTGTTGCGGCCAGGTCACAAGAAAGCGAGTTGAAGAAAGGAGCTCAGGGGCACTGTAATTCACAAACCTGCAGAGTTATAAATGACAGCTATCATCCAAAAATAGACTGAAGTAAGGCTGCCAAGAGGACTTGAAAGCGGGGCAGAATTGCAGGAAACCGATTTCAGGAGGTAGACTGGAATTGCATTGAAAGCATAGGAAAAGAGGCAGAACGTCCACAATGATGCACTTGGCCAAAAAGGGCGTATGCGTTTTTACCTGAATATATTCAGGAAAAAACGCATACGCCCTTTTTGGCCAACCAAGCAAGCTTGCAAAGGAAATCTGCACTACAATGAAGTCTCACTTCCCCCCGGCCAAAAGGGCCATCTGAAAAAAGTGTAAAATCCAGAAAGGCAACAGGCCATTGAGAACTGGGAGCCTTGTTATGCTGATGGGCGGGATGTAAATTGCCAACAGACACTTGGGAGAAGTGTATGGTGTTTCCTGAAACATCTAAAAAACAAAGCAACAGAGCCTAGGGCACTTCCACTTATGGTCCTATAGCTTAGGGAAATTAAAATCAAAAAGACACAGCCACCCCAAAGTTTGGAACGGCTCTGTTTACAGTAACCTCGTTTACAGTACAAGTTCAACATCGCAGAAAGTGAAAAATGGATAAAGAAGTTGTGGTATTTACTTACAAAGCAATATCACTCAGCAATGAAATCTGTGTCATCAGGCCCTTAGCAGCACAATGAGTGGATTCAGGTATGATGATTCTAACTGAAATAAGTCACACAGAAAAAGAAACATCATAAGATATCAGTAATACACGGAATGTAAACTTGGCTACACAGGAACTGAATTACAGAACAGAACAGGGTCTCAAATTTAGAAAACCAACTTATTCTTGCTTAAGGGTAAAGGTGAGTTGGGGTGCTGCATAAAACCAGAGATTGAAATGAGCACAGATAAAGTTCCTTAAGCCAAATATGGAATAGACAAGAGCTACTCCTTGCTCAACGAAATGGACTCAACACCCCATATTAAACGCCTAAGAATGTACCTGACTAGTAAGTATCTTAAAACCTATGGATTGCTATGTCTCCGAAAGAGAATCAAGCATGTGTACAGGGGCATAAACGCAGCAGTGATAGGATTGGAGAGGTTCGGTGAGCAAATGAAGACCCTTTGAAGTCATATTGCATGGTACCCATTCCACGGGTTTCAACTACCCAGGTTTAAGGTATTCTTCCTTCAGCTAAAACATGCATGTGGAACCTAGAGTATGATCAACCATGTGATCGGGAGACATGTTCAAATATGTCTCAGTTTTCCTCCCCTGGTACTCGGGTGCAACATTCCAGACGCTTTACTAACACTCTCCCCACTTGGAGAGTCAGTCCCTTTAACCTCCTGTTTGGCCCAGTTTGCAATTTCTGCGGAAGATGAACAGGAATAGCGAGAACCAATGAGAGGCTAGCTGGAGGTGTCTGGACGGGCAAATTTAACTCTCATTTCCCACCAGGAAGAGGAATTAACCAAAGGCTCAGCATGCTGGGCCGGAACCAGATTAGGGCCTGAAGCCATCCTGCGGTGTTGCGGCCTGGTCACAAGAAAGCGAGTTGAAGAAAGGAGCTCAGGGGCACTGTAATTCACAAACCTGCAGAGTTATAAATGACAGCTATCGTCCAAAAATAGACTGAAGTAAGGCTGCCAAGAGGACTTGAAAGAGGGGCAGAATTGCAGGAAACCGATTTCAGGAGGTAGACTGGAATTGCATTGAAAGCATAGGAAAAGAGGCAGAACGTCCACAATGATGCACTTGGCCAAAAAGGGCGTATGCGTTTTCTCCTGAATATATTCAGGAAAAAACGCATACGCCCTTTTTGGCCAACCAAGCAAGCTTGCAAAGGAAATCTGCACTACAATGAAGTCTCACTTCCCCCCGGCCAAAAGGGCCATTTGAAAAAAGTGTAAAATCCAGAAAGGCAACAGGCCATTGAGAACTGGGAGCCTTGTTATGCTGATGGGCGGGATGTAAATTGCCAACAGACACTTGGGAGAAGTGTATGGTGTTTCCTGAAACATCTAAAAAACAAAGCAACAGAGCCTAGGGCACTTCCACTTATGGTCCTATAGCTTAGGGAAATTAAAATCAAAAAGACACAGCCACCCCAACGTTTGGAACGGCTCTGTTTACAAGAACCTCGTTTACAGTACAAGTTCAACATCGCAGAAAGTGAAAAATGGATAAAGAAGTTGTGGTATTTACTTACAAAGCAATATCACTCAGCAATGAAATCTGTGTCATCAGGCCCTTAGCAGCACAATGAGTGGATTCAGGTATGATGATTCTAACTGAAATAAGTCACACAGAAAAAGAAACATCATAAGATATCAGTAATACACGGAATGTAAACTTGGCTACACAGGAACTGAATTACAGAACAGAACAGGGTCTCAAATTTAGAAAACCAACTTATTCTTGCTTAAGGGTAAATGTGAGTTGGGGTGCTGCATAAAAACAGAGATTGAAATGAGCACAGATAAAGTTCCTTAAGCCAAATATGGAATAGACAAGAGCTACTCCTTGCTCAACGAAATTGACTCAACACCGCATATTAAACGCCTAAGAATGTACCTGACTAGTAAGTATCTTAAAACCTATGGATTGCTATGTCTCCGAAAGAGAATCAAGCATGTGTACAGGGGCATAAACGCAGCAGTGATAGGATTGGAGAGGTTCGGTGAGCAAATGAAGACCCTTTGAAGTCATATTGCATGGTACCCATTCCACGGGTTTCAACTACCCAGGTTTAAGGTATTCTTCCTTCAGCTAAAACATGCATGTGGAACCTAGAGTATGATCAACCATGTGATCGGGAGACGTGTTCAAATATGTCTCAGTTTTCCTCCCCTGGTACTCGGGTGCAACATTCCAGACGCTTTACTAACACTCTCCCCACTTGGAGAGTCAGTCCCTTTAACCTCCTGTTTGGCCCAGTTTGCAATTTCTGCGGAAGATGAACAGGAATAGCGAGAACCAATGAGAGACTAGCTGGAGGTGTCTGGACGGGCAAATTTAACTCTCATTTCCCACCAGGAAGAGGAAATAACCAAAGGCTCAGCGTGCCGTGCCGGAACCAGATTAGGGCCTGAAGCCATCCTGCAGTGTTGCGGCCAGGTCACAAGAAAGCGAGTTGAAGAAAGGAGCTCAGGGGCACTGTAATTCACAAACCTGCAGAGTTATAAATGACAGCTATCATCCAAAAATAGACTGAAGTAAGGCTGCCAAGAGGACTTGAAAGCGGGGCAGAATTGCAGGAAACCGATTTCAGGAGGTAGACTGGAATTGCATTGAAAGCATAGGAAAAGAGGCAGAACGTCCACAATGATGCACTTGGCCAAAAAGGGCGTATGCGTTTTTACCTGAATATATTCAGGAAAAAACGCATACGCCCTTTTTGGCCAACCAAGCAAGCTTGCAAAGGAAATCTGCACTACAATGAAGTCTCACTTCCCCCCGGTCAAAAGGGCCATCTGAAAAAAGTGTAAAATCCAGAAAGGCAGGACAGGTCATGGAGAACTGGGAGCCTTGTTATGCTGATGGGCGGGATGTAAATTGCCAACAGCCACTTGGGAGAAGTGTATGGTGTTTCCTGAAACATCTAAAAAACAAAGCAACAGAACCTAGGGCACTGCCACTTATGGTCCTATAGCTTAGGGAAATTAAAATCAAAAAGACACAGCCACCCCAAAGTTTGGAACGGCTCTGTTTACAAGAACCTCGTTTACAGTACAAGTTCAACATCGCAGAAAGTGAAAAATGGATAAAGAAGTTGTGGTATTCACTTACAAAGCAATATCACTCAGCAATGAAATCTATGTCATCAGGCCCTTAGCAGCACAATGAGTGGATTCAGGTATGATGATTCTAACTGAAATAAGTCACACAGAAAATGAAACATCATAAGATATCAGTAATACACGGAATGCAAACTTGGCTACACAGGAACTGAATTACAGAACAGAACAGGGTCTCAAATTTAGAAAAACATCTTATGCTTGCTTAAGGGTAAAGGTGAGTTGGGGTGCTGCATAAAACCAGAGATTGAAATGAGCACAGATAAAGTTCCTTAAGCCAAATATGGAATAGACAAGAGCTACTCCTTGCTCAACGAAATTGACTCAACACCGCATATTAAACGCCTAAGAATGTACCTGACTTGTAAGTATCTTAAAACCTATGGATTGCTATGTCTCCGAAAGAGAATCAAGCATGTGTACAGGGGCATAAACGCAGCAGTGATAGGATTGGAGAGGTGCGGTGAGCAAATGAAGACCCTTTGAAGTCATATTGCATGGTACCCATTCCACGGGTTTCAACTACCCAGGTTTAAGGTATTCTTCCTTCAGCTAAAACATGCATGTGGAACCTACAGTATAATCAACCATGTGATCGGGAGACGTGTTCAAATATGTCTCAGTTTTCCTCCCCTGGTACTCGGGTGCAACATTCCAGACGCTTTCCTAACACTCTCCCCACTTGGAGAGTCAGTCCCTTTAACCTCCTGTTTGGCCCAGTTTGCAATTTCTGCGGAAGATGAACAGGAATAGCGAAAACCAATGAGAGGCTAGCTGGAGGTGTCTGGACAGGCAAATTTAACTCTCATTTCCCACCAGGAAGAGGAATTAACCAAAGGCTCAGCATGCCGGGCCGGAACCAGATTAGGGCCTGAAGCCATCCTGCGGTGTTGCGGCCAGGTCACAAGAAAGCGAGTTGAAGAAAGGAGCTCAGGGGCACTGTAATTCACAAACCTGCAGAGTTATAAATGACAGCTATCGTCCAAAAATAGACTGAAGTAAGGCTGCCAAGAGGACTTGAAAGCGGGGCAGAATTGCAGGAAACCGATTTCAGGAGGTAGACTGGAATTGCATTGAAAGCATAGGAAAAGAGGCAGAACGTCCACAATGATGCACTTGGCCAAAAAGGGCGTATGCGTTTTTTCCTGAATATATTCAGGAAAAAACGCATACGCCCTTTTTGGCCAACCAAGCAAGCTTGCAAAGGAAATCTGCACTACAATGAAGTCTCACTTCCCCCCGGTCAAAAGGGCCATCTGAAAAAAGTGTAAAATCCAGAAAGGCAGGACAGGCCATGGAGAACTGGGAGCCTTGTTATGCTGATGGGCGGGATGTAAATTGCCAACAGACACTCGGGAGAAGTGTATGGTGTTTCCTGAAACATCTAAAAAACAAAGCAACAGAGCCTAGGGCACTGCCACTTATGGTCCTATAGCTTAGGGAAATTAAAATCAAAAAGACACAGCCACCCCAAAGTTTGGGACGCCTCTGTTTACAAGAACCTCGTTTACAGTACAAGTTCAACATCGCAGAAAGTGAAAAATGGATAAAGAAGTTGTGGTATTTACTTACAAAGCAATATCACTCAGCAATGAAATCTATGTCATCAGGCCCTTAGCATCACAATGAGTGGATTCAGGTATGATGATTCTAACTGAAATAAGTCACACAGAAAAAGAAACATCATAAGATATCAGTAATACACGGAATGTAAACTTGGCTACACAGGAACTGAATTACAGAACAGAACAGGGTCTCAAATTTAGAAAACCAACTTATGCTTGCTTAAGGGTAAAGGTGAGTTGGGGTGCTGCATAAAACCAGAGATTGAAATGAGCACAGATAAAGTTCCTTAAGCCAAATATGGAATAGACAAGAGCTACTCCTTGCTCAACGAAATGGACTCAACACCGCATATTAAACGCCTAAGAATGTACCTGACTAGTAAGTATCTTAAAACCTATGGATTGCTATGTCTCCGAAAGAGAATTAAGCATGTGTACAGGGGCATAAACGCAGCAGTGATAGGATTGGAGAGGTTCGGTGAGCAAATGAAGACCCTTTGAAGTCATATTGCATGGTACCCATTCCACGGGTTTCAACTACCCAGGTTTAAGGTATTCTTCCTTCAGCTAAAACATGCATGTGGAACCTAGAGTATGATCAACCATGTGATCGGGAGACGTGTTCAAATATGTCTCAGTTTTCCTCCCCTGGTACTCAGGTGCAACATTCCAGACGCTTTACTAACACTCTCCCCACTTGGAGAGTCAGTCCCTTTAACCTCCTGTTTGGCCCAGTTTGCAATTTCTGCGGAAGATGAACAGGAATAGCGAGAACCAATGAGAGACTAGCTGGAGGTGTCTGGACGGGCAAATTTAACTCTCATTTCCCACCAGGAAGAGGAAATAACCAAAGGCTCAGCGTGCCGTGCCGGAACCAGATTAGGGCCTGAAGCCATCCTGCGGTGTTGCGGCCAGGTCACAAGAAAGCGAGTTGAAGAAAGGAGCTCAGGGGCACTGTAATTCACAAACCTGCAGAGTTATAAATGACAGCTATCGTCCAAAAATAGACTGAAGTAAGGCTGCCAAGAGGACTTGAAAGCGGGGCAGAATTGCAGGAAACCGATTTCAGGAGGTAGACTGGAATTGCATTGAAAGCATAGGAAAAGAGGCAGAACGTCCACAATGATGCACTTGGCCAAAAAGGGCGTATGCGTTTTTTCCTGAATATATTCAGGAAAAAACGCATACGCCCTTTTTGGCTAACCAAGCAAGCTTGTAAAGGAAATCTGCACTACAATGAAGTCTCACTTCCCCCCGGTCAAAAGGGCCATCTGAAAAAAGTGTAAAATCCAGAAAGGCAGGACAGGTCATGGAGAACTGGGAGCCTTGTTATGCTGATGGGCGGGATGTAAATTGCCAACAACCACTTGGGAGAAGTGTATGGTGTTTCCTGAAACATCTAAAAAACAAAGCAACAGAACCTAGGGCACTTCCACTTATGGTCCTATAGCTTAGGGAAATTAAAATCAAAAAGACACAGCCACCCCAAAGTTTGGAACGGCTCTGTTTACAAGAACCTCGTTTACAGTACAAGTTCAACATCGCAGAAAGTGAAAAATGGATAAAGAAGTTGTGGTATTTACTTACAAAGCAATATCACTCAGCAATGAAATCTGTGTCATCAGGCCCTTAGCAGCACAATGAGTGGATTCAGGTATGATGATTCTAACTGAAGTAAGTCACACAGAAAAAGAAACATCATAAGATATCAGTAATACACGGAATGTAAACTTGGCTACACAGGAACTGAATTACAGAACAGAACAGGGTCTCAAATTTAGAAAACCAACTTATGCTTGCTTAAGGGTAAAGGTGAGTTGGGGTGCTGCATAAAACCAGAGATTGAAATGAGCACAGATAAAGTTCCTTAAGCCAAATATGGAATAGACAAGAGCTACTCCTTGCTCAACGAAATGGACTCAACACCGCATATTAAACGCCTAAGAATGTACCTGACTTGTAAGTATCTTAAAACCTATGGATTGCTATGTCTCCGAAAGAGAATCAAGCATGTGTACAGGGGCATAAACGCAGCAGTGATAGGATTGGAGAGGTGCGGTGAGCAAATGAAGACCCTTTGAAGTCATATTGCATGGTACCCATTCCACGGGTTTCAACTACCCAGGTTTAAGGTATTCTTCCTTCAGCTAAAACATGCATGTGGAACCTAGAGTATAATCAACCATGTGATCGGGAGACGTGTTCAAATATGTCTCAGTTTTCCTCCCCTGGTACTCGGGTGCAACATTCCAGACGCTTTCCTAACACTCTCCCCACTTGGAGAGTCAGTCCCTTTAACCTCCTGTTTGGCCCAGTTTGCAATTTCTGCGGAAGATGAACAGGAATAGCGAAAACCAATGAGAGGCTAGCTGGAGGTGTCTGGACAGGCAAATTTAACTCTCATTTCCCACCAGGAAGAGGAATTAACCAAAGGCTCAGCATGCCGGGCCGGAACCAGATTAGGGCCTGAAGCCATCCTGCGGTGTTGCGGCCAGGTCACAAGAAAGCGAGTTGAAGAAAGGAGCTCAGGGGCACTGTAATTCACAAACCTGCAGAGTTATAAATGACAGCTATCGTCCAAAAATAGACTGAAGTAAGGCTGCCAAGAGGACTTGAAAGCGGGGCAGAATTGCAGGAAACCGATTTCAGGAGGTAGACTGGAATTGCATTGAAAGCATAGGAAAAGAGGCAGAACGTCCACAATGATGCACTTGGCCAAAAAGGGCGTATGCGTTTTTTCCTGAATATATTCAGGAAAAAACGCATACGCCCTTTTTGGCCAACCAAGCAAGCTTGCAAAGGAAATCTGCACTACAATGAAGTCTCACTTCCCCCCGGTCAAAAGGGCCATCTGAAAAAAGTGTAAAATCCAGAAAGGCAGGACAGGCCATGGAGAACTGGGAGCCTTGTTATGCTGATGGGCGGGATGTAAATTGCCAACAGACACTCGGGAGAAGTGTATGGTGTTTCCTGAAACATCTAAAAAACAAAGCAACAGAGCCTAGGGCACTTCCACTTATGGTCCTATAGCTTAGGGAAATTAAATTCAAAAAGACACAGCCACCCCAAAGTTTGGGACGCCTCTGTTTACAAGAACCTCGTTTACAGTACAAGTTCAACATCGCAGAAAGTGAAAAATGGATAAAGAAGTTGTGGTATTCACTTACAAAGCAATATCACTCAGCAATGAAATCTATGTCATCAGGCCCTTAGCATCACAATGAGTGGATTCAGGTATGATGATTCTAACTGAAATAAGTCACACAGAAAAAGAAACATCATAAGATATCAGTAATACACGGAATGTAAACTTGGCTACACAGGAACTGAATTACAGAACAGAACAGGGTCTCAAATTTAGAAAACCAACTTATGCTTGCTTAAGGGTAAAGGTGAGTTGGGGTGCTGCATAAAACCAGAGATTGAAATGAGCACAGATAAAGTTCCTTAAGCCAAATATGGAATAGACAAGAGCTACTCCTTGCTCAACGAAATTGACTCAACACCGCATATTAAACGCCTAAGAATGTACCTGACTAGTAAGTATCTTAAAACCTATGGATTGCTATGTCTCTGAAAGAGAATCAAGCATGTGTACAGGGGCATAAACGCAGCAGTGATAGGATTGGAGAGGTTCGGTGAGCAAATGAAGACCCTTTGAAGTCATATTGCATGGTACCCATTCCACGGGTTTCAACTACCCAGGTTTAAGGTATTCTTCCTTCAGCTAAAACATGCTTGTGGAACCTAGAGTATGATCAACCATGTGATCGGGAGACGTGTTCAAATATGTCTCAGTTTTCCTCCCCTGGTACTCGGGTGCAACATTCCAGACACTTTACTAACACTCTCCCCACATGGAGAGTCAGTCCCTTTAACCTCCTGTTTGGCCCAGTTTGCAATTTCTGCGGAAGATGAACAGGAATAGCGAGAACCAATGAGAGACTAGCTGGAGGTGTCTGGATGGGCAAATTTAACTCTCATTTCCCACCAGGAAGAGGAATTAACCAAAGGCTTAGCGTGCCGTGCCGGAACCAGATTAGGGCCTGAAGCCATCCTGCGGTGTTGCGGCCAGGTCACAAGAAAGCGAGTTGAAGAAAGGAGCTCAGGGGCACTGTAATTCACAAACCTGCAGAGTTATAAATGACAGCTATCGTCCAAAAATAGACTGAAGTAAGGCTGCCAAGAGGACTTGAAAGCGGGGCAGAATTGCAGGAAACCGATTTCAGGAGGTAGACTGGAATTGCATTGAAAGCATAGGAAAAGAGGCAGAACGTCCACAATGATGCACTTGGCCAAAAAGGGCGTATGCGTTTTCTCCTGAATATATTCAGGAAAAAACGCATACGCCCTTTTTGGCCAACCAAGCAAGCTTGCAAAGGAAATCTGCACTACAATGAAGTCTCACTTCCCCCCGGTCAAAAGGGCCATCTGAAAAAAGTGTAAAATCCAGAAAGGCAGGACAGGTCATGGAGAACTGGGAGCCTTGTTATGCTGATGGGCGGGATGTAAATTGCCAACAGACACTTGGGAGAAGTGTATGGTGTTTCCTGAAACATCTAAAAAACAAAGCAACAGAGCCTAGGGCACTTCCACTTATGGTCCTATAGCTTAGGGAAATTAAAATAAAAAAGACACAGCCACCGAAAAGTTTGGAACGGCTCTGTTTACAAGAACCTCGTTTACAGTACAAGTTCAACATCGCAGAAAGTGAAAAATGGATAAAGAAGTTGTGGTATTTACTTACAAAGCAATATCACTCAGCAATGAAATCTGTGTCATCAGGCCCGGAGCAGCACAATGAGTGGATTCAGGTATGATGATTCTAACTGAAGTAAGTCACACAGAAAAAGAAACATCATAAGATATCAGTAATACACGGAATGGAAACTTGGCTACACAGGAACTGAATTACAGAACAGAACAGGGTCTCAAATTTAGAAAACCAACTTATGCTTGCTTAAGGGTAAAGGTGAGTTGGGGTGCTGCATAAAAACAGAGATTGAAATGAGCACAGATAAAGTTCCTTAAGCCAAATATGGAATAGACAAGAGCTACTCCTTGCTCAACGAAATTGACTCAACACCCCATATTAAACGCCTAAGAATGTACCTGACTAGTAAGTATCTTAAAACCTATGGATTGCTATGTCTCCGAAAGAGAATCAAGCATGTGTACAGGGGCATAAACGCAGCAGTGATAGGATTGGAGAGGTTCGGTGAGCAAATGAAGACCCTTTGAAGTCATATTACATGATACCCATTCCACGGGTTTCAACTACCCAGGTTTAAGGTATTCTTCCTTCAGCTAAAACATGCATGTGGAACCTAGAGTATGATCAACCATGTGATCGGGAGACGTGTTCAAATATGTCTCAGTTTTCCTCCCCTGGTACTCGGGTGCAACATTCCAGACGCTTTACTAACACTCTCCCCACTTGGAGAGTCAGTCCCTTTAACCTCCTGTTTGGCCCAGTTTGCAATTTCTGCGGAAGATGAACAGGAATAGCGAGAACCAATGAGAGACTAGCTGGAGGTGTCTGGACGGGCAAATTTAACTCTCATTTCCCACCAGGAAGAGGAAATAACCAAAGGCTCAGCGTGCCGTGCCGGAACCAGATTAGGGCCTGAAGCCATCCTGCAGTGTTGCGGCCAGGTCACAAGAAAGCGAGTTGAAGAAAGGAGCTCAGGGGCACTGTAATTCACAAACCTGCAGAGTTATAAATGACAGCTATCGTCCAAAAATAGACTGAAGTAAGGCTGCCAAGAGGACTTGAAAGCGGGGCAGAATTGCAGGAAACCGATTTCAGGAGGTAGACTGGAATTGCATTGAAAGCATAGGAAAAGAGGCAGAACGTCCACAATGATGCACTTGGCCAAAAAGGGCGTATGCGTTTTTTCCTGAATATATTCAGGAAAAAACGCATACGCCCTTTTTGGCCAACCAAGCAAGCTTGCAAAGGAAATCTGCACTACAATGAAGTCTCACTTCCCCCCGGTCAAAAGGGCCATCTGAAAAAAGTGTAAAATCCAGAAAGGCAGGACAGGTCATGGAGAACTGGGAGCCTTGTTATGCTGATGGGCGGGATGTAAATTGCCAACAACCACTTGGGAGAAGTGTATGGTGTTTCCTGAAACATCTAAAAAACAAAGCAACAGAACCTAGGGCACTTCCACTTATGGTCCTATAGCTTAGGGAAATTAAAATGAAAAAGACACAGCCACCCCAAAGTTTGGAACGGCTCTGTTTACAAGAACCTCGTTTACAGTACAAGTTCAACATCGCAGAAAGTGAAAAATGGATAAAGAAGTTGTGGTATTTACTTACAAAGCAATATCACTCAGCAATGAAATCTGTGTCATCAGGCCCTTAGCAGCACAATGAGTGGATTCAGGTATGATGATTCTAACTGAAGTAAGTCACACAGAAAAAGAAACATCATAAGATATCAGTAATACACGGAATGTAAACTTGGCTACACAGGAACTGAATTACAGAACAGAACAGGGTCTCAAATTTAGAAAACCAACTTATGCTTGCTTAAGGGTAAAGGTGAGTTGGGGTGCTGCATAAAACCAGAGATTGAAATGAGCACAGATAAAGTTCCTTAAGCCAAATATGGAATAGACAAGAGCTACTCCTTGCTCAACGAAATGGACTCAACACCGCATATTAAACGCCTAAGAATGTACCTGACTAGTAAGTATCTTAAAACCTATGGATTGCTATGTCTCCGAAAGAGAATCAAGCATGTGTACAGGGGCATAAACGCAGCAGTGATAGGATTGGAGAGGTTCGGTGAGCAAATGAAGACCCTTTGAAGTCATATTGCATGGTACCCATTACACGGGTCTTAACTCTCCAGGTTTAAGGTATTCTTCCTTCAGCTAAAACATGCATGTGGAACCCAAGTATGATCAACCATGTGAACGGGAGACGTGTTCAAATATGTCTCAGTTTTCCTCCCCTGGTACTCGGGTGCAACATTCCAGACGCTTTACTAACACTCTCCCCACTTGGAGAGTCAGCGTCTTTAACCTCCTGTTTGGCCCAGTTTGCAATTTCTGCGGAAGATGAACAGGAATAGCGAGAACCAATGAGAGACTAGCTGGAGGTGTCTGGACGGGCAAATTTAACTCTCATTTCCCACCAGGAAGAGGAAATAACCAAAGGCTCAGCGTGCCGTGCCGGAACCAGATTAGGGCCTGAAGCCATCCTGCGGTGTTGCGGCCAGGTCACAAGAAAGCGAGTTGAAGAAAGGAGCTCAGGGGCACTGTAATTCACAAACCTGCAGAGTTATAAATGACAGCTATCGTCCAAAAATAGACTGAAGTAAGGCTGCCAAGAGGACTTGAAAGCGGGGCAGAATTGCAGGAAACCGATTTCAGGAGGTAGACTGGAATTGCATTGAAAGCATAGGAAAAGAGGCAGAACGTCCACAATGATGCACTTGGCCAAAAAGGGCGTATGCGTTTTTTCCTGAATATATTCAGGAAAAAACGCATACGCCCTTTTTGGCCAACCAAGCAAGCTTGCAAAGGAAATCTGCACTACAATGAAGTCTCACTTCCCCCCGGTCAAAAGGGCCATCTGAAAAAAGTGTAAAATCCAGAAAGGCAGGACAGGTCATGGAGAACTGGGAGCCTTGTTATGCTGATGGGCGGGATGTAAATTGCCAACAACCACTTGGGAGAAGTGTATGGTGTTTCCTGAAACATCTAAAAAACAAAGCAACAGAACCTAGGGCACTTCCACTTATGGTCCTATAGCTTAGGGAAATTAAAATCAAAAAGACACAGCCACCCCAAAGTTTGGAACGGCTCTGTTTACAAGAACCTCGTTTACAGTACAAGTTCAACATCGCAGAAAGTGAAAAATGGATAAAGAAGTTGTGGTATTTACTTACAAAGCAATATCACTCAGCAATGAAATCTGTGTCATCAGGCCCTTAGCAGCACAATGAGTGGATTCAGGTATGATGATTCTAACTGAAGTAAGTCACACAGAAAAAGAAACATCATAAGATATCAGTAATACACGGAATGTAAACTTGGCTACACAGGAACTGAATTACAGAACAGAACAGGGTCTCAAATTTAGAAAACCAACTTATGCTTGCTTAAGGGTAAAGGTGAGTTGGGGTGCTGCATAAAACCAGAGATTGAAATGAGCACAGATAAAGTTCCTTAAGCCAAATATGGAATAGACAAGAGCTACTCCTTGCTCAACGAAATGGACTCAACACCGCATATTAAACGCCTAAGAATGTACCTGACTAGTAAGTATCTTAAAACCTATGGATTGCTATGTCTCCGAAAGAGAATCAAGCATGTGTACAGGGGCATAAACGCAGCAGTGATAGGATTGGAGAGGTTCGGTGAGCAAATGAAGACCCTTTGAAGTCATATTACATGGTACCCATTCCACGGGTTTCAACTACCCAGGTTTAAGGTATTCTTCCTTCAGCTAAAACATGCATGTGGAACCTAGAGTATGATCAACCATGTGATCGGGAGACGTGTTCAAATATGTCTCAGTTTTCCTCCCCTGGTACTCGGGTGCAACATTCCAGACGCTTTACTAACACTCTCCCCACTTGGAGAGTCAGTCCCTTTAACCTCCTGTTTGGCCCAGTTTGCAATTTCTGCGGAAGATGAACAGGAATAGCGAGAACCAATGAGAGACTAGCTGGAGGTGTCTGGACGGGCAAATTCAACTCTCATTTCCCACCAGGAAGAGGAAATAACCAAAGGCTCAGCGTGCCGTGCCGGAACCAGATTAGGGCCTGAAGCCATCCTGCGGTGTTGCGGCCAGGTCACAAGAAAGCGAGTTGAAGAAAGGAGCTCAGGGGCACTGTAATTCACAAACCTGCAGAGTTATAAATGACAGCTATCGTCCAAAAATAGACTGAAGTAAGGCTGCCAAGAGGACTTGAAAGCGGGGCAGAATTGCAGGAAACCGATTTCAGGAGGTAGACTGGAATTGCATTGAAAGCATAGGAAAAGAGGCAGAACGTCCACAATGATGCACTTGGCCAAAAAGGGCGTATGCGTTTTTTCCTGAATATATTCAGGAAAAAACGCATACGCCCTTTTTGGCCAACCAAGCAAGCTTGCAAAGGAAATCTGCACTACAATGAAGTCTCACTTCCCCCCGGTCAAAAGGGCCATCTGAAAAAAGTGTAAAATCCAGAAAGGCAGGACAGGTCATGGAGAACTGGGAGCCTTGTTATGCTGATGGGCGGGATGTAAATTGCCAACAACCACTTGGGAGAAGTGTATGGTGTTTCCTGAAACATCTAAAAAACAAAGCAACAGAACCTAGGGCACTTCCACTTATGGTCCTATAGCTTAGGGAAATTAAAATCAAAAAGACACAGCCACCCCAAAGTTTGGAACGGCTCTGTTTACAAGAACCTCGTTTACAGTACAAGTTCAACATCGCAGAAAGTGAAAAATGGATAAAGAAGTTGTGGTATTTACTTACAAAGCAATATCACTCAGCAATGAAATCTGTGTCATCAGGCCCTTAGCAGCACAATGAGTGGATTCAGGTATGATGATTCTAACTGAAGTAAGTCACACAGAAAAAGAAACATCATAAGATATCAGTAATACACGGAATGTAAACTTGGCTACACAGGAACTGAATTACAGAACAGAACAGGGTCTCAAATTTAGAAAACCAACTTATGCTTGCTTAAGGGTAAAGGTGAGTTGGGGTGCTGCATAAAACCAGAGATTGAAATGAGCACAGATAAAGTTCCTTAAGCCAAATATGGAATAGACAAGAGCTACTCCTTGCTCAACGAAATGGACTCAACACCGCATATTAAACGCCTAAGAATGTACCTGACTTGTAAGTATCTTAAAACCTATGGATTGCTATGTCTCCGAAAGAGAATCAAGCATGTGTACAGGGGCATAAACGCAGCAGTGATAGGATTGGAGAGGTGCGGTGAGCAAATGAAGACCCTTTGAAGTCATATTGCATGGTACCCATTCCACGGGTTTCAACTACCCAGGTTTAAGGTATTCTTCCTTCAGCTAAAACATGCATGTGGAACCTAGAGTATAATCAACCATGTGATCGGGAGACGTGTTCAAATATGTCTCAGTTTTCCTCCCCTGGTACTCGGGTGCAACATTCCAGACGCTTTCCTAACACTCTCCCCACTTGGAGAGTCAGTCCCTTTAACCTCCTGTTTGGCCCAGTTTGCAATTTCTGCGGAAGATGAACAGGAATAGCGAAAACCAATGAGAGGCTAGCTGGAGGTGTCTGGACAGGCAAATTTAACTCTCATTTCCCACCAGGAAGAGGAATTAACCAAAGGCTCAGCATGCCGGGCCGGAACCAGATTAGGGCCTGAAGCCATCCTGCGGTGTTGCGGCCAGCTCAAAAGAAAGCGAGTTGAAGAAAGGAGCTCAGGGGCACTGTAATTCACAAACCTGCAGAGTTATAAATGACAGCTATCGTCCAAAAATAGACTGAAGTAAGGCTGCCAAGAGGACTTGAAAGCGGGGCAGAATTGCAGGAAACCGATTTCAGGAGGTAGACTGGAATTGCATTGAAAGCATAGGAAAAGAGGCAGAACGTCCACAATGATGCACTTGGCCAAAAAGGGCGTATGCGTTTTTTCCTGAATATATTCAGGAAAAAACGCATACGCCCTTTTTGGCCAACCAAGCAAGCTTGCAAAGGAAATCTGCACTACAATGAAGTCTCACTTCCCCCCGGTCAAAAGGGCCATCTGAAAAAAGTGTAAAATCCAGAAAGGCAGGACAGGCCATGGAGAACTGGGAGCCTTGTTATGCTGATGGGCGGGATGTAAATTGCCAACAGACACTCGGGAGAAGTGTATGGTGTTTCCTGAAACATCTAAAAAACAAAGCAACAGAGCCTAGGGCACTGCCACTTATGGTCCTATAGCTTAGGGAAATTAAAATCAAAAAGACACAGCCACCCCAAAGTTTGGGACGCCTCTGTTTACAAGAACCTCGTTTACAGTACAAGTTCAACATCGCAGAAAGTGAAAAATGGATAAAGAAGTTGTGGTATTTACTTACAAAGCAATATCACTCAGCAATGAAATCTATGTCATCAGGCTCTTAGCATCACAATGAGTGGATTCAGGTATGATGATTCTAACTGAAATAAGTCACACAGAAAAAGAAACATCATAAGATATCAGTAATACACGGAATGTAAACTTGGCTACACAGGAACTGAATTACAGAACAGAACAGGGTCTCAAATTTAGAAAACCAACTTATGCTTGCTTAAGGGTAAAGGTGAGTTGGGGTGCTGCATAAAACCAGAGATTGAAATGAGCACAGATAAAGTTCCTTAAGCCAAATATGGAATAGACAAGAGCTACTCCTTGCTCAACGAAATGGACTCAACACCGCATATTAAACGCCTAAGAATGTACCTGACTAGTAAGTATCGTAAAACCTATGGATTGCTATGTCTCCGAAAGAGAATCAAGCATGTGTACAGGGGCATAAACGCAGCAGTGATAGGATTGGAGAGGTTCGGTGAGCAAATGAAGACCCTTTGAAGTCATATTGCATGGTACCCATTCCACGGGTTTCAACTACCCAGGTTTAAGGTATTCTTCCTTCAGCTAAAACATGCATGTGGAACCTAGAGTATGATCAACCATGTGATCGGGAGACGTGTTCAAATATGTCTCAGTTTTCCTCCCCTGGTACTCGGGTGCAACATTCCAGACGCTTTACTAACACTCTCCCCACTTGGAGAGTCAGTCCCTTTAACCTCCTGTTTGGCCCAGTTTGCAATTTCTGCGGAAGATGAACAGGAATAGCGAGAACCAATGAGAGGCTAGCTGGAGGTGTCTGGACGGGCAAATTTAACTCTCATTTCCCACCAGGAAGAGGAATTAACCAAAGGCTCAGCATGCCGGGCCGGAACCAGATTAGGGCCTGAAGCCATCCTGCGGTGTTGCGGCCAGGTCACAAGAAAGCGAGTTGAAGAAAGGAGCTCAGGGGCACTGTAATTCACAAACCTGCAGAGTTATAAATGACAGCTATCGTCCAAAAATAGACTGAAGTAAGGCTGCCAAGAGGACTTGAAAGCGGGGCAGAATTGCAGGAAACCGATTTCAGGAGGTAGACTGGAATTGCATTGAAAGCATAGGAAAAGAGGCAGAACGTCCACAATGATGCACTTGGCCAAAAAGGGCGTATGCGTTTTTTCCTGAATATATTCAGGAAAAAACGCATACGCCCTTTTTGGCCAACCAAGCAAGCTTGCAAAGGAAATCTGCACTACAATGAAGTCTCACTTCCCCCCGGCCAAAAGGGCCATCTGAAAAAAGTGTAAAATCCAGAAAGGCAACAGGCCATTGAGAACTGGGAGCCTTGTTATGCTGATGGGCGGGATGTAAATTGCCAACAGACACTTGGGAGAAGTGTATGGTGTTTCCTGAAACATCTAAAAAACAAAGCAACAGAGCCTAGGGCACTTCCACTTATGGTCCTATAGCTTAGGGAAATTAAAATCAAAAAGACACAGCCACCCCAAAGTTTGGAACGGCTCTGTTTACAAGAACCTCGTTTACAGTACAAGTTCAACATCGCAGAAAGTGAAAAATGGATAAAGAAGTTGTGGTATTTACTTACAAAGCAATATCACTCAGCAATGAAATCTGTGTCATCAGGCCCTTAGCAGCACAATGAGTGGATTCAGGTATGATGATTCTAACTGAAATAAGTCACACAGAAAAAGAAACATCATAAGATATCAGTAATACACGGAATGTAAACTTGGCTACACAGGAACTGAATTACAGAACAGAACAGGGTCTCAAATTTAGAAAAACAACTTATTCTTGCTTAAGGGTAAAGGTGAGTTGGGGTGCTGCATAAAACCAGAGATTGAAATGAGCACAGATAAAGTTCCTTAAGCCAAATATGGAATAGACAAGAGCTACTCCTTGCTCAACGAAATGGACTCAACACCCCATATTAAACGCCTAAGAATGTACCTGACTAGTAAGTATCTTAAAACCTATGGATTGCTATGTCTCCGAAAGAGAATCAAGCATGTGTACAGGGGCATAAACGCAGCAGTGATAGGATTGGAGAGGTTCGGTGAGCAAATAAAGACCCTTTGAAGTCATATTGCATGGTACCCATTCCACGGGTTTCAACTACCCAGGTTTAAGGTATTCTTCCTTCAGCTAAAACATGCATGTGGATCCTAGAGTATGATCAACCATGTGATCGGGAGACGTGTTCAAATATGTCTCAGTTTTCCTCCCCTGGTACTCGGGTGCAACATTCCAGACGCTTTACTAACACTCTCCCCACTTGGAGAGTCAGTCCCTTTAACCTCCTGTTTGGCCCAGTTTGCAATTTCTGCGGAAGATGAACAGGAATAGCGAGAACCAATGAGAGACTAGCTGGAGGTGTCTGGACGGGCAAATTTAACTCTCATTTCCCACCAGGAAGAGGAATTAACCAAAGGCTCAGCATGCTGGGCCGGAACCAGATTAGGGCCTGAAGCCATCCTGCGGTGTTGCGGCCAGGTCACAAGAAAGCGAGTTGAAGAAAGGAGCTCAGGGGCACTGTAATTCACAAACCTGCAGAGTTATAAATGACAGCTATCGTCCAAAAATAGACTGAAGTAAGGCTGCCAAGAGGACTTGAAAGAGGGGCAGAATTGCAGGAAACCGATTTCAGGAGGTAGACTGGAATTGCATTGAAAGCATAGGAAAAGAGGCAGAACGTCCACAATGATGCACTTGGCCAAAAAGGGCGTATGCGTTTTCTCCTGAATATATTCTGGAAAAAACGCATACGCCCTTTTTGGCCAACCAAGCAAGCTTGCAAAGGAAATCTGCACTACAATGAAGTCTCACTTCCCCCCGGCCAAAAGGGCCATCTGAAAAAAGTGTAAAATCCAGAAAGGCAACAGGCCATTGAGAACTGGGAGCCTTGTTATGCTGATGGGCGGGATGTAAATTGCCAACAGACACTTGGGAGAAGTGTATGGTGTTTCCTGAAACATCTAAAAAACAAAGCAACAGAGCCTAGGGCACTTCCACTTATGGTCCTATAGCTTAGGGAAATTAAAATCAAAAAGACACAGCCACCCCAAAGTTTGGAACGGCTCTGTTTACAAGAACCTCGTTTACAGTACAAGTTCAACATCGCAGAAAGTGAAAAATGGATAAAGAAGTTGTGGTATTTACTTACAAAGCAATATCACTCAGCAATGAAATCTGTGTCATCAGGCCCTTAGCAGCACAATGAGTGGATTCAGGTATGATGATTCTAACTGAAATAAGTCACACAGAAAAAGAAACATCATAAGATATCAGTAATACACGGAATGGAAACTTGGCTACACAGGAACTGAATTACAGAACAGAACAGGGTCTCAAATTTAGAAAACCAACTTATGCTTGCTTAAGGGTAAAGGTGAGTTGGGGTGCTGCATAAAACCAGAGATTGAAATGAGCACAGATAAAGTTCCTTAAGCCAAATATGGAATAGACAAGAGCTACTCCTTGCTCAACGAAATGGACTCAACACCCCATATTAAACGCCTAAGAATGTACCTGACTAGTAAGTATCTTAAAACTTATGGATTGCTATGTCTCCGAAAGAGAATCAAGCATGTGTACAGGGGCATAAACGCAGCAGTGATAGGATTGGAGAGGTGCGGTGAGCAAATGAAGACCCTTTGAAGTCATATTGCATGGTACCCATTCCACGGGTTTCAACTACCCAGGTTTAAGGTATTCTTCCTTCAGCTAAAACATGCATGTGGAACCTAGAGTATGATCAACCATGTGATCGGGAGACGTGTTCAAATATGTCTCAGTTTTCCTCCCCTGGTACTCGGGTGCAACATTCCAGACGCTTTACTAACACTCTCCCGACTTGGAGAGTCAGTGCCTTTAACCTCCTGTTTGGCCCAGTTTGCAATTTCTGTGGAAGATGAACAGGAATAGCGAGAACCAATGAGAGGCTAGCTGGAGGTGTCTGGACGGGCAAATTTAACTCTCATTTCCCACCAGGAAGAGGAATTAACCAAAGGCTCAGCATGCCGGGCCGGAACCAGATTAGGGCCTGAAGCCATCCTGCGGTGTTGCGGCCAGGTCACAAGAAAGCGAGTTGAAGAAAGGAGCTCAGGGGCACTGTAATTCACAAACCTGCAGAGTTATAAATGACAGCTATCGTCCAAAAATAGACTGAAGTAAGGCTGCCAAGAGGACTTGAAAGCGGGGCAGAATTGCAGGAAACCGATTTCAGGAGGTAGACTGGAATTGCATTGAAAGCATAGGAAAAGAGGCAGAACGTCCACAATGATGCACTTGGCCAAAAAGGGCGTATGCGTTTTTTCCTGAATATATTCAGGAAAAAACGCATACGCCCTTTTTGGCCAACCAAGCAAGCTTGCAAAGGAAATCTGCACTACAATGAAGTCTCACTTCCCCTCGGTCAAAAGGGCCATTTGAAAAAAGTGTAAAATCCAGAAAGGCAGGACAGGTCATGGAGAACTGGGAGCCTTGTTATGCTGATGGGCGGGATGTAAATTGCCAACAACCACTTGGGAGAAGTGTATGGTGTTTCCTGAAACATCTAAAAAACAAAGCAACAGAACCTAGGGCACTTCCACTTATGGTCCTATAGCTTAGGGAAATTAAAATCAAAAAGACACAGCCACCCCAAAGTTTGGAACGGCTCTGTTTACAAGAACCTCGTTTACAGTACAAGTTCAACATCGCAGAAAGTGAAAAATGGATAAAGAAGTTGTGGTATTTACTTACAAAGCAATATCACTCAGCAATGAAATCTGTGTCATCAGGCCCTTAGCAGCACAATGAGTGGATTCAGGTATGATGATTCTAACTGAAGTAAGTCACACAGAAAAAGAAACATCATAAGATATCAGTAATACACGGAATGTAAACTTGGCTACACAGGAACTGAATTACAGAACAGAACAGGGTCTCAAATTTAGAAAACCAACTTATGCTTGCTTAAGGGTAAAGGTGAGTTGGGGTGCTGCATAAAACCAGAGATTGAAATGAGCACAGATAAAGTTCCTTAAGCCAAATATGGAATAGACAAGAGCTACTCCTTGCTCAACGAAATGGACTCAACACCGCATATTAAACGCCTAAGAATGTACCTGACTAGTAAGTATCTTAAAACCTATGGATTGCTATGTCTCCGAAAGAGAATCAAGCATGTGTACAGGGGCATAAACGCAGCAGTGATAGGATTGGAGAGGTTGGGTGAGCAAATGAAGACCCTTTGAAGTCATATTGCATGGTACCCATTCCACGGGTTTCAACTACCCAGGTTTAAGGTATTCTTCCTTCAGCTAAAACATGCATGTGGAACCTAGAGTATGATCAACCATGTGATCGGGAGACGTGTTCAAATATGTCTCAGTTTTCCTCCCCTGGTACTCGGGTGCAACATTCCAGACGCTTTACTAACACTCTCCCCACTTGGAGAGTCAGTCCCTTTAACCTCCTGTTTGGCCCAGTTTGCAATTTCTGCGGAAGATGAACAGGAATAGCGAGAACCAATGAGAGACTAGCTGGAGGTGTCTGGACGGGCAAATTCAACTCTCATTTCCCACCAGGAAGAGGAAATAACCAAAGGCTCAGCGTGCCGTGCCGGAACCAGATTAGGGCCTGAAGCCATCCTGCGGTGTTGCGGCCAGGTCACAAGAAAGCGAGTTGAAGAAAGGAGCTCAGGGGCACTGTAATTCACAAACCTGCAGAGTTATAAATGACAGCTATCGTCCAAAAATAGACTGAAGTAAGGCTGCCAAGAGGACTTGAAAGCGGGGCAGAATTGCAGGAAACCGATTTCAGGAGGTAGACTGGAATTGCATTGAAAGCATAGGAAAAGAGGCAGAACGTCCACAATGATGCACTTGGCCAAAAAGGGCGTATGCGTTTTTTCCTGAATATATTCAGGAAAAAACGCATACGCCCTTTTTGGCCAACCAAGCAAGCTTGCAAAGGAAATCTGCACTACAATGAAGTCTCACTTCCCCCCGGTCAAAAGGGCCATCTGAAAAAAGTGTAAAATCCAGAAAGGCAGGACAGGTCATGGAGAACTGGGAGCCTTGTTATGTTGATGGGCGGGATGTAAATTGCCAACAACCACTTGGGAGAAGTGTATGGTGTTTCCTGAAACATCTAAAAAACAAAGCAACAGAACCTAGGGCACTTCCACTTATGGTCCTATAGCTTAGGGAAATTAAAATCAAAAAGACACAGCCACCCCAAAGTTTGGAACGGCTCTGTTTACAAGAACCTCGTTTACAGTACAAGTTCAACATCGCAGAAAGTGAAAAATGGATAAAGAAGTTGTGGTATTTACTTACAAAGCAATATCACTCAGCAATGAAATCTGTGTCATCAGGCCCTTAGCAGCACAATGAGTGGATTCAGGTATGATGATTCTAACTGAAGTAAGTCACACAGAAAAAGAAACATCATAAGATATCAGTAATACACGGAATGTAAACTTGGCTACACAGGAACTGAATTACAGAACAGAACAGGGTCTCAAATTTAGAAAACCAACTTATGCTTGCTTAAGGGTAAAGGTGAGTTGGGGTGCTGCATAAAACCAGAGATTGAAATGAGCACAGATAAAGTTCCTTAAGCCAAATATGGAATAGACAAGAGCTACTCCTTGCTCAACGAAATGGACTCAACACCGCATATTAAACGCCTAAGAATGTACCTGACTTGTAAGTATCTTAAAACCTATGGATTGCTATGTCTCCGAAAGAGAATCAAGCATGTGTACAGGGGCATAAACGCAGCAGTGATAGGATTGGAGAGGTGCGGTGAGCAAATGAAGACCCTTTGAAGTCATATTGCATGGTACCCATTCCACGGGTTTCAACTACCCAGGTTTAAGGTATTCTTCCTTCAGCTAAAACATGCATGTGGAACCTAGAGTATAATCAACCATGTGATCGGGAGACGTGTTCAAATATGTCTCAGTTTTCCTCCCCTGGTACTCGGGTGCAACATTCCAGACGCTTTCCTAACACTCTCCCCACTTGGAGAGTCAGTCCCTTTAACCTCCTGTTTGGCCCAGTTTGCAATTTCTGCGGAAGATGAACAGGAATAGCGAAAACCAATGAGAGGCTAGCTGGAGGTGTCTGGACAGGCAAATTTAACTCTCATTTCCCACCAGGAAGAGGAATTAACCAAAGGCTCAGCATGCCGGGCCGGAACCAGATTAGGGCCTGAAGCCATCCTGCGGTGTTGCGGCCAGCTCAAAAGAAAGCGAGTTGAAGAAAGGAGCTCAGGGGCACTGTAATTCACAAACCTGCAGAGTTATAAATGACAGCTATCGTCCAAAAATAGACTGAAGTAAGGCTGCCAAGAGGACTTGAAAGCGGGGCAGAATTGCAGGAAACCGATTTCAGGAGGTAGACTGGAATTGCATTGAAAGCATAGGAAAAGAGGCAGAACGTCCACAATGATGCACTTGGCCAAAAAGGGCGTATGCGTTTTTTCCTGAATATATTCAGGAAAAAACGCATACGCCCTTTTTGGCCAACCAAGCAAGCTTGCAAAGGAAATCTGCACTACAATGAAGTCTCACTTCCCCCCGGTCAAAAGGGCCATCTGAAAAAAGTGTAAAATCCAGAAAGGCAGGACAGGCCATGGAGAACTGGGAGCCTTGTTATGCTGATGGGCGGGATGTAAATTGCCAACAGACACTCGGGAGAAGTGTATGGTGTTTCCTGAAACATCTAAAAAACAAAGCAACAGAGCCTAGGGCACTGCCACTTATGGTCCTATAGCTTAGGGAAATTAAAATCAAAAAGACACAGCCACCCCAAAGTTTGGGACGCCTCTGTTTACAAGAACCTCGTTTACAGTACAAGTTCAACATCGCAGAAAGTGAAAAATGGATAAAGAAGTTGTGGTATTTACTTACAAAGCAATATCACTCAGCAATGAAATCTATGTCATCAGGCTCTTAGCATCACAATGAGTGGATTCAGGTATGATGATTCTAACTGAAATAAGTCACACAGAAAAAGAAACATCATAAGATATCAGTAATACACGGAATGTAAACTTGGCTACACAGGAACTGAATTACAGAACAGAACAGGGTCTCAAATTTAGAAAACCAACTTATGCTTGCTTAAGGGTAAAGGTGAGTTGGGGTGCTGCATAAAACCAGAGATTGAAATGAGCACAGATAAAGTTCCTTAAGCCAAATATGGAATAGACAAGAGCTACTCCTTGCTCAACGAAATGGACTCAACACCGCATATTAAACGCCTAAGAATGTACCTGACTAGTAAGTATCGTAAAACCTATGGATTGCTATGTCTCCGAAAGAGAATCAAGCATGTGTACAGGGGCATAAACGCAGCAGTGATAGGATTGGAGAGGTTCGGTGAGCAAATGAAGACCCTTTGAAGTCATATTGCATGGTACCCATTCCACGGGTTTCAACTACCCAGGTTTAAGGTATTCTTCCTTCAGCTAAAACATGCATGTGGAACCTAGAGTATGATCAACCATGTGATCGGGAGACGTGTTCAAATATGTCTCAGTTTTCCTCCCCTGGTACTCGGGTGCAACATTCCAGACGCTTTACTAACACTCTCCCCACTTGGAGAGTCAGTCCCTTTAACCTCCTGTTTGGCCCAGTTTGCAATTTCTGCGGAAGATGAACAGGAATAGCGAGAACCAATGAGAGGCTAGCTGGAGGTGTCTGGACGGGCAAATTTAACTCTCATTTCCCACCAGGAAGAGGAATTAACCAAAGGCTCAGCATGCCGGGCCGGAACCAGATTAGGGCCTGAAGCCATCCTGCGGTGTTGCGGCCAGGTCACAAGAAAGCGAGTTGAAGAAAGGAGCTCAGGGGCACTGTAATTCACAAACCTGCAGAGTTATAAATGACAGCTATCGTCCAAAAATAGACTGAAGTAAGGCTGCCAAGAGGACTTGAAAGCGGGGCAGAATTGCAGGAAACCGATTTCAGGAGGTAGACTGGAATTGCATTGAAAGCATAGGAAAAGAGGCAGAACGTCCACAATGATGCACTTGGCCAAAAAGGGCGTATGCGTTTTTTCCTGAATATATTCAGGAAAAAACGCATACGCCCTTTTTGGCCAACCAAGCAAGCTTGCAAAGGAAATCTGCACTACAATGAAGTCTCACTTCCCCCCGGCCAAAAGGGCCATCTGAAAAAAGTGTAAAATCCAGAAAGGCAACAGGCCATTGAGAACTGGGAGCCTTGTTATGCTGATGGGCGGGATGTAAATTGCCAACAGACACTTGGGAGAAGTGTATGGTGTTTCCTGAAACATCTAAAAAACAAAGCAACAGAGCCTAGGGCACTTCCACTTATGGTCCTATAGCTTAGGGAAATTAAAATCAAAAAGACACAGCCACCCCAAAGTTTGGAACGGCTCTGTTTACAAGAACCTCGTTTACAGTACAAGTTCAACATCGCAGAAAGTGAAAAATGGATAAAGAAGTTGTGGTATTTACTTACAAAGCAATATCACTCAGCAATGAAATCTGTGTCATCAGGCCCTTAGCAGCACAATGAGTGGATTCAGGTATGATGATTCTAACTGAAATAAGTCACACAGAAAAAGAAACATCATAAGATATCAGTAATACACGGAATGTAAACTTGGCTACACAGGAACTGAATTACAGAACAGAACAGGGTCTCAAATTTAGAAAACCAACTTATTCTTGCTTAAGGGTAAAGGTGAGTTGGGGTGCTGCATAAAACCAGAGATTGAAATGAGCACAGATAAAGTTCCTTAAGCCAAATATGGAATAGACAAGAGCTACTCCTTGCTCAACGAAATGGACTCAACACCCCATATTAAACGCCTAAGAATGTACCTGACTTGTAAGTATCTTAAAACCTATGGATTGCTATGTCTCTGAAAGAGAATCAAGCATGTGTACAGGGGCATAAACGCAGCAGTGATAGGATTGGAGAGGTTCGGTGAGCAAATGAAGACCCTTTGAAGTCATATTGCATGGTACCCATTCCACGGGTTTCAACTACCCAGGTTTAAGGTATTCTTCCTTCAGCTAAAACATGCATGTGGAACCTAGAGTATGATCAACCATGTGATCGGGAGACGTGTTCAAATATGTCTCAGTTTTCCTCCCCTGGTACTCGGGTGCAACATTCCAGACGCTTTACTAACACTCTCCCCACTTGGAGAGTCAGTCCCTTTAACCTCCTGTTTGGCCCAGTTTGCAATTTCTGCGGAAGATGAACAGGAATAGCGAGAACCAATGAGAGGCTAGCTGGAGGTGTCTGGACGGGCAAATTTAACTCTCATTTCCCACCAGGAAGAGGAATTAACCAAAGGCTCAGCATGCTGGGCCGGAACCAGATTAGGGCCTGAAGCCATCCTGCGGTGTTGCGGCCAGGTCACAAGAAAGCGAGTTGAAGAAAGGAGCTCAGGGGCACTGTAATTCACAAACCTGCAGAGTTATAAATGACAGCTATCGTCCAAAAATAGACTGAAGTAAGGCTGCCAAGAGGACTTGAAAGAGGGGCAGAATTGCAGGAAACCGATTTCAGGAGGTAGACTGGAATTGCATTGAAAGCATAGGAAAAGAGGCAGAACGTCCACAATGATGCACTTGGCCAAAAAGGGCGTATGCGTTTTCTCCTGAATATATTCTGGAAAAAACGCATACGCCCTTTTTGGCCAACCAAGCAAGCTTGCAAAGGAAATCTGCACTACAATGAAGTCTCACTTCCCCCCGGCCAAAAGGGCCATCTGAAAAAAGTGTAAAATCCAGAAAGGCAACAGGCCATTGAGAACTGGGAGCCTTGTTATGCTGATGGGCGGGATGTAAATTGCCAACAGACACTTGGGAGAAGTGTATGGTGTTTCCTGAAACATCTAAAAAACAAAGCAACAGAGCCTAGGGCACTTCCACTTATGGTCCTATAGCTTAGGGAAATTAAAATCAAAAAGACACAGCCACCCCAAAGTTTGGAACGGCTCTGTTTACAAGAACCTCGTTTACAGTACAAGTTCAACATCGCAGAAAGTGAAAAATGGATAAAGAAGTTGTGGTATTTACTTACAAAGCAATATCACTCAGCAATGAAATCTATGTCATCAGGCCCTTAGCAGCACAATGAGTGGATTCAGGTATGATGATTCTAACTGAAATCAGTCACACAGAAAAAGAAACATCATAAGATATCAGTAATACACGGAATGGAAACTTGGCTACACAGGAACTGAATTACAGAACAGAACAGGGTCTCAAATTTAGAAAACCAACTTATGCTTGCTTAAGGGTAAAGGTGAGTTGGGGTGCTGCATAAAACCAGAGATTGAAATGAGCACAGATAAAGTTCCTTAAGCCAAATATGGAATAGACAAGAGCTACTCCTTGCTCAACGAAATGGACTCAACACCCCATATTAAACGCCTAAGAATGTACCTGACTAGTAAGTATCTTAAAACCTATGGATTGCTATGTCTCCGAAAGAGAATCAAGCATGTGTACAGGGGCATAAACGCAGCAGTGATAGGATTGGAGAGGTGCGGTGAGCAAATGAAGACCCTTTGAAGTCATATTGCATGGTACCCATTCCACGGGTTTCAACTACCCAGGTTTAAGGTATTCTTCCTTCAGCTAAAACATGCATGTGGAACCTAGAGTATGATCAACCATGTGATCGGGAGACGTGTTCAAATATGTCTCAGTTTTCCTCCCCTGGTACTCGGGTGCAACATTCCAGACGCTTTACTAACACTCTCCCGACTTGGAGAGTCAGTGCCTTTAACCTCCTGTTTGGCCCAGTTTGCAATTTCTGTGGAAGATGAACAGGAATAGCGAGAACCAATGAGAGGCTAGCTGGAGGTGTCTGGACGGGCAAATTTAACTCTCATTTCCCACCAGGAAGAGGAATTAACCAAAGGCTCAGCATGCCGGGCCGGAACCAGATTAGGGCCTGAAGCCATCCTGCGGTGTTGCGGCCAGGTCACAAGAAAGCGAGTTGAAGAAAGGAGCTCAGGGGCACTGTAATTCACAAACCTGCAGAGTTATAAATGACAGCTATCGTCCAAAAATAGACTGAAGTAAGGCTGCCAAGAGGACTTGAAAGCGGGGCAGAATTGCAGGAAACCGATTTCAGGAGGTAGACTGGAATTGCATTGAAAGCATAGGAAAAGAGGCAGAACGTCCACAATGATGCACTTGGCCAAAAAGGGCGTATGCGTTTTTTCCTGAATATATTCAGGAAAAAACGCATACGCCCTTTTTGGCCAACCAAGCAAGCTTGCAAAGGAAATCTGCACTACAATGAAGTCTCACTTCCCCTCGGTCAAAAGGGCCATCTGAAAAAAGTGTAAAATCCAGAAAGGCAGGACAGGTCATGGAGAACTGGGAGCCTTGTTATGCTGATGGGCGGGATGTAAATTGCCAACAACCACTTGGGAGAAGTGTATGGTGTTTCCTGAAACATCTAAAAAACAAAGCAACAGAACCTAGGGCACTTCCACTTATGGTCCTATAGCTTAGGGAAATTAAAATCAAAAAGACACAGCCACCCCAAAGTTTGGAACGGCTCTGTTTACAAGAACCTCGTTTACAGTACAAGTTCAACATCGCAGAAAGTGAAAAATGGATAAAGAAGTTGTGGTATTTACTTACAATCAATATCACTCAGCAATGAAATCTGTGTCATCAGGCCCTTAGCAGCACAATGAGTGGATTCAGGTATGATGATTCTAACTGAAGTAAGTCACACAGAAAAAGAAACATCATAAGATATCAGTAATACACGGAATGTAAACTTGGCTACACAGGAACTGAATTACAGAACAGAACAGGGTCTCAAATTTAGAAAACCAACTTATGCTTGCTTAAGGGTAAAGGTGAGTTGGGGTGCTGCATAAAACCAGAGATTGAAATGAGCACAGATAAAGTTCCTTAAGCCAAATATGGAATAGACAAGAGCTACTCCTTGCTCAACGAAATGGACTCAACACCGCATATTAAACGCCTAAGAATGTACCTGACTAGTAAGTATCTTAAAACCTATGGATTGCTATGTCTCCGAAAGAGAATCAAGCATGTGTACAGGGGCATAAACGCAGCAGTGATAGGATTGGAGAGGTTCGGTGAGCAAATGAAGACCCTTTGAAGTCATATTGCATGGTACCCATTACACGGGTCTTAACTCTCCAGGTTTAAGGTATTCTTCCTTCAGCTAAAACATGCATGTGGAACCCAAGTATGATCAACCATGTGAACGGGAGACGTGTTCAAATATGTCTCAGTTTTCCTCCCCTGGTACTCGGGTGCAACATTCCAGACGCTTTACTAACACTCTCCCCACTTGGAGATTCAGCGCCTTTAACCTCCTGTTTGGCCCAGTTTGCAATTTCCGCGGAAGATGAACAGGAATAGCGAGAACCAATGAGAGACTAGCTGGAGGTGTCTGGACGGGCAAATTTAACTCTCATTTCCCACCAGGAAGAGGAAATAACCAAAGGCTCAGCGTGCCGTGCCGGAACCAGATTAGGGCCTGAAGCCATCCTGCGGTGTTGCGGCCAGGTCACAAGAAAGCGAGTTGAAGAAAGGAGCTCAGGGGCACTGTAATTCACAAACCTGCAGAGTTATAAATGACAGCTATCGTCCAAAAATAGACTGAAGTAAGGCTGCCAAGAGGACTTGAAAGCGGGGCAGAATTGCAGGAAACCGATTTCAGGAGGTAGACTGGAATTGCATTGAAAGCATAGGAAAAGAGGCAGAACGTCCACAATGATGCACTTGGCCAAAAAGGGCGTATGCGTTTTCTCCTGAATATATTCTGGAAAAAACGCATACGCCCTTTTTGGCCAACCAAGCAAGCTTGCAAAGGAAATCTGCACTACAATGAAGTCTCACTTCCCCCCGGCCAAAAGGGCCATCTGAAAAAAGTGTAAAATCCAGAAAGGCAACAGGCCATTGAGAACTGGGAGCCTTGTTATGCTGATGGGCGGGATGTAAATTGCCAACAGACACTTGGGAGAAGTGTATGGTGTTTCCTGAAACATCTAAAAAACAAAGCAACAGAGCCTAGGGCACTTCCACTTATGGTCCTATAGCTTAGGGAAATTAAAATCAAAAAGACACAGCCACCCCAAAGTTTGGAACGGCTCTGTTTACAAGAACCTCGTTTACAGTACAAGTTCAACATCGCAGAAAGTGAAAAATGGATAAAGAAGTTGTGGTATTTACTTACAAAGCAATATCACTCAGCAATGAAATCTATGTCATCAGGCCCTTAGCAGCACAATGAGTGGATTCAGGTATGATGATTCTAACTGAAATCAGTCACACAGAAAAAGAAACATCATAAGATATCAGTAATACACGGAATGGAAACTTGGCTACACAGGAACTGAATTACAGAACAGAACAGGGTCTCAAATTTAGAAAACCAACTTATGCTTGCTTAAGGGTAAAGGTGAGTTGGGGTGCTGCATAAAACCAGAGATTGAAATGAGCACAGATAAAGTTCCTTAAGCCAAATATGGAATAGACAAGAGCTACTCCTTGCTCAACGAAATGGACTCAACACCCCATATTAAACGCCTAAGAATGTACCTGACTAGTAAGTATCTTAAAACCTATGGATTGCTATGTCTCCGAAAGAGAATCAAGCATGTGTACAGGGGCATAAACGCAGCAGTGATAGGATTGGAGAGGTGCGGTGAGCAAATGAAGACCCTTTGAAGTCATATTGCATGGTACCCATTCCACGGGTTTCAACTACCCAGGTTTAAGGTATTCTTCCTTCAGCTAAAACATGCATGTGGAACCTAGAGTATGATCAACCATGTGATCGGGAGACGTGTTCAAATATGTCTCAGTTTTCCTCCCCTGGTACTCGGGTGCAACATTCCAGACGCTTTACTAACACTCTCCCGACTTGGAGAGTCAGTGCCTTTAACCTCCTGTTTGGCCCAGTTTGCAATTTCTGTGGAAGATGAACAGGAATAGCGAGAACCAATGAGAGGCTAGCTGGAGGTGTCTGGACGGGCAAATTTAACTCTCATTTCCCACCAGGAAGAGGAATTAACCAAAGGCTCAGCATGCCGGGCCGGAACCAGATTAGGGCCTGAAGCCATCCTGCGGTGTTGCGGCCAGGTCACAAGAAAGCGAGTTGAAGAAAGGAGCTCAGGGGCACTGTAATTCACAAACCTGCAGAGTTATAAATGACAGCTATCGTCCAAAAATAGACTGAAGTAAGGCTGCCAAGAGGACTTGAAAGCGGGGCAGAATTGCAGGAAACCGATTTCAGGAGGTAGACTGGAATTGCATTGAAAGCATAGGAAAAGAGGCAGAACGTCCACAATGATGCACTTGGCCAAAAAGGGCGTATGCGTTTTTTCCTGAATATATTCAGGAAAAAACGCATACGCCCTTTTTGGCCAACCAAGCAAGCTTGCAAAGGAAATCTGCACTACAATGAAGTCTCACTTCCCCTCGGTCAAAAGGGCCATCTGAAAAAAGTGTAAAATCCAGAAAGGCAGGACAGGTCATGGAGAACTGGGAGCCTTGTTATGCTGATGGGCGGGATGTAAATTGCCAACAACCACTTGGGAGAAGTGTATGGTGTTTCCTGAAACATCTAAAAAACAAAGCAACAGAACCTAGGGCACTTCCACTTATGGTCCTATAGCTTAGGGAAATTAAAATCAAAAAGACACAGCCACCCCAAAGTTTGGAACGGCTCTGTTTACAAGAACCTCGTTTACAGTACAAGTTCAACATCGCAGAAAGTGAAAAATGGATAAAGAAGTTGTGGTATTTACTTACAATCAATATCACTCAGCAATGAAATCTGTGTCATCAGGCCCTTAGCAGCACAATGAGTGGATTCAGGTATGATGATTCTAACTGAAGTAAGTCACACAGAAAAAGAAACATCATAAGATATCAGTAATACACGGAATGTAAACTTGGCTACACAGGAACTGAATTACAGAACAGAACAGGGTCTCAAATTTAGAAAACCAACTTATGCTTGCTTAAGGGTAAAGGTGAGTTGGGGTGCTGCATAAAACCAGAGATTGAAATGAGCACAGATAAAGTTCCTTAAGCCAAATATGGAATAGACAAGAGCTACTCCTTGCTCAACGAAATGGACTCAACACCGCATATTAAACGCCTAAGAATGTACCTGACTAGTAAGTATCTTAAAACCTATGGATTGCTATGTCTCCGAAAGAGAATCAAGCATGTGTACAGGGGCATAAACGCAGCAGTGATAGGATTGGAGAGGTTCGGTGAGCAAATGAAGACCCTTTGAAGTCATATTGCATGGTACCCATTACACGGGTCTTAACTCTCCAGGTTTAAGGTATTCTTCCTTCAGCTAAAACATGCATGTGGAACCCAAGTATGATCAACCATGTGAACGGGAGACGTGTTCAAATATGTCTCAGTTTTCCTCCCCTGGTACTCGGGTGCAACATTCCAGACGCTTTACTAACACTCTCCCCACTTGGAGATTCAGCGCCTTTAACCTCCTGTTTGGCCCAGTTTGCAATTTCCGCGGAAGATGAACAGGAATAGCGAGAACCAATGAGAGACTAGCTGGAGGTGTCTGGACGGGCAAATTTAACTCTCATTTCCCACCAGGAAGAGGAAATAACCAAAGGCTCAGCGTGCCGTGCCGGAACCAGATTAGGGCCTGAAGCCATCCTGCGGTGTTGCGGCCAGGTCACAAGAAAGCGAGTTGAAGAAAGGAGCTCAGGGGCACTGTAATTCACAAACCTGCAGAGTTATAAATGACAGCTATCGTCCAAAAATAGACTGAAGTAAGGCTGCCAAGAGGACTTGAAAGCGGGGCAGAATTGCAGGAAACCGATTTCAGGAGGTAGACTGGAATTGCATTGAAAGCATAGGAAAAGAGGCAGAACGTCCACAATGATGCACTTGGCCAAAAAGGGCGTATGCGTTTTTACCTGAATATATTCAGGAAAAAACGCATACGCCCTTTTTGGCCAACCAAGCAAGCTTGCAAAGGAAATCTGCACTACAATGAAGTCTCACTTCCCCCCGGTCAAAAGGGCCATCTGAAAAAAGTGTAAAATCCAGAAAGGCAGGACAGGTCATGGAGAACTGGGAGCCTTGTTATGCTGATGGGCGGGATGTAAATTGCCAACAACCACTTGGGAGAAGTGTATGGTGTTTCCTGAAACATCTAAAAAACAAAGCAACAGAACCTAGGGCACTTCCACTTATGGTCCTATAGCTTAGGGAAATTAAAATGAAAAAGACACAGCCACCCCAAAGTTTGGAACGGCTCTGTTTACAAGAACCTCGTTTACAGTACAAGTTCAACATCGCAGAAAGTGAAAAATGGATAAAGAAGTTGTGGTATTTACTTACAAAGCAATATCACTCAGCAATGAAATCTGTGTCATCAGGCCCTTAGCAGCACAATGAGTGGATTCAGGTATGATGATTCTAACTGAAGTAAGTCACACAGAAAAAGAAACATCATAAGATATCAGTAATACACGGAATGTAAACTTGGCTACACAGGAACTGAATTACAGAACAGAACAGGGTCTCAAATTTAGAAAACCAACTTATGCTTGCTTAAGGGTAAAGGTGAGTTGGGGTGCTGCATAAAACCAGAGATTGAAATGAGCACAGATAAAGTTCCTTAAGCCAAATATGGAATAGACAAGAGCTACTCCTTGCTCAACGAAATGGACTCAACACCGCATATTAAACGCCTAAGAATGTACCTGACTAGTAAGTATCTTAAAACCTATGGATTGCTATGTCTCCGAAAGAGAATCAAGCATGTGTACAGGGGCATAAACGCAGCAGTGATAGGATTGGAGAGGTTCGGTGAGCAAATGAAGACCCTTTGAAGTCATATTGCATGGTACCCATTACACGGGTCTTAACTCTCCAGGTTTAAGGTATTCTTCCTTCAGCTAAAACATGCATGTGGAACCCAAGTATGATCAACCATGTGAACGGGAGACGTGTTCAAATATGTCTCAGTTTTCCTCCCCTGGTAGTCGGGTGCAACATTCCAGACGCTTTACTAACACTCTCCCCACTTGGAGATTCAGTCCCTTTAACCTCCTGTTTGGCCCAGTTTGCAATTTCTGCGGAAGATGAACAGGAATAGCGAGAACCAATGAGAGACTAGCTGGAGGTGTCTGGACGGGCAAATTTAACTCTCATTTCCCACCAGGAAGAGGAATTAACCAAAGGCTCAGCATGCCGGGCCGGAACCAGATTAGGGCCTGAAGCCATCCTGCGGTGTTGCGGCCAGGTCACAAGAAAGCGAGTTGAAGAAAGGAGCTCAGGGGCACTGTAATTCACAAACCTGCAGAGTTATAAATGACAGCTATCGTCCAAAAATAGACTGAAGTAAGGCTGCCAAGAGGACTTGAAAGCGGGGCAGAATTGCAGGAAACCGATTTCAGGAGGTAGACTGGAATTGCATTGAAAGCATAGGAAAAGAGGCAGAACGTCCACAATGATGCACTTGGCCAAAAAGGGCGTATGCGTTTTTTCCTGAATATATTCAGGAAAAAACGCATACGCCCTTTTTGGCCAACCAAGCAAGCTTGCAAAGAAAATCTGCACTACAATGAAGTCTCACTTCCCCCCGGTCAAAAGGGCCATCTGAAAAAAGTGTAAAATCCAGAAAGGCAACAGGTCATGGAGAACTGGGAGCCTTGTTATGCTGATGGGCGGGATGTAAATTGCCAACAGACACTTGGGAGAAGTGTATGGTGTTTCCTGAAACATCTAAAAAACAAAGCAACAGAGCCTAGGGCACTTCCACTTATGGTCCTATAGCTTAGGGAAATTAAAATCAAAAAGACACAGCCACCCCAAAGTTTGGAACGGCTCTGTTTACAAGAACCTCGTTTACAGTACAAGTTCAACATCGCAGAGAGTGAAAAATGGATAAAGAAGTTGTGGTATTTACTTACAAAGCAATATCACTCAGCAATGAAATCTGTGTCATCAGGCCCTTAGCAGCACAATGAGTGGATTCAGGTATGATGATTCTAACTGAAGTAAGTCACACAGAAAAAGAAACATCATAAGATATCAGTAATACACGGAATGTAAACTTGGCTACACAGGAACTGAATTACAGAACAGAACAGGGTCTCAAATTTAGAAAACCAACTTATGCTTGCTTAAGGGTAAAGGTGAGTTGGGGTGCTGCATAAAACCAGAGATTGAAATGAGCACAGATAAAGTTCCTTAAGCCAAATATGGAATAGACAAGAGCTACTCCTTGCTCAACGAAATGGACTCAACACCGCATATTAAACGCCTAAGAATGTACCTGACTTGTAAGTATCTTAAAACCTATGGATTGCTATGTCTCCGAAAGAGAATCAAGCATGTGTACAGGGGCATAAACGCAGCAGTGATAGGATTGGAGAGGTGCGGTGAGCAAATGAAGACCCTTTGAAGTCATATTGCATGGTACCCATTCCACGGGTTTCAACTACCCAGGTTTAAGGTATTCTTCCTTCAGCTAAAACATGCATGTGGAACCTAGAGTATAATCAACCATGTGATCGGGAGACGTGTTCAAATATGTCTCAGTTTTCCTCCCCTGGTACTCGGGTGCAACATTCCAGACGCTTTCCTAACACTCTCCCCACTTGGAGAGTCAGTCCCTTTAACCTCCTGTTTGGCCCAGTTTGCAATTTCTGCGGAAGATGAACAGGAATAGCGAAAACCAATGAGAGGCTAGCTGGAGGTGTCTGGACAGGCAAATTTAACTCTCATTTCCCACCAGGAAGAGGAATTAACCAAAGGCTCAGCATGCCGGGCCGGAACCAGATTAGGGCCTGAAGCCATCCTGCGGTGTTGCGGCCAGCTCAAAAGAAAGCGAGTTGAAGAAAGGAGCTCAGGGGCACTGTAATTCACAAACCTGCAGAGTTATAAATGACAGCTATCGTCCAAAAATAGACTGAAGTAAGGCTGCCAAGAGGACTTGAAAGCGGGGCAGAATTGCAGGAAACCGATTTCAGGAGGTAGACTGGAATTGCATTGAAAGCATAGGAAAAGAGGCAGAACGTCCACAATGATGCACTTGGCCAAAAAGGGCGTATGCGTTTTTTCCTGAATATATTCAGGAAAAAACGCATACGCCCTTTTTGGCCAACCAAGCAAGCTTGCAAAGGAAATCTGCACTACAATGAAGTCTCACTTCCCCCCGGTCAAAAGGGCCATCTGAAAAAAGTGTAAAATCTAGAAAGGCAGGACAGGCCATGGAGAACGGGGAGCCTTGTTATGCTGATGGGCGGGATGTAAATTGCCAACAGACACTCGGGAGAAGTGTATGGTGTTTCCTGAAACATCTAAAAAACAAAGCAACAGAGCCTAGGGCACTGCCACTTATGGTCCTATAGCTTAGGGAAATTAAAATCAAAAAGACACAGCCACCCCAAAGTTTGGGACGCCTCTGTTTACAAGAACCTCGTTTACAGTACAAGTTCAACATCGCAGAAAGTGAAAAATGGATAAAGAAGTTGTGGTATTTACTTACAAAGCAATATCACTCAGCAATGAAATCTATGTCATCAGGCTCTTAGCATCACAATGAGTGGATTCAGGTATGATGATTCTAACTGAAATAAGTCACACAGAAAAAGAAACATCATAAGATATCAGTAATACACGGAATGTAAACTTGGCTACACAGGAACTGAATTACAGAACAGAACAGGGTCTCAAATTTAGAAAACCAACTTATGCTTGCTTAAGGGTAAAGGTGAGTTGGGGTGCTGCATAAAACCAGAGATTGAAATGAGCACAGATAAAGTTCCTTAAGCCAAATATGGAATAGACAAGAGCTACTCCTTGCTCAACGAAATGGACTCAACACCGCATATTAAACGCCTAAGAATGTACCTGACTAGTAAGTATCGTAAAACCTATGGATTGCTATGTCTCCGAAAGAGAATCAAGCATGTGTACAGGGGCATAAACGCAGCAGTGATAGGATTGGAGAGGTTCGGTGAGCAAATGAAGACCCTTTGAAGTCATATTGCATGGTACCCATTCCACGGGTTTCAACTACCCAGGTTTAAGGTATTCTTCCTTCAGCTAAAACATGCATGTGGAACCTAGAGTATGATCAACCATGTGATCGGGAGACGTGTTCAAATATGTCTCAGTTTTCCTCCCCTGGTACTCGGGTGCAACATTCCAGACGCTTTACTAACACTCTCCCCACTTGGAGAGTCAGTCCCTTTAACCTCCTGTTTGGCCCAGTTTGCAATTTCTGCGGAAGATGAACAGGAATAGCGAGAACCAATGAGAGGCTAGCTGGAGGTGTCTGGACGGGCAAATTTAACTCTCATTTCCCACCAGGAAGGGGAATTAACCAAAGGCTCAGCATGTCGGGCCGGACCTGATTAGGGCCTGAAGCCATCCTGCGGTGTTGCGGCCAGGTCACAAGAAAGCGAGTTGAAGAAAGGAGCTCAGGGGCACTGTAATTCACAAACCTGCAGAGTTATAAATGACAGCTATCATCCAAAAATAGACTGAAGTAAGGCTGCCAAGAGGACTTGAAAGCGGGGCAGAATTGCAGGAAACCGATTTCAGGAGGTAGACTGGAATTGCATTGAAAGCATAGGAAAAGAGGCAGAACGTCCACAATGATGCACTTGGCTAAAAAGTGCGTATGCGTTTTTTCCTGAATATATTCAGGAAAAAACGCATACGCCCTTTTTGGCCAACCAAGCAAGCTTGCAAAGGAAATCTGCACTACAATGAAGTCTCACTTCCCCCCGGTCAAAAGGGCCATCTGAAAAAAGTGTAAAATCCAGAAAGGCAGGACAGGCCATGGAGAACTGGGAGCCTTGTTATGCTGATGGGCGGGATGTAAATTGCCAACAGACACTCGGGAGAAGTGTATGGTGTTTCCTGAAACATCTAAAAAACAAAGCAACAGAGCCTAGGGCACTGCCACTTATGGTCCTATAGCTTAGGGAAATTAAAATAAAAAAGACACAGCCACCCCAAAGTTTGGAACGGCTCTGTTTACAAGAACCTCGTTTACAGTACAAGTTCAACATCGCAGAAAGTGAAAAATGGATAAAGAAGTTGTGGTATTTACTTACAAAGCAATATCACTCAGCAATGAAATCTATGTCATCAGGCCCTTAGCATCACAATGAGTGGATTCAGGTATGATGATTCTAACTGATATAAGTCACACAGAAAAAGAAACATCATAAGATATCAGTAATACACGGAATGGAAACTTGGCTACACAGGAACTGAATTACAGAACAGAACAGGGTCTCAAATTTAGAAAACCAACTTATGCTTGCTTAAGGGTAAAGGTGAGTTGGGGTGCTGCATAAAACCAGAGATTGAAATGAGCACAGATAAAGTTCCTTAAGTCAAATATGGAATAGACAAGAGCTACTCCTTGCTCAATGAAATGGACTCAACACCGCATATTAAACGCCTAAGAATGTACCTGACTAGTAAGTATCGTAAAACCTATGGATTGCTATGTCTCCGAAAGAGAATCAAGCATGTGTACAGGGGCATAAACGCAGCAGTGATAGGATTGGAGAGGTGCGGTGAGCAAATGAAGACCCTTTGAAGTCATATTGCATGGTACCCATTCCACGGGTTTCAACTACCCAGGTTTAAGGTATTCTTCCTTCAGCTAAAACATGCATGTGGAACCTAGAGTATGATCAACCATGTGATCGGGAGACGTGTTCAAATATGTCTCAGTTTTCCTCCCCTGGTACTCGGGTGCAACATTCCAGACGCTTTACTAACACTCTCCCCACTTGGAGAGTCAGTCCCTTTAACCTCCTGTTTGGCCCAGTTTGCAATTTCTGCGGAAGATGAACAGGAATAGCGAGAACCAATGAGAGGCTAGCTGGAGGTGTCTGGACGGGCAAATTTAACTCTCATTTCCCACCAGGAAGAGGAATTAACCAAAGGCTCAGCATGCCGGGCCGGAACCAGATTAGGGCCTGAAGCCATCCTGCGGTGTTGCGGCCAGGTCACAAGAAAACGAGTTGAAGACAGGAACTCAGGGGCACTGTAATTCACAAACCTGCAGAGTTATAAATGACAGCTATCGTCCAAAAATAGACTGAAGTAAGGCTGCCAAGAGGACTTGAAAGCGGGGCAGAATTGCAGGAAACCGATTTCAGGAGGTAGACTGGAATTGCATTGAAAGCATAGGAAAAGAGGCAGAACGTCCACAATGATGCACTTGGCCAAAAAGGGCGTATGCGTTTTTTCCTGAATATATTCAGGAAAAAACGCATACGCCCTTTTTGGCCAACCAAGCAAGCTTGCAAAGGAAATCTGCACTACAATGAAGTCTCACTTCACTCTGGTCAAAAGGGCCATCTGAAAAAAGTGTAAAATCCAGAAAGGCAACAGGCCATTGAGAACTGGGAGCCTTGTTATGCTGATGGGCGGGATGTAAATTGCCAACAGACACTTGGGAGAAGTGTATGGTGTTTCCTGAAACATCTAAAAAACAAAGCAACAGAGCCTAGGGCACTGCCACTTATGGTCCTATAGCTTAGGGAAATTAAAATCAAAAAGACACAGCCACCCCAAAGTTTGGAACGGCTCTGTTTACAAGAACCTCGTTTACAGTACAAGTTCAACATCGCAGAAAGTGAAAAATGGATAAAGAAGTTGTGGTATTTACTTACAAAGCAATATCACTCAGCAATGAAATCTGTGTCATCAGGCCCTTAGCAGCACAATGAGTGGATTCAGGTATGATGATTCTAACTGAAGTAAGTCACACAGAAAAAGAAACATCATAAGATATCAGTAATACACGGAATGGAAACTTGGCTACACAGGAACTGAATTACAGAACAGAACAGGGTCTCAAATTTAGAAAACCAACTTATTCTTGCTTAAAGGTAAAGGTGAGTTGGGGTGCTGCATAAAACCAGAGATTGAAATGAGCACAGATAAAGTTCCTTAAGCCAAATATGGAATAGACAAGAGCTACTCCTTGCTCAACGATATGGACTCAACACCCCATATTAAACGCCTAAGAATGTACCAGACTAGTAAGTATCTTAAAACCTATGGATTGCTATGTCTCCGAAAGAGAATCAAGCATGTGTACAGGGGCATAAACGCAGCAGTGATAGGATTGGAGAGGTTCGGTGAGCAAATGAAGACCCTTTGAAGTCATATTGCATGGTACCCATTACACGGGTCTTAACTTTCCAGGTTTAAGATATTCTTCCTTCAGCTAAAACATGCATGTGGAACCCAAGTATGATCAACCATGTGAACGGGAGACGTGTTCAAATATGTCTCAGTTTTCCTCCCCTGGTACTCGGGTGCAACATTCCAGACGCTTTACTAACACTCTCCCCACTTGGAGAGTCAGCGCCTTTAACCTCCTGTTTGGCCCAGTTTGCAATTTCTGCGGAAGATGAACAGGAATAGCGAGAACCAATGAGAGGCTAGCTGGAGGTGTCTGGACGGGCAAATTTAACTCTCATTTCCCACCAGGAAGAGGAAATAACCAAAGGCTCAGCATGCCGTACCGGAACCAGATTAGGGCCTGAAGCCATCCTGTGGTGTTGCGGCCAGCTCAAAAGAAACCGAGTTGAAGAAAAGAGCTCAGGGGCACTGTAATGCACAAACCTGCAGAGTTATAAATGACAGCTATCGTCCAAAAATAGACTGAAGTAAGGCTGCCAAGAGGACTTGAAAGCGGGGCAGAATTGCAGGAGACCGATTTCAGGAGGCAGACTGGAATTGCATTGAAAGCATAGGAAAAGAGGCAGAACGTCCACAATGATGCACTTGGCCAAAAAGGGCGTATGCGTTTTTTCCTGAATATATTCAGGAAAAAACGCATACGCCCTTTTTGGCCAACCAAGCAAGCTTGCAAAGGAAATCTGCACTACAATGAAGTCTCACTTCCCCCCGGTCAAAAGGGCCATCTGAAAAAAGTGTAAAATCCAGAAAGGCAACAGGCCATTGAGAACTGGGAGCCTTGTTATGCTGATGGGCGGGATGTAAATTGCCAACAGACACTCGGGAGAAGTGTATGGTGTTTCCTGAAACATCTAAAAAACAAAGGAACAGAGCCTAGGGCACTTCCACTTATGGTCCTATAGCTTAGGGAAATTAAAATCAAAAAGACACAGCCACCCCAAAGTTTGGAACGGCTCTGTTTACAAGAACCTCGTTTACAGTACAAGTTCAACATCGCAGAATGTGAAAAATGGATAAAGAACTTGTGGTACGTACGTACAATGCAGTATCACTCAGCAATGAAATCTATGTCATCAGGCCCGTAGCAGCATAATGAGTAGATTCAGGTACGATGATTCTAACTGAAATAAGTCACACAGAAAAAGAAACATCATAAGATATCAGTAATACACGGAATGTAAACTTGGCTACACAGGAACTGAATTACAGAACAGAACAGGGTCTCAAATTTAGAAAACCAACTTATGCTTGCTTAAAGGTAAAGGTGAGTTGGGGTGCTGCATAAAACCAGAGATTGAAATGAGCACAGATAAAGTTCCTTAAGCCAAATATGGAATAGACAAGAGCTACTCCTTGCTCAACGAAATGGACTCAACACCGCATATTAAACGCCTAAGAATGTACCTGACTAGTAAGTATCTTAAAACCTATGGATTGCTATGTCTCCGAAAGAGAATCAAGCATGTGTACAGGGGCATAAACGCAGCAGTGATAGGATTGGAGAGGTTCGGTGAGCAAATGAAGACCCTTTGAAGTCATATTGCATGGTACCCATTACACGGGTCTCAACTCTCCAGGTTTAAGGTATTCTTCCTTCAGCTAAGACATGCATGTGGAACCCAAGTATGATCAACCATGTGATCGGGAGACGTGTTCAAATATGTCTCAGTTTTCCTCCCCTGGTACTCGGGTGCAACATTCCAGACGCTTTACTAACACTCTCCCCACTTGGAGAGTCAGTCCCTTTAACCTCCTGTTTGGCCCAGTTTGCAATTTCTGCGGAAGATGAACAGGAATAGCGAGAACCAATGAGAGGCTAGCTGGAGGTGTCTGGACGGGCAAATTTAACTCTCATTTCCCACCAGGAAGAGGAATTAACCAAAGGCTCAGCGTGCCGTGCAGGAACCAGATTAGGGCCTGAAGCCATCCTGCGGTGTTGCGGCCAGGTCACAAGAAAGCGAGTTGAAGAAAGGAGCTCAGGGACACTGTAATTCACAAACCTGCAGAGTTATAAATGACAGCTATCGTGCAAAAATATACTGAAGTAAGGCTGCCAAGAGGAGTTGAAAGCGGGGCAGAATTGCAGGAAACCGATTTCAGGAGGCAGACTGAAATTGCATTGAAAGCATAGGAAAAGAGGCAGAACGTCCACAATGATGCACTTGGCCAAAAAGGGCGTATGCGTTTTTTCTTGAATATATTCAGGAAAAAACGCATACGCCCTTTTTGGCGAACCAAGCAAGCCTGCAAAGGAAATCTGCACTACAATGAAGTCTCACTTCCCCCCGGTCAAAAGGGCCATCTGAAAAAAGTGTAAAATCCAGAAAGGCAACAGGCCATTGAGAACTGGGAGCCTTGTTATGCTGATGGGCGGGATGTAAATTGCCAACAGACACTCGGGAGAAGTGTATGGTGTTTCCTGAAACATCTAAAAAACAAAGCAACAGAACCTAGGGCACTTCCACTTATGGTCCTATAGTTTAGGGAAATTAAAATCAAAAAGACACAGCCACCCCAAAGTTTGGAACGGCTCTGTTTACAAGAACCTCGTTTACAGTACAAGTTCAACATCGCAGAAAGTGAAAAATGGATAAAGGACTTGTGGTACTTACGTACAATGCAGTATCACTCAGCAATGAAATCTATGTCATCATTCCCGTAGCAGCATAATGAGTAGATTCAGGTACGATGATTCTAACTGAAATAAGTCACACAGAAAAAGAAACATCATAAGATATCAGTAATACACGGAATGTAAACTTGGCTACACAGAAACTGAATTACAGAACAGAACAGGGTCTCAAATTTAGAAAAACAACTTATTCTTGCTTAAGGGTAAAGGTGAGTTGGGGTGCTGCAAAAAACCAGAGATTGAAATGAGCACAGATAAAGTTCCTTAAGCCAAATATGGAATAGACAAGAGCTACTCCTTGCTCAACGAAATGGACTCAACACCCCATATAAAACGCCTAAGAATGTACCTGACTAGTAAGTATCTTGAAACCTATGGATTGCTATGTCTCCAAAAGAGAATCAAGCGTGTGTCCAGGGGCATAAACGCAGCAGTGATAGGATTGGAGAGGTTCGGTGAGCAAATGAAGACCCTTTGAAGTCATATTGCATGGTACCCATTCCACGGGTCTCAACTCTCCAGGTTTAAGGTATTCTTCCTTCAGCTAAAACATGCATGTGGAATCCAGAGTATGATCAACCATGTGAACGGGAGACGTGTTCAAATATGTCTCAGTTTTCCTCCCCTGGTACTCGGGTGCAACATTCCAGACGCTTTACTAACACTCTCCCCACTTGGAGAGTCAGTCCCTTTAACCTCCTGTTTGGCCCAGTTTGCAATTTCTGCGGAAGATGAACAGGAATAGCGAGAACCAATGAGAGACTAGCTGGAGGTGTCTGAACGGGCATATTTAACTCTCATTTCCCACCAGGAAGAGGAATTAACCAAAGGCTCAGCATGCCGGGCCAGAACCAGATTAGGGCCTGAAGCCATCCTGCGGTGTTGCGGCCAGGTCACAAGAAAGCGAGTTGAAGAAAGGAGCTCAGGGGCACTGTAATTCACAAACCTGCAGAGTTATAAATGACATCTATCGTCCAAAAATAGACTGAAGTAAGGCTGCCAAGAGGACTTGAAAGCGGGGCAGAATTGCAGGAAACCGATTTCAGGAGGCAGACTGGAATTGCATTGAAAGCATAGGAAAAGAGGCAGAACGTCCACAATGATGCACTTGGCCAAAAAGGGCGTATGCGTTTTTTCCTGAATATATTCAGGAAAAAACGCATACGCCCTTTTTGGCCAACCAAGCAAGCTTGCAAAGGAAATCTGCACTACAATGAAGTCTCACTTCCCCCCGGTCAAAAGGGCCATCTGAAAAAAGTGTAAAATCCAGAAAGGCAGGACAGGCCATTGAGAACTGGGAGCCTTGTTATGCTGATGGGCGGGATGTAAATTGCCAACAACCACTCGGGAGAAGTGTATGGTGTTTCCTGAAACATCTAAAAAACAAAGCAACAGAACCTAGGGCACTTCCACTTATGGTCCTATAGCTTAGGGAAATTAAAATCAAAAAGACACAGCCACCCCAAAGTATGGAACGGCTCTGTTTACAAGAACCTCGTTTACAGTACAAGTTCAACATCGCAGAAAGTGAAAAATGGATAAAGAAGTTGTGGTATTTACTTACAAAGCAATATCACTCAGCAATGAAATCTGTGTCATCAGGCCCTTAGCAGCACAATGAGTGGATTCAGGTATGATGATTCTAACTGAAGTAAGTCACACAGAAAAAGAAACATCATAAGATATCAGTAATACACGGAATGTAAACTTGGCTACACAGGAACTGAATTACAGAACAGAACAGGGTCTCAAATTTAGAAAACCAACTTATGCTTGCTTAAGGGTAAAGGTGAGTTGGGGTGCTGCATAAAACCAGAGATTGAAATGAGCACAGATAAAGTTCCTTAAGCCAAATATGGAATAGACAAGAGCTACTCCTTGCTCAACGAAATGGACTCAACACCGCATATTAAACGCCTAAGAATGTACCTGACTAGTAAGTATCTTAAAACCTATGGATTGCTATGTCTCCGAAAGAGAATCAAGCATGTGTACAGGGGCATAAACGCAGCAGTGATAGGATTGGAGAGGTTCGGTGAGCAAATGAAGACCCTTTGAAGTCATATTGCATGGTACCCATTACACGGGTCTCAACTCTCCAGGTTTAAGGTATTCTTCCTTCAGCTAAGACATGCATGTGGAACCCAAGTATGATCAACCATGTGATCGAGAGACGTGTTCAAATATGTCTCAGTTTTCCTCCCCTGGTACTCGGGTGCAACATTCCAGACGCTTTACTAACACTCTCCCCACTTGGAGAGTCAGTCCCTTTAACCTCCTGTTTGGCCCAGTTTGCAATTTCTGCGGAAGATGAACAGGAATAGCGAGAACCAATGAGAGGCTAGCTGGAGGTGTCTGGACGGGCAAATTTAACTCTCATTTCCCACCAGGAAGAGGAATTAACCAAAGGCTCAGCGTGCCGTGCCGGAACCAGATTAGGGCCTGAAGCCATCCTGCGGTGTTGCGGCCAGGTCACAAGAAAGCGAGTTGAAGAAAGGAGCTCAGGGGCACTGTAATTCACAAACCTGCAGAGTTATAAATGACAGCTATCGTCCAAAAATAGACTGAAGTAAGGCTGCCAAGAGGACTTGAAAGCGGGGCAGAATTGCAGGAAACCGATTTCAGGAGGTAGACTGGAATTGCATTGAAAGCATAGGAAAAGAGGCAGAACGTCCACAATGATGCACTTGGCCAAAAAGGGCGTATGCGTTTTTTCCTGAATATATTCAGGAAAAAACGCATACGCCCTTTTTGGCCAACCAAGCAAGCTTGCAAAGGAAATCTGCACTACAATGAAGTCTCACTTCCCCCCGGTCAAAAGGGCCATCTGAAAAAAGTGTAAAATCCAGAAAGGCAGGACAGGCCATGGAGAACTGGGAGCCTTGTTATGCTGATGGGCGGGATGTAAATTGCCAACAACCACTCAGGAGAAGTGTATGGTGTTTCCTGAAACATCTAAAAAACAAAGCAACAGAACCTAGGGCACTTCCACTTATGGTCCTATAGCTTAGGGAAATTAAAATCAAAAAGACACAGCCACCCCAAAGTTTGGAACGGCTCTGTTTACAAGAACCTCGTTTACAGTACAAGTTCAACATCGCAGAAAGTGAAAAATGGATAAAGAAGTTGTTGTATTTACTTACAAAGCAATATCACTCAGCAATGAAATCTGTGTCATCAGGCCCGTAGCAGCACAATGAGTGGATTCAGGTATGATGATTCTAACTGAAGTAAGTCACACAGAAAAAGAAACATCATAAGATATCAGTAATACACGGAATGTAAACTTGGCTACACAGGAACTGCATTCCAAAACAGAACAGGGTCTCAAATTTAGAAAACCAACTTATGCTTGCTTAAGGGTAAAGGTGAGTTGGGGTGCTGCATAAAACCAGAGATTGAAATGAGCACAGATAAAGTTCCTTAAGTCAAATATGGAATAGACAAGAACTACTCCTTGCTCAACGAAATGGACTCAACACCGCATATTAAACGCCTAAGAATGTACCTGACTAGTAAGTATCTTAAAACCTATGGATTGCTATGTCTCCGAAAGAGAATCAAGCATGTGTACAGGGGCATAAACGCAGCAGTGATAGGATTGGAGAGGTTCGGTGAGCAAATGAAGACCCTTTGAAGTCATATTGCATGGTACCCATTACACGGGTCTTAACTCTCCAGGTTTAAGGTATTCTTCCTTCAGCTAAAACATGCATGTGGAACCCAAGTATGATCAACCATGTGAACGGGAGACGTGTTCAAATATGTCTCAGTTTTCCTCCCCTGGTACTCGGGTGCAACATTCCAGACGCTTTACTAACACTCTCCCCACTTGGAGAGTCAGCGCCTTTAACCTCCTGTTTGGCCCAGTTTGCAATTTCTGCGGAAGATGAACAGGAATAGCGAGAACCAATGAGAGGCTAGCTGGAGGTGTCTGGACGGGCAAATTTAACTCTCATTTCCCACCAGGAAGAGGAAATATCCAAAGGCTCAGCGTGCCGTGCCGGAACAAGATTAGGGCCTGAAGCCATCCTGCGGTGTTGCGGCCAGGTCACAAGAAAGCGAGTTGAAGAAAGGAGCTCAGGGGCACTGTAATTCACAAACCTGCAGAGTTATAAATGACAGCTATCGTCCAAAAATAGACTGAAGTAAGGCTGCCAAGAGGACTTGAAAGCGGGGCAGAATTGCAGGAAACCGATTTCAGGAGGTAGACTGGAATTGCATTGCAAGCATAGGAAAAGAGGCAGAACGTCCACAATGATGCACTTGGCCAAAAAGGACGTATGCGTTTTTTCCTGAATATATTCAGGAAAAAACGCATACGTCCTTTTTGGCCAACCAAGCAAGCTTGCAAAGGAAATCTGCACTACAATGAAGTCTCACTTCCCCCCGGTCAAAAGGGCCATCTGAAAAAAGTGTAAAATCCAGAAAGGCAGGAGAGGCCATGGAGAACTGGGAGCCTTGTTATGCTGATGGGCGGGATGTAAATTGCCAACAGACACTTGGGAGAAGTGTATGGTGTTTCCTGAAACATCTAAAAAACAAAGCAACAGAGCCTAGGGCACTGCCACTTACGGTCCTATAGCTTAGGGAAATTAAAATCAAAAATACACAGCCACCCCAAAGTTTGGGACGCCTCTGTTTACAAGAACCTCGTTTACAGTACAAGTTCAACATCGCAGAAAGTGAAAAATGGATAAAGAAGTTGTGGTATTTACTTACAAAGCAATATCACTCAGCAATGAAATCTGTGTCATCAGGCCCTTAGCAGCACAATGAGTGGATTCAGGTATGATGATTCTAACTGAAGTAAGTCACACAGAAAAAGAAACATCATAAGATATCAGTAATACACGGAATGTAAACTTGGCTACACAGGAACTGAATTACAGAACAGAACAGGGTCTCAAATTTAGAAAACCAACTTATGCTTGCTTAAGGGTAAAGGTGAGTTGGGGTGCTGCATAAAACCAGAGATTGAAATGAGCACAGATAAAGTTCCTTAAGTCAAATATGGAATAGACAAGAGCTACTCCTTGCTCAACGAAATGGACTCAACACCGCATATTAAACGCCTAAGAATGTACCTAACTAGTAAGTATCTTAAAATCTATGGATTGCTATGTCTCCGAAAGAGAATCAAGCATGTGTACAGGGGCATAAAAGCAGCAGTGATAGGATTGGAGAGGTTCGGTGAGCAAATGAAGACCCTTTGAAGTCATATTGCATGGTACCCATTACACGGGTCTTAACTATCCAGGTTTAAGGTATTCTTCCTTCAGCTAAAACATGCATGTGGAACCCAAGTATGATCAACCATGTGAACGGGAGACGTGTTCAATTATGTCTCAGTTTTCCTCCCCTGGTACTCGGGTGCAACATTCCAGACGCTTTACTAACAGTCTCCCCACTTGGAGAGTCAGTCCCTTTAACCTCCTGTTTGGCCCAGTTTGCAATTTCTGTGGAAGATGAACAGGAATAGCGAGAACCAATGAGAGGCTAGCTGGAGGTGTCTGGACGGGCAAATTTAACTCTCATTTCCCACCAGGAAGAGGAATTAACCAAAGGCTCAGCATGCCGGGCCGGAACCAGATTAGAGCCTGAAGCCATCCTGCGGTGTTGCGGCCAGGTCACAAGAAAGCAAGTTGAAGAAAGGAGCTCAGGGGCACTGTAATTCACAAACCTGCAGAGTTATAAATGACAGCTATCGTCCAAAAATAGACTGAAGTAAGGCTGCCAAGAGGACTTGAAAGCGGGGCAGAATTGCAGGAAACCGATTTCAGGAGGTAGACTGGAATTGCATTGAAAGCATAGTAAAAGAGGCAGAACGTCCACAATGATGCACTTGGCCAAAAAGGGCGTATGCGTTTTTTCCTGAATATACTCAGGAAAAAACGCATACGCCCTTTTTGGCCAACCAAGCAAGCTTGCAAAGGAAATCTGCACTACAATGAAGTCTCACTTCCCCCCGGTCAAAAGGGCCATCTGAAAAAAGTGTAAAATCCAGAAAGGCACGACAGGCCATGGAGAACTGGGAGCCTTGTTATGCTGATGGGCGGGATGTAAATTGCCAACAGACACTCGGGAGAAGTGTATGGTGTTTCCTGAAACATCTAAAAAACAAAGCAACAGAGCCTAGGGCACTGCCACTTATGGTCCTATAGCTTAGGGAAATTAAAATCAAAAAGACACAGCCACCCCAAAGTTTGGGACGCCTCTGTTTACAAGAACCTCGTTTACAGTACAAGTTCAACATCGCAGAAAGTGAAAAATGGATAAAGAAGTTGTGGTATTTACTTACAAAGCAATATCACTCAGCAATGAAATCTGTGTCATCAGGCCCTTAGCAGCACAATGAGTGGATTCAGGTATGATGATTCTAACTGAAATAAGTCACACAGAAAAAGAAACATCATAAGATATCAGTAATACACGGAATGTAAACTTGGCTACACAGGAACTGAATTACAGAACAGAACAGGGTCTCAAATTTAGAAAACCAACTTATGCTTGCTTAAGGGGAAAGGTGAGTTGGGGTGCTGCATAAAACCAGAGATTGAAATGAGCACAGATAAAGTTCCTTAAGCCAAATATGGAATAGACAAGAGCTACTCCTTGCTCAACGAAATGGACTCAAAACCCCATATTAAACCCCTAAGAATGTACCTGACTAGTAAGTATCTTAAAACCTATGGATTGCTATGTCTCCAAAAGAGAATCAAGCGTGTGTACAGGGGAATAAACACAGCAGTGATAGGATTGGAGAGGTTCGGTGAGCAAATGAAGACCCTTTGAAGTTATATTGCATGGTACCCATTACACGGGTCTCAACTCTCCAGGTTTAAGGTATTCTTCCTTCAGCTAAAACATGCATGTGGAACCCAGAGTATGATCAACCATGTGAACGGGAGACGTGTTCAAATATGTCTCAGTTTTCCTCCAATGGTACTCGGGTGCAACATTCCAGATGCTTTACTAACACTCTCCCGACTTGGAGAGTCAGTCCCTTTAACCTCCTGTTTGGCCCAGTTTGCAATTTCTGCGGAAGATGAACAGGAATAGCGAGAACCAATGAGAGGCTAGCTGGAGGTGTCTGGACGGGCAAATTTAACTCTCATTTCCCACCAGGAAGAGGAATTAACCAAAGGCTCAGCATGCCGGGCCGGAACCAGATTAGGGCCTGAAGCCATCCTGCGGTGTTGCGGCCAGGTCACAAGAAAGCGAGTTGAAGAAAGGAGCTCAGGGGCACTGTAATTCACAAACCTGCAGAGTTATAAATGACAGCTATCGTCCAAAAATAGACTGAAGTAAGGCTGCCAAGAGGACTTGAAAGCGGGGCAGAATTGCAGGAAACCGATTTCAGGAGGTAGACTGGAATTGCATTGAAAGCATAGGAAAAGAGGCAGAACGTCCACAATGATGCACTTGGCCAAAAAGGGCGTATGCGTTTTTTCCTGAATATATTCAGGAAAAAACGCATACGCCCTTTTTGGCCAACCAAGCAAGCTTGCAAAGGAAATCTGCACTACAATGAAGTCTCACTTCCCCCCGGTCAAAAGGGCCATCTGAAAAAAGTGTAAAATCCAGAAAGGCAACAGGCCATTGAGAACTGGGAGCCTTGTTATGCTGATGGGCGGGATGTAAATTGCCAACAGACACTTGGGAGAAGTGTATGGTGTTTCCTGAAACATCTAAAAAACAAAGCAACAGAGCCTAGGGCACTTCCACTTATGGTCCTATAGCTTAGGGAAATTAAAATCAAAAAGACACAGCCACCCCAAAGTTTGGAACGGCTCTGTTTACAAGAACCTCGTTTACAGTACAAGTTCAACATCGCAGAAAGTGAAAAATGGATAAAGAAGTTGTGGTATTCACTTACAAAGCAATATCACTCAGCAATGAAATCTATGTCATCAGGCCCTTAGCATCGCAATGAGTGGATTCAGGTATGATGATTCTAACTGAAATAAGTCACACAGAAAAAGAAACATCATAAGATATCAGTAATACACGGAATGTAAACTTGGCTACACAGGAACTGAATTACAGAACAGAACAGGGTCTCAAATTTAGAAAACCAACTTATGCTTGCTTAAGGGTAAAGGTGAGTTGGGGTGCTGCATAAAACCAGAGATTGAAATGAGCACAGATAAAGTTCCTTAAGCCAAATATGGAATAGACAAGAGCTACTCCTTGCTCAACGAAATGGACTCAACACCCCATATTAAACGCGTAAGAATGTTCCTGACTAGTATCTTAAAACCTATGGATTGCTATGTCTCCAAAAGAGAATCAAGCATGTGTACAGGGGCATAAACGCAGCAGTGATAGGATTGGAGAGGTTCGGTGAGCAAATGAAGACCCTTTGAAGTCATATTGCATGGTACCCATTCCACGGGTTTCAACTACCCAGGTTTAAGGTATTCTTCCTTCAGCTAAAACATGCATGTGGAACCTAGAGTATGATCAACCATGTGATCGGGAGACGTGTTCAAATATGTCTCAGTTTTCGTACCCTCGTACTCGGGTGCAACATTCCAGACGCTTTACTAACACTCTCCCGACTTGGAGAGTCAGTCCCTTTAACCTCCTGTTTGGCCCAGTTTGCAATTTCTGCGGAAGATGAACAGGAATAGCGAGAACCAATGAGAGGCTAGCTGGAGGTGTCTGGACGGGCAAATTTAACTCTCATTTCCCACCAGGAAGAGGAATTAACCAAAGGTTCAGCGTGCCGTGCCGGAACCAGATTAGGTCCTGAAGCCATCCTGCGGTGTTGCGGCCAGGTCACAAGAAAGCGAGTTGAAGAAAGGAGCTCAGGGGCACTGTAATTCACAAACCTGCAGAGTTATAAATGACAGCTATCGTCCAAAAATAGACTGAAGTAAGGCTGCCAAGAGGACTTGAAAGCGGGGCAGAATTGCAGGAAACCAATTTCAGGAGGTAGACTGGAATTGCATTGAAAGCATAGGAAAAGAGGCAGAACGTCCACAATGATGCACTTGGCCAAAAAGGGCGTATGCGTTTTTTCCTGAATATATTCAGGAAAAAACGCATACGCCCTTTTTGGCCAACCAAGCAAGCTTGCAAAGGAAATCTGCACTACAATGAAGTCTCACTTCCCCCCGGTCAAAAGGGCCATCTGAAAAAAGTGTAAAATCCAGAAAGGCAGGACAGGCCATGGAGAACTGGGAGCCTTGTTATGCTGATGGGCGGGATGTAAATTGCCAACAACCACTCGGGAGAAGTGTATGGTGATTCCTGAAACATCTAAAAAACAAAGCAACAGAACCTAGGGCATTTCCACTTATGGTCCTATAGTTTAGGGAAATTAAAATCAAAAAGACACAGCCACCCCAAAGTTTGGAATGGCTCTGTTTACAAGAACCTCGTTTACAGTACAAGTTCAACATCGCAGAAAGTGAAAAATGGATAAAGAAGTTGTGGTATTTACTTACAAAGCAATATCACTCAGCAATGAAATCTGTGTCATCAGGCCCTTAGCAGCACAATGAGTGGATTCAGGTATGATGATTCTAACTGAAATAAGTCACACAGAAAAAGAAACATCATAAGATATCAGTAATACACGGAATGTAAACTTGGCTACACAGGAACTGAATTACAGAACAGAACAGGGTCTCAAATTTAGAAAACCAACTTATGCTTGCTTAAGGGGAAAGGTGAGTTGGGGTGCTGCATAAAACCAGAGATTGAAATGAGCACAGATAAAGTTCCTTAAGCCAAATATGGAATAGACAAGAGCTACTCCTTGCTCAACGAAATGGACTCAACACCGCATATTAAACGCCTAAGAATGTACCTGACTAGTAAGTATCTTAAAACCTATAGATTGCTATGTCTCCAAAAGAGAATCAAGCGTGTGTACAGGGGAATAAACGCAGCAGTGATAGGATTGGAGAGGTTCGGTGAGCAAATGAAGACCCTTTGAAGTCATATTGCATGGTACTCATTCCACGGGTTTCAACTACCCAGGTTTAAGGTATTCTTCCTTCAGCTAAAACATGCATGTGGAACCCAGAGTATGATCAACCATGTGAACGGGAGACGTCTTCAAATATGTCTCAGTTTTCCTCCCCTGGTACTCGGGTGCAACATTCCAGACGCTTTACTAACACTCTCCCGACTTGGAGAGTCAGTCCCTTTAACCTCCTGTTTTGCCCAGTTTGCAATTTCTGCGGAAGATGAACAGGAATAGCGAGAACCAATGAGAGGCTAGCTGGAGGTGTCTGGACGGGCAAATTTAACTCTCATTTCCCACCAGGAAGAGGAATTAACCAAAGGCTCAGCATGCCGGGCCGGAACCAGATTAGGGCCTGAAGCCATTCTGCGGTGTTGCGGCCAGGTCACAAGAAAGCGAGTTGAAGAAAGGAGCTCAGGGGCACTGTAATTCACAAACCTGCAGAGTTATAAATGACAGCTATCGTCCAAAAATAGACTGAAGTAAGGCTGCCAAGAGGACTTGAAAGCGGGGCAGAATTGCAGGAAACCGATTTCAGGAGGTAGACTGGAATTGCATTGAAAGCATAGGAAAAGAGGCAGAACGTCCACAATGATGCACTTGGCCAAAAAGGGCGTATGTGTTTTTTCCTGAATATATTCAGGAAAAAACGCATACGCCCTTTTTGGCCAACCAAGCAAGCTTGCAAAGGAAATCTGCACTACAATGAAGTCTCACTTCCCCCCGGTCAAAAGGGCCATCTGAAAAAAGTGTAAAATCCAGAAAGGCAGGACAGGCCATGGAGAACTGGGAGCCTTGTTATGCTGATGGGCGGGATGTAAATTGCCAACAACCACTCGGGAGAAGTGTATGGTGTTTCCTGAAACATCTAAAAAACAAAGCAACAGAGCCTAGGGCACTTCCACTTATGGTCCTATAGCTTAGGGAAATTAAAATCAAAAAGACACAGCCACCCCAAAGTTTGGAACGGCTCTGTTTACAAGAACCTCGTTTACAGTACAAGTTCAACATCGCAGAAAGTGAAAAATGGATAAAGAACTTGTGGTACTTACGTACAATGCAGTATCACTCAGCAATGAAATCTATGTCATCAGGCCCGTAGCAGCATAATGAGTAGATTCAGGTACGATGATTCTAACTGAAATAAGTCACACAGAAAAAGAAACATCATAAGATATCAGTAATACACGGAATGTAAACTTGGCTACACAGGAACTGAATTCCAAAACAGAACAGGGTCTCAAATTTAGAAAAGCAACTTATGCTTGCTTAAGGGGAAAGGTGAGTTGGGTTGCTGCATAAAACCAGAGATTGAAATGAGCACAGATAAAGTTCCTTAAGCCAAATATGGAATAGACAAGAGCTACTCCTTGCTCAACGAAATGGACTCAACACCGCATATTAAACGCCTAAGAATGTACCTGACTAGTAAGTATCTTAAAACCTATGGATTGCTATGTCTCCAAAAGAGAATCAAGCATGTGTACAGGGGCATAAACGCAGCAGTGATAGGATTGGAGAGGTTCGGTGAGCAAATGAAGACCCTTTGAAGTCATATTGCATGGTACCCATTCCACGGGTTTCAACTACCCAGGTTTTAGGTATTCTTCCTTCAGCTAAAACATGCATGTGGAACCCAAGTATGATCAACCATGTGAACGGGAGACGTGTTCAAATATGTCTCAGTTTTCCTCCCATGGTACTCGGGTGCAACATTCCAGACGCTTTACTAACACTCTCCCCACTTGGAGAGTCAGCGCCTTTAACCTCCTGTTTGGCCCAGTTTGCAATTTCTGCGGAAGATGAACAGGAATAGCGAGAACCAATGAGAGGCTAGCTGGAGGTGTCTGGACGGGCAAATTTAACTCTCATTTCCCACCAGGAAGAGGAAATAACCAAAGGCTCAGCGTGCCGTACCGGAACCAGATTAGGGCCTGAAGCCATCCTGCGGTGTTGCGGCCAGCTCAAAAGAAAGCGAGTTGAACAAAGGAGCTCAGGGGCACTGTAATTCACAAACCTGCAGAGTTATAAATGACAGCTATCGTCCAAAAATAGACTGAAGTAAGGCTGCCAAGAGGACTTGAAAGCGGGGCAGAATTGCAGGAAACCGATTTCAGGAGGTAGACTGGAATTGCATTGAAAGCATAGGAAAAGAGGCAGAACGTCCACAATGATGCACTTGGCCAAAAAGGGCGTATGTGTTTTTTCCTGAATATATTCAGGAAAAAACGCATACGCACTTTTTGGCCAACCAAGCAAGCTTGCAAAGGAAATCTGCACTACAATGAAGTCTCACTTCCCCCTGGTCAAAAGGGCCATCTGAAAAAAGTGTAAAATCCAGAAAGGCAGGACAGGCCATGGAGAACTGGGAGCCTTGTTATGCTGATGGGCGGGATGTAAATTGCCAACAGACACTCGGGAGAAGTGTATGGTGTTTCCTGAAACATCTAAAAAACAAAGCAACAGAACCTAGGGCACTTCCACTTATGGTCCTATAGCTTAGGGAAATTAAAATCAAAAAGACACAGCCACCCCAAAGTTTGGAACGGCTCTGTTTACAAGAACCTCGTTTACAGTACAAGTTCAACATCGCAGAAAGTGAAAAATGGATAAAGAATTTGTGGTACTCACTTACAAAGCAATATCACTCAGCAATGAAATCTATGTCATCAGGCCCTTAGCATCGCAATGAGTGGATTCAGGTATGATGATTCTAACTGAAATAAGTCACACAGAAAAAGAAACATCATAAGATATCACTAATACACGGAATGTAAACTTGCCTACACAGGAACTGAATTACAGAACAGAACAGGGTCTCAAATTTAGAAAACCAACTTATGCTTGCTTAAGGGTAAAGGTGAGTTGGGGTGCTGCATAAAACCAGAGATTGAAATGAGCACAGATAAAGTTCCTTAAGCCAAATATGGAATAGACAAGAGCTACTCCTTGCTCAACGAAATGGACTCAACACCCCATATTAAACGCCTAAGAATGTTCCTGACTAGTAAGTATCTTAAAACCTATGGATTGCTATGTCTCCAAAAGAGAATCAAGCATGTGTACAGGGGCATAAACGCAGCAGTGATAGGATTGGAGAGGTTCGGTGAGCAAATGAAGACCCTTTGAAATCATATTGCATGGTACCCATTCCACGGGTTTCAACTACCCAGGTTTAAGGTATTCTTCCTTCAGCTAAAACATGCATGTGGAACCTAGAGTATGATCAACCATGTGATCGGGAGACGTGTTCAAATATGTCTCAGTTTTCGTACCCTGGTACTTGGGTGCAACATTCCAGACGCTTTACTAACACTCTCCCGACTTGGAGAGTCAGTCCCTTTAAACTCCTGTTTGGCCCAGTTTGCAATTTCTGCGGAAGATGAACAGGAATAGCGAGAACCAATGAGAGGCTAGCTGGAGGTGTCTGGACGGGCAAATTTAACTCTCATTTCCCACCAGGAAGAGGAATTAACCAAAGGCTCAGCATGCCGGGCCGGAACCAGATTAGGGCCTGAAGCCATCCTGCGGTGTTGCGGCCAGGTCACAAGAAAGCGAGTTGAAGAAAGGAGCTCAGGGGCACTGTAATTCACAAACCTGCAGAGTTATAAATGACAGCTATCGTCCAAAAATAGACTGAAGTAAGGCTGCCAAGAGGACTTGAAAGCGGGGCAGAATTGCAGGAAACCGATTTCAGGAGGTAGACTGGAATTGCATTGAAAGCATAGGAAAAGAGGCAGAACGTCCACAATGATGCACTTGGCCAAAAAGGGCGTATGCGTTTTTTCCTGAATATATTCAGGAAAAAACGCATACGCCCTTTTTGGCCAACCAAGCAAGCTTGCAAAGGAAATCTGCACTACAATGAAGTCTCACTTCCCCCCGGTCAAAAGGGCCATCTGAAAAAAGTGTAAAATCCAGAAAGGCAACAGGCCATTGAGAACTGGGAGCCTTGTTATGCTGATGGGCGGGATGTAAATTGCCAACAGACACTTGGGAGAAGTGTATGGTGTTTCCTGAAACATCTAAAAAACAAAGCAACAGAGCCTAGGGCACTTCCACTTATGGTCCTATAGCTTAGGGAAATTAAAATCAAAAAGACACAGCCACCCCAAAGTTTGGAACGGCTCTGTTTACAAGAACCTCGTTTACAGTACAAGTTCAACATCGCAGAAAGTGAAAAATGGATAAAGAAGTTGTGGTATTCACTTACAAAGCAATATCACTCAGCAATGAAATCTATGTCATCAGGCCCTTAGCATCGCAATGAGTGGATTCAGGTATGATGATTCTAACTGAAATAAGTCACACAGAAAAAGAAACATCATAAGATATCAGTAATACACGGAATGTAAACTTGGCTACACAGGAACTGAATTACAGAACAGAACAGGGTCTCAAATTTAGAAAACCAACTTATGCTTGCTTAAGGGTAAAGGTGAGTTGGGGTGCTGCATAAAACCAGAGATTGAAATGAGCACAGATAAAGTTCCTTAAGCCAAATATGGAATAGACAAGAGCTACTCCTTGCTCAACGAAATGGACTCAACACCCCATATTAAACGCGTAAGAATGTTCCTGACTAGTATCTTAAAACCTATGGATTGCTATGTCTCCAAAAGAGAATCAAGCATGTGTACAGGGGCATAAACGCAGCAGTGATAGGATTGGAGAGGTTCGGTGAGCAAATGAAGACCCTTTGAAGTCATATTGCATGGTACCCATTCCACGGGTTTCAACTACCCAGGTTTAAGGTATTCTTCCTTCAGCTAAAACATGCATGTGGAACCTAGAGTATGATCAACCATGTGATCGGGAGACGTGTTCAAATATGTCTCAGTTTTCGTACCCTCGTACTCGGGTGCAACATTCCAGACGCTTTACTAACACTCTCCCGACTTGGAGAGTCAGTCCCTTTAACCTCCTGTTTGGCCCAGTTTGCAATTTCTGCGGAAGATGAACAGGAATAGCGAGAACCAATGAGAGGCTAGCTGGAGGTGTCTGGACGGGCAAATTTAACTCTCATTTCCCACCAGGAAGAGGAATTAACCAAAGGTTCAGCGTGCCGTGCCGGAACCAGATTAGGTCCTGAAGCCATCCTGCGGTGTTGCGGCCAGGTCACAAGAAAGCGAGTTGAAGAAAGGAGCTCAGGGGCACTGTAATTCACAAACCTGCAGAGTTATAAATGACAGCTATCGTCCAAAAATAGACTGAAGTAAGGCTGCCAAGAGGACTTGAAAGCGGGGCAGAATTGCAGGAAACCAATTTCAGGAGGTAGACTGGAATTGCATTGAAAGCATAGGAAAAGAGGCAGAACGTCCACAATGATGCACTTGGCCAAAAAGGGCGTATGCGTTTTTTCCTGAATATATTCAGGAAAAAACGCATACGCCCTTTTTGGCCAACCAAGCAAGCTTGCAAAGGAAATCTGCACTACAATGAAGTCTCACTTCCCCCCGGTCAAAAGGGCCATCTGAAAAAAGTGTAAAATCCAGAAAGGCAGGACAGGCCATGGAGAACTGGGAGCCTTGTTATGCTGATGGGCGGGATGTAAATTGCCAACAACCACTCGGGAGAAGTGTATGGTGATTCCTGAAACATCTAAAAAACAAAGCAACAGAACCTAGGGCATTTCCACTTATGGTCCTATAGTTTAGGGAAATTAAAATCAAAAAGACACAGCCACCCCAAAGTTTGGAATGGCTCTGTTTACAAGAACCTCGTTTACAGTACAAGTTCAACATCGCAGAAAGTGAAAAATGGATAAAGAAGTTGTGGTATTTACTTACAAAGCAATATCACTCAGCAATGAAATCTGTGTCATCAGGCCCTTAGCAGCACAATGAGTGGATTCAGGTATGATGATTCTAACTGAAGTAAGTCACACAGAAAAAGAAACATCATAAGATATCAGTAATACACGGAATGTAAACTTGGCTACACAGGAACTGAATTACAGAACAGAACAGGGTCTCAAATTTAGAAAACCAACTTATGCTTGCTTAAGGGGAAAGGTGAGTTGGGGTGCTGCATAAAACCAGAGATTGAAATGAGCACAGATAAAGTTCCTTAAGCCAAATATGGAATAGACAAGAGCTACTCCTTGCTCAACGAAATGGACTCAACACCGCATATTAAACGCCTAAGAATGTACCTGACTAGTAAGTATCTTAAAACCTATAGATTGCTATGTCTCCAAAAGAGAATCAAGCGTGTGTACAGGGGAATAAACGCAGCAGTGATAGGATTGGAGAGGTTCGGTGAGCAAATGAAGACCCTTTGAAGTCATATTGCATGGTACTCATTCCACGGGTTTCAACTACCCAGGTTTAAGGTATTCTTCCTTCAGCTAAAACATGCATGTGGAACCCAGAGTATGATCAACCATGTGAACGGGAGACGTCTTCAAATATGTCTCAGTTTTCCTCCCCTGGTACTCGGGTGCAACATTCCAGACGCTTTACTAACACTCTCCCGACTTGGAGAGTCAGTCCCTTTAACCTCCTGTTTGGCCCAGTTTGCAATTTCTGCGGAAGATGAACAGGAATAGCGAGAACCAATGAGAGGCTAGCTGGAGGTGTCTGGACGGGCAAATTTAACTCTCATTTCCCACCAGGAAGAGGAATTAACCAAAGGCTCAGCATGCCGGGCCGGAACCAGATTAGGGCCTGAAGCCATTCTGCGGTGTTGCGGCCAGGTCACAAGAAAGCGAGTTGAAGAAAGGAGCTCAGGGGCACTGTAATTCACAAACCTGCAGAGTTATAAATGACAGCTATCGTCCAAAAATAGACTGAAGTAAGGCTGCCAAGAGGACTTGAAAGCGGGGCAGAATTGCAGGAAACCGATTTCAGGAGGTAGACTGGAATTGCATTGAAAGCATAGGAAAAGAGGCAGAACGTCCACAATGATGCACTTGGCCAAAAAGGGCGTATGTGTTTTTTCCTGAATATATTCAGGAAAAAACGCATACGCCCTTTTTGGCCAACCAAGCAAGCTTGCAAAGGAAATCTGCACTACAATGAAGTCTCACTTCCCCCCGGTCAAAAGGGCCATCTGAAAAAAGTGTAAAATCCAGAAAGGCAGGACAGGCCATGGAGAACTGGGAGCCTTGTTATGCTGATGGGCGGGATGTAAATTGCCAACAACCACTCGGGAGAAGTGTATGGTGTTTCCTGAAACATCTAAAAAACAAAGCAACAGAGCCTAGGGCACTTCCACTTATGGTCCTATAGCTTAGGGAAATTAAAATCAAAAAGACACAGCCACCCCAAAGTTTGGAACGGCTCTGTTTACAAGAACCTCGTTTACAGTACAAGTTCAACATCGCAGAAAGTGAAAAATGGATAAAGAACTTGTGGTACTTACGTACAATGCAGTATCACTCAGCAATGAAATCTATGTCATCAGGCCCGTAGCAGCATAATGAGTAGATTCAGGTACGATGATTCTAACTGAAATAAGTCACACAGAAAAAGAAACATCATAAGATATCAGTAATACACGGAATGTAAACTTGGCTACACAGGAACTGAATTCCAAAACAGAACAGGGTCTCAAATTTAGATAAGCAACTTATGCTTGCTTAAGGGTAAAGGTGAGTTGGGTTGCTGCATAAAACCAGAGATTGAAATGAGCACAGATAAAGTTCCTTAAGCCAAATATGGAATAGACAAGAGCTACTCCTTGCTCAACGAAATGGACTCAACACCGCATATTAAACGCCTAAGAATGTACCTGACTAGTAAGTATCTTAAAACCTATGGATTGCTATGTCTCCAAAAGAGAATCAAGCATGTGTACAGGGGCATAAACGCAGCAGTGATAGGATTGGAGAGGTTTGGTGAGCAAATGAAGACCCTTTGAAGTCATATTGCATGGTACCCATTCCACGGGTTTCAACTACCCAGGTTTTAGGTATTCTTCCTTCAGCTAAAACATGCATGTGGAACCCAAGTATGATCAACCATGTGAACGGGAGACGTGTTCAAATATGTCTCAGTTTTCCTCCCCTGGTACTCGGGTGCAACATTCCAGACGCTTTACTAACACTCTCCCCACTTGGAGAGTCAGCGCCTTTAACCTCCTGTTTGGCCCAGTTTGCAATTTCTGCGGAAGATGAACAGGAATAGCGAGAACCAATGAGAGGCTAGCTGGAGGTGTCTGGACGGGCAAATTTAACTCTCATTTCCCACCAGGAAGAGGAAATAACCAAAGGCTCAGCGTGCCGTACCGGAACCAGATTAGGGCCTGAAGCCATCCTGCGGTGTTGCGGCCAGCTCAAAAGAAAGCGAGTTGAACAAAGGAGCTCAGGGGCACTGTAATTCACAAACCTGCAGAGTTATAAATGACAGCTATCGTCCAAAAATAGACTGAAGTAAGGCTGCCAAGAGGACTTGAAAGCGGGGCAGAATTGCAGGAAACCGATTTCAGGAGGTAGACTGGAATTGCATTGAAAGCATAGGAAAAGAGGCAGAACGTCCACAATGATGCACTTGGCCAAAAAGGGCGTATGCGTTTTTTCCTGAATATATTCAGGAAAAAACGCATACGCCCTTTTTGGCCAACCAAGCAAGCTTGCAAAGGAAATCTGCACTACAATGAAGTCTCACTTCCCCCTGGTCAAAAGGGCCATCTGAAAAAAGTGTAAAATCCAGAAAGGCAGGACAGGCCATGGAGAACTGGGAGCCTTGTTATGCTGATGGGCGGGATGTAAATTGCCAACAACCACTTGGGAGAAGTGTATGGTGTTTCCTGAAACATCTAAAAAACAAAGCAACAGAACCTAGGGCACTTCCACTTATGGTCCTATAGCTTAGGGAAATTAAAATCAAAAAGACACAGCCACCCCAAAGTTTGGAACGGCTCTGTTTACAAGAACCTCGTTTACAGTACAAGTTCAACATCGCAGAAAGTGAAAAATGGATAAAGAATTTGTGGTATTCACTTACAAAGCAATATCACTCAGCAATGAAATCTATGTCATCAGGCCCTTAGCATCGCAATGAGTGGATTCAGGTATGATGATTCTAACTGAAATAAGTCACACAGAAAAAGAAACATCATAAGATATCACTAATACACGGAATGTAAACTTGCCTACACAGGAACTGAATTCCAGAACAGAACAGGGTCTCAAATTTAGAAAACCAACTTATGCTTGCTTAAGGGTAAAGGTGAGTTGGGGTGCTGCATAAAACCAGAGATTGAAATGAGCACAGATAAAGTTCCTTAAGCCAAATATGGAATAGACAAGAGCTACTCCTTGCTCAACGAAATGGACTCAACACCCCATATTAAACGCCTAAGAATGTTCCTGACTAGTAAGTATCTTAAAACCTATGGATTGCTATGTCTCCAAAAGAGAATCAAGCATGTGTACAGGGGCATAAACGCAGCAGTGATAGGATTGGAGAGGTTCGGTGAGCAAATGAAGACCCTTTGAAGTCATATTGCATGGTACCCATTCCACGGGTTTCAACTACCCAGGTTTAAGGTATTCTTCCTTCAGCTAAAACATGCATGTGGAACCCAAGTATGATCAACCATGTGAACGGGAGACGTGTTCAAATATGTCTCAGTTTTCCTCCCCTGGTACTCGGGTGCAACATTCCAGACGCTTTACTAACACTCTCCCCACTTGGAGAGTCAGTCCCTTTAACCTCCTGTTTGGCCCAGTTTGCAATTTCTGCGGAAGATGAACAGGAATAGCGAGAACCAATGAGAGGCTAGCTGGAGGTGTCTGGACGGGCAAATTTAACTCTCATTTCCCACCAGGAAGAGGAAATAACCAAAGGCTCAGCGTGCCGTACCGGAACCAGATTAGGGCCTGAAGCCATCCTGCGGTGTTGCGGCCAGCTCAAAAGAAAGCGAGTTGAACAAAGGAGCTCAGGGGCACTGTAATTCACAAACCTGCAGAGTTATAAATGACAGCTATCGTCCAAAAATAGACTGAAGTAAGGCTGCCAAAAGGACTTGAAAGCGGGGCAGAATTGCAGGAAACCGATTTCAGGAGGTAGACTGGAATTGCATTGAAAGCATAGGAAAAGAGGCAGAACGTCCACAATGATGCACTTGGCCAAAAAGGGCGTATGCGTTTTTTCCTGAATATATTCAGGAAAAAACGCATACGCCCTTTTTGGCCAACCAAGCAAGCTTGCAAAGGAAATCTGCACTACAATGAAGTCTCACTTCCCCCCGGTCAAAAGGGCCATCTGAAAAAAGTGTAAAATCCAGAAAGGCAGGACAGGCCATGGAGAACTGGGAGCCTTGTTATGCTGATGGGCGGGATGTAAACTGCCAACAACCATTCGGGAGAAGTGTATGGTGTTTCATGAAACATCTAAAAAACAAAGCAACAGAGCCTAGGGCACTTCCACTTATGGTCCTATAGCTTAGGGAAATTAAAATCAAAAAGACACAGCCACCCCAAAGTTTGGAACGGCTCTGTTTACAAGAACCTCGTTTACAGTACAAGTTCAACATCGCAGAAAGTGAAAAATGGATAAAGAACTTGTGGTACTTACGTACAATGCAGTATCACTCAGCAATGAAATCTATGTCATCAGGCACGTAGCAGAATAATGAGTAGATTCAGGTACGATGATTCTAACTGAAATAAGTCACACAGAAAAAGAAACATCATAAGATATCAGTAATACACGGAATGTAAACTTGGCTACACAGGAACTGAATTCCAAAACAGAACAGGGTCTCAAATTTAGAAAAGCAACTTATGCTTGCTTAAGGGTAAAGGTGAGTTGGGGTGCTGCATAAAACCAGAGATTGAAATGAGCACAGATAAAGTTCCTTAAGCCAAATATGGAATAGACAAGAGCTACTCCTTGCTCAACGAAATGGACTCAACACCGCATATTAAACGCCTAAGAATGTACCTGACTAGTAAGTATCTTAAAACCTATGGATTGCTATGTCTCCAAAAGAGAATCAAGCATGTGTACAGGGGCATAAACGCAGCAGTGATAGGATTGGAGAGGTTTGGTGAGCAAATGAAGACCCTTTGAAGTCATATTGCATGGTACCCATTCCACGGGTTTCAACTACCCAGGTTTTAGGTATTCTTCCTTCAGCTAAAACATGCATGTGGAACCCAAGTATGATCAACCATGTGAACGGGAGACGTGTTCAAATATGTCTCAGTTTTCCTCCCCTGGTACTCGGGTGCAACATTCCAGACGCTTTACTAACACTCTCCCCACTTGGAGAGTCAGCGCCTTTAACCTCCTGTTTGGCCCAGTTTGCAATTTCTGCGGAAGATGAACAGGAATAGCGAGAACCAATGAGAGGCTAGCTGGAGGTGTCTGGACGGGCAAATTTAACTCTCATTTCCCACCAGGAAGAGGAAATAACCAAAGGCTCAGCGTGCCGTACCGGAACCAGATTAGGGCCTGAAGCCATCCTGCGGTGTTGCGGCCAGGTCACAAGAAAGCGAGTTGAAGAAAGGAGCTCAGGGGCACTGTAATTCACAAACCTGCAGAGTTATAAATGACAGCTATCGTCCAAAAATAGACTGAAGTAAGGCTGCCAAGAGGACTTGAAAGCGGGGCAGAATTGCAGGAAACCGATTCCAGGAGGTAGACTGGAATTGCATTGAAAGCATAGGAAAAGAGGCAGAACGTCCACAATGATGCACTTGGTCAAAAAGGGCGTATGTGTTTTTTCCTGAATATATTCAGGAAAAAACGCATACGCCCTTTTTGGCCAACCAAGCAAGCTTGCAAAGGAAATCTGCACTACAATGAAGTCTCACTTCCCCCTGGTCAAAAGGGCCATCTGAAAAAAGTGTAAAATCCAGAAAGGCAGGACAGGCCATGGAGAACTGGGAGCCTTGTTATGCTGATGGGCGGGATGTAAATTGCCAACAACCACTTGGGAGAAGTGTATGGTGTTTCCTGAAACATCTAAAAAACAAAGCAACAGAACCTAGGGCACTTCCACTTATGGTCCTATAGCTTAGGGAAATTAAAATCAAAAAGACACAGCCACCCCAAAGTTTGGAACGGCTCTGTTTACAAGAACCTCGTTTACAGTACAAGTTCAACATCGCAGAAAGTGAAAAATGGATAAAGAATTTGTGGTATTCACTTACAAAGCAATATCACTCAGCAATGAAATCTATGTCATCAGGCCCTTAGCATCGCAATGAGTGGATTCAGGTATGATGATTCTAACTGAAATAAGTCACACAGAAAAAGAAACATCATAAGATATCACTAATACACGGAATGTAAACTTGCCTACACAGGAACTGAATTACAGAACAGAACAGGGTCTCAAATTTAGAAAACCAACTTATGCTTGCTTAAGGGTAAAGGTGAGTTGGGGTGCTGCATAAAACCAGAGATTGAAATGAGCACAGATAAAGTTCCTTAAGCCAAATATGGAATAGACAAGAGCTACTCCTTGCTCAACGAAATGGACTCAACACCCCATATTAAACGCCTAAGAATGTTCCTGACTAGTAAGTATCTTAAAACCTATGGATTGCTATGTCTCCAAAAGAGAATCAAGCATGTGTACAGGGGCATAAACGCAGCAGTGATAGGATTGGAGAGGTTCGGTGATCAAATGAAGACCCTTTGAAGTCATATTGCATGGTACCCATTCCACGGGTTTCAACTACCCAGGTTTAAGGTATTCTTCCTTCAGCTAAAACATGCATGTGGAACCCAAGTATGATCAACCATGTGAATGGGAGACGTGTTCAAATATGTCTCAGTTTTCCTCCCCTGGTACTCGGGTGCAACATTCCAGACGCTTTACTAACACTCTCCCCACTTGGAGAGTCAGTCCCTTTAACCTCCTGTTTGGCCCAGTTTGCAATTTCTGCGGAAGATGAACAGGAATAGCGAGAACCAATGAGAGGCTAGCTGGAGGTGTCTGGACGGGCAAATTTAACTCTCATTTCCCACCAGGAAGAGGAAATAACCAAAGGCTCAGCGTGCCAGGCCGGAACCAGATTAGGGCCTGAAGCCATCCTGCGGTGTTGCGGCCAGCTCAAAAGAAAGCGAGTTGAACAAAGGAGCTCAGGGGCACTGTAATTCACAAACCTGCAGAGTTATAAATGACAGCTATCGTCCAAAAATAGACTGAAGTAAGGCTGCCAAGAGGACTTGAAAGCGGGGCAGAATTGCAGGAAACCGATTTCAGGAGGTAGACTGGAATTGCATTGAAAGCATAGGAAAAGAGGCAGAACGTCCACAATGATGCACTTGGCCAAAAAGGGCGTATGCGTTTTTTCCTGAATATATTCAGGAAAAAACGCATACGCCCTTTTTGGCCAACCAAGCAAGCTTGCAAAGGAAATCTGCACTACAATGAAGTCTCACTTCCCCCCGGTCAAAAGGGCCATCTGAAAAAAGTGTAAAATCCAGAAAGGCAACAGGCCATTGAGAACTGGGAGCCTTGTTATGCTGATGGGCGGGATGTAAATTGCCAACAGACACTTGGGAGAAGTGTATGGTGTTTCCTGAAACATCTAAAAAACAAAGCAACAGAGCCTAGGGCACTTCCACTTATGGTCCTATAGCTTAGGGAAATTAAAATCAAAAAGACACAGTCACCCCAATGTTTGGAACGGCTCTGTTTACAAGAACCTCGTTTACAGTACAAGTTCAACATCGCAGAAAGTGAAAAATGGATAAAGAAGTTGTGGTATTCACTTACAAAGCAATATCACTCAGCAATGAAATCTATGTCATCAGGCCCTTAGCATCGCAATGAGTGGATTCAGGTATGATGATTCTAACTGAAATAAGTCACACAGAAAAAGAAACATCATAAGATATCACTAATACACGGAATGTAAACTTGGCTACACAGGAACTGAATTACAGAACAGAACAGGGTCTCAAATTTAGAAAACCAACTTATGCTTGCTTAAGGGTAAAGGTGAGTTGGGGTGCTGCATAAAACCAGAGATTGAAATGAGCACAGATAAAGTTCCTTAAGCCAAATATGGAATAGACAAGAGCTACTCCTTGCTCAACGAAATGGACTCAACACCCCATATTAAACGCCTAAGAATGTTCCTGACTAGTAAGTATCTTAAAACCTATGGATTGCTATGTCTCCGAAAGAGAATCAAGCATGTGTACAGGGGCATAAACGCAGCAGTGATAGGATTGGAGAGGTTCGGTGAGCAAATGAAGACCCTTTGAAGTCATATTTCATGGTACCCATTACACGGGTCTTAACTCTCCAGGTTTAAGGTATTCTTCCTTCAGCTAAAACATGCATGTGGAACCCAAGTATGATCAACCATGTGAACGGGAGACGTGTTCAAATATGTCTCAGGTTTCCTCCCCTGGTACTCGGGTGCAACATTCCAGACGCTTTACTAACACTCTCCCCACTTGGAGAGTCAGCGCCTTTAACCTCCTGTTTGGCCCAGTTTGCAATTTCTGCGGAAGATGAACAGGAATAGCGAGAACCAATGAGAGGCTAGCTGGAGGTGTCTGGACGGGCAAATTTAACTCTCATTTCCCACCAGGAAGAGGAATTAACCAAAGGCTCAGCATGCCGGGCCGGAACCAGATTAGGGCCTGAAGCCATCCTGCGGTGTTGCGGCCAGGTCACAAGAAAACGAGTTGAAGACAGGAGCTCAGGGGCACTGTAATTCACAAACCTGCAGAGTTATAAATGACAGCTATCGTCCAAAAATAGACTGAAGTAAGGCTGCCAAGAGGACTTGAAAGCGGGGCAGAATTGCAGGAAACCGATTTCAGGAGGTAGACTGGAATTGCATTGAAAGCATAGGAAAAGAGGCAGAACGTCCACAATGATGCACTTGGCCAAAAAGGGCGTATGCGTTTTTTCCTGAATATATTCAGGAAAAAACGCATACGCCCTTTTTGGCCAACCAAGCAAGCTTGCAAAGGAAATCTGCACTACAATGAAGTCTCACTTCCCCCCGGTCAAAAGGGCCATCTGAAAAAAGTGTAAAATCCAGAAAGGCAACAGGCCATTGAGAACTGGGAGCCTTGTTATGCTGATGGGCGGGATGTAAATTGCCAACAGACACTTGGGAGAAGTGTATGGTGTTTCCTGAAACATCTAAAAAACAAAGCAACAGAGCCTAGGGCACTTCCACTTATGGTCCTATAGCTTAGGGAAATTAAAATCAAAAAGACACAGCCACCCCAATGTTTGGAACGGCTCTGTTTACAAGAACCTCGTTTACAGTACAAGTTCAACATCGCAGAAAGTGAAAAATGGATAAAGAAGTTGTGGTATTCACTTACAAAGCAATATCACTCAGCAATGAAATCTATGTCATCAGGCCCTTAGCATCGCAATGAGTGGATTCAGGTATGATGATTCTAACTGAAATAAGTCACACAGAAAAAGAAACATCATAAGATATCACTAATACACGGAATGTAAACTTGGCTACACAGGAACTGAATTACAGAACAGAACAGGGTCTCAAATTTAGAAAACCAACTTATGCTTGCTTAAGGGTAAAGGTGAGTTGGGGTGCTGCATAAAACCAGAGATTGAAATGAGCACAGATAAAGTTCCTTAAGCCAAATATGGAATAGACAAGAGCTACTCCTTGCTCAACGAAATGGACTCAACACCCCATATTAAACGCCTAAGAATGTTCCTGACTAGTAAGTATCTTAAAACCTATGGATTGCTATGTCTCCGAAAGAGAATCAAGCATGTGTACAGGGGCATAAACGCAGCAGTGATAGGATTGGAGAGGTTCGGTGAGCAAATGAAGACCCTTTGAAGTCATATTGCATGGTACCCATTACACGGGTCTTAACTCTCCAGGTTTAAGGTATTCTTCCTTCAGCTAAAACATGCATGTGGAACCCAAGTATGATCAACCATGTGAACGGGAGACGTGTTCAAATATGTCTCAGGTTTCCTCCCCTGGTACTCGGGTGCAACATTCCAGACGCTTTACTAACACTCTCCCCACTTGGAGAGTCAGCGCCTTTAACCTCCTGTTTGGCCCAGTTTGCAATTTCTGCGGAAGATGAACAGGAATAGCGAGAACCAATGAGAGGCTAGCTGGAGGTGTCTGGACGGGCAAATTTAACTCTCATTTCCCACCAGGAAGAGGAATTAACCAAAGGCTCAGCATGCCGGGCCGGAACCAGATTAGGGCCTGAAGCCATCCTGCGGTGTTGCGGCCAGGTCACAAGAAAACGAGTTGAAGACAGGAGCTCAGGGGCACTGTAATTCACAAACCTGCAGAGTTATAAATGACAGCTATCGTCCAAAAATAGACTGAAGTAAGGCTGCCAAGAGGACTTGAAAGCGGGGCAGAATTGCAGGAAACCGATTTCAGGAGGTAGACTGGAATTGCATTGAAAGCATAGGAAAAGAGGCAGAACGTCCACAATGATGCACTTGGCCAAAAAGGGCGTATGCGTTTTTTCCTGAATATATTCAGGAAAAAACGCATACGCCCTTTTTGGCCAACCAAGCAAGCTTGCAAAGGAAATCTGCACTACAATGAAGTCTCACTTCCCCCCGGTCAAAAGGGCCATCTGAAAAAAGTGTAAAATCCAGAAAGGCAGGACAGGCCTTGGAGAACTGGGAGCCTTGTTATGCTGATGGGCGGGATGTAAATTGCCAACAACCACTCGGGAGAAGTGTATGGTGTTTCCTGAAACATCTAAAAAACAAAGCAACAGAACCTAGGGCACTTCCACTTATGGTCCTATAGCTTAGGGAAATTAAAATCAAAAAGACACAGCCACCCCAAAGTTTGGAACGGCTCTGTTTACAAGAACCTCGTTTACAGTACAAGTTCAACATCGCAGAAAGTGAAAAATGGATAAAGAAGTTGTGGTATTTACTTACAAAGCAATATCACTCAGCAATGAAATCTGTGTCATCAGGCCCTTAGCAGCACAATGAGTGGATTCAGGTATGATGATTCTAACTGAAGTAAGTCACACAGAAAAAGAAACATCATAAGATATCAGTAATACACGGAATGTAAACTTGGCTACACAGGAACTGAATTACAGAACAGAACAGGGTCTCAAATTTAGAAAACCAACTTATGCTTGCTTAAGGGTAAAGGTGAGTTGGGGTGCTGCATAAAACCAGAGATTGAAATGAGCACAGATAAAGTTCCTTAAGTCAAATATGGAATACACAAGAGCTACTCCTTGCTCAATGAAATGGACTCAACACCGCATATTAAACGCCTAAGAATGTACCTGACTAGTAAGTATCTTAAAAACCTATGGATTGCTATGTCTCCGAAAGAGAATCAAGCATGTGTACAGGGGCATAAACGCAGCAGTGATAGGATTGGAGAGGTTCGGTGAGCAAATGAAGACCCTTTGAAGTCATATTGCATGGTACCCATTACACGGGTCTTAACTCTCCAGGTTTAAGGTATTCTTCCTTCAGCTAAAACATGCATGTGGAACCCAAGTATGATCAACCATGTGAACGGGAGACGTGTTCAAATATGTCTCAGTTTTCCTCCCCTGGTACTCGGGTGCAACATTCCAGACGCTTTACTAACACTCTCCCCACTTGGAGAGTCAGCGCCTTTAACCTCCTGTTTGGCCCAGTTTGCAATTTCTGCGGAAGATGAACAGGAATAGCGAGAACCAATGAGAGGCTAGCTGGAGGTGTCTGGACGGGCAAATTTAACTCTCATTTCCCACCAGGAAGAGGAAATAACCAAAGGCTCAGCGTGCCGTGCCGGAACCAGATTAGGGCCTGAAGCCATCCTGCGGTGTTGCGGCCAGGTCACAAGAAAGCGAGTTGAAGAAAGGAGCTCAGGGGCACTGTAATTCACAAACCTGCAGAGTTATAAATGACAGCTATCGTCCAAAAATAGACTGAAGTAAGGCTGCCAAGAGGACTTGAAAGCGGGGCAGAATTGCAGGAAACCGATTTCAGGAGGTAGACTGGAATTGCATTGAAAGCATAGGAAAAGAGGCAGAACGTCCACAATGATGCACTTGGCCAAAAAGGGTGTATGCGTTTTTTCCTGAATATATTAAGGAAAAAACGCATACGCCCTTTTTGGCCAACCAAGCAAGCTTGCAAAGGAAATCTGCACTACAATGAAGTCTCACTTCCCCCCGGTCAAAAGGGCCATCTGAAAAAAGTGTAAAATCCAGAAAGGCAGGACAGGCCATGGAGAACTGGGAGCCTTGTTATGCTGATGGGCGGGATGTAAATTGCCAACAACCACTCAGGAGAAGTGTATGGTGTTTCCTGAAACATCTAAAAAACAAAGCAACAGAACCTAGGGCACTTCCACTTATGGTCCTATAGCTTAGGGAAATTAAAATCAAAAAGACACAGCCACCCCAAAGTTTGGAACGGCTCTGTTTACAAGAACCTCGTTTACAGTACAAGTTCAACATCGCAGAAAGTGAAAAATGGATAAAGAAGTTGTGGTATTTACTTACAAAGCAATATCACTCAGCAATGAAATCTGTGTCATCAGGCCCGTAGCAGCACAATGAGTGGATTCAGGTATGATGATTCTAACTGAAGTAAGTCACACAGAAAAAGAAACATCATAAGATATCAGTAATACACGGAATGGAAACTTGGCTACACAGGAACTGAATTACAGAACAGAACAGGGACTCAAATTTAGAAAACCAACTTATGCTTGCTTAAGGGTAAAGGTGAGTTGGGGTGCTGCATAAAACCAGAGATTGAAATGAGCACAGATAAAGTTCCTTAAGTCAAATATGGAATAGACAAGAGCTACTCCTTGCTCAACGAAATGGACTCAACACCGCATATTAAACGCCTAAGAATGTACCTGACTAGTAAGTATCGTAAAACCTATGGATTGCTATGTCTCCGAAAGAGAATCAAGCATGTGTACAGGGGCATAAACGCAGCAGTGATAGGATTGGAGAGGTTCGGTGAGCAAATGAAGACCCTTTGAAGTCATATTGCATGGTACCCATTCCACGGGTTTCAACTACCCAGGTTTAAGGTATTCTTCCTTCAGCTAAAACATGCATGTGGAACCTAGAGTATGATCAACCATGTGATCGGGAGACGTGTTCAAATATGTCTCAGTTTTCCTCCCCTGGTACTCGGGTGCAACATTCCAGACGCTTTACTAACACTCTCCCCACTTGGAGAGTCAGTCCCTTTAACCTCCTGTTTGGCCCAGTTTGCAATTTCTGCGGAAGATGAACAGGAATAACGAGAACCAATGAGAGGCTAGCTGGAGGTGTCTGGACGGGCAAATTTAACTCTCATTTCCCACCAGGAAGAGGAATTAACCAAAGGCTCAGCATGCCGGGCCGGAACCAGATTAGGGCCTGAAGCCATCCTGCGGTGTTGCGGCCAGGTCACAAGAAAACGAGTTGAAGACAGGAGCTCAGGGGCACTGTAATTCACAAACCTGCAGAGTTATAAATGACAGCTATCGTCCATAAATAGACTGAAGTAAGGCTGCCAAGAGGACTTGAAAGCGGGGCAGAATTGCAGGAAACCGATTTCAGGAGGTAGACTGGAATTGCATTGAAAGCATAGGAAAAGAGGCAGAACGTCCACAATGATGCACTTGGCCAAAAAGGGCGTATGCGTTTTTTCCTGAATATATTCAGGAAAAAACGCATACGCCCTTTTTGGCCAACCAAGCAAGCTTGCAAAGGAAATCTGCACTACAATGAAGTCTCACTTCCCTCTGGTCAAAAGGGCCATCTGAAAAAAGTGTAAAATCCAGAAAGGCAACAGGCCATTGAGAACTGGGAGCCTTGTTATGCTGATGGGCGGGATGTAAATTGCCAACAGACACTTGGGAGAAGTGTATGGTGTTTCCTGAAACATCTAAAAAACAAAGCAACAGAGCCTAGGGCACTTCCACTTATGGTCCTATAGCTTAGGGAAATTAAAATCAAAAAGACACAGCCACCCCAAAGTTTGGAACGGCTCTGTTTACAAGAACCTCGTTTACAGTACAAGTTCAACATCGCAGAAAGTGAAAAATGGATAAAGAAGTTGTGGTATTCACTTACAAACAATATCACTCAGCAATGAAATCTATGTCATCAGGCCCTTAGCAGCACAATGAGTGGATTCAGGTATGATGATTCTAACTGAAATAAGTCACACAGAAAAAGAAACATCATAAGATATCAGTAATACACGGAATGTAAACTTGGCTACACAGGAACTGAATTACAGAACAGAACAGGGTCTCAAATTTAGAAAACCAACTTATGCTTGCTTAAGGGTAAAGGTGAGTTGGGGTGCTGCATAAAACCAGAGATTGAAATGAGCACAGATAAAGTTCCTTAAGCCAAATATGGAATAGACAAGAGCTACTCCTTGCTCAACGAAATGGACTCAACACCGCATATTAAACGCCTAAGAATGTACCTGACTAGTAAGTATCGTAAAACCTATGGATTGCTATGTCTCCGAAAGAGAATCAAGCATGTGTACAGGGGCATAAACGCAGCAGTGATAGGATTGGAGAGGTTCGGTGAGCAAATGAAGACCCTTTGAAGTCATATTGCATGGTACCCATTACACGGGTCTCAACTCTCCAGGTTTAAGGTATTCTTCCTTCAGCTAAAACATGCATGTGGAACCCAAGTATGATCAACCATGTGAACGGGAGACGTGTTCAAATATGTCTCAGTTTTCCTCCCCTGGTACTCGGGTGCAACATTCCAGACGCTTTACTAACACTCTCCCCACTTGGAGAGTCAGTCCCTTTAACCTCCTGTTTGGCCCAGTTTGCAATTTCTGCGGAAGATGAACAGGAATAGCGAGAACCAATGAGAGGCTAGCTGGAGGTGTCTGGACGGGCAAATTTAACTCTCATTTCCCACCAGGAAGAGGAATTAACCAAAGGCTCAGCATGCCGGGCCGGAACCAGATTAGGGCCTGAAGCCATCCTGCAGTGTTGCGGCCAGGTCACAAGAAAGCGAGTTGAAGAAAGGAGCTCAGGGGCACTGTAATTCACAAACCTGCAGAGTTATAAATGACAGCTATCGTCCAAAAATAGACTGAAGTAAGGCTGCCAAGAGGACTTGAAAGCGGGGCAGAATTGCAGGAAACCGATTTCAGGAGGTAGACTGGAATTGCATTGAAAGCATAGGAAAAGAGGCAGAACGTCCACAATGATGCACTTGGCCAAAAAGGGCGTATGCGTTTTTTCCTGAATATATTCAGGAAAAAACGCATACGCCCTTTTTGGCCAACCAAGCAAGCTTGCAAAGGAAATCTGCACTACAATGAAGTCTCACTTCCCCTCAGTCAAAAGGGCCATCTGAAAAAAGTGTAAAATCCGGAAAGGCAACAGGCCATTGAGAACTGGGAGCCTTGTTATGCTGAGGGGCGGGATGTAATTTGCCAACAGACACTTGGGAGAAGTGTATGGTGTTTCCTGAAACATCTAAAAAACAAAGCAACAGAGCCTAGGGCACTTCCACTTATGGTCCTATAGCTTAGGGAAATTAAAATCAAAAAGACACAGCCACCCCAAAGTTTGGAATGGCTCTGTTTACAAGAACCTCGTTTACAGTACAAGTTCAACATCGCAGAAAGTGAAAAATGGATAAAGAACTTGTGGTACTTACGTACAATGCAGTATCACTCAGCAATGAAATCTATGTCATCAGGCCCGTAGCAGCATAATGAGTAGATTCAGGTACGATGATTCTAACTGAAATAAGTCACACAGAAAAAGAAACATCATAAGATATCAGTAATACACGGAATGTAAACTTGGCTACACAGGAACTGAATTCCAAAACAGAACAGGTTCTCAAATTTAGAAAACCAACTTATGCTTGCTTAAGGGTAAAGGTGAGTTGGGTTGCTGCATAAAACCAGAGATTGAAATGAGCACAGATAAAGTTCCTTAAGCCAAATATGGAATAGACAAGAGCTACTCCTTGCTCAACGAAATGGACTCAACACCGCATATTAAACGCCTAAGAATGTACCTGACTAGTAAGTATCTTAAAACCTATGGATTGCTATGTCTCCGAAAGAGAATCAAGCATGTGTACAGGGGCATAAAAGCAGCAGTGATAGGATTGGAGAGGTTCGGTGAGCAAATGAAGACCCTTTGAAGTCATATTGCATGGTACCCATTCCACGGGTTTCAACTACCCAGGTTTAAGGTATTCTTCCTTCAGCTAAAACATGCATGTGGAACCTAGAGTATTATCAACCATGTGATCGGGAGACGTGTTCAAATATGTCTCAGTTTTCCTCCCCTGGTACTCGGGTGCAACATTCCAGACGCTTTACTAACACTCTCCCCACTTGGAGAGTCAGTCCCTTTAACCTCCTGTTTGGCCCAGTTTGCAATTTCTGCGGAAGATGAACAGGAATAGCGAGAACCAATGAGAGGCTAGCTGGAGGTGTCTGGACGGGCAAATTTAACTCTCATTTCCCACCAGGAAGAGGAATTAACCAAAGGCTCAGCATGCCGGGCCGGAACCAGATTAGGGCCTGAAGCCATCCTGCGGTGTTGCGGCCAGGTCACAAGAAAACGAGTTGAAGACAGGAGCTCAGGGGCACTGTAATTCACAAACCTGCAGAGTTATAAATGACAGCTATCGTCCAAAAATAGACTGAAGTAAGGCTGCCAAGAGGACTTGAAAGCGGGGCAGAATTGCAGGAAACCGATTTCAGGAGGTAGACTGGAATTGCATTGAAAGCATAGGAAAAGAGGCAGAACGTCCACAATGATGCACTTGGCCAAAAAGGGCGTATGCGTTTTTTCCTGAATATATTCAGGAAAAAACGCATACGCCCTTTTTGGCCAACCAAGCAAGCTTGCAAAGGAAATCTGCACTACAATGAAGTCTCACTTCCCTCTGGTCAAAAGGGGCATCTGAAAAAAGTGTAAAATCCAGAAAGGCAACAGGCCATTGAGAACTGGGAGCCTTGTTATGCTGATGGGCGGGATGTAAATTGCCAACAGACACTTGGGAGAAGTGTATGGTGTTTCCTGAAACATCTAAAAAACAAAGCAACAGAGCCTAGGGCACTTCCACTTATGGTCCTATAGCTTAGGGAAATTAAAATCAAAAAGACACAGCCACCCCAAAGTTTGGAACGGCTCTGTTTACAAGAACCTCGTTTACAGTACAAGTTCAACATCGCAGAAAGTGAAAAATGGATAAAGAAGTTGTGGTATTCACTTACAAAGCAATATCACTCAGCAATGAAATCTATGTCATCAGGCCCTTAACAGCACAATGAGTGGATTCAGGTATGATGATTCTAACTGAAATAAGTCACACAGAAAAAGAAACATCATAAGATATCAGTAATACACGGAATGTAAACTTGGCTACACAGGAACTGAATTACAGAACAGAACAGGGTCTCAAATTTAGAAAACCAACTTATGCTTGCTTAAGGGGAAAGGTGAGTTGGGGTGCTGCATAAAACCAGAGATTGAAATGAGCACAGATAAAGTTCCTTAAGCCAAATATGGAATAGACAAGAGCTACTCCTTGCTCAACAAAATGGACTCAACACCGCATATTAAACGCCTAAGAATGTACCTGACTAGTAAGTATCGTAAAACCTATGGATTGCTATGTCTCCAAAAGAGAATCAAGCATGTGTACAGGGGCATAAACGCAGCAGTGATAGGATTGGAGAGGTTCGGTGAGCAAATGAAGACCCTTTGAAGTCATATTGCATGGTACCCATTACACGGGTCTCAACTCTCCAGGTTTAAGGTATTCTTCCTTCAGCTAAAACATGCATGTGGAACCCAAGTATGATCAACCATGTGAACGGGAGACGTGTTCAAATATGTCTCAGTTTTCCTCCCCTGGTACTCGGGTGCAACATTCCAGACGCTTTACTAACACTCTCCCCACTTGGAGAGTCAGCGCCTTTAACCTCCTGTTTGGCCCAGTTTGCAATTTCTGCGGAAGATGAACAGGAATAGCGAGAACCAATGAGAGGCTAGCTGGAGGTGTCTGGACGGGCAAATTTAACTCTCATTTCCCACCAGGAAGAGGAATTAACCAAAGGCTCAGCGTGCCGTACCGGAACCAGATTAGGGCCTGAAGCCATCCTGCGGTGTTGCGGCCAGCTCAAAAGAAAGCGAGTTGAAGAAAGGAGCTCAGGGGCACTGCAATTCACAAACCTGCAGAGTTATAAATGACAGCTATCGTCCAAAAATAGACTGAAGTAAGGCTGCCAAGAGGACTTGAAAGCGGGGCAGAATTGCAGGAAACCGATTTCAGGAGGTAGACTGGAATTGCATTGAAAGCATAGGAAAAGAGGCAGAACGTCCACAATGATGCACTTGGCCAAAAAGGGCGTATGCGTTTTTTCCTGAATATATTCAGGAAAAAACGCATACGCCCTTTTTGGCCAACCAAGCAAGCTTGCAAAGGAAATCTGCACTACAATGAAGTCTCACTTCCCCCCGGTCAAAAGGGTCATCTGAAAAAAGTGTAAAATCCAGAAAGGCAGGACAGGCCATGGAGAACTGGGAGCCTTGTTATGCTGATGGGCGGGATGTAAATTGCCAACAACCACTCGGGAGAAGTGTATGGTGTTTCCTGAAACATCTAAAAAACAAAGCAACAGAACCTAGGGCACTTCCACTTATGGTCCTATAGCTTAGGGAAATTAAAATCAAAAAGACACAGCCACCCCAAAGTTTGGAACGGCTCTGTTTACAAGAACCTCGTTTACAGTACAAGTTCAACATCGCAGAAAGTGAAAAATGGATAAAGAAGTTGTGGTATTTACTTACAAAGCAATATCACTCAGCAATGAAATCTGTGTCATCAGGCCCTTAGCAGCACAATGAGTGGATTCAGGTATGATGATTCTAACTGAAGTAAGTCACACAGAAAAAGAAACATCATAAGATATCAGTAATACACGGAATGTAAACTTGGCTACACAGGAACTGAATTACAGAACAGAACAGGGTCTCAAATTTAGAAAACCAACTTACGCTTGCTTAAGGGTAAAGGTGAGTTGGGGTGCTGCATAAAACCAGAGATTGAAATGAGCACAGATAAAGTTCCTTAAGCCAAATATGGAATAGACAAGAGCTACTCCTTGCTCAACGAAATGGACTCAACACCCCATATTAAACGCCTAAGAATGTACCTGACTAGTAAGTATCTTAAAACCTATGGATTGCTATGTCTCCGAAAGAGAATCAAGCATGTGTACAGGGGCATAAACGCAGCAGTGATAGGATTGGAGAGGTTCGGTGAGCAAATGAAGACTCTTTGAAGTCATATTGCATGGTACCCATTACACGGGTCTTAACTCTCCAGGTTTAAGGTATTCTTCCTTCAGCTAAAACATGCATGTGGAACCCAAGTATGATCAACAATGTGAACGGGAGACGTGTTCAAATATGTCTCAGTTTTCCTCCCCTGGTACTCGGGTGCAACATTCCAGACGCTTTACTAACACTCTCCCCACTTGGAGAGTCAACGCCTTTAACCTCCTGTTTGGCCCAGTTTGCAATTTCTGTGGAAGATGAACAGAAATAGCGAGAACCAATGAGAGACTAGCTGGAGGTGTCTGGACGGGCAAATTTAACTCTCATTTCCCACCAGGAAGAGGAAATAACCAAAGGCTCAGCGTGCCGTCCCGGAACCAGATTAGGGCCTGAAGCCATCTTGCGGTGTTGCGGCCAGGTCACAAGAAAGCGAGTTGAAGAAAGGAGCTCAGGGGCACTGTAATTCACAAACCTGCAGAGTTATAAATGACAGCTATCGTCCAAAAATAGACTGAAGTAAGGCTGCCAAGAGGACTTGAAAGCGGGGCAGAATTGCAGGAAACCGATTTCAGGAGGTAGACTGGAATTGCATTGAAAGCATAGGAAAAGAGGCAGAACGTCCACAATGATGCACTTGGCCAAAAAGGGCGTATGCGTTTTTTCCTGAATATATTCAGGAAAAAACGCATACGCCCTTTTTGGCCAACCAAGCAAGCTTGCAAAGGAAATCTGCACTACAATGAAGTCTCACTTCCCCCCGGTCAAAAGGGCCATCTGAAAAAAGTGTAAAATCCAGAAAGGCAGGACAGGCCATGGAGAACTGGGAGCCTTGTTATGCTGATGGGCGGGATGTAAATTGCCAACAGACACTCGGGAGAAGTGTATGGTGTTTCCTGAAACATCTAAAAAACAAAGCAACAGAGCCTAGGGCACTGCCACTTATGGTCCTATAGCTTAGGGAAATTAAAATCAAAAAGACACAGCCACCCCAAAGTTTGGGACGGCTCTGTTTACAAGAACCTCGTTTACAGTACAAGTTCAACATCGCAGAAAGTGAAAAATGGATAAAGAAGTTGTGGTACTTACGTAGAATGCAGTATCACTCAGCAATGAAATCTATGTCATCAGGCCCGTAGCAGCATAATGAGTGGATTCAGGTACGATGATTCTAACTGAAATAAGTCACACAGAAAAAGAAACATCATAAGATATCACTAATACACGGAATGTAAACTTGGCTACACAGGAACTGCATTCCAAAACAGAACAGGGTCTCAAATTTAGAAAACCAACTTATGCTTGCTTAAGGGGAAAGGTGAGTTGGGGTGCTGCATAAAACCAGAGATTGAAATGAGCACAGATAAAGTTCCTTAAGCCAAATATGGAATAGACAAGAGCTACTCCTTGCTCAACGAAATGGACTCAAAACCCCATATTAAACCCCTATGAATGTACCTGACCAGTAAGTATCTTAAAACCTATGGATTGCTATGTCTCCGAAAGAGAATCAAGCATGTGTACAGGGGCATAAACGCAGCAGTGATAGGATTGGAGAGGTTCGGTGATCAAATGAAGACCCTTTGAACTCATATTGCATGGTACCCATTACACGGGTCTCAACTCTCCAGGTTTAAGGTATTCTTCCTTCAGCTAAAACATGCATGTGGAACCCAGAGTATGATCAACCATGTGAACGGGAGACGTGTTCAAATATGTCTCAGTTTTCCTCCCCTGGTACTCGGGTGCAACATTCCAGACGCTTTACTAACACTCTCCCGACTTGGAGAGTCAGTCCCTTTAACCTCCTGTTTGGCCCAGTTTGCAATTTCTGCGGAAGATGAACAGGAATAGCGAGAACCAATGAGAGGCTAGCTGGAGGTGTCTGGACGGGCAAATTTAACTCTCATTTCCCGCCAGGAAGAGGAATTAACCAAAGGCTCAGCATGCCGGGCCGGAACCAGATTAGGGCCTGAAGCCATCCTGCGGTGTTGCGGCCAGGTCACAAGAAAGCAAGTTGAAGAAAGGAGCTCAGGGGCACTGTAATTCACAAACCTGCAGAGTTATAAATGACAGCTATCGTCCAAAAATAGACTGAAGTAAGGCTGCCAAGAGGACTTGAAAGCGGGGCAGAATTGCAGGAAACCGATTTCAGAGGTAGACTGGAATTGCATTGAAAGCATGGGAAAAGAGGCAGAACGTCCACAATGATGCACTTGGCCAAAAAGGGCGTATGCGTTTTTTCCTGAATATATTCAGGAAAAAACGCATACGCCCTTTTTGGCCAACCAAGCAAGCTTGAAAAGGAAATCTGCACTACAATGAAGTCTCACTTCCCCCCGGTCAAAAGGGCCATCTGAAAAAAGTGTAAAATCCAGAAAGGCAGGACAGGCCATGGAGAACTGGGAGCCTTGTTATGCTGATGGGCGGGATGTAAATTGCCAAGAGACACTGGGGAGATGTGTATGGTGTTTCCTGAAACATCTAAAAAACAAAGCAACAGAGCCTAGGGCACTTCCACTTATGGTCCTATAGCTTAGGGAAATTAAAATCAAAAAGACACAGCCACCCCAAAATTTGGGACGGCTCTGTTTACAGGAACCTCTTCTGCAGCACAAGTTAAATATGCCAGAGAGCAAATAATGCATAAAGAAGTTGCGGTACTTACGTACAACAGAATACCTCTCAGCAATGAAAACTATGTCACCAGGCCTGTACCAGCATAATGAGTGGATTGAGGCACGGTGATTCTAAATGAAAAAAGTCACACAGAAAAAGAAACATCATAAGGTATCACTAATACATGGAATGAGAACTTGGCTACACATGAACTGAATTACCAAATAGAACAGGGTCTCATGTTTAGAAAACCAACTTATGCTTGCTTAAGGGGGAAGGTGAGTTGGGGTGCTGCATAAAACCAGAGTTTGAAATTAGCACAGATACCGTTCCATAAGCCACATATGTAATAGCCAAGACCTACCCCTTGCTCAACAAAATGGACTCAACAATGAGGTATCACCTCACATCTGATTGAATGCACATCATCAGAAAATCTACAAACAAAAAATGCTGGAAAGGGTGTGGAGAAAAGGAACCCTCTTCCACTATTGTTGGGAATATAAATTGATACAGTCACTATGGAGAACAATATGGAGTTTCTTAAGAAACTAACGGTAGAATTACCATATGATACAGCAATCCCAGTTCTGGACATATACCCAGACAAAACCATAAATCAGAAAGAGACATTCACCGCAATGTTCATTGCCTCACTCTTTACAATATCGAGGTAATGAAAGCAACCTAAATGCCCACAGACAGACGAATGCATAAAGCTGTGGTACATATATAAAATGGAATATTACTAAGCCATGAAAAGGAATGAAATTGGGTCATTTGTAGAGACGTCGATGGATCTAGAGACTGTCATACAGAGTGAAGTAAGTCAGAAAGAGGAAAACAAATCTTGTATATTCATGCATATATGTGGAACCTAGAAAAACTGTACAGATTAACCATTTTGCAAGGCATAAATAGAGCAACAGATGTAGACAACAAACGTATGGACAACAAGGGGGGAAAGCTCTTGGGAGGGTGGTGGTGGGAGGAGTTGAGAGACTGGGATTGGCATGTATACATTTATATGTATAAAATAGATAACCAATAAGAACCTGCTGTATAAAAATATAAAATAAAATTCAAAATTAAAAAGAAATAAAATTTAAAAAATAAAACAGAAAAAACAATTATTCCCTGCACATACATGTATTTATATGAATAAATTATTTCCATGCTTATATCTGTAAATACAAAAAAGAGGAATAAAATCTACCTTGAACCAAAAACGAAAAAGAGAAAAAAAACACAGAACCCACCAGTTCCACAGAGGAAAACCGTATCAGGGCACTTGCTCCAGTTGTAAACAATTCTGAAGTTGGTCAGTGGTGGGGAATCGTCTCCCATTCAGCCAGCAGCCCCCACGCAACAAGCGTCCTCATTGCAAAGCTGGGGCACCGTGCCGAGGCATCTGTGAGTAAACGTGAGCTGAGCCCCAGGCCAGTTGCTGCTGAACTATTCCCACCCGTCCCAGGTAAAACACCTGAATATATACAAGGACTTGAAAGCCTAGAGGAAGGGCCATAGAGCCACACGAGTGACAGCATGCCGGCCGACTTGGTGCCTGCAGGCCAGCCAGGATGGTCCTGGCCCTGGGTGCTCTTCTGGAAGATTTCCATTTCCCTGCCTGAGATACCCGTCCTGTCCCTGCCCCCACTGCTTTTTTCCTTCCTCACCTCTGCCCAGGGAGAAATTCCAGCAGCAGGTATGGGTGACACATCCTCTTCTTTAGCAGGTGGCAGCCTGGCAACTGCTGCAGAAAGTCCAGCAGAGCCCCACTCACACTGGGCCACCCACAAAGCCGTGGCCTCTCACTCCCTCCCACCAGCCCAGCCCCGAGACTGCTGACAGGGCAGAGAAAATGGCGTCAGGCACGGCTGCAGGGGCTCTTGCTGCCTGGAGTGGTATTTATATTGATCTCAACCCAGGCACACCTGGGGAGGGCTGGCCGGCACGGTAAGGCTGCCCAGGTCAGCCAATCATCACCCCTCAGGGGCTCACAGTTGCAGAAAATGGAACTTGCTGAACCGGCCAGGTCCAAGGAACAGGTGTGGGCTCCTGAGAGTCAGGATAGACAAGGGGCTGCAGCTTTGGCTTGTTTTCTAATCATTTTATCTGGCCCATGAGTGGGAGACAACTTCAAGAAAACCCTCTCCTAATGAGAGGAACCCAGGAGTCAGGGAGAGGAGGGGTGGGTGGTGGTTGGAGACAGAGGCCTGGTGCCCCGGGTGCAGTGGAAGTCTCTGGAAGACCAGGTGGAGGGAGGCCGTACAGAGTGATGCCCAGGGTCACAGACCTGTCACAGCTGCTGTTTGTTAGTTCAAGTCCTGCTCTGAGGTGCTCTGTGTCAGCTCTGAGCGACAGGTGAGCTGGGGGTGCTCTGCAATGAGGGCTGTGTGCACGGTTCCTGTGTGCCCAGCCCTGCCACGGTACCTACAAGGGTAGCTCTGTATCCTGGGAGGGGCCTAACCACGAGAGCCCCATGGGCTGGGGTGGGGGTGGGGTACCTGCCCAGGTGAGCTCCATATTCTGGGATTGGTCTGACCACGAGAGCCCCATGGGCTGCTGGGGACCTGGTAAAGGATGTCAGGACAGTCAGTGAAGCCACCGAGGATATACCTCCAGCTGCTCCTAATTCCTACACCCTGCTGGTCATTCTACCAACCACCAGGACATGGTATTCTGTATTAGTCTTCAATGATGCCTTCTTTTGTATTCCATTAGTCCCAGAGTCACAAGAAATTTTGGCTTGTGAGTGGCAGGACTCAACATACAACTAAAACAATACTTCCGGGCCGTCTTGCCCCAAGGGTGCAAAAATTCCCACACCATCTTTGGGGAAAGCTTAGCTAAAGACCTAAAAGTTCTACCTCTGGAAAAGGAAACCCTCCTTCAGTACGCAGACGACATTCTGATCACCAGCCCTACTAAGGAGGCCTCTGAACTACCAAGCCAATAAAGGATAGAAGTTGTCCAAGAAAAAGCTCAAATATCACAGACTGCAGTGATCTGCCTGGGCTTCATTCTCACAGAAGGTCAGAGAAGCCCATCCCAGGAAAGGGAAGAAACCATTTTCAGCCTTACCCCTTTCTAAAACTAGAAGACAGCTTAGGGGTTCCTGGGGAGGCCAGGGTTTGCTGCTTCTGGATCCCTAACTACAGTCTACTAGCTGGGCCTCTATATGAAACACTGAAAGGAAAAGATGATGATCCTTTTGAATAGAATCCAGAAGTGGCCTTTCAAGAATGGAAAGAGCAGTCAATTCAGACCCTTGCCCTGGAACTCCCTAATTTAGCTAAACCCTTTGACCTTTACATTCCCGGTGAAAGGTGAATCGCCATTGGAGAATTAGTGCAAAAACTGGGACCACTTGAAATGGAACAATGCAAGAATGCCATCCAGGTAGGATAAACTACGGTCACCAAGGGGCTTGGCCCACTGCCACATCTGGCCAAGATACTGGCGGTATCTAAAAACCTGGAAATCAGCAGCCCAAAAGGCCACCTCCCTCCTAAGGGAAAAGGACCTCACGTGGTGATCCTAACCACCAACCATGCCCTGAAGTTGCAGGGTTCGCTCCGTGGGCACACCAACCTCGAGTGAGGAGGCCCTCCAACTCCAACATCCAGAGAGATAACCGGGGGCAACAGGGCACCATGACGACTCGTGTGAACATCACTTGACCTGGAGTTTCTCTCATAAAACAACAAGAGTGTGTCCCAAAAGAGTAGACTACTGCTTGCAGGACTTACTGCACCCAGAGGGGAGCTAATAATCTTGGCGAGGGAACCGTATATCACACTGTCACCATAGAAAAGCATACAGACACCATGATGATGGTGGCCAATAAGACCGGCTGGACTCCTGTTTACTTCAAAAGGCTGTTGACTCAGTGACCATCATGGTCCTTGATCACCACTGACCCTGGACTGTCTGGGAGTTGAGTGGCCAGGGCTCTGACACCTGGTGCTGTTTGTACGTTAATTCAGGGGCCTAATTGAAGAAAGCGCAGACTACTGGTCAGAGCATCTAGGCTGGCAGAAACGGTCAGCCTAAGGTGGCCGAACAAATGTGGGGCGGGGTGAAACCGGCCCCCACAGCGTCTCTGCACATCTCTTTCCTGGACCCTTAAAGGTCATTAGAATCTATAACACTTCCAATGCTGGTGCTCAGGTGGACGAGCAGGGAGGCAGGGGGCCTGGGGACAATCAATGTCACCTGGAGGCTGCTGGGGAGAAGCTCTGACCCTCGCCACCAGGTATGAGGGCTCCCAACTCAGCACTCAGCAGTTACAGAAGAAGGGTCTGCACCCTCAGCACTCCAAGAATGAGGAACGGGACAAAAGACAGAGGAGGGGTTTGTCCCCAGCAAAGCCCATTAAAAATCCCTGGGAGATAAAAATAGAATCTGGGCAATAAAGTCAAGTCTAACCTTTTTTATCCTTTGTGCTTTGTCTAATTTCATGTGCTCCTAGGGTCCCGCATGCAGAGGTTCCACACCTGGCACTTCAGACCAGATTTCCTAGTGCAGAATGGCTGGGACGACACCTCAGATCCTGGGACCCAGTGCAGACTCCGCGATATAGAGCCTGAGCTGCAGCCAACCTGGCCCTCGAGAGCTCCGCCCCCTCCCTCCCACTGACTCTGACAGGATCTCTACACAGCAGCCCAGCCCACAGCCCACGGGGTAGTGCATGCTCTCACCTCTCCATTCTCTGATCAAAATATAAAGTTTCCTTTGCTTGTGAACCAAACTCAGTCTCGATCTGTTGGCCCCAATGACACTGGGCAGGGGGACACTTGTTGGGGTCCACTCTGGAGGATCAGTAACAGAAATTGAGACTATTGTAACCTCAATGAACAGATGTGTGAGCCAAACTGTAGTTAACATAGAACAGTGTATAAGGCTCAGGTAAAATAAGATGTTTCTAACACTTCCATTTGATATTTCCATCACTTTATTATAAGCAAGTTCAGTGAAAGGGTTTGTCTTATTTGTCAGGTCAATATTAGAGAAACGAAGTGATTTCTTTCCAAGGATGTACATCTAATAATCTTGGTTAAACCTTCAATCTTGTTTTAAATGCTTTTCCATTGAAAATGATACCTCTCTTTCAGCTCCCCCATTTCTGAGAAGTATAAAATCTTATAATTTATTATTACCAAAGGGGAAAGGTGGGAGGAGGGATAAATTAACAGTTTGGGATTAACACATACACACTGCTATGTATAAAATAGATCATCAACAAGGAACTACTGTATAGCACAGGGAACTACACTCAACATTTTGCAATAACCTATAAGGGGAAATAATCTGAAAAAGAATAGATATTTTTATTGACATCATCTATCAATGACAGTTAAAGTGTAACCTAAGGGAAGCTGGTGGTGAGTGCTTCTGACCCTGAAGACTTCAATCATCTAAAGTTTGGACTCTGCCTACTTCCCAAGGCCCTTAATGAACATATGTGTAGCCGTAGCTTAAAAACTTCCCCAGTTTGGGTTTCGGGGAGACACTGATTTTGAAAAAGCCCTGGTGTTCTCCTTACATGAATGGGACTCTTCCTACTGCTAAAACATGTCTGTCACACCCAGAGGATGGTATACCGTCTGATCGGGAAGAGTTTGGAAAAGGCATCTCATCTCCTCATCTCCTGGTGCTCGGGTTCACCCCTCCAGCGTCTTTACTAACAGTCTCCCCACTTGGAGATGTCAGCACTGTCAACATCCTGTTGCGTACAGTTTGGAATTTGTCCAGAGGATGAAGCGGAAGGATGAGGAACAATGAGAGACAAGTCCTAGGTGTTCAGACAGGCACATGTCACTCTAATTTCCAATCAGGAAGACGAATTGACCAAAGGCTAGGGTTGCCCATGGAAACAGTATAGGGCTTGAGGAAATCCCGCTGCTTTGTGACCAGTTCCCATAAACACAAGTTGAACAATGGAACTCAGGGGCAGTAAAATTCACGAAACTGCAGAGTTGAAAATATCCATCACTGAAAAATGTCTTGAGGAAAGTCAGAGAAAAGGACTTGTAAGCAAGGGAGAATGGCAGGAAAGGGATTTGAGGAGGTAGAAAGGACTCGCCATTAAGCACAAGAAAAGGAGCTGAACATTGCCAACATTGCAGTTGGCCAAAAAGGGTGTATGCGTTTTTTTCTGTATATATTCAAGAAAAGGGCATACACTTTTTTAGCCAACCAAACAGGTGGGCACTGGAAGTCAATACTACAAAAGATATCACTTCGCATCAGTCAGAAGAGCCATCCTCATAAAGCGTAAACAACAGAAATGCAGGACAGGGCAACGAGAAGAGGGAGCCCTGTGAGACTTATAGTGGAAATGTATATTGCCAACGGCCATTCTGGAGAAGTGTATTGTGTTTACTAAAGCATCTAAAAAATGAGCTACAGAGCATAGGGCACTTGCACTCATGGGCGTATATCTTGGGAAAAACAAAAATCGAGAGGACACAGGCACCCCAATGTTTACCCACTCTCTGTTTAAAAGATCCTCGACTAGGATATAACTTAAATGTCTCTGGAGGGAAAAAATGGATAGAGATGTGGTACTTATGTAGAGTGGAATATTATTCAGCCTGGAAATCAATGAAATATGGCCAGTTGTAACAACTCCGGAGGAGTTACATATGATCTTTCTAAGTGACATAATTCAAAAAGAAAAAGACACATATCATAAGATATCACTTAAAGGTGGAATCCAAAATGGCTACACATGAAATAAATTACAAAACAAAAACATAGTCAAATATGTAGAAAACACGCATAAGGCTGCTAAACGGGAAAGGTGGGGAGGGGTGAGACATCATCCAGGAGGTTGAAATTAGCAAAGATACCATTCCAAATACCAAACTGATAATCAACAAGGCCTACACGGTAGCTAAAAGAACTGCACTCAGCACACTCAAGTCACCGGAAAAGAATATATATGACTGGTAAGAATCTGAAAAAGAATTTACTGATGTCTCTCTGTACGTGAATCAAGTGGATGTACAGCAGCAAGAAACAGAGCTTTGAAAATCAGCTGTAACCAATATAGTAATAAATTGAAAAAAATAAACGACAGAGAGACAGAGAAAACCTCTTACAACTTTTCCTCAGGGACGGTGATGCAACATGGATTGAACACATCTAGACCCACAGCAGGATGAGACATAAGGCTGGAAACTGTTTGCGCTAAGAGAAATGTGAGGTTGGGTGAGGAAATGCACACCCTTTAAAGTAATACTACCTGGTGCCCATTCAATGGGTCCCAAATCTGCAGGTTCAAGGGATCTTCCTACAGCTAAAACATGCAGGGAAAACCCAGAGGACTGTACACCATGTGATCGGGAGATGTGTCTAAAATGCAGCTCATTTATCCTCTCCTGGTGCTCCTGTTCACCATTCCAGCCACGTTACTTAGAATCTCCCCACTTGGAGAATCAGCACATTTCAACTTCTGTTTCACACATTTTGCAAATTGTGAGGAGGATGAACGGGAAGAGGGGGAACCAATGAGAGAATAGTTGTAGGGGTTTGGACGGGCACATATCACTCTAATTTCCCATTAAGAATAAGAATTGAAAAAAGGCTCAGCCCGCCTCGCCGGAGCCAAAATAGGGCCTGAAGCAATCCTGCGGGTTTGAGGCCAGCTCACAAAAGAGCAACTTAAAAAATGGAGCTCAGGGTCACTGCAATTCACAAACCTGCAGAGTTATAAATGAAAACTAACGTCCAAAAATATGTTGAGGTAAGGCAAAGAAGAGGATCTGAATGCAAGACAGAATTGCAAGAAACAGATTTCAAGAGATAGATTGGACTCGTCTTTAAAGCACATGAAAAGCGGCAGAATTTCGACAATGATGCAGTTGGCCCAAAAGGGCGTATGCGTTTTTTCCTGATTATATCCAGGAAAAAACGCATACGCACTTTATGGACAACGAAGCAAGCAAGCAATGCAAATGTGCACAACAAAGAAGTCTCATTTCCCACCGGTCAAAAGGGCCATCCTAAAAAATTGTAAAAACCAGAAATGCAGGACAGGCCATGGAGAACAGGGAGCCTTTATACGCTGATGGGCAGTGTGTGAACTGCCGAGAGCCACTCTGGAGAAGTGTATGGTGGTTCCTAAATCATCTAAAAAACAGAGCTACAGAGCATAGGACACTGCCAATCATGGGAGTATATCTAGGGAAGTCTAAAAATCAACAAGACACAAGCACACCACAGTTTAGGGCTACTCTGTTTACAAGAACCTCAACTTCAGTACACCTTAAATATCCCAGGAAAGAGAACAATGGATAAAGAAGATGTGGTACTTATGTACAATGGAATATCTCTTCACCATGAAATCAATGTAATAAGGCTAGTAGAAGGATAAAGAGTGGATTTAGGTCCGATAATACTACTTGAAATAAGTCAAACAGAAAAAGAAACATATCATAAGATATCACCTATAGAGGGAGGGTAAATATGGCTGCACAAGAAATGAATTACAGAACAGAACAGTGTCTCACATTTAGAAAACACACTTATGTCAGCTTAAGGGGAAAGGAGAGGTGGGGTGATGCATAAAACCAGAGTTTGAAATTAGCACAGATACCGTTCAATAAACCAAATAGATATTAGACAAGATCTACACCTTGCTCAATGAACTGGCCTCAACACACCCTATACACCACAGAGAAATATATCTGAGTAATAAGAATCTTAAAACCCATGTATTGATATATCTCCATAAGGGAATCAAGTGTGTGCAGAGCGGCACAAACACAGCAGTGAAAATGAGCTAAACCCCATTATAGAAATAAATTTTAAAAACAAAATGCAGAAACAATGAAAGAGAGAAAAATTCTTACAAAATTTGCTCAGGGGCTGTGATGCAACCTGGATTGACCACATATAAACCCACAGCTGGATAAGACATAAGGCTGGACACTTGGGGGTGAGAGGATTGGTGAGCTTTGGTGAGCAACTGCCAAAAGTTTAATGCAATACTTCATGCTACTCATTCCAAGGGTCCCAACACTCCAGGTTGAAGGGAATCTTCCTACAGCTAAACCATGCTTGGGAAACCCAGCGACTGGTATACCATATGATCGGGAAAGGTTTCTAAAACGCACCTCATTTTTCCTCTCCTGGGACTCCAGATCGACATTCCAGCCACTTTACTAAAAACATCCCCTCATGGAGAGTCAATGCCTTTAAGTTCTGGTATCGCACAGTCTGCAGTTAGTGCGGAGGATGAATGGGAATAGGGGGAACCAGTGAGAAACTAGCTGTAGCGGTTTCAATGGGCACATGTCACTCTAATTTCACATCAGTAAGAAGAATTAACCAAAGGCACAGCAAGGTGCCCCAGAAGAAGAATAGGGCCTGAAGGAATCCTGTGGTTATGAGGCAAGATCACAAAAATAAGAGCTGAAAAATGGAGCTAAGGGCCACTGCAAGTCAAAAACCTGCAGAGTTATAAAGGCCAACTATTTTCAAAAAATATATTGAGGTAAGGCTATGAAGTGGCAATGAAATGAAGGCAGAATTGCAGAAAAACCAATTTCAGGAGGTAGACTGGAAATGCACTGAAAACATATGAAGAAAGTCAGAACCTCGACAATGATGCACTTGGCCAAAAAGGGCGTATGCGTTTTTCCCTGAATATATTCAGGGAAAAACGCATACGCCCTTTTTGGCCAACCAAGCAAGCTTGCAAAGGAAATCTGCACTACAATGAAGTCTCACTTCCCCCCGGTCAAAAGGGCCATCTGAAAAAAGTGTAAAATCCAGAAAGGCAGGACAGGCCATGGAGAACTGGGAGCCTTGTTATGCTGATGGGTGGGATGTAAATTGCCAACAGACACTCGGGAGAAGTGTATGGTGTTTCCTGAAACATCTAAAAAACAAAGCAACAGAGCCTAGGGCACTTCCACTTATGGTCCTATAGCTTAGGGAAATTAAAATCAAAAAGACACAGCCACCCCAAAGTTTGGGACGGCTCTGTTTACAAGAACCTCGTTTACGGTACAAGTTCAATATCGCAGAAAGCGAAAAATGGATAAAGAATTTGTGGTACTTACGTACAATGCAATATCACTCAGCAATGAAATCTATGTCATCAGGCCCGAAGCAGCATAATGAGTGGATTCAGGTATGATGATTCTAACTGAAATAAGTCACAGAGAAAAAGAAACATCATAAGATATCACTAATACACGGAATGTAAACTTGGCTACACAGGAACTGGATTACAAAAGAGAACAGGGTTTCAAACTTAGAAAACGAACTTATGATTGCTTAAGGGGAAAGGTGAGTTGGGGTGCTGCATAAAACCAGAGATTGAAACGAGCACAGATAAAGTTCCTTAAGCCAAATATGTAATAGACAAGAGCTACTCCTTGCTACACGAAATGGACTCAACACCCCATATTAAACGCCTAAGAATGTACCTGACTAGTAAGTATCTTAAAACCTATGGATTGCTATGTCTCTGAAAGAGAATCAAGCGTGTGTACAGGGGCATAAACGCAGCAATGATAGGATTGGAGAGCTTCGGTGAGCAAATGAAGACCCTTTGAAGTCATATTGCATGGTACCCATTCCACGGGTCTCAACTCTCCAGGTTTAAGAGATTCTTCCTTCAGCTAAAACATGCATGTGGAACCCAGAATATGATCCACCCTAAACCTTCCCCGAAGCCTTACCCTCACCCGTTCCCTAGTCCTAACCCGTACGCTAACACTAACCCATGCCCTCACACGTACGCTCACCCTAAACCGTTTTCGTAACCGCACCTGGACCCTAAACCGTACTCAAACCCTAACCCTAACCCTCGCCCGAACCCTAACCCTAACACTTCCCCGGAGCCTTCCCCTCACCCGTCACCTAATCCTAACGCGTACGCGAACACTAAACCGTGCCCTCACACGTACGCTCCCCCTAAACCGTTGCCGTACCCTCATCTGGACCCTAAACCGTCCCCGTCCCCTACCCCTAACCCTAGACCGAACCCTAACCCTAACCCTTCCCCGAAGCCTTCCCCTCACACGTCCCCTAATCCTAACCTGTACGCTAACACTAACCCATGCCCTCACACGTACGATCCCCCTGAAACGTTGTCATAACCTCACCTGGACCCTAAACCGTCCCCGTCCCCTAACCCTAACTCTAGCCCGAACCCTAACCCTAAACCTTCCCCGAAGCCTTCCCCTCACACGTCCCCTAATCCTAACCCTTACGCTAACACTAACCCGTGCCCTCACACGCACGCTCCCCCTAAAACATTGTCGGACCCTCACCTGGACCCTAAACCGTCCCCGTCCCCTAACCCTAACCCTAGCCCAAACCCTAACCGTAACACTTCCCAGAAGCCTGACCCTCACCCGTTCCCTAATCCTAACCCGTACACTAACACTAACACGTGCCCTCACACGTACGCTCCCCCTAAACCGTTTTCGTACCCTCATCTGGACCCTAAACCGTACCCTTCCCTTAAGACTAATTATAGCCCGATCCCTAACCCTAACCCTTCCCCGAAGCCTTACCCTCACCCGTCCCCTAATCCTAACCCGTATGGTAACACTAACCCATGCCCTCACACGTACGCTCCCCCTAACCCGTCGTCGTACCCTCACCTGGACCCTAAACCGTCCCCGTCCCCTAACCCTAACCCTAGCCCGAACCCTAACCCTAACCCTTCCCCTAATCCTCACCCTCACCAGTGCCCTAATCCTAACCCGTACGTTAACACTAACCCGTGCTCTCACACGTACGCTCCCCCTAAACCGTTGTCGTACCCTCAACTGGACGCTAAACCGTCCCCTTCCCCTAACCCTAACCCTAGCCCGAACACTAACCCTAAGACTTCCCCGAAGCCTACCCCTCATCCGTCCCCTAATCCTAACCCGTACGCTCACACTAACCCGTGCCCTCAAACATACGCTCCCCCTAAACCGTTGTCATACCCTCACTTGGACCCTAAACCGTCCCTATCCCCAAACCCTAACCCTAGCCAGAACCCTAACCCTAACCCTTCCCAGGAGCCTTCCCCTCACCCGTCCCCTAATCCGAACCCGTACGCTAACACTAACCCGTGCCCTGCACGTACGCTCCCCGTGAACCATTGTCGTACCCTCACCTGGACCCTAAACCGTCCCCGTACCCTAACCCTAACCCTAGCCCGAACCCTAAACATAACCCTTCCCGAAGCCTTCCCCTCATCCGTCCCCTATTCCTAAGCCGTACGCTAACACTAACCCGTGCCCTCACAGGTACGCTCCCCCTAAAATGTTGCCGTACCCTCACCTGGACCCTAAACCGTCCCCGTCACCTAACCCTAACCCTAGCCCGAACCGTAACCCTAACTCTTCCCCGAACCCTTCCCCTCACCCGTCCCCTAATCCTAAGCCGTATGCTAACACTAACCCGTTCCCTCACAAGAACGCTCCCCCTAAAAGGTTGTCGTACCCTCACCTGGAACCTAAACCGTCCCCGAACCCTAACCCGAGCCCTAGCTGGAAACCTAACCCTAACACTTCCCCGAAGCCTGAACCTCACCCGTCCCCTAATCCTAACCCGTACGCTAACACTAACCCGCGCCCTCACACGTACGCTCCCCCTAAAGCGTTGTCGTACCCTCACCTGGACCCTAAACCGTCCCCTAACCCTAACCCTAACCCTAGCACGAACCCTAACCCTAACCCTTCCCCGAAGCCTGACCCTCACCCGTCCCCTAATCCTAACCCGTACGCTAACGCTAACCCGCGCCCTCACACATACACTCCCCCTAAAGCGTTGTCGTACCCTCACCTGGACCCTAAACCGTCCCCGTCCCCTAACCCTAGCCCGAACCCTAACCCTAACCCTTCCCCGAAGCCTGACCCTCACCCGTCCCCTAATCCTAACCCGTACGCTAACACTAACCCGCGCCCTCACACGTACGCTCCCCCTAAAGCGTTGTCGTACCCTCACCTGGACCCTAAACCGTCCCCTAACCCTAACCCTAACCCTAGCACGAACCCTAACCCTAACCCTTCCCCGAAGCCTGACCCTCACCCGTCCCCTAATCCTAACCCGTACGCTAACGCTAACCCGCGCCCTCACACATACACTCCCCCTAAAGCGTTGTCGTACCCTCACCTGGACCCTAAACCGTCCCCGTCCCCTAACCCTAGCCCGAACCATAACCCTAACACTTCCCCGAAGCCTGACCCTCACCCGTCCCCTAATCCTAACCCGTACGCTAACACTAACCCGCGCCCTCACACGAACACTCCCCCTAAAGCGTTGTCGTACCCTCACCTGGACCCTAAACCGTCCCCGACCTTAACCCTAACCCTAGCCCGAACCCTAACCCTAACCCTTCCCCGAAGCCTGACCTTCACCCGTCCCCTAATCCTAACCGGTACGCTAACACTAACCCACGCCCTCACACGTACGCTCCCCCTAAAGCGTTGTCGTACCCTCCCCTGGACCCTAAACTGTCCCCTAGCCCTAACCCTAACCCTAGTCCGAACCCTAACCCTAACCCTTCCCCGAAGCCTGACCCTCACCCGTCCCCTAATCCTAACCCGTACGCTAACACTAACCCCCGCCCTCACACGTACGCTCCCCCTAAAGCGTTGTCGTACCCTCACCTGGACCCTAAACCGTCCCCGAACTTAACCCTAACCCTAGCACGAACCCTAACCCTAAACCGTCCCCGAAGCCTGACACTCACCCGTCCCCTAATCCTAACCGGTACGCTAACACTAACCGACGCCCTCACACGCACGCTCCCCCTAAAGCGTTGTCGTACCCTCCCCTGGACCCTAAACCGTCCCCTAACCCTAACCCTAACCCTAGCTCGAACCCTAACCCTAACCCTTCCCTGAAGCCTGACCCTCACCCGTCCCCTAATCCTAACCCGTACGCTCACACTAACCCGCGCCCTCACACGCACGCTCCCCCTAAAGCGTTGCCGTACCCTCACCTGGACCCTAAACCGTCTCCATCCCCTAACCCTAACCCTAGCCCGAACCCAGCCCTAACCCTTCCCCGAAGCCTGACCCTCACCCGTCCCCTAATCCTAACCCGTACGCTAACACTAACCCGCGCCCTCACACGCACGCTCCCCCTAAAGCGTTGCCGTACCCTCACCTGGACCCTAAACCCTCCCCGTCTCCTAACCCTAACCCTAGCCCGAACCCTAACCCTAACCCTTCCCCGAAGCCTGAACCTCACCCGTCCCCTAATCCTAACCCGTACGCTAACACTAACCCGCGCCCTCACATGCATGCTCCCCCTAAAGTATTGCCGTACCCTCAGCTGGACCCTAAACCGTCCCGGTCCCCCAACCCTAACCCTAGCCCGAACCCTAACCCTAAACCTTCCCCGAAGCCTGACCCTCACCCGTCCCCTAATCCTAACCCGTACGCTAACACTAACCCGCGCCCTCACACGCACGCTCCCCCTAAAGCGTTGCCGTACCCTCACCTGGACCCTAAACCGTCCCCGTCTCCTAACCCTAACCCTAGCCCGAACCCTAACCCTAACCCTTCCCCGAAGCCTGACCCTCACCCGTCCCCTAATCCTAACCCGTACGCTAACACTAACGCGCGCCCTCACATGCATGCTCCCCCTAAAGTGTTGCCGTACCCTCAACTGGACCCTAAACCGTCCCCGTCCCCTAACCCTAACTCTAGCCCGAACCCTAACCCTGACACTTCCCCGAAGCCTGACCCTCACCCGTCCCCTAATCCTATCCCGTACGCTAACACTAACCAGCGCCCTCACACGCACGCTCCCCCTAAAGCGTTGCCGTACCCTCACCTGGACCCTAAACCGTCCCGGTCCCCTAACCCTAACCCTAGCCCGAACCCTAACCCTGACACTTCCCCAAAGCCTGACCCTCACCCGTCCCCTAATCCTAACCCGTACGCTAACACTTACCCGCGCCCTCACACGCACGCTCCTCCTAAATCGTTGCCGTACCCTCACCTGGACCCTAAACCGTCCCCGTCCCCTAACCCTAACCCTAGCCCGAACCCTAACCCTGACCCTTTCCCGAAGCCTGACCCTCACCCGTCCCCTAATCCTAACCCGTACGCTAACACTAACCCGCGCCCTCACACGCACGCTCCCCCTAAAGCGTTGCCGAATCCTCAGCTGGACCCTAAACCGTCCCCGTCGCTTAACCCTAACCCTAGCCCGAACCCTAACCCTAACCCTTCCCCGAAGCCTGACCCTCACCCGTCCCCTAATCCTAACCCGTACGCTAACACTAACCCGCGCCCTCACACGCACGCTCCCCCTAAAGCGTTGCCGTACCCTCACCTGGACCCTAAACCGTCCCCCTCCCCTAACCCTAACCCTAGCCCGAACCCTAACCCTAACCCTTCCCCGAAGCCTGACCCTCACCCGTCCCCTAATCCTAACCCGTACGCTAACACTAACCTGCGCCCTCACACGCACGCTCCCCCTAAAGCGTTGCTGTACCCTCACCTGGACCCTAAACCGTCCCCGTCCCCTATCCCTAACCCTAGCCTGAACCCTAATCCTGACCCTTCCCCGAAGCCTGACCCTCACACGTCCCCTAATCCTAACCCGTACGCTAACACTAACCCGCGCCCTCACACGCACGCTCCCCCTAAAGCGTTGCCGTAGCCTCACCTGGACCCTAAACCGTCCCCATCCCCTAACCCTAACCCTAGCCCGAACCATAACCCTAACTCTTTCCCGAAGCCTGACCCTCACCCGTCCCCTAATCCTAACCCGTACGCTAACACTAACCCGCGCCCTCACACGCACGCTCCCCCTAAAGCGTTGCCGTACCCTCAGCTGGACCCTAAACAGTCCCCGTTCCCTAACCCTAACCCTAGCCCGAACCCTAACCCTAACCCTTCCCCGAAGCCTGACCCTCACCCGTCCCCTAATTGTAACCCGTACGCTAACACTAACCCGCGCCCTCACACGCACGCTCCCCCTAAAGCGTTGCCGTACCCTCACCTGGACCCTAAACCGTCCCCGTCCCCTAACCCTAACCCTAGCCCGAACCCTAACCCTAACCCTTCCCCGAAGCCTGACCCTCACCCGTCCCCTAATCGTAACCCGTACGCTAACACTAACCCGCGCCCTCACACGCACGCTCACCCTAAAGCGTTGCCGTACCCTCACCTGGACCCTGAACCGTCCCTGTCCCCTAACCCTAACCCTAGCCCGAACCCTAACCCTAACCCTTCCCCGAAACCTGACCTTCAACCGTCCCCTAATCCTAACCTGTACACTCACACTAACCCGCGCCCTCACACACACGCTCCCCCTAAAGCATTGCCGTACCCTCACCTGGACCCTAAACCGTCCCCGTCCCCTAAGCCTAACCCTAGCTCGAACCCTAACCCTGACCCTTCCCCGAAGCCTGACCCTCACCCGTCCCCTAATCCTAACACTTACGTTAATACTAACCTGCGCCCTCACACGCACGCTCCCCCTAAAGCGTTGCCGTACCCTCACCTGGACGCTAAACCGTCCCCGTCCCCTAACCCTAACCCTAGCCCGAACCCTAACCCTAACCCTTCCCCGAAGCCTGACCCTCACCCGTCCCCTAATCCTAACCCGTACGCTAACACTAACCCGCGCCCTCACACGCACGCTCCCCCTAAAGCGTTGCCGTACCCTCACCTGGACCCTAAACCGTCCCCATCCCCTAACCCTAACCCTAGCCCGAACCCTAACCCTAACCCTTCCCCGAAGCCTGACCCTCACCCGTCCCCTAATCCTAACCCGTACGCTAACACTAACCCGCGCCCTCACACGCACGCTCCCCCTAAAGCGTTGCCGTACCCTCACCTGGACCCTAAACCGTCCCTGTCCCCTAACCCTAACCCTAGCCCGAACCCTAACCCTAACCCTTCCCCGAAGCCTGACACTCACCCGTCCCCTAATCCTAACCCGTACGCTAACACTAACCCGCGCCCTCACACGCACGCTCCCCCTAAAGCGCTGCCGTACCCTCACCTGGACCCTAAACCGTCCCCGTCCCCTAACCCTAACCCTAGCCCGAACCCTAACCCTAACCCTTCCCCGAAGCCTGACTCTCACCCGTCCCCTAATCCTAACCCGTACGCTAACACTAACCCGCGTCCTCACACGCACGATCCCCCTAAAGCGTTGCCGTACCCTCACCTGGACCCTAAACTGTCCCCGTCCCCTAACCCTAACCCTAGCCCGAACCCTAACCCTAACCCTTCCCCGAAGCCTGACCCTCACCCGTCCCCTAATCCTAACCCGTACGCTAACACTAACCCGCGCCCTCACACGCACGCTCCCCCTAAAGCGTTGCCGTACCCTCACTTGGACCCTAAACCGTCCCCGTCCCCTAACCCTAACCCTAGCCCGAACCCTAACCCTAACCCTTCCCCGAAGCCTGACCTTCACCCGTCCCCTAATCCTAACCCGTATGCTAACACTAACCCGCGCCCTCACACGCACGGTCCCCCTAAAACGTTGCCGTACCCTCACCTGGACCCTAAACCGTCCCTGTCCCCTAACCCTAACCCTAGCCCGAACCCTAACCCTAACCCTTCCCCGAAGCCTGACCCTCATACGTCCCCTAATCGTAACACGTACGCTAACACTAACCCGCGCCCTCACACGCACGCTCCCCCTAAAGCGTTGCCGTACCCTCACCTGGACCCTAAACAGTCCCCATCCCCTAACCCTAACCCTAGCCCGAACCCTAACCCTAACCCTTTCCCGAAGCCTGACCCTCACCCGTCCCCTAATCCTAAGCCGTACGCTAACAATAACGTGCGCCCTCACACGCACGCTCCCCCTAAAGCGTTGCCGTACCCTCACCTGGACCCTAAACCGTCCCCGTCCCCTAACCCTAACCCTAGCCCGAACCCTAATCCTATCCCTTCCCCGAAGCCTAACCCTCACCCGTCCCCTAATCCTAAGCCGTACACTAACACTAACGCGCGCCCTCACACGCACGCTCCCCCTAAAGCGTTGCCGTACCCTCACCTGGACCCTAAACCGTCCCCGTCCCCTAACCCTAACCCTAGCCCGAACCCTAACCCTAACCCTTCCCCGAAGCCTGACCCTCACCCGTCCCCTAATCCTAAGCCGTACGCTAACACTAACCCACGCCCTCACACGCACGCTCCCCCTAAAGCGTTGCCGTACCCTCACCTGGACCCTAAACCGTCCCCGTCCCCTAACCCTAACCCTAGCCCGAACCCTAACCCTAACCCTTCCCCGAAGCCTGACCCTCACCCGTCCCCTAATTCTAACCCGTACGCTAACACTAACCCGCGCCCTCACACGCACGCTCCCCCTAAAGCGTTGCCGTACCCTCACCTGGACCCTAAACCGTCCCCGTCCCCTAACCCTAACCCTAGCCCGAACCCTAACCCTAACCCTTCCCCGAAGCCTGACCCTCACCCGTCCCCTAATCCTAACCCGTACGCTAACACTAACCCGCGCCCTCACACGCACGCTCCCCCTAAAGCGTTGCCGTACCCTCACCTGGACCCGAAACCGTCCCCGACCCCTAACCCTAACCCTAGCCCGAACCCTAACCCTAACCCTTCCCCGAAGCCTGACCCTCACCCGTCCCCTAATCCTAACCCGTACGCTAACACTATCCCACACCCTCACACGCACGCTCCCCCTAAAGCGTTGCCGTACACTCACCTGGACCCTAAACCGTCCCCGTCCCCTAACCCTAACCCTAGCCCGAACCCTAACCCTAACCCTTCCCCGAAGCCTGACCCTCACCCGTCCCCTAATCCTAACCCGTACGCTAACACTAACACACGCCCTCACACGCACGCTCCCCCTAAAGCGCTGCCGTACCCTCACCTGGACCCTAAACCGTCCCCGTCCCCTAACCCTAACCCTAGCCCGAACCCTAACCCTAAACCTTCCCCGAAGCCTGACCCTCACCCGTCCCCTAATCCTAACCCGTACGCTAACACTAACCCGCGCCCTCACACGCACGCTCCCCCTAAAGCGTTGCCGTACACTCACCTGGACCCTAAACCGTCCCCGTCCCCTAACCCTAACCCTAGCCCGAACCCTAACCCTAACCCTTCCCCGAAGCCTGACCCTCACCCGTCGCCTAATCCTAACCCGTACGCTAACACTAACCCGCGCCCTCACACGCACGCTCCCCCTAAAGCGTTGCCGTACCCTCACCTGGACCCTAAACCGTCCCCGTCCCCTAACCCTAACCCTAGCCCGAACCCTAACCCTAACACTTCCCCGAAGCCTGACCCTCACCCGTCCCATAATCCTAACCCGTACGCTAACACTAACCCGCGCCCTCACACGCACGCTCCCCCTAAAGCGTTGCCGTACACTCACCTGGACCCTAAACTGTCCCCGTCCCCTAACCCTAACCCTAGGCCGAACCCTAACCCTAACCCTTCCCCGAAGCCTGACCCTCACCCGTCCCCTAATCCTAAGCCGTACGCTAACACTAACCCGCGCCCTCACACGCACGCTCCCCCTAAAGCAATGCCGTACCCTCACCTGGACGCTAAACCGTCCCCGTCCCCTAACACTAACCCTAGCCCGAACCCTAACCCTAACTCTTCCCCGAAGCCTGACCCTCACCCGTGCCCTAATCCTAACCCGTACGCTAACACTAACCCGCGCCCTCACACGCACGCTCCCCCTAAAGCGTTGCCGTACCCTCACCTGGACCCTAAACCGTCCCCGTCCCCTAACCCTAACCCTAGCCCGAACCCTAACCCTAACCCTTCCCTGAAGCCTGACCCTCACCCGTCCCCTAATCCTAACCCGTACGCTAACACTAACCCGCGCCCTCACACGCACGCTCCCCCTAAAGCGTTGCCGTACCCTCACCTAGACCCGAAACCGTCCCCGTCCCCTAACCCTAACCCTAGACCGAACCCTAACCCTAACCCTTCCCCGAAGCCTGACCCTCACCCGTATCCTAATCCTAACCCGGACGCTAACACTAACCCGCGCCCTCACACGCACGCTCCCCCTAAAGCGTTGCCGTACCCTCACCTGGACCCTAAACCGTCCCCGTCCCCTAACCCTAACCCTAGCCCGAACCCTAACCCTAACCCTTCCCCGAAGCCTGACCCTCACCCGTCCCCTAATCCTAACCCGTACGCTAACACTAACAAGCGACCTCACACGCACGCTCCCCCTAAAGCATTGCCGTACCCTCACCTGGACCCTAAACCGTCCCCGTCCCCTAACCCTAACCCTAGCCCGAACCCTAACCCTAACCACTCCCCGAAGCCTGACACTCACCCGTCGCCTAATCCTAACCCGTACGCTAACACTAACCCGCGCCCTCACACGCACGCTCCCCCTAAAGCGTTGCCGTACCCTCACCTGGACCCTAAACCGTCCCCGTCCCCTAACCCTAACCCTAGCCCGAACCCTAACCCTAACCCTTCCCCGAAGCCTGACCCTCACCCGTCCCCTAATCCTAACCCGTACGCTAACACTAACCTGCGCCCTCACACGCACGTTCCCCCTAAAGCGTTGCCGTACCCTCACCTGGACCCTAAACCATCCCCGTCCCCTAACCCTAACCCTAGCCCGAACCCTAACCCTAACCCTTCCCCGAAGCCTGACCCTCACCCGTCCCCTAATCCTAAGCCGTACGCTAACACTAACCCGCGCCCTCACACGCACGCTCCCCCTAAAGCGATGCCGTACCCTCACCTGGACGCTAAACCGTCCCCGTCCCCTAACCCTAACCCTAGCCCGAACGCTAACCCTAACCCTTCCCCGAAGCCTGACCCTCACCTGTCCCCTAATCCTAACCCGTACGCTAACACTAACCCGCGCCCTCACACGCACGCTCCCCCTAAAGCGTTGCCGTACCCTCACCTGGACCCTAAACCGTCCCCGTCCCCTAACCCTAACCCTAGCCCGAACCCTAACCCTAACCCTTCCCCGAAGCCTGACCCTCACCCGTCCCCTAATCCTAAGCCGTACGCTAACACTAACCCGTGCCCTCACACGCACGCTCCCCCTAAAGCGTTGCCGTACCCTCACCTGGACCCTAAACCGTCCCCGTCCCCTAACCCTAACTCTAGCCCGAACCCTAACCCTAACCCTTCCCCGAAGCCTGACCCTCACCCGTCCCCTAATCCTAACCCGTACGCTAACACTAACCCGCGCCCTCACACGCACGCTCCCCCTAAAGCGTTGCCGTACCCTCACCTAGAGCCGAAACCGTCCCCGTCCCCTAACCCTAACCCTAGCCCGAACCCTAACCCTAACCCTTCCCCGAAGCCTGACCCTCACCCGTACCCTAATCCTAACCCGGACGCTAACACTAACCCACGCCCTCACACGCAAGCTCCCCCTAAAGCGTTGCCGTACCCTCACCTGGACCCTAAACTGTCCCCGTCCCCTAACCCTAACCCTAGCCCGATCCCTAACCCTAACCCTTCCCCGAAGCCTGACCCTCACCCGTCCCCTAATCCTAACCTGTACGCTAAAACTAACCCGCGCCCTCACACGCACGCTCCCCCTAAAGCGTTGCCGTACCCTCACCTGGACCCGAAACCGTCCCCGTCCCCTAACCCTAACCCTAGCCCGAACCCTAACCCTAACCCTTCCCGGAAGCCTGACCCTCACCCGTCCCCTAATCCTAACCCGTACGCTAACACTAACCCGCGCCCTCACACGCACGCTCCCCCTAACGCGTTGCGCTACCCTCACCTGGACCCTAAACCGTCCCCGTCCCCTAACCCTAACCCTAGCCCGAACCCTAACCCTAACCCTTCCCCGAAGCCTGACCCGCACCCGTCCCCTAATCCTAAGCAGTACGCTAACACTAACCCGTGCCCTCACACGCACGCTACCCCTAAAGCATTGCCGTACCCTCACCTGGACCCTAAACCGTCCCCGTCCCCTAACCCTAACCCTAGCCCGAACCCTAACCCTAACCCCTCCCCGAAGCCTGACACTCACTCGTCCCCTAATCCTAACCCGTACGCTAACACTAACCCGCGCCCTCACACGCACGCTCCCCCTAAAGCGTTGCCGTACCCTCACCTGGACCCTAAACCGTCCCCGTCCCCTAACCCTAACCCTAGCCCGAACCCTAACCCTAACCCTTCCCCGAAGCCTGACCGTCACCCGTCCCCTAATCCTAACCCGTACGCTAACACTAACCCGCGCCCTCACACGCACACTCCCCCTAAAGCGTTGCCGTACCCTCACCTGGACGCTAAACCATCCCCGTCCCCTAACCCTAACCCTAGCCCGAACCCTAACCCTAACCCTTCCCCGAAGCCTGAGCCTCACCCGTCCCCTAATCCTAACCCGTACGCTAACACTAACCCGCGCCCTCACACGCACGCTCCCCCTAAAGCGTTGCCGTACCCTCATCTGGACCCTAAACCGTCCCCGTCCCCTAACCCTAACCCTAGCCCGAACCCTAACCCTAACCCTTCCCCGAAGCCTGACCCTCACCCGTCCCCTAATCCTAAGCCGTACGCTAACACTAACCTGCGCCCTCACACGCACGCTCCCCCTAAAGCGTTGCCGTACCCTCACCTGGACCCTAAACCGTCCCCGTCCCCTAACCCTAACCCTAGCCCGAACCCTAACCCTAACCCTTCCCCGAAGCCTGACCCTCACCCGTCCCCTAATACTAACTCGTACGCTAACACTAACCTGCGCCCTCACACGCACGCTCCCCCTAAAGTGTTGCCGTACCCTCACCTGGACCCTAAACCGTCCCCGTCCCCTAACCTTAACCCTAGCCCGAACCCTAACCCTAACCCTTCCCCGAAGCCTGACCCTCACCCGTCCCCTGATCCTAACCCGTACGCTAACACTAACCCGCGCCCTCACACGCACGCTCCCCCTAAAGCGTTGCCGTACCCTCACCTGGACCCTAAACAGTCCCCGTCCCCTAACCCTAACCCTAGCCCGAACCCTAACCCTAACCCTTCCCCGAAGCCTGACTCTCACCCGTCCCCTAATCCTAACCCGTAGGCTAACACTAACCCGCGCCCTCACACGCACGCTCCCCCTAAAGCGTTGCCGTACCCTCACCTGGACCCGAAATCATACCCGTCCCCTAACCCTAACCCTAGCCCGAACCCTAACCCTAACCCTTCCCCGAAGCCTGACCCTCACCCGTCCCCTAATCCTAACCCGTACGCTAACACTAACCCGCGCCCTCACACGCACGTTCCCCCTAAAGCGTTGCGCTACCCTCACCTGGACCCTAAACCGTCCCCGTCCCCTAACCCTAAACCTAGCACGAACCCTAACCCTAACCCTTCCCCGAAGCCTGACCCTCACACGTCCCCTAATCCTAAGCCGTACGTTAACACTAACCCGAGCCCTCACACGCACGCTCCCCCTAAGGCGTTGCCGTACCCTCACCTGGACCCTGAACCGTCTCCGTCCCCTAACCCTAACCCTAGCCCGAACCCTAACCCTAACCCTTCCCCGAAGCCTGACCCTCACCCATCCCCTAATCCTAACCCGGACGCTAACACTAACCCGCGCCCTCACACGCACGCTCCCCCTAAAGCGTTACCGTACCCTCACCTGGACCCTAAACCGTCCCCGTCACCTAACCCTAACCCTAGCCCGAACCCTAACCCTAACCCTTCCCCGAAGCCTGACCCTCACCCGTCCCCTAATCTTAACCCGTACGCTAACACTAACCCGCGCCCTCACACGCACGCTCCCCCTAAAGCGTTGCCGTACCCTCACCTGGACCCTAAACCGTCCCCGTCCCCTAACCCTAACCCTAGCCCGAACCCTAACCCTAACCCTTCCCCGAAGCCTGACCCTCACCCGTCCCCTAATCCTAACCCGTACGCTAACACTAACCCGCGCCCTCACACGCACGCTCCCCCTAAAGCGTTGCCGTACCCTCACCTGGACCCTAAACCGTCCCCGTCCCCTAACCCTAACCCTAGCCCGAACCCTAACCCTAACCCTTCCCCGAAGCCTGACCCTCACCCGTCCCCTAATCCTAACCCGTACGCTAACACTAACCCGCGCCCTCACACGCACGCTCCCCCTAAAGCGTTGCGCTACCCTCACCTGGACCCTAAACCGTCCCCGTCCCCTAACCCTAACCCTAGCCCGAACCCTAACCCTAACCATTCCCCGAAGCCTGACCCGCACCCGTCCCCTAATCCTAAGCCGTACGCTAACACTAACCCGTGCCCTCACACGCACGCTACCCCTAAAGCATTGCCGTACCCTCACCTGGACCCTAAACCGTCCCTGTCCCCTAACCCTAACCCTAGCCCGAACCCTAACCCTAACCCCTCCCCGAAGCCTGACACTCACCCGTCCCCTAATCCTAAACGTACGCTAACACTAACCCACGCCCTCACACGCACGCTCCCCCTAAAGCGTTGCCGTACCCTCACCTGGACCCTAAACCGTCCCTGTCCCCTAACCCTAACCCTAGCCCGAACCCTAACCCTAACCCTTCCCCGAAGCCTGACCCTCACCCGTCCCCTAATCCTAACCCGTACGCTAACACTAACCCGCGCCCTCACACGCACGCTCCCCCTAAAGCGTTGCCGTACCCTCACCTGGACGCTAAACCATCCCCGTCCCCTAACCCTAACCCTAGCCCGAACCCTAACCCTTACACTTCCCCGAAGCCTGAGCCTCACCCGTCCCCTAATCCTAACCCGTACGCTAACACTAACCCGCGCCCTCACACGCACGCTCCCCCTAAAGCGTTGCCGTACCCTCATCTGGACCCTAAACCGTCCCCGTCCCCTAACCCTAACCCTAGCCCGAACCCTAACCCTAACCCTTCCCCGAAGCCTGACCCTCACCCGTCCCCTAATCCTAACCCGTACGCTAACACTAACCCGCGCCCTCACACGCACGCTCCCCCTAAAGCGTTGCCGTACCCTCACCTGGACCCTAAACCGTCCCCGTCCCCTAACCCTAACCCTAGCCCGAACCGTAACCCTAACCCTTCCCCGAAGCCTGACCCTCACCCGTCCCCTAATCCTAACCCGTACGCTAACACTAACCCGCGCCCTCACACGCACGCTCCCCCTAAAGCGTTGCGCTACCCTCACCTGGACCCTAAACCGTCCCCGTCCCCTAACCCTAACCCTAGCCCGAACCCTAACCCTAACCATTCCCCGAAGCCTGACCCGCACCCGTCCCCTAATCCTAAGCCGTACGCTAACACTAACCCGTGCCCTCACACGCACGCTACCCCTAAAGCATTGCCGTACCCTCACCTGGACCCTAAACCGTCCCCGTCCCCTAACCCTAACCCTAGCCCGAACCCTAACCCTAACCCCTCCCCGAAGCCTGACACTCACCCGTCCCCTAATCCTAAACGTACGCTAACACTAACCCGCGCCCTCACACGCACGCTCCCCCTAAAGCGTTGCCGTACCCTCACCTGGACCCTAAACCGTCCCCGTCCCCTAACCCTAACCCTAGCCCGAACCCTAACCCTAACCCTTCCCCGAAGCCTGACCCTCACCCGTCCCCTAATCCTAACCCGTACGCTAACACTAACCCGCGCCCTCACACGCACGCTCCCACTAAAGCGTTGCCGTACCCTCACCTGGACGCTAAACCATCCCCGTCCCCTAACCCTAACCCTAGCCCGAACCCTAACCCTTACACTTCCCCGAAGCCTGAGCCTCACCCGTCCCCTAATCCTAACCCGTACGCTAACACTAACCCGCGCCCTCACACGCACGCTCCCCCTAAAGCGTTGCCGTACCCTCATCTGGACCCTAAACCGTCCCCGTCCCCTAACCCTAACCCTAGCCCGAACCCTAACCCTAACCCTTCCCCGAAGCCTGACCCTCACCCGTCCCCTAATCCTAACCCGTACGCTAACACTAACCCGCGCCCGCACACGCACGCTCCCCCTAAAGCGTTGCCGTACCCTCACCTGGACCCTAAACCGTCCCCGTCCCCTAACCCTAACCCTAGCCCGAACCCTAACCCTAACCCTTCCCCGAAGCCTGACCCTCACCCGTCCCCTAATCCTAAGCTGTACGCTAACACTAACCCGCGCCCTCACACGCACGCTCCCCCTAAAGCGTTGCCGTACCCTCACCTGGACCCTAAACCGTCCCCGTCCCCTAACCCTAACCCTAGCCCGAACCCTAACCCTAACCCTTCCCCAAAGCCTGACCCTCACCCGTCCCCTAATACTAACTCGTACGCTAACACTAACCCACGCCCTCACACGCACGCTCCCCCTAAAGTGTTGCCGTACCCTCACCTGGACCCTAAACCGTCCCCGTCCCCTAACCTTAACCCTAGCCCGAACCCTAACCCTAACCCTTCCCCGAAGCCTGACCCTCACCCGTCCCCTGATCCTAACCCGTACGCTAACACTAACCCGCGCCCTCACACGCACGCTCCCCCTAAAGCGTTGCCGTACCCTCACCTGGACCCGAAATCATACCCGTCCCCTAACCCTAACCCTAGCCCGAACCCTAACCCTAACCCTTCCCCGAAGCCTGACCCTCACCCGTCCCCTAATCCTAACCCGTACGCTAACACTAACCCGCGCCCTCACACGCACGCTCCCCCTAAAGCGTTGCGCTACCCTCACCTGGACCCTAAACCATCCCCGTCCCCTAACCCTAACCCTAGCCCGAACCCTAACCCTAACCCTTCCCCGAAGCCTGACCCGCACCCGTCCCCTAATCCTAAGCCGTACGCTAACACTAACCCGTGCCCTCACACGCACGCTCCCCCTAAAGCGTTGCCGTACCCTCACCTGGACCCTAAACCGTCCCCGTCCCCTAACCCTAACCCTAGCCCGAACCCTAACCCTAACCCTTCCCCGAAGCCTGACCCTCACCCGTCCCTTAATCCTAACCCGTACACTAACACTAACCCGCGCCCTCACACGCACGCTCCCCCTAAAGGGTTGCCGTACACTCACCTGGACCCTAAACCGTCCCCGTCCCCTAACCCTAACCCTAGCCCGAACCCTAACCCTAACCCTTCCCCGAAGCCTGACCCTCACCCGTCCCCTAATCCTAACCCGTATGTTAACACTACCCCGCGCCCTCACACGCACGCTCCCCCTAAAGCGTTTCCGTACCCTCACCTAGAAACTGAACGGTCCCCGTCACCTAACCCTAACCCTAGCCCGAACCCTAACCCTAACCCTTCCCCGAAGCATGACCCTCACCCGTCCCCTAATCCTAAGCCGCACGCTAACACTAACCCGCAGCCTCACACGCACGCTCCCCCTAAAGCGTTGCGGTACCCTCACCTGGACCCTAAACCGTCCCCGTCCCCGTACCCTAACCCTAACCCTAACCCGAACCCTAACCCTAACCCTTCCCCGAAGCCTGATACTCACCCGTCCCCTAATCCTAACCCGTACGCTAACACTAACCCGCGCCCTCACACGCACGCTCCCCCTAAAGCGTTGCCGTACCCTCCCCTGGACCCTAAACCGTCCCCGTCCCCTAACCCTAAACCTAGCCCGAACCCTAACCCTAACCCTTCCCCGAAACCTGACCCTCACACGTCCCCTAATCCTAAGCCGTACGCTAACACTAACCCGAGCCCTCACACGCACGCTCCCCCTAAAGCGTTGCCGTACGCTCACCTGGACCCTGAACCGTCTCCGTCCCCTAACCCTAACCCTAGCCCGAACCCTAACCCTAACCCTTCCCCGAAGCCTGACCCTCACCCATCCCCTAATCCTAACCCGGACGCTAACACTAACCCACGCCCTCACACGCACGCTCCCCCTAAAGTGTTACCGTACCCTCACCTGGACCCTAAACCGTCCCCGTCACCTAACCCTAACCCTAGCCCGAACCCTAACCCTAACCCTTCCCCGAAGCCTGACCCTCACCCGTCCCCTAATCCTAACCCGTACGCTAACACTAACCCGCGCCCTCACACGCACGCTCCCCCTAAAGCGTTGCGCTACCCTCACCTGGACCCTAAACCGTCCCCGTCCCCTAACCCTAACCCTAGCCCGAACCCTAACCCTAACCCTTCCCCGAAGCCTGACCCGCACCCGTCCCCTAATCCTAAGCCGTACGCTAACACTAACCCGTGCCCTCACACGCACGCTTCCCCTAAAGCGTTGCCGTACCCTCACCTGGACCCTAAACCGTCCCCGTCCCCTAACCCTAACCCTAGCCCGAACCCTAACCCTAACCCTTCCCCGAAGCCTGACCCTCACCCGTCCCTTAATCCTAACCCGTACACTAACACTAACCCGCGCCCTCACACGCACGCTCCCCCTAAAGGGTTGCCGTACACTCACCTGGACCCTAAACCGTCCCCGTCCCCTAACCCTAACCCTAGCCCGAACCCTAACCCTAACCCTTCCCCGAAGCCTGACCCTCACCCGTCCCCTAATCCTAACCCGTACGCTAACACTACCCCGCGCCCTCACACGCACGCTCCCCCTAAAGCGTTTCCGTACCCTCACCTAGAAACTAAACGGTCCCCGTCACCTAACCCTAACCCTAGCCCGAACCCTAACCCTAACCCTTCCCCGAAGCATGACCCTCAACCGTCCCCTAATCCTAACCCGTACGCTAACACTAACCCGAGCCCTCACACGCACGCTCCCCCTAAAGCGTTGCCGTACCCTCACCTGGACCCTGAACCGTCTCCGTCCCCTAACCCTAACCCTAGCCCGAACCCTAACCCTAACCCTTCCCCGAAGCCTGACCCTCACCCGTCCCCTAATCCTAACCCGGACGCTAACACTAACCCGCGCCCTCACACGCACGCTCCCCCTAAAGCGTTGCCGTACCCTCACCTGGACCCTAAACCGTCCCCGTCACCTAACCCTAACCCTAGCCCGAACCCTAACCCTAACCCTTCCCCGAAGCCTGACCCTCACCCGTCCCCTAATCTTAACCCGTACGCTAACACTAACCCGCGCCCTCACACGCACGCTCCCCCTAAAGCGTTGCCGTACCCTCACCTGGACCCTAAACCGTCCCCGTCCCCTAACCCTAACCCTAGCCCGAACCCTAACCCTAACCCTTCCCCGAAGCCTGACCCTCACCCGTCCCCTAATCCTAAGCCGTACGCTAACACTAACCCGTGCCCTCACACGCACGCTCCCCCTAAAGCGTTGCCGTACCCTCACCTGGACCCTAAACCGTCCCCGTCCCCTAACCCTAACCCTAGCCCGAACCCTAACCCTAACCCTTCCCCGAAGCCTGACCCTCACCCGTCCCCTAATCCTAACCCGTACGCTAACACTAACCCGCGCCCTCACACGCACGCTCCCCCTAAAGCGTTGCCGTACCCTCACCTGGACCCTAAACCGTCCCCGTCCCCTAACCCTAACCCTAGACCGAACCCTAACCCTAACCCTTCCCCGAAGCCTGACCCTCACCCGTCCCCTAATCCTAACCCGTACGCTAACACTAACCCGCGCCCTCACACGCACGCTCCCCCTAAAGCGTTGCCGTACCCTCACCTGGACCCGAAACCGTCCCCGTCCCCTAACCCTAACCCTAGCCCGAACCCTAACCCTAACCCTTCCCCGAAGCCTGACCCTCACCCGTCCCCTAATCCTAAGCCGTACGCTAACACTAACCCGCGCCCTCACACGCACGCTCCCCCTAAAACGTTGCCGTACCCTCACCTGGACCCTAAACCGTCCCCGTCCCCTAACCCTAACCCTAGCCCGAACCCTAACCCTAACCCTTCCCCGAAGCCTGACCCTCACCCGTCCCCTAATCATAAGCCGTACGCTAACACTAACCCGCGCCCTCACACGCACGCTCCCCCTAAAGCGTTGCCGTACCCTCACCTGGACCCTAAACCGTCCCCGTCCCCTAACCCTAACCCTAGCCCGAACCCTAATCCTAACCCTTCCCCGAAGCCTGACCCTCACCCGTCACCTAATCCTAAGCCGTACGGTAACACTAACGCGCGCCCTCACACCCACGCTCCCCCTAAAGCGTTGCCGTACCCTCACCTGGACCCTAAACCGTCCCCGTCCGCTAACCCTAACCGTAGCCCGAAACCTAACCCTAACCCTTCCCCGAAGCCTGACCCTCACCCGTCCCCTAATCCTAAGCCATACGCTAACACTAACCCGCGCCCTCACACGCACGCTCCCCCTAAAGTGTTGCCGTACCCTCACCTGGACCCTAAACCGTCCCCGTCCCCTAACCCTAACCCTAGCCCGAACCCTAACCCTAACCCTTCCCCGAAGCCTGACCCTCACCCGTCCCCTAATCCTAACCCGGACGCTAACACTAAACCGCGCCCTCACACGCACGCTACCCCTAAAGCGTTGCCGTACCCTCACCTGGACCCTAAACCGTCCCCGTCCCCTAACCCTAACCCTAGCCCGAAACCTAACCCTAACCCTTCCCCGAAGCCTGACCCTCACCCGTCCCCTAATCTTAACCCGTACGCTAACACTAACCCGCGCCCTCACACGCACTCTCCCCCTAAAGCGTTGCCGTACCCTCACCTGGAACCTAAACCGTCCCCGTCCCCTAACCCTAACCCTAGCCCGAACCCTAACCCTAACCCTTCCCCGAAGCCTGACCCTCACCCGTCCCCTAATCCTAACCCGTACGCTAACACTAACCCGCACCCTCACACGCACGCTCCCCCTAAAGCGTTGCCGTACCCTCACCTGGACCCTAAACCGTCCCCGTCCCCTAACCCTAACCCTAGCCCGAACCCTAACCCTAACCCTTCCCCGAAGCCTGACCCTCACCCGTCCCCTAATCCTAACCCGTACGCTAACACTAACCCGCGCCCTCACACGCACGCTCCCCCTAAAGCGTTGCCGTACCCTCACCTGGACCCGAAACTGTCCCTGTCCCCTAACCCTAACCCTAGCCCGAACCCTAACCCTAACCCTTCCCCGAAGCCTGACCCTCACCCGTCCCCTAATCCTAAGCCGTACGCTAACACTAACGCGCGCCCTCACACGCACGCTCCCCCTAAAGCGTTGCCGTACCCTCACCTGGACCCTAAACCGTCCCCGTCCCCTAACCCTAACCCTAGCCCGAACCCTAACCCTAACCCTTCCCCGAAGCCTGACCCTCACCCGTCCCCTAATCCTAAGCTGTACGCTAACACTAACGCGCGCCCTCACACGCACGCTCCCCCTAAAGCGTTGCCGTACCCTCACCTGGACCCTAAACCCTCCCCGTCCGCAAACCCTAAACCTAGCCCGAACCCTAACCCTAACCCTTCCCCGAAGCCTGACCCTCACCCGTCCCCTAATCCTAACCCGTACGCTAACACTAACCCGGGCCCTCACACGCACGCTCCCCCTAAAGCGTTGCCGTACCCTCACCTGGACCCTAAACCGTCCCCGTCCCCTAACCCTAACCCTAGCCCGAACCCTAACCCTAACCCTTCCCCGAAGCCTGACCCTCACCCGTCCCCTAATCCTAACCCGTACGCTAACACTAACCCGCGCCCTCACAGGCACGCTCCCCCTAAAGTGTTGCCGTACCCTCACCTGGACCCTAAACCGTCCCCGTCCCCTAACCCTAACCCTAGCCCGAACCCTAACCCTAACCCTTCCCCGAAGCCTGACCCTCACCCGTCCCCTAATCCTAACCCGTACGCTAACACTAACCCGCGCCCTCACACGCACGCTCCCCCTAAAACGTTGCCGTACCCTCACCTGGACCCTAAACCGTCCCCGTCCCCTAACACTAACCCTAGCCCGAACCCTAACCCTAACCCTTCCCCGAAGCCTGACCCTCACCCGTCCCCTAATCCTAACCCGTACGCTAACACTAACCCGCGCCCTCACACGCACGCTCCCCCTAAAGCGTTGCCGTACCCTCACCTGGTCCCTAAACCGTCCCCGTCCCCTAACCCTAACCCTAGCCAGAACCCTAACCCTAACCCTTCCCCGAAGCCTGACCCTCACCCGTCCCCTAATCCTAACCCGTACGCTAACACTAACCCGCGCCCTCACACGCACGCTCCCCCTAAAGCGTTGCCGTACCCTCACCTGGACCCTAAACCGTCCCCGTCCCCTAACCCTAACCCTAGCCCGAACCCTAACCCTAACCCTTTCCCGAAGCCTGACCCTCACCCGTCCCCTAATCCTAAGCCGTACGCTAACACTAACGCGTGCCCTCACACGCACGCTCCCCCTACAGCGTTGCCGTACCCTCACCTGGACCCTAAACCGTCCCCGTCTCCTAACCCTAACCCTAGCCCGAACCCTAACCCTAACCCTTCCCCGAAGCTTGACCCTCACCCGTCCCCTAATCCTAAGGCGTACGCTAACACTAACGCGCGCCCTCACACGCACGCTCCCCCTAAAGCGTTGCCGTACCCTCACCTGGACCCTAAACCGTCCCCGTCCCCTAACCCTAACCCTAGCCCGAACCCTAACCCTAACCCTTCCCCGAAGCCTGACCCTCACCCGTCCCCTAATCCTAAGCTGTACGCTAACACTAACGCGCGCCCTCACACGCACGCTCCCCCTAAAGCGTTGCCGTACCCTCACCTGGAACCTAAACCGTCCCCGTCCGCTAACCCTAACCCTAGCCCGAACCCTAACCCTAACCCTTCCCCGAAGCCTGACCCTCACCCGTCACCTAATCCTAACCCGTACGCTAACACTAACCCGGGCCCTCACACGCACGCTCCCCCTAAAGCATTGCCGTACCCTCACCTGGACCCTAAACCGTCCCCGTCCCCTAACCCTAACCCTAGCCCGAACCCTAACCCTAACCCTTCCCCGAAGCCTGACCCTCACCCGTCCCCTAATCCTAACCCGTACGCTAACACTAACCCGCGCCCTCACAGGCACGCTCCCCCTAAAGTGTTGCCGTACCCTCACCTGGACCCTAAACCGTCCCCGTCCCCTAACCCTAACCCTAGCCCGAACCCTAACCCTAACCCTTCCCCGAAGCCTGACCCTCACCCGTCCCCTAATCCTAACCCGTACGCTAACACTAACCCATGCCCTCACACGCACGCTCCCCCTAAAACGTTGCCGTACCCTCACCTGGACCCTAAACCGTCCCCGTCCCCTAACCCTAACCCTAGCCCGAACCCTAACCCTAACCCTTCCCCGAAGCCTGACCTTCACCCGTCCCCTAATCCTAACCCGTACGCTAACACTAACCCGCGCCCTCACAGGCATGCTCCCCCTAAAGTGTTGCCGTACCCTCACCTGGACCCTAAACCGTCCCCGTCCCCTAACCCTAACCCTAGCCCGAACCCTAACCCTAACCCTTCCCCGAAGCCTGACCCTCACCCGTCCCCTAATCCTAACCCGTACGCTAACACTAACCCATGCCCTCACACGCACGCTCCCCCTAAAACGTTGCCGTACCCTCACCTGGACCCTAAACCGTCCCCGTCCCCTAACCCTAACCCTAGCCCGAACCCTAACCCTAACCCTTCCCCGAAGCCTGACCTTCACCCGTCCCCTAATCCTAACCCGTACGCTAACACTAACCCGCGCCCTCACAGGCATGCTCCCCCTAAAGTGTTGCCGTACCCTCACCTGGACCCTAAACCGTCCCCGTCCCCTAACCCTAACCCTAGCCCGAACCCTAATCCTAACCCTTCTCCGAAGCCTGACCCTCACCCGTCCCCTAATCCTAACCCGTACGCTAACACTAACCCGCGCCCTCACACGCACGCTCCCCCTAAAGCGTTGCCGTACCCTCACCTGGTCCCTAAACCGTCCCCGTCCCCTAACCCTAACCCTAGCCCGAACCCTAACCCTAATCCTTCCCCGAAGCCTGACCCTCACCCGTCCCCTAATCCTAACCCGTACGCTAACACTAACCCGTGCCCTCACACGCAGGCTCCCCCTAAAGCGTTGCCGTACCCTCACCTGGACCCTAAACCGTCCCCATCCCCTAACCCTAACCCTAGCCCGAACCCTAACCCTAACCCTTTCCCGAAGCCTGACCCTCACCCGTCCCCTAATCCTAAGCCGTACGCTAACACTAACGCGTGCCCTCACACGCACGCTCCCCCTAAAGCGTTGCCGTACCCTCACCTGGACCCTAAACCGTCCCCGTCCCCTAACCCTAACCCTAGCCCGAACCCTAACCCTAACCCTTCCCCGAAGCCTGACCCTCACCTGTCCCCTAATCCTAAGCCATACACTAACACTAACGTGCGCCCTCACACGCACGCTCCCCCTAAAGCGTTGCCGTACCCTCACATGGATCCTAAACCGTCCCCGTCCATTAACCCTAACCCTAGCCCGAACCCTAACCCTAACCCTTCCCCGAAGCCTGACCCTCACCCGTCCCCTAATCCTAAGCCGTACGCTAACACTAACCCACGACCTCACACGCACGCTCCCCCTAAAGCGTTGCCGTACCCTCACCTGGACCCTAAACCGTCCCTGTCCCCTAACCCTAACCCTAGCCCGAACCCTAACCCTAACCCTTCCCCGAAGCCTGACCCTCACCCGTCCCCTAATCCTAACCCGTACGCTAACACTAATCCGCGCCCTCACACGCACGCTCCCCCTAAAGCGTTGCCGTACCCTCACCTGGACCCTAAACCGTCCCCGTCCCCTAACCCTAACCCTAGCCCGAACCCTAACCCTAACCCTTCCCCGAAGCCTGACCCTCACCCGTCCCCTAATCCTAAGCCGTACGCTAACACTAACCCGCGCCCTCACACGCACGCTCCCCCTAAAGCGTTGCCGTACCCTCACCTGGACCCTAAACCGTCCCCGTACCCTAACCCTAACCCTAGCCCGAACCCTAACCCTAACCCTTCCCCGAAGCCTGACTCTCACCCATCCCCTAATCCTAACCCGTACGCTAACACTAACCCGCGCCCTCACACGCACACTCCCCCTAAAGCGTTGCCGTACCCTCACCTGGACCCGAAACCGTCCCCGTCCCCTAATCCTAACCCTAGCCCGAACCCTAACCCTAACCCTTCCCCGAATCCTGACCCTCATCCGTCCCCTAATCCTAACCCGTACGCTAACACTAACCCACGCCCTCACACGCACGCTCCCCCTAAAGCATTGCCGTACCCTCACCTGGACCCTAAACCGTCCCCGTCCCCTAACCCTAACCCTAGCCCGAACCCTAACCCTAACCCTTCCCCGAAGCCTGACCCTCACCCGTCCCCTAATCCTAACCCGTACGCTAACACTAACCCGCGCCCTCACATGCACGCTCCCCCTAAAGCGTTGCCGTACCCTCACCTGGACCCTAAACCGTCCCCGTCCCCTAACCCTAACCCTAGCCCGAACCCTAACCCTAACCCTTCCCCGAAGCCTGACCCTCACCCGTCCCCTAATCCTAACCCGTACGCTAACACTAACCCGCGCCCTCACACGCACGCTCCCCCTAAAGTGTTGCCGTACCCTCACCTGGACCCTAAACAGTCCCCATCCCCTAACCCTAACCCTAGCCCGAACCCTAACCCTAACCCTTTCCCGAAGCCTGACCCTCACCCGTCCCCTAATCCTAAGCCGTACGCTAACAATAACGCGCGCCCTCACACGCACGCTCCCCCTAAAGCGTTGCCGTACCCTCACCTGGACCCTAAACCGTCCCCGTCCCCTAACCCTAACCCTAGCCCGAACCCTAACCCTAACCCTTCCCCGAAGCCTGACCCTCACCCGTCCCCTAATCCTAACCCGTACGCTAACACTAACCCGCGCCCTCACACGCACGGTCCCCCTAAAACGTTGCTGTACCCTCACCTGGACCCTAAACCGTCCCTGTCCCCTAACCCTAACCCTAGCCCGAACCCTAACCCTAACCCTTCCCCGAAGCCTGACCCTCATCCGTCCCCTAATCGTAACACGTACGCTAACACTAACCCGTGCCCTCACACGCACGCTCCCCCTAAAGCGTTGCCGTACCCTCACCTGGACCCTAAACCGTCCCCGTCCCCTAACCCTAACCCTAGCCCGAACCCTAACCCTAACCCTTCCCCGAAGCCTGACCCTCACCCGTCCCCTAATCCTAACCCGTACGCTAACACTAACCCGCGCCCTCACACGCACGCTCCCCCTAAAGCGTTGCCGTACCCTCACCTGGACCCTAAACAGTCCCCATCCCCTAACCCTAACCCTAGACCGAACCCTAACCCTAACCCTTTCCCGAAGCCTGACTCTCACCCGTCCCCTAATCCTAAGCCGTACGCTAACAATAACGCGCGCCCTCACACGCACGCTCCCCCTAAAGCGTTGCCGTACCCTCACCTGGACCCTAAACCGTCCCCGTCCCCTAACCCTAACCCTAGCCCGAACCCTAATCCTAACCCTTCCCCGAAGCCTAACCCTCACCCGTCCCCTAATCCTAAGCCGTACACTAACACTAACGCGCGCCCTCACACGCACGCTCCCCCTAAAGCGTTGCCGTACCCTCACCTGGACCCTAAACCGTCCCCGTCCCCTAACCCTAAACCTAGCCCGAACCCTAACCCTAACCCTTCCCCGAAGCCTGACCCTCACCCGTCCCCTAATCCTAACCCGTACGCTAACACTAACCCGCGCCCTCACACGCACGCTCCCCCTAAAGCGTTGCCGTATCCTCACCTGGACCCTAAACCGTCCCCGTCCCCTAATCCTAACTCTAGCCCGAACCCTAACCCTAACCCTTCCCCGAAGCCTGACCCTCTCCCGTTCCCTAATTCTAACCCGTACACTAACACTAACCCGCGCCCTCACACGCACGCTCTCCGTAAAGCGTTGCCGTACCCTCACCTGGACCCTAAACCGTCCCCGTCCCCTAACCCTAACCCTAGCCCGAACCCTAACCCTAACCCTTCCCCGAACCGTGACCCTCAGCCGTCCCGTAATCCTAACCCGTACGCTAACACTAACCCGCGCCCTCACACGCACGCTCCCCCTAAAGCGTTGCCGTACCCTCACCTGGACCCTAAACCGTCCCCGTCCCCTAACCCTAACCCTAGACCGAACCCTAACCCTAACCCTTCCCCGAAGCCTGACCCTCACCCGTCCCCTAATCCTAACCCGTACGCTAACACTAACCCGCGCCCTCACACGCACGGTCCCCCTAAAACGTTGCTGTACCCTCACCTGGACCCTAAACCGTCCCTGTCCCCTAACCCTAACCCTAGCCCGAACCCTAACCCTAACCCTTCCCCGAAGCCTGACCCTCATCCGTCCCCTAATCGTAACACGTACGCTAACACTAACCTGTGCCCTCACACGCACGCTCCCCCTAAAGCGTTGCCGTACCCTCACCTGGACCCTAAACCGTCCCCTTCCCCTAACCCTAACCCTAGCCCGAACCCTAACCCTAACCCTTCCCCGAAGCCTGACCCTCACCCGTCCCCTAATCCTAACCCGTACGCTAACACTAACCCGCGCCCTCACACGCACGCTCCCCCTAAAGCGTTGCCGTACCCTCACCTGGACCCTAAACAGTCCCCATCCCCTAACCCTAACCCTAGCCCGAACCCTAACCCTAACCCTTTCCCGAAGCCTGACCCTCACCCGTCCCCTAATCCTAAGCCGTACGCTAAGAATAACGCGCGCCCTCACACGCACGCTCCCCCTAAAGCGTTGCCGTACCCTCACCTGGACCCTAAACCGTCCCCGTCCCCTAACCCTAACCCTAGCCCGAACCCTAATCCTAACCCTTCCCCGAAGCCTAACCCTCACCCGTCCCCTAATCCTAAGCCGTACACTAACACTAACGCGCGCCCTCACACGCACGCTCCCCCTAAAGCGTTGCCGTACCCTCACCTGGACCCTAAACCGTCCCCGTCCCCTAACCCTAAACCTAGCCCGAACCCTAACCCTAACCAGTCCCCGAAGCCTGACCCTCACCCGTCCCCTAATCCTAAGCCGTACGCTAACACTAACCCGCGCCCTCACACGCACGCTCCCCCTAAAGCGTTGCCGTATCCTCACCTGGACCCTAAACCGTCCCCGTCCCCTAATCCTAACCCTAGCCCGAACCCTAACCCTAACCCTTCCCCGAAGCCTGACCCTCTCCCGTTCCCTAATTCTAACCCGTACGCTAACACTAACCCGCGCCCTCACACGCACGCTCCCCGTAAAGCGTTGCCGTACCCTCACCTGGACCCTAAACCGTCCCCGTCCCCTAACCCTAACCCTAGCCCGAACCCTAACCCTAACCCTTCCCCGAACCGTGACCCTCAGCCGTCCCCTAATCCTAACCCGTACGCTAACACTAACCCGCGCCCTCACACGCACGCTCCCCCTAAAGCGTTGCCGTACCCTCACCTGGACCCTAAACCGTCCCCGTCCCCTAACCCTAACCCTAGACCGAACCCTAACCCTAACCCTTCCCCGAAGCCTGACCCTCACCCGTCCCCTAATCCTACCCCGTACGCTAACACTAACCCGCGCCCTCACACGCACGCTCCCCCTAAAGCGTTGCCGTACCCTCACCTGGACCCTAAACCGTCCCCGTCCCCTAACCCTAACCCTAGCCCGAACCCTAACCCTAACCCTTCCCCGAAGCCTGACCCTCAACCGTCCCCTAATCCTAAGCCGTACGCTAACACTAACCCGCGCCCTCACACGCACGCTCCCCCTAAAGCGTTGCCGTACCCTCACCTGGACCCTAAACTGTCCCCGTCCCCTAACCCTAACCCTAGCCCGAACCCTAACCCTAACCCTTCCCCGAAGCCTGACTCTCACCCGTCCCCTAATCCTAACCCGTAGGCTAACACTAACCCGCGCCCTCACACGCACGCTCCCCCTAAAGCGTTGCCGTACCCTCACCTGGACCCTAAACCTTCCCCGTCCCCTAACCCTAACCCTAGCCCGAACCCTAACCCTAACCCTTCCCCGAAGCCTGACCCTCAACCGTCCCCTAATCCTAAGCCGTACGCTAACACTAACCCGCGCCCTCACACGCACGCTCCCCCTAAAGCGTTGCCGTACCCTCACCTGGACCCTAAACTGTCCCCGTCCCCTAACCCTAACCCTAGCCCGAACCCTAACCCTAACCCTTCCCCGAAGCCTGACTCTCACCCGTCCCCTAATCCTAACCCGTAGGCTAACACTAACCCGCGCCCTCACACGCACGCTCCCCCTAAAGCGTTGCCGTACCCTCACCTGGACCCGAAATCGTACCCGTCCCCTAACCCTAACCCTAGCCCGAACCCTAACCCTAACCCTTCCCCGAAGCCTGACCCTCACCCGCCCCCTAATCCTAACCCGTACGCTAACACTAACCCGCGCCCTCACACGCACGCTCCCCCTATAGCGTTGCCGTACCCTCACCTGGACCCTAAACCTTCCCCGTCCCCTAACCCTAACCCTAGCCCGAACCCTAACCCTAACCCTTCCCCGAAGCCTGACCCTCACCCGTCCCCTAATCCTAAGCCGTACGCTAACACTAACCCGCGCCCTCACACGCACGCTCCCCCTAAAGCTTTGCCGTACCCTCACCTGGACTCTAAACCGTCCCCGTCCCCTAACCCTAACCCTAGCCCGAACCCTAACCCTAACCCTTCCCCGAAGCCTGACCCTCACCCGTCCCATAATCCTAACATATACGCTAACACTAACCCGCGCCCTCACACGCACGCTCCCCCTAAAGCGTTGCCGTACCCTCACCTGGACCCTAAACCGTCCCCGTCCCCGTACCCTAACCCTAACCCTAACCCGAACCCTAAACCTAACCCTTCCCCGAAGCCTGATCCTCACCAGTCCCCTAATCCTAACCCGTACGCTAACACTAACCCGCGCCCTCACACGCACGCTCCCCCTAAAGCGTTGCCGTACCCTCCCCTGGACGTTAAACCGTCCCCGTCCCCTAACCCTAAACCTAGCCCGAAACCTAACCCTAACCCTTCCCCGAAGCCTGACCCTCACACGTCCCCTAATCCTAAGCCGTACGCTAACACTAACCCGAGCCCTCACACGCACGCTCCCCCTAAAGCGTTGCCGTACCCTCACCTGGACCCTGAACCGTCTCCGTCCCCTAACCCTAACCCTAGCCCGAACCCTAACCCTAACCCTTCCCCGAAGCCTGACCCTCACCCGTCCCCTAATCCTAAGCCGTACGCTAACACTAACGCGCGCCCTCACACGCACGCTCCCCCTAAAGCGTTGCCCTACCCTCAGCTGGACCCTAAACCGTCCCCGTCCCCTAATCCTAACCCTAGCCCGAACCCTAACCCTAACCCTTCCCCGAAGCCTGACCCTCACCCGTCCCCTAATGTTAACCCGTACGTTAACACTAACCCACGCCCTCACACGCACGCTCCCCCTAAAGCGTTGCAGTACCCTCACCTGGACCCTAAACCGTCCCCGTCACCTAACCCTAACCCTAGCCCGAACCCTAACCCTAACCCTTCCCCGAAGCCTGACCCTCACCCGTCCCCTAATCCTAACCCGTACGCTAACACTAACCCGCGCCCTCACACGCACGCTCCCCCTAAAGCGTTGCCGTACCCTCACCTGGACCCTAAACCGTCCCTGTCCCGTAACCCTAACCCTAGCCCGAACCCTAACCCTAACCCTTCCCCGAAGCCTGACCCTCACCCGTCCCCTAATCCTAACCCGTACGCTGACACTAACCCGCGCCCTCACACGCACGCTCCCCCTAAAGCGTTGCAGTACCCTCACCTGGACCCTAAACCGTCCCCGTCCCCTAACCCTAAGCCTAGCCCGAACCCTAACCCTAACCCTTCCCCGAAGCCTGACCCTCACCCGTCCCCTAATCCTAACCCGTACGCTAACACTAACCCGCGCCCTCACAAGCACGCTCCCCCTAAAGCATTGCCGTACCCTCACCTGGACCCTAAACCGTCCCTGTCCCGTAACCCTAAGCCTAGCCCGAACCCTAACCCTAACCCTTCCCCGAAGCCTGACCCTCACCCGTCCCCTAATCCTAACCCCTACGCTAACACTAACCCGCGCCCTCACACGCACGCTCCCCCTAAAGCGTTGCAATACCCTCACCTGGACCCTAAACCGTCCCCGTCCCCTAACCCTAACCCTAGCCCGAACCCTAACCCTAACCCTTCCCCGAAGCCTGACCCTCACCCGTCCCCTAATCCTAACCCGTACGCTAACACTAACCCGCGCCCTCACAAGCACGCTCCCCCTAAAGCGTTGCCGTACCCTCACCTGGACCCTAAACCGTCCCTGTCCCGTAACCCTAACCCTAGCCCGAACCCTAACCCTAACCCTTCCCCGAAGCCTGACCCTCACCCGTCCCCTAATCCTAACCCGTACGCTAACACTAACCCGCGCCCTCACACGCATTCTCCCCCTAAAGTGTTGCCGTACCCTCACCTGGACCCTAAACCGTCCCCGTCCCCTAACCCTAACCCTAGCCCGAACCCTAAACCTAACCCTTCCCCGAAGCCTGACCCTCACCCGTCCCCTAATCCTAACACGTACGCTAACACTAACCCGCGCCCTCACACGCACGCTCCCCCTAAAGCGTTGCCGTACCCTCACCTGGACCCTAAACCATCCCCGTCCCCTAACCCTAACCCTAGCCCGAACCCTAACCCTAACACTTCCCCGAAGCCTGACCCTCACCCGTCCCCTAATCCTAACCCGTACGCTAACACTAACCCGCACCCTCACATGCACGCTCCCCCTAAAGCATTGCCGTACCCTCACCTGGACCCTAAACCGTCCCCGTCCCCTAACCCTAACCCTAGCCCGAACCCTAACCCTAACCCTTCCCCGAAGCCTGACCCTCACCCGTCCCCTAATCCTAACCCGTACGCTAACACTAACCCGCGCCCTCACATGCACGCTTCCCCTAAAGCGTTGCCGTACACTCACCTGGACCCTAAACCGTCCCCATCCCTTAACCCTAACCCTAGCCCGAACCCTAACCCTAACCCTTCCCCGAAGCCTGACCCTCACCCGTCCCGTAATCCTAACACGTACGCTAACACTAACCCTCGCCCTAACACGCACGCTCCCCCTAAAGTGTTGCTGTACTCTTACCTGGACCCTAAACCGTCCCCATCCCCTAACCCTAACCCTAGCCCGAACCCTAACCCTAACCCTTCCCCGAAGCCTGACCCTCAACCGTCCCCTAATCCTAACCCGTACGCTAACACTAACCCGCGCCCTCACACGCACGCTCCCCCTAAAGCGTTGCTGTACCCTCAACAGGACCCTAAACCATCCCTGTCCCGTAACCCTAACCCTAGCCCGAACCCTAACCCTAACCCTTCCCCGAAGCCTGACCCTCACCCGTCCCCTAATCCTAAACCGCACGCTAACACTAACCCGTGCCCTCACACGCACGCTCCCCCTAAAGCGTTGCCGTACCCTCACCTGGACCCTAAACCGTCCCCGTCCCCTAACCCTAACCCTAGCCCGAACCCTAACCCTAACCCTTCCCCGAAACCTGACCCTCACCCGTCCCCTAATCCTAACCCGTACGCTAACACTACCCCGCGCCCTCACATGCACGCTCCCCCTAAAGCGTTGCCGTACCCTCACCTGGACCCAAAACCGTCCCCGTCACCTAACCCTAACCCTAGCCCAAACCCTAACCCTAAATCTTCTCCGAAGCATGACCCTCACCCATCCCCTAATCCTAAGCCATACGCTAACACTAACCCGCGCCCTCACACGCACGCTCCCCCTAAAGCGTTGCAGTACCCTCACCTGGACCCTAAACCGTCCCCGTCCCCTAACCCTAACCCTAGCCCGAACCCTAACCCTAACCCTTCCCCGAAGCCTGACCCTCACCCGTCCCCTAATCCTAACCCGTACGCTAACACTAACCCGCGCCCTCACACGCACGCTCCCCCTAAAGCGTTGTCGTACCCTCACCTGGACCCTAAACCGTCCCTGTCCCGTAACCCTAACCCTAGCCCGAAGCCTAACCCTAACCCTTCCCCGAAGCCTGACCCTCAACCGTCCCCTAATCCTAACCCCTACGCTAACACTAACCTGCGCCCTCACACGCACGCTCCCCCTAAAGCGTTGCAGTACCCTCACCTAGACCCTAAACCGTCCCCGTCCCCTAACCCTAACCCTAGCCCGAACCCTAACCATAACACTTTCCCGAAGCCTGACCCTCACCCGTCCCCTAATCCTAACCCGTACGCTAACACTAACCCGCGCCCTCACACGCACGCTCCCCCTAAAGCGTTGCCGTACCCTCACCTGGACCCTAAACCGTCCCTGTCCCGTAACCCTAACCCTAGCCCGAACCCTAACCCTAACCCTTCCCCGAAGCCTGACCCTCACCCGTCCACTAATCCTAACCCGTACGCTAACACTAACCCACGCCCTCACACGTATTCTCCCCCTAAAGTGTTGCCGTACCCTCACCTGGACCCTAAACCGTCCCCGTCCCCTAACCCTAACCCTAGCCCGAACCCTAACCCTAACCCTTCCCCGAAGCCTGACCCTCACCCATCCCCTAATCCTAACCCGTACGCTAACACTAACCTGCGCCCTCACACGCACGCTCCCCCTAAAGCGTTGCCGTACCCTCACCTGGACCCTAAACCTTCCCCGTCCCCTAAGCCTAACCCTAGCCCGAACCCTAACCCTAACCCTTCCCCGAAGCCTGACCCTCACCCGTCCCCTAATCCTAAGCCGTACGCTAACACTAACCTGCGCCCTCACACGCACGCTCCCCCTAAAGCTTTGCCGTACCCTCACCTGGACTCTAAACCGTCCCCGTCCCCTAACCCTAACCCTAGACCGAACCCTAACCCTAACCCTTCCCCGAAGCCTGACCCTCACCCGTCCCATAATCCTAACATGTACGCTAACACTAACCCGCGCCCTCACACGCACGCTCCCCCTAAAGCGTTGCCGTACCCTCACCTGGACCCTAAACCATCCCCGTCCCCTAACCCTAACCCTAGCCCGAACCCTAACCCTAACCCTTCCCCGAAGCCTGACCCTCAACCGTCCCCTAATCCTAACCCGTACGCTAACAGTTACCCGCACCCTCAGATGCACGCTCCCCCTAAAGCGTTGCCGTACCCTCACCTGGACCCTAAACCGTCCCCGTCCTGTAACCCTAACCCTAGCCCGAACCCTAACCCTAACCCTTCCCCGAAGCCTGACCCTCAACCGTCCCCTAATCCTAACCCGTACGCTAACACTAACCCGCGCCCTCACACGCACGCTCCCCCTAAAGCGTTGCCGTACCCTCACCTGGACCCTAAACCGTCCCCGTCCCTTAACCCTAACCCTAGACCGAACCCTAACCCTAACCCTTCCCCGAAGCCTGACCCTCACCCGTCCCCTAATCCTAACCCGTACGCTAACACTAACCCGCGCCCTCACACGCACGCTCCCCCTAAAGCGTTGCCGTACCCTCACCTGGACCCTAAACCGTCCCTGTCCCGTAACCCTAACCCTAGCCCGAAGCCTAACCCTAACCCTTCCCCGAAGCCTGACCCTCAACCGTCCCCTAATCCTAACCCCTACGCTAACACTAACCTGCGCCCTCACACGCACGCTCCCCCTAAAGCGTTGCAGTACCCTCACCTAGACCCTAAACCGTCCCCGTCCCCTAACCCTAACCCTAGCCCGAACCCTAACCATAACACTTTCCCGAAGCCTGACCCTCACCCGTCCCCTAATCCTAACCCGTACGCTAACACTAACCCGCGCCCTCACAAGCACGCTCCCCCTAAAGCGTTGCCGTACCCTCACCTGGACCCTAAACCGTCCCTGTCCCGTAACCCTAACCCTAGCCCGAACCCTAACCCTAACCCTTCCCCGAAGCCTGACCCTCACCCGTCCACTAATCCTAACCCGTACGCTAACACTAACCCACGCCCTCACACGTATTCTCCCCCTAAAGTGTTGCCGTACCCTCACCTGGACCCTAAACCGTCCCCGTCCCCTAACCCTAACCCTAGCCCGAACCCTAACCCTAACCCTTCCCCGAAGCCTGACCCTCACCCATCCCCTAATCCTAACCCGTACGCTAACACTAACCTGCGCCCTCACACGCACGCTCCCCCTAAAGCGTTGCCGTACCCTCACCTGGACCCTAAACCTTCCCCGTCCCCTAAGCCTAACCCTAGCCCGAACCCTAACCCTAACCCTTCCCCGAAGCCTGACCCTCACCCGTCCCATAATCCTAACATGTACGCTAACACTAACCCGCGCCCTCACACGCACGCTCCCCCTAAAGCGTTGCCGTACCCTCACCTGGACCCTAAACCATCCCCGTCCCCTAACCCTAACCCTAGCCCGAACCCTAACCCTAACCCTTCCCCGAAGCCTGACCCTCAACCGTCCCCTAATCCTAACCCGTACGCTAACAGTTACCCGCACCCTCAGATGCACGCTCCCCCTAAAGCGTTGCCGTACCCTCACCTGGACCCTAAACCGTCCCCGTCCTGTAACCCTAACCCTAGCCCGAACCCTAACCCTAACCCTTCCCCGAAGCATGACCCTCACCCATCTCCTAATCCTAAGCCATACGCTAACACTAACCCGCGCCCTCACACGCACGCTCCCCCTAAAGCGTTGCCGTACCCTCACCTGGACCCTAAACCGTCCCCGTCCCCTAACCCTAACCCTAGCCCGAACCCTAACCCTAACCCTTCCCCGAAGCCTGACCCTCACCCGTCCCCTAATCCTAACCCGTACGCTAACACTACCCCGCGCCCTCACATGCACGCTCCCCCTAAAGCGTTGCCATACCCTCACCTGGACCCTAAACCTTCCCCGTCACCTAACCCTAACCCTAGCCCGAACCCTAACCCTAACCCTTCCCCGAAGCCTGACCCTCAACCGTCCCCTAATCCTAACCCGTACGCTAACACTAACCCACGCCCTCACACGCACGCTCCCTCTAAAGCGTTGCCGTACCCTCACCTGGACCCTAAACCGTCCCCGTCCCCTAACCCTAACCCTAGACCGAACCCTAACCCTAACCCTTCCCCGAAGCCTGACCCTCACCCGTCACCTAATCCTAACCCGTACGCTAACACTAACCCGCGCCCTCACACGCACGCTCCCTCTAAATCATTGCCGTACCCTCACCTGGACCCTAAACCGTCCCCGTCCCCTAACCCTAACCCTAGCCCGAACCCTAACCCTAACCCTTCCCCGAAGCCTGACCCTCACCCGTCCCTTAATCCTAACCCGTACGCTAACATTAACCCACGCCCTCACACGCACGCTCCCCCTAAAGCGTTGCCGTACCCTCACCTGGACCCTAAACCGTCCCCGTCCCCTAACCCTAACCCTAGCCCGAACCCTAACCCTAATCCTTCCCCGAAGCCTGACCCTCACCCGTCCCCTAATCCTAACCCGTACGCTAACACTAACCAGCGCTCTCACACGCACGCTCCCCCTAAAGCGTTGCCGTACCCTCACCTGGACCCTAAACCGTCCCCGTCCCCTAACCCTAACCCTAGCCCGAACCCTAACCCTAACTCTTCCCAGAAGCCTGACCCTCACACGTCCCCTAAACCTAACCCGTACGCTAACACTAACCCGCGCCCTCACACGCACGCTCCCCCTAAAGCGTTGCCGTACCCTCACCTGGACCCTAAATCGTCCCCGTCCCCTAACCCTAACCCTAGCCCGAACCCTAAGCCTAACCCTTCCCCGAAGCCTGACCCTCACCCGTCCCCTAATCCTAACCCGTACACTAACACTAACCCGCGCCCTCACACGCACGCTCCCCCTAAAGCGTTGCCGTACCCTCACCTGGACCCTAAACCGTCCCCGTCCCCTAACCCTAACCCTAGCCCGAACCCTAACCCTAACCCTTCCCCGAAGCCTGACCCTCACCCGTCCCCTAATCCTAACCCGTACGCTAACACTAACCCGCACCCTCACATGCACGCTCCCCCTAAAGCGTTGCCGTACCCTCACCTGGACCCTAAACCGTCCCCGTCCCCTAACCCTAACCCTAGCCCGAACCCTAACCCTAACCCTTCCCCGAAGCCTGACCCTCACCCGTCCCGTAATCCTAACACGTACGCTAACACTAACCCTCGCCCTCACACGCACGCTCCCCCTAAAGTGTTGCTGTACTCTTACCTGGACCCTAAACCGTCCCCATCCCCTAACCCTAACCCTAGCCCGAACCCTAACCCTAACCCTTCCCCGAAGCCTGACCCTCAACCGTCCCCTAATCCTAACCCGTACGCTAACACTAACCCGCGACCTCACACGCACGCTCCCCCTAAAGCGTTGCTGTACCCTCAACAGGAACCTAAACCGTCCTTGTCCCGTAACCCTAACCCTAGCCCGAACCCTAACCCTAACCCTTCCCCGAAGCCTGACCCTCACCCGTCCCCTAATCCTAAACCGCACGCTAACACTAACCCGCACCCTCACATGCACGCTCCCCCTAAAGCGTTGCCGTACCCTCACCTGGACCCTAAACCGTCCCCGTCCCCTAACCCTAACCCTAGCCCGAACCCTAACCCTAACCCTTCCCCGAAGCCTGACCCTCACCCGTCCCGTAATCCTAACACGTACGCTAACACTAACCCTCGCCCTCACACGCACGCTCCCCCTAAAGTGTTGCTGTACTCTTACCTGGACCCTAAACCGTCCCCATCCCCTAACCCTAACCCTAGCCCGAACCCTAACCCTAACCCTTCCCCGAAGCCTGACCCTCAACCGTCCCCTAATCCTAACCCGTACGCTAACACTAACCCGCGACCTCACACGCACGCTCCCCCTAAAGCGTTGCTGTACCCTCAACAGGAACCTAAACCGTCCCTGTCCCGTAACCCTAACCCTAGCCCGAACCCTAACCCTAACCCTTCCCCGAAGCCTGACCCTCACCCGTCCCCTAATCCTAAACCGCACGCTAACACTAACCCGCGCCCTCACACGCACGCTCCCCCTAAAGCGTTGCCATACCCTCACCTGGACCCTAAACCGTCCCCGTCCCCTAACCCTAACCCTAGCCCGAACCCTAACCCTAACCCTTCCCCGAAGCCTGACCCTCACCCGTCCCCTAATCCTAACCCGTACGCTAACACTACCCCGCGCCCTCACATGCACGCTCCCCCTAAAGCGTTGCCGTATCCTCACCTGGACCCTAAACCGTCCCCGTCACCTAACCCTAACCCTAGCCCGAACCCTAACCCTAAATCTTCTCCGAAGCATGACCCTCACCCATCCCCTAATCCTAAGCCATACGCTAACACTAACCCGCGCCCTCACACGCACGCTCCCCCTAAAGCGTTGCAGTACCCTCACCTGGACCCTAAACCGTCCCCGTCCCCTAACCCTAACCCTAGCCCGAACCCTAACCCTAACCCTTCCCCGAAGCCTGACCCTCACCCGTCCCCTAATCCTAACCCGTACGCTAACACTAACCCACGCCCTCACACGCACGCTCCCCCTAAAGCGTTGCCGTACCCTCACCTGGACCCTAAACCGTCCCTGTCCCGTAACCCTAACCCTAGCCCGAACCCTAACCCTAACCCTTCCCCGAAGCCTGACCCTCAACCGTCCCCTAATCCTAACCCCTACGCTAACACTAACCCGCGCCCTCACACGCACGCTCCCCCTAAAGCGTTGCAGTACCCTCACCTAGACCCTAAACCGTCCCCGTCCCCTAACCCTAACCCTAGCCCGAACCCTAACCATAACACTTTCCCGAAGCCTGACCCTTACCCGTCCCCTAATCCTAACCCGTACGCTAACACTAACCCGCACCCTCACATGCACGCTCCCCCTAAAGTGTTGCCGTACCCTCACCTGGACCCTAAACCGTCCCCGTCCCCTAACCCTAACCCTAGCCCGAACCCTAACCCTAACACTTCCCCGAAGCCTGACCCTCAACCGTCCCCTAATGCTAACCCGTACGCTAACACTAACCCGCGCCCTCACACGCACGCTCCCCCTAAAGCGTTGTCGTACCCTCACCTGGACCCTAAACCGTCCCCGTCCCCTAACCCTAACCCTAGACCGAACCCTAACCCTAACCCTTCCCCGAAGCCTGACCCTCACCCGTCCCCTAATCCTAACCAGTACGCTAACACTACCCCGCGCCCTCACATGCACGCTCCCCCTAAAGCGTTGCCGTACCCTCACCTGGACCCTAAACTGTCCCCGTCACCTAACCCTAACCCTAGCCCGAACCCTAACCCTAACCCTTCCCCGAAGCATGACCCTCACCCATCTCCTAATCCTAAGCCATACGCTAACACTAACCCGCGCCCTCACACGCACGCTCCCCCTAAAGCGTTGCCGTACCCTCACCTGGACCCTAAACCGTCCCCGTCACCTAACCCTAACCCTAGCCTGAACCCTAACCCTAACCCTTCCCCGAAGCCTGACCCTCACCCGTCCCCTAATCCTAACCCGTACGCTAACACTAACCCGCACCCTCACATGCACGCTCCCCCTAAAGCGTTGCCGTACCCTCACCTGGACCCTAAACCGTCCCCGTCCCCTAACCCTAACCCTAGCCCGAACACTAACCCTAACCCTTCCCCGAAGCCTGACCCTCACCCGTCCCGTAATCCTAACACGTACGCTAACACTAACCCTCGCCCTCACACGCACGCTCCCCCTAAAGTGTTGCTGTACTCTTACCTGGACCCTAAACCGTCCCCATCCCCTAACCCTAACCCTAGACCGAACCCTAACCCTAACCCTTCCCCGAAGCCTGACCCTCACCCGTCCCATAATCCTAACATGTACGCTAACACTAACCCGCGCCCTCACACGCACGCTCCCCCTAAAGCGTTGCCGTACCCTCACCTGGACCCTAAACCATCCCCGTCCCCTAACCCTAACCCTAGCCCGAACCCTAACCCTAACCCTTCCCCGAAGCCTGACCCTCAACCGTCCCCTAATCCTAACCCGTACGCTAACAGTTACCCGCACCCTCAGATGCACGCTCCCCCTAAAGCGTTGCCGTACCCTCACCTGGACCCTAAACCGTCCCCGTCCTGTAACCCTAACCCTAGCCCGAACCCTAACCCTAACCCTTCCCCGAAGCATGACCCTCACCCATCTCCTAATCCTAAGCCATACGCTAACACTAACCCGCGCCCTCACACGCACGCTCCCCCTAAAGCGTTGCCGTACCCTCACCTGGACCCTAAACCGTCCCCGTCCCCTAACCCTAACCCTAGCCCGAACCCTAACCCTAACCCTTCCCCGAAGCCTGACCCTCACCCGTCCCCTAATCCTAACCAGTACGCTAACACTACCCCGCGCCCTCACATGCACGCTCCCCCTAAAGCGTTGCCATACCCTCACCTGGACCCTAAACCTTCCCCGTCACCTAACCCTAACCCTAGCCCGAACCCTAACCCTAACCCTTCCCCGAAGCCTGACCCTCAACCGTCCCCTAATCCTAACCCGTACGCTAACACTAACCCACGCCCTCACACGCACGCTCCCTCTAAAGCGTTGCCGTACCCTCACCTGGACCCTAAACCGTCCCCGTCCCCTAACCCTAACCCTAGACCGAACCCTAACCCTAACCCTTCCCCGAAGCCTGACCCTCACCCGTCACCTAATCCTAACCCGTACGCTAACACTAACCCGCGCCCTCACACGCACGCTCCCTCTAAATCATTGCCGTACCCTCACCTGGACCCTAAACCGTCCCCGTCCCCTAACCCTAACCCTAGCCCGAACCCTAACCCTAACCCTTCCCCGAAGCCTGACCCTCACCCGTCCCTTAATCCTAACCCGTACGCTAACATTAACCCACGCCCTCACACGCACGCTCCCCCTAAAGCGTTGCCGTACCCTCACCTGGACCCTAAACCGTCCCCGTCCCCTAACCCTAACCCTAGCCCGAACCCTAACCCTAATCCTTCCCCGAAGCCTGACCCTCACCCGTCCCCTAATCCTAACCCGTACGCTAACACTAACCAGCGCTCTCACACGCACGCTCCCCCTAAAGCGTTGCCGTACCCTCACCTGGACCCTAAACCGTCCCCGTCCCCTAACCCTAACCCTAGCCCGAACCCTAACCCTAACTCTTCCCCGAAGCCTGACCCTCACACGTCCCTTAAACCTAACCCGTACGCTAACACTAACCCGCGCCCTCACACGCACGCTCCCCCTAAAGCGTTGCCGTACCCTCACCTGGACCCTAAATCGTCCCCGTCCCCTAACCCTAACCCTAGCCCGAACCCTAAGCCTAACCCTTCCCCGAAGCCTGACCCTCACCCGTCCCCTAATCCTAACCCGTACGCTAACACTAACCCGCGCCCTCACACGCACGCTCCCCCTAAAGCGTTGCCGTACCCTCACCTGGACCCTAAACCGTCCCCGTCCCCTAACCCTAACCCTAGCCCGAACCCTAACCCTAACCCTTCCCCGAAGCCTGACCCTCACCCGTCCCCTAATCCTAACCCGTACGCTAACACTAACCCGCACCCTCACATGCACGCTCCCCCTAAAGCGTTGCCGTACCCTCACCTGGACCCTAAACCGTCCCCGTCCCCTAACCCTAACCCTAGCCCGAACCCTAACCCTAACCCTTCCCCGAAGCCTGACCCTCACCCGTCCCGTAATCCTAACACGTACGCTAACACTAACCCTCGCCCTCACACGCACGCTCCCCCTAAAGTGTTGCTGTACTCTTACCTGGACCCTAAACCGTCCCCATCCCCTAACCCTAACCCTAGCCCGAACCCTAACCCTAACCCTTCCCCGAAGCCTGACCCTCAACCGTCCCCTAATCCTAACCCGTACGCTAACACTAACCCGCGACCTCACACGCACGCTCCCCCTAAAGCGTTGCTGTACCCTCAACAGGAACCTAAACCGTCCTTGTCCCGTAACCCTAACCCTAGCCCGAACCCTAACCCTAACCCTTCCCCGAAGCCTGACCCTCACCCGTCCCCTAATCCTAAACCGCACGCTAACACTAACCCGCACCCTCACATGCACGCTCCCCCTAAAGCGTTGCCGTACCCTCACCTGGACCCTAAACCGTCCCCGTCCCCTAACCCTAACCCTAGCCCGAACCCTAACCCTAACCCTTCCCCGAAGCCTGACCCTCACCCGTCCCGTAATCCTAACACGTACGCTAACACTAACCCTCGCCCTCACACGCACGCTCCCCCTAAAGTGTTGCTGTACTCTTACCTGGACCCTAAACCGTCCCCATCCCCTAACCCTAACCCTAGCCCGAACCCTAACCCTAACCCTTCCCCGAAGCCTGACCCTCAACCGTCCCCTAATCCTAACCCGTACGCTAACACTAACCCACGACCTCACACGCACGCTCCCCCTAAAGCGTTGCTGTACCCTCAACAGGAACCTAAACCGTCCCTGTCCCGTAACCCTAACCCTAGCCCGAACCCTAACCCTAACCCTTCCCCGAAGCCTGACCCTCACCCGTCCCCTAATCCTAAACCGCACGCTAACACTAACCCGCGCCCTCACACGCACGCTCCCCCTAAAGCGTTGCCATACCCTCACCTGGACCCTAAACCGTCCCCGTCCCCTAACCCTAACCCTAGCCCGAACCCTAACCCTAACCCTTCCCCGAAGCCTGACCCTCACCCGTCCCCTAATCCTAACCCGTACGCTAACACTACCCCGCGCCCTCACATGCACGCTCCCCCTAAAGCGTTGCCGTATCCTCACCTGGACCCTAAACCGTCCCCGTCACCTAACCCTAACCCTAGCCCGAACCCTAAACCTAAATCTTCTCCGAAGCATGACCCTCACCCATCCCCTAATCCTAAGCCATACGCTAACACTAACCCGCGCCCTCACACGCACGCTCCCCCTAAAGCGTTGCAGTACCCTCACCTGGACCCTAAACCGTCCCCGTCCCCTAACCCTAACCCTAGCCCGAACCCTAACCCTAACCCTTCCCCGAAGCCTGACCCTCACCCGTCCCCTAATCCTAACCCGTACGCTAACACTAACCCACGCCCTCACACGCACGCTCCCCCTAAAGCGTTGCCGTACCCTCACCTGGACCCTAAACCGTCCCTGTCCCGTAACCCTAACCCTAGCCCGAACCCTAACCCTAACCCTTCCCCGAAGCCTGACCCTCAACCGTCCCCTAATCCTAACCCCTACGCTAACACTAACCCGCGCCCTCACACGCACGCTCCCCCTAAAGCGTTGCAGTACCCTCACCTAGACCCTAAACCGTCCCCGTCCCCTAACCCTAACCCTAGCCCGAACCCTAACCATAACACTTTCCCGAAGCCTGACCCTTACCCGTCCCCTAATCCTAACCCGTACGCTAACACTAACCCGCACCCTCACATGCACGCTCCCCCTAAAGTGTTGCCGTACCCTCACCTGGACCCTAAACCGTCCCCGTCCCCTAACCCTAACCCTAGCCCGAACCCTAACCCTAACACTTCCCCGAAGCCTGACCCTCAACCGTCCCCTAATGCTAACCCGTACGCTAACACTAACCCGCGCCCTCACACGCACGCTCCCCCTAAAGCGTTGTCGTACCCTCACCTGGACCCTAAACCGTCCCCGTCCCCTAACCCTAACCCTAGACCGAACCCTAACCCTAACCCTTCCCCGAAGCCTGACCCTCACCCGTCCCCTAATCCTAACCAGTACGCTAACACTACCCCGCGCCCTCACATGCACGCTCCCCCTAAAGCGTTGCCGTACCCTCACCTGGACCCTAAACTGTCCCCGTCACCTAACCCTAACCCTAGCCCGAACCCTAACCCTAACCCTTCCCCGAAGCATGACCCTCACCCATCTCCTAATCCTAAGCCATACGCTAACACTAACCCGCGCCCTCACACGCACGCTCCCCCTAAAGCGTTGCCGTACCCTCACCTGGACCCTAAACCGTCCCCGTCCCCTAACCCTAACCCTAGCCCGAACCCTAACCCTAACCCTTCCCCGAAGCCTGACCCTCACCCGTCCCCTAATCCTAACCAGTACGCTAACACTACCCCGCGCCCTCACATGCACGCTCCCCCTAAAGCGTTGCCATACCCTCACCTGGACCCTAAACCTTCCCCGTCACCTAACCCTAACCCTAGCCCGAACCCTAACCCTAACCCTTCCCCGAAGCCTGACCCTCAACCGTCCCCTAATCCTAACCCGTACGCTAACACTAACCCACGCCCTCACACGCACGCTCCCTCTAAAGCGTTGCCGTACCCTCACCTGGTCCCTAAACCGTCCCCGTCCCCTAACCCTAACCCTAGACCGAACCCTAACCCTAACCCTTCCCCGAAGCCTGACCCTCACCCGTCACCTAATCCTAACCCGTACGCTAACACTAACCCGCGCCCTCACACGCACGCTCCCTCTAAATCATTGCCGTACCCTCACCTGGACCCTAAACCGTCCCCGTCCCCTAACCCTAACCCTAGCCCGAACCCTAACCCTAACCCTTCCCCGAAGCCTGACCCTCACCCGTCCCTTAATCCTAACCCGTACGCTAACACTAACCCACGCCCTCACACGCACGCTCCCCCTAAAGCGTTGCCGTACCCTCACCTGGACCCTAAACCGTCCCCGTCCCCTAACCCTAACCCTAGCCCGAACCCTAACCCTAATCCTTCCCCGAAGCCTGACCCTCACCCGTCCCCTAATCCTAACCCGTACGCTAACACTAACCAGCGCTCTCACACGCACGCTCCCCCTAAAGCGTTGCCGTACCCTCACCTGGACCCTAAACCGTCCCCGTCCCCTAACCCTAACCCTAGCCCGAACCCTAACCCTAACTCTTCCCCGAAGCCTGACCCTGACACGTCCCCTAAACCTAACCCGTACGCTAACACTAACCCGCGCCCTCACACGCACGCTCCCCCTAAAGCGTTGCCGTACCCTCACCTGGACCCTAAATCGTCCCCGTCCCCTAACCCTAACCCTAGCCCGAACCCTAAGCCTAACCCTTCCCCGAAGCCTGACCCTCACCCGTCCCCTAATCCTAACCCGTACGCTAACACTAACCCGCGCCCTCACACGCACGCTCCCCCTAAAGCGTTGCCGTACCCTCACCTGGACCCTAAACCGTCCCCGTCACCTAACCCTAACCCTAGCCTGAACCCTAACCCTAACCCTTCCCCGAAGCCTGACCCTCACCCGTCCCCTAATCCTAACCCGTACGCTAACACTAACCCGCACCCTCACATGCACGCTCCCCCTAAAGCGTTGCCGTACCCTCACCTGGACCCTAAACCGTCCCCGTCCCCTAACCCTAACCCTAGCCCGAACCCTAACCCTAACCCTTCCCCGAAGCCTGACCCTCACCCGTCCCGTAATCCTAACACGTACGCTAACACTAACCCTCGCCCTCACACGCACGCTCCCCCTAAAGTGTTGCTCTACTCTTACCTGGACCCTAAACCGTCCCCATCCCCTAACCCTAACCCTAGCCCGAACCCTAACCCTAACCCTTCCCCGAAGCCTGACCCTCACCCGTCCCATAATCCTAACATGTACGCTAACACTAACCCGCGCCCTCACACGCACGCTCCCCCTAAAGCGTTGCCGTACCCTCACCTGGACCCTAAACCATCCCCGTCCCCTAACCCTAACCCTAGCCCGAACCCTAACCCTAACCCTTCCCCGAAGCCTGACCCTCAACCGTCCCCTAATCCTAACCCGTACGCTAACAGTTACCCGCACCCTCAGATGCACGCTCCCCCTAAAGCGTTGCCGTACCCTCACCTGGACCCTAAACCGTCCCCGTCCTGTAACCCTAACCCTAGCCCGAACCCTAACCCTAACCCTTCCCCGAAGCATGACCCTCACCCATCTCCTAATCCTAAGCCATACGCTAACACTAACCCGCGCCCTCACACGCACGCTCCCCCTAAAGCGTTGCCGTACCCTCACCTGGACCCTAAACCGTCCCCGTCCCCTAACCCTAACCCTAGCCCGAACCCTAACCCTAACCCTTCCCCGAAGCCTGACCCTCACCCGTCCCCTAATCCTAACCAGTACGCTAACACTACCCCGCGCCCTCACACGCACGCTCCCCCTAAAGCGTTGCCATACCCTCACCTGGACCCTAAACCTTCCCCGTCACCTAACCCTAACCCTAGCCCGAACCCTAACCCTAACCCTTCCCCGAAGCCTGACCCTCAACCGTCCCCTAATCCTAACCCGTACGCTAACACTAACCCACGCCCTCACACGCACGCTCCCTCTAAAGCGTTGCCGTACCCTCACCTGGACCCTAAACCGTCCCCGTCCCCTAACCCTAACCCTAGACCGAACCCTAACCCTAACCCTTCCCCGAAGCCTGACCCTCACCCGTCACCTAATCCTAACCCGTACGCTAACACTAACCCGCGCCCTCACACGCACGCTCCCTCTAAATCATTGCCGTACCCTCACCTGGACCCTAAACCGTCCCCGTCCCCTAACCCTAACCCTAGCCCGAACCCTAACCCTAACCCTTCCCCGAAGCCTGACCCTCACCCGTCCCTTAATCCTAACCCGTACGCTAACATTAACCCACGCCCTCACACGCACGCTCCCCCTAAAGCGTTGCCGTACCCTCACCTGGACCCTAAACCGTCCCCGTCCCCTAACCCTAACCCTAGCCCGAACCCTAACCCTAATCCTTCCCCGAAGCCTGACCCTCACCCGTCCCCTAATCCTAACCCGTACGCTAACACTAACCAGCGCTCTCACACGCACGCTCCCCCTAAAGCGTTGCCGTACCCTCACCTGGACCCTAAACCGTCCCCGTCCCCTAACCCTAACCCTAGCCCGAACCCTAACCCTAACTCTTCCCCGAAGCCTGACCCTCACACGTCCCCTAAACCTAACCCGTACGCTAACACTAACCCGCGCCCTCACACGCACGCTCCCCCTAAAGCGTTGCCGTACCCTCACCTGGACCCTAAATCGTCCCCGTCCCCTAACCCTAACCCTAGCCCGAACCCTAAGCCTAACCCTTCCCCGAAGCCTGACCCTCACCCGTCCCCTAATCCTAACCCGTACGCTAACACTAACCCGCGCCCTCACACGCACGCTCCCCCTAAAGCGTTGCCGTACCCTCACCTGGACCCTAAACCGTCCCCGTCCCCTAACCCTAACCCTAGCCCGAACCCTAACCCTAACCCTTCCCCGAAGCCTGACCCTCACCCGTCCCCTAATCCTAACCCGTACGCTAACACTAACCCGCACCCTCACATGCACGCTCCCCCTAAAGCATTGCCGTACCCTCACCTGGACCCTAAACCGTCCCCGTCCCCTAACCCTAACCCTAGCCCGAACCCTAACCCTAACCCTTCCCCGAAGCCTGACCCTCACCCGTCCCGTAATCCTAACACGTACGCTAACACTAACCCTCGCCCTCACACGCACGCTCCCCCTAAAGTGTTGCTGTACTCTTACCTGGACCCTAAACCGTCCCCATCCCCTAACCCTAACCCTAGCCCGAACCCTAACCCTAACCCTTCCCCGAAGCCTGACCCTCAACCGTCCCCTAATCCTAACCCGTACGCTAACACTAACCCGCGACCTCACACGCACGCTCCCCCTAAAGCGTTGCTGTACCCTCAACAGGAACCTAAACCGTCCTTGTCCCGTAACCCTAACCCTAGCCCGAACCCTAACCCTAACCCTTCCCCGAAGCCTGACCCTCACCCGTCCCCTAATCCTAAACCGCACGCTAACACTAACCCGCACCCTCACATGCACGCTCCCCCTAAAGCGTTGCCGTACCCTCACCTGGACCCTAAACCGTCCCCGTCCCCTAACCCTAACCCTAGCCCGAACCCTAACCCTAACCCTTCCCCGAAGCCTGACCCTCACCCGTCCCGTAATCCTAACACGTACGCTAACACTAACCCTCGCCCTCACACGCACGCTCCCCCTAAAGTGTTGCTGTACTCTTACCTGGACCCTAAACCGTCCCCATCCCCTAACCCTAACCCTAGCCCGAACCCTAACCCTAACCCTTCCCCGAAGCCTGACCCTCAACCGTCCCCTAATCCTAACCCGTACGCTAACACTAACCCGCGACCTCACACGCACGCTCCCCCTAAAGCGTTGCTGTACCCTCAACAGGAACCTAAACCGTCCCTGTCCCGTAACCCTAACCCTAGCCCGAACCCTAACCCTAACCCTTCCCCGAAGCCTGACCCTCACCCGTCCCCTAATCCTAAACCGCACGCTAACACTAACCCGCGCCCTCACACGCACGCTCCCCCTAAAGCGTTGCCATACCCTCACCTGGACCCTAAACCGTCCCCGTCCCCTAACCCTAACCCTAGCCCGAACCCTAACCCTAACCCTTCCCCGAAGCCTGACCCTCACCCGTCCCCTAATCCTAACCCGTACGCTAACACTACCCCGCGCCCTCACATGCACGCTCCCCCTAAAGCGTTGCCGTACCCTCACCTGGACCCTAAACCGTCCCCGTCACCTAACCCTAACCCTAGCCCGAACCCTAACCCTAAATCTTCTCCGAAGCATGACCCTCACCCATCCCCTAATCCTAAGCCATACGCTAACACTAACCCGCGCCCTCACACGCACGCTCCCCCTAAAGCGTTGCAGTACCCTCACCTGGACCCTAAACCGTCCCCGTCCCCTAACCCTAACCCTAGCCCGAACCCTAACCCTAACCCTTCCCCGAAGCCTGACCCTCACCCGTCCCCTAATCCTAACCCGTACGCTAACACTAACCCACGCCCTCACACGCACGCTCCCCCTAAAGCGTTGCCGTACCCTCACCTGGACCCTAAACCGTCCCTGTCCCGTAACCCTAACCCTAGCCCGAACCCTAACCCTAACCCTTCCCCGAAGCCTGACCCTCAACCGTCCCCTAATCCTAACCCCTACGCTAACACTAACCCGCGCCCTCACACGCACGCTCCCCCTAAAGCGTTGCAGTACCCTCACCTAGACCCTAAACCGTCCCCGTCCCCTAACCCTAACCCTAGCCCGAACCCTAACCATAACACTTTCCCGAAGCCTGACCCTTACCCGTCCCCTAATCCTAACCCGTACGCTAACACTAACCCGCACCCTCACATGCACGCTCCCCCTAAAGTGTTGCCGTACCCTCACCTGGACCCTAAACCGTCCCCGTCCCCTAACCCTAACCCTAGCCCGAACCCTAACCCTAACACTTCCCCGAAGCCTGACCCTCAACCGTCCCCTAATGCTAACCCGTACGCTAACACTAACCCGCGCCCTCACACGCACGCTCCCCCTAAAGCGTTGTCGTACCCTCACCTGGACCCTAAACCGTCCCCGTCCCCTAACCCTAACCCTAGCCCGAACCCTAACCCTAACCCTTCCCCGAAGCCTGACGCTCACCCGTCCCCTAATCCTAACCCGTACGCTAACACTACCCCGCGCCCTCACATGCACGCTCCCCCTAAAGCGTTGCCGTACCCTCACCTGGACCCTAAACCGTCCCCGTCACCTAACCCTAACCCTAGCCCGAACCCTAACCCTAAATCTTCTCCGAAGCATGACCCTCACCCATCCCCTAATCCTAAGCCATACGCTAACACTAACCCGCGCCCTCACACGCACGCTCCCCCTAAAGCGTTGCAGTACCCTCACCTGGACCCTAAACCGTCCCCGTCCCCTAACCCTAACCCTAGCCCGAACCCTAACCCTAACCCTTCCCCGAAGCCTGACCCTCACCCGTCCCCTAATCCTAACCCGTACGCTAACACTAACCCACGCCCTCACACGCACGCTCCCCCTAAAGCGTTGCCGTACCCTCACCTGGACCCTAAACCGTCCCTGTCCCGTAACCCTAACCCTAGCCCGAACCCTAACCCTAACCCTTCCCCGAAGCCTGACCCTCAACCGTCCCCTAATCCTAACCCCTACGCTAACACTAACCCGCGCCCTCACACGCACGCTCCCCCTAAAGCGTTGCAGTACCCTCACCTAGACTCTAAACCGTCCCCGTCCCCTAACCCTAACCCTAGCCCGAACCCTAACCATAACACTTTCCCGAAGCCTGACCCTTACCCGTCCCCTAATCCTAACCCGTACGCTAACACTAACCCGCGCCCTCACACGCACGCTCCCCCTAAAGCGTTGCTGTACCCTCACCAGGACCCTAATCCGTCCCTGTCCCGTAACCCTAACCCTAGCCCGAACCCTAACCCTAACCCTTCCCCGAAGCCTGACCCTCACCCGTCCCCTTATGCTAACCCGCACGCTAACACTAACCTGCGCCCTCACACGCACGCTCCCCCTAAAGCGTTGCCGTACCCTCACCTGGACCCTAAACCGTCCCCGTCCCCTAACCCTAACCCTAGCCCGAACCCTAACCCTAACCCTTCCCCGAAGCCTGACCCTCACCCGTCCCCTAATCCTAAGCCGTACGCTAACACTAACCCACGCCCTCACACGCACGCTCCCCCTAAAGCTTTGCCGTACCCTCACCTGGACGCTAAACCGTCCCCGTCCCCTAACCCTAACCCTAGCCCGAACCCTAACCCTAACCCTTCCCCGAAGCCTGGCCCTCACCCGTCCCCTAATCCTAACCCGTACGCTAACACTAACCCGCGCCCTCACACGCACGCTCCCCCTAAAGCGTTGCCGTACCCTCACCTGGACCGTAAACCATCCCCGTCCCCTAACCCTAACCCTAGCCCGAACCCTAACCCTAACCCTTCCCCGAAGCCTGACCCTCACCCGTCTCCTAATCCTAACCCGTACGCTAACACTAACCCACACCCTCACATGCACGCTCCCCCTAAAGCGTTGCCGTACCCTCACCTGGACCCTAAACCGTCCCCGTCCCCTAACCCTAACCCTAGCCCGAACCCTAACCCTAACCCTTCCCCGAAGCCTGACCCTCACCCGTCCCCTAATCCTAACCCGTACGCTAACACTAACCCGCGCCCTCACACGCACGCTCCCCCTAAAGCATTGCCATACCCTCACCTGGACCCTAAACCGTCCCCGTCCCCTAACCCTAACCCTAGACCGAAACCTAACCCTAACCCTTCCCCGAAGCCTGACCCTCACCCGTCCCCTAATCCTAACCCGTACGCTAACACTAACCCGCACCCTCACATGCACGCTCCCCCTAAAGCGTTGCCGTACCCTCACCTGGACCCTAAACCGTCCCCGTCCCCTAACCCTAACCCTAGCCCGAACCCTAACCCTAACCCTTCCCCGAAGCCTGACCCTCACCCGTCCCGTAATCCTAACACGTACGCTAACACTAACCCTCGCCCTCACACGCACGCTCCCCCTAAAGTGTTGCTGTACTCTTACCTGGACCCTAAACCGTCCCCATCCCCTAACCCTAACCCTAGCCCGAACCCTAACCCTAACCCTTCCCCGAAGCCTGACCCTCAACCGTCCCCTAATCCTAACCCGTACGCTAACACTAACCCGCGACCTCACACGCACGCTCCCCCTAAAGCGTTGCTGTACCCTCAACAGGAACCTAAACCGTCCCTGTCCCGTAACCCTAACCCTAGCCCGAACCCTAACCCTAACCCTTCCCCGAAGCCTGACCCTCACCCGTCCCCTAATCCTAAACCGCACGCTAACACTAACCCGCGCCCTCACACGCACGCTCCCCCTAAAGCGTTGCCATACCCTCACCTGGACCCTAAACCGTCCCCGTCCCCTAACCCTAACCCTAGCCCGAACCCTAACCCTAACCCTTCCCCGAAGCCTGACCCTCACCCGTCCCCTAATCCTAACCCGTACGCTAACACTACCCCGCGCCCTCACATGCACGCTCCCCCTAAAGCGTTGCCGTACCCTCACCTGGACCCTAAACCGTCCCCGTCACCTAACCCTAACCCTAGCCCGAACCCTAACCCTAAATCTTCTCCGAAGCATGACCCTCACCCATCCCCTAATCCTAAGCCATACGCTAACACTAACCCGCGCCCTCACACGCACGCTCCCCCTAAAGCGTTGCAGTACCCTCACCTGGACCCTAAACCGTCCCCGTCCCCTAACCCTAACCCTAGCCCGAACCCTAACCCTAACCCTTCCCCGAAGCCTGACCCTCACCCGTCCCCTAATCCTAACCCGTACGCTAACACTAACCCACGCCCTCACACGCACGCTCCCCCTAAAGCGTTGCCGTACCCTCACCTGGACCCTAAACCGTCCCTGTCCCGTAACCCTAACCCTAGCCCGAACCCTAACCCTAACCCTTCCCCGAAGCCTGACCCTCAACCGTCCCCTAATCCTAACCCCTACGCTAACACTAACCCGCGCCCTCACACGCACGCTCCCCCTAAAGCGTTGCAGTACCCTCACCTAGACCCTAAACCGTCCCCGTCCCCTAACCCTAACCCTAGCCCGAACCCTAACCATAACACTTTCCCGAAGCCTAACCCTTACCCGTCCCCTAATCCTAACCCGTACGCTAACACTAACCCGCACCCTCACATGCACGCTCCCCCTAAAGTGTTGCCGTACCCTCACCTGGACCCTAAACCGTCCCCGTCCCCTAACCCTAACCCTAGCCTGAACCCTAACCCTAACACTTCCCCGAAGCCTGACCCTCACCCGTCCCCTAATGCTAACCCGTACGCTAACACTAACCCGCGCCCTCACACGCACGCTCCCCCTAAAGCGTTGTCGTACCCTCACCTGGACCCTAAACCGTCCCCGTCCCCTAACCCTAACCCTAGACCGAACCCTAACCCTAACCCTTCCCCGAAGCCTGACCCTCACCCGTCCCCTAATCCTAACCAGTACGCTAACACTACCCCGCGCCCTCACATGCACGCTCCCCCTAAAGCGTTGCCGTACCCTCACCTGGACCCTAAACCGTCCCCGTCACCTAACCCTAACCCTAGCCCGAACCCTAACCCTAACCCTTCCCCGAAGCATGACCCTCACCCATCTCCTAATCCTAAGCCATACGCTAACACTAACCCGCGCCCTCACACGCACGCTCCCCCTAAAGCGTTGCCGTACCCTCACCTGGACCCTAAACCGTCCCCGTCCCCTAACCCTAACCCTAGCCCGAACCCTAACCCTAACCCTTCCCCGAAGCCTGACCCTCACCCGTCCCCTAATCCTAACCAGTACGCTAACACTACCCCGCGCCCTCACATGCACGCTCCCCCTAAAGCGTTGCCATACCCTCACCTGGACCCTAAACCTTCCCGTCACCTAACCCTAACCCTAGCCCGAACACTAACCCTAACCCTTCCCCGAAGCCTGACCCTCAACCGTCCCCTAATCCTAACCCGTACGCTAACACTAACCCACGCCCTCACACGCACGCTCCCTCTAAAGCGTTGCCGTACCCTCACCTGGACCCTAAACCGTCCCCGTCCCCTAACCCTAACCCTAGACCGAACCCTAACCCTAACCCTTCCCCGAAGCCTGACCCTCACCCGTCACCTAATCCTAACCCGTACGCTAACACTAACCCGCGCCCTCACACGCACGCTCCCTCTAAATCATTGCCGTACCCTCACCTGGACCCTAAACCGTCCCCGTCCCCTAACCCTAACCCTAGCCCGAACCCTAACCCTAACCCTTCCCCGAAGCCTGACCCTCACCCGTCCCTTAATCCTAACCCGTACGCTAACACTAACCCACGCCCTCACACGCACGCTCCCCCTAAAGCGTTGCCGTACCCTCACCTGGACCCTAAACCGTCCCCGTCCCCTAACCCTAACCCTAGCCCGAATCCTAACCCTAATCCTTCCCCGAAGCCTGACCCTCACCCGTCCCCTAATCCTAACCCGTACGCTAACACTAACCAGCGCTCTCACACGCACGCTCCCCCTAAAGCGTTGCCGTACCCTCACCTGGACCCGAAACCGTCCCCGTCCCCTAACCCTAACCCTAGCCCGAACCCTAACACTAACTCTTCCCCGAAGCCTGACCCTCACACGTCCCCTAAACCTAACCCGTACGCTAACACTAACCCGCGCCCTCACACGCACGCTCCCCCTAAAGCGTTGCCGTACCCTCACCTGGACCCTAAATCGTCCCCGTCCCCTAACCCTAACCCTAGCCCGAACCCTAAGCCTAACCCTTCCCCGAAGCCTGACCCTCACCCGTCCCCTAATCCTAACCCGTACGCTAACACTAACCCGCGCCCTCACACGCACGCTCCCCCTAAAGCGTTGCCGTACCCTCACCTGGACCCTAAACCGTCCCCGTCACCTAACCCTAACCCTAGCCCGAACCCTAACCCTAACCCTTCCCCGAAGCCTGACCCTCACCCGTCCCCTAATCCTAACCCGTACGCTAACACTAACCCGCACCCTCACATGCACGCTCCCCCTAAAGCGTTGCCGTACCCTCACCTGGACCCTAAACCGTCCCCGTCCCCTAACCCTAACCCTAGCCCGAACCCTAACCCTAACCCTTCCCCGAAGCCTGACCCTCACCCGTCCCGTAATCCTAACACGTACGCTAACACTAACCCTCGCCCTCACACGCACGCTCCCCCTAAAGTGTTGCTGTACTCTTACCTGGACCCTAAACCGTCCCCATCCCCTAACCCTAACCCTAGCCCGAACCCTAACCCTAACCCTTCCCCGAAGCCTGACCCTCAACCGTCCCCTAATCCTAACCCGTACGCTAACACTAACCCGCGACCTCACACGCACGCTCCCCCTAAAGCGTTGCTGTACCCTCAACAGGAACCTAAACCGTCCTTGTCCCGTAACCCTAACCCTAGCCCGAACCCTAACCCTAACCCTTCCCCGAAGCCTGACCCTCACCCGTCCCCTAATCCTAAACCGCACGCTAACACTAACCCGCGCCCTCACACGCACGCTCCCCCTAAAGCGTTGCCATACCCTCACCTGGACCCTAAACCGTCCCCGTCCCCTAACCCTAACCCTAGCCCGAACCCTAACCCTAACCCTTCCCCGAAGCCTGACGCTCACCCGTCCCCTAATCCTAACCCGTACGCTAACACTACCCCGCGCCCTCACATGCACGCTCCCCCTAAAGCGTTGCCGTACCCTCACCTGGACCCTAAACCGTCCCCGTCACCTAACCCTAACCCTAGCCCGAACCCTAACCCTAAATCTTCTCCGAAGCATGACCCTCACCCATCCCCTAATCCTAAGCCATACGCTAACACTAACCCGCGCCCTCACACGCACGCTCCCCCTAAAGCGTTGCAGTACCCTCACCTGGACCCTAAACCGTCCCCGTCCCCTAACCCTAACCCTAGCCCGAACCCTAACCCTAACCCTTCCCCGAAGCCTGACCCTCACCCGTCCCCTAATCCTAACCCGTACGCTAACACTAACCCACGCCCTCACACGCACGCTCCCCCTAAAGCGTTGCCGTACCCTCACCTGGACCCTAAACCGTCCCTGTCCCGTAACCCTAACCCTAGCCCGAACCCTAACCCTAACCCTTCCCCGAAGCCTGACCCTCAACCGTCCCCTAATCCTAACCCGTACGCTAACACTAACCCGCGCCCTCACACGCACGCTCCCCCTAAAGCGTTGCAGTACCCTCACCTAGACTCTAAACCGTCCCCGTCCCCTAACCCTAACCCTAGCCCGAACCCTAACCATAACACTTTCCCGAAGCCTGACCCTTACCCGTCCCCTAATCCTAACCCGTACGCTAACACTAACCCGCACCCTCACATGCACGCTCCCCCTAAAGCGTTGCCGTACCCTCACCTGGACCCTAAACCGTCCCCGTCCCCTAACCCTAACCCTAGCCCGAACCCTAACCCTAACACTTCCCCGAAGCCTGACCCTCACCCGTCCCCTAATGCTAACCCGTACGCTAACACTAACCCGCGCCCTCACACGCACGCTCCCCCTAAAGCGTTGTCGTACCCTCACCTGGACCCTAAACCGTCCCCGTCCCCTAACCCTAACCCTAGACCGAACCCTAACCCTAACCCTTCCCCGAAGCCTGACCCTCACCCGTCCCCTAATCCTAACCAGTACGCTAACACTACCCCACGCCCTCACATGCACGCTCCCCCTAAAGCGTTGCCGTACCCTCACCTGGACCCTAAACCGTCCCCGTCACCTAACCCTAACCCTAGCCCGAACCCTAACCCTAACCCTTCCCCGAAGCCTGACCCTCACCCATCTCCTAATCCTAAGCCATACGCTAACACTAACCCGCGCCCTCACACGCACGCTCCCCCTAAAGCGTTGCCGTACCCTCACCTGGACCCTAAACCGTCCCCGTCCCCTAACCCTAACCCTAGCCCGAACCCTAACCCTAACCCTTCCCCGAAGCCTGACCCTCACCCGTCCCCTAATCCTAACCAGTACGCTAACACTACCCCGCGCCCTCACATGCACGCTCCCCCTAAAGCGTTGCCATACCCTCACCTGGACCCTAAACCGTCCCCGTCACCTAACCCTAACCCTAGCCCGAACCCTAACCCTAACCCTTCCCCGAAGCCTGACCCTCAACCGTCCCCTAATCCTAACCCGTACGCTAACACTAACCCACGCCCTCACACGCACGCTCCCTCTAAAGCGTTGCCGTACCCTCACCTGGACCCTAAACCGTCCCCGTCCCCTAACCCTAACCCTAGACCGAACCCTAACCCTAACCCTTCCCCGAAGCCTGACCCTCACCCGTCACCTAATCCTAACCCGTACGCTAACACTAACCCGCGCCCTCACACGCACGCTCCCTCTAAATCATTGCCGTACCCTCACCTGGACCCTAAACCGTCCCCGTCCCCTAACCCTAACCCTAGCCCGAACCCTAACCCTAACCCTTCCCCGAAGCCTGACCCTCACCCGTCCCTTAATCCTAACCCGTACGCTAACACTAACCCACGCCCTCACACGCACGCTCCCCCTAAAGCGTTGCCGTACCCTCACCTGGACCCTAAACCTTCCCCGTCCCCTAACCCTAACCCTAGCCCGAACCCTAAACCTAACCCTTCCCCGAAGCCTGACCCTCACCCGTCCCCTAATCCTAAGCCGTACGCTAACACTAACCCGCGCTCTCACACTCACGCGCCTACTAAAGCGTTGCCGTACCCTCACCTGGACCCTAAACCGTCCCCGTCCCCTAACCCTAACCCTAGCCCGAACCCTAACCCTAACCCTTCCCCGAAGCCTGACCCTCATCCGTCCCCTAATCCTAAGCCGTACGCTAACACTAACCCGCGCCCTCACACGCACGCTCCCCCTAAAGCGTTGCCGTACCCTCACCTGGACCCTAAACCGTCCCCGTCCCCTAACCCTAACTCTAGCCCGAACCCTAACCATAACACTTCCCCGAAGCCTGACCCTCACCCGTCCCCTAATCCTAAGCCGTACGCTAACACTAACGCGCGCCCTCACACGCACACTCCCCCTAAAGCGTTGCCGTACACTCACCTGGACCCTAAACCGTCCCTGTCCCCTAACCCTAACCCTAGCCCGAACCCTAACCCTAACCCTTCCCCGAAGCCTGACCCTCACCCGTCCCCTAATCCTAACCCGTACGCTAACACTAACCCGCGCCCTCACACGCACGCTCCCCCTAAAGCGTTGCCGTACCCTCAACTGGACCCTAAACCGTCCCCGTCCCCTAACCCTAACCCTAGCCCGAACCCTAACCCTAACCCTTCCCCGAAGCCTGACCCTCACCCGTCCCCTAATCCTAACCCGTAGGCTAACACTAACCCGCGCCCTCACACGCACGCTCCCCCTAAAGCGTTGCCGTACCCTCACCTGGACCCTAAACCGTCCCCGTCCCCTAACCCTAACCCTAGCCCGAACCCTAACCCTAACCCTTCCCCAAAGCCTGACCCTCACCCGTCCCCTAATCCTAACCCGTACGCTAACACTAACCCGCGCCCTCACACGCACGCTCCCCCTAAAGCGTTGCCGTACCCTCACCTGGACCCGAAACCGTCCCCGTCCCCTAACCTTAACCCTAGCCCGAACCCTAACCCTAACCCTTCCCCGAAGCCTGACACTCACCCGGCCCCTAATCCTAACACGTACGCTAACACTAACCCGCGCCCTCACACGCACGCTCCCCCTAAAGCGTTGCCGTACCCTCACCTGGACCCTAAACCGTCCCCGTCCCCTAACCCTAACCCTAGCCCGAACCCTAACCCTAACCCTTCCCCGAAGCCTGACACTCACCCGTCCCCTAATCCTAACCCGTACGCTAACACTAACCAGCGCCCTCACACGCACGCTCCCCCTAAAGCCTTGCCGTACCCTCACCTGGACCCTAAACCGTCCCCGTACCCTAACCCTAACCCTAGCCCGAACCCTAAACCTAACCCTTCCCCGAAGCCTTTCCCTCACCCGTCCCCTAATCCTAACCCGTACGCTAACACTAACCCGCGCCCTCACACGCACGCTCCCCCTAAAGCGTTGCCGTACCGTCACCTGGACCCGAAACCGTCCCCGTCCCTTAACCCTTACCCTAGCCGGAACCCTAACCCTAACCCTTCCCCGAAGCCTGACCCTCACCCGTCCCCTAATCCTAACCCGTACGCTAACACTAACCCGCGCCCTCACACGCACGCTCCCCCTAAAGCGTTGCCGTACCCTCACCTGGACCCTAAACCGTCCCCGTCCCCTAACCCTAACCCTAGCCCGAACCCTAACCCTAACCCTTCCCCGAAGCCTGACCCTCACCCGTCCCCTAATCCTAACCCGTAGGCTAACAGTAACCCGCGCCCTCACACGCACGCTCCCCCTAAAGCGTTGCCGTACCCTCACCTGGACCCTAAACCGTCCCCGTCCCCTAACCCTAACCCTAGCCCGAACCCTAACCCTAACCCTTCCCCGAAGCCTGAACCTCACCCGTCCCCTAATCCTAACCCGTACGCTAACACTAACCCGCGCCCTCACACGCACGCTCCCCCTAAAGCGTTGCCGTACCCTCACCTGGACCCTAAACCGTCCCCGTCCCCTAACCCTAACCCTAGCCCGAACCCTAACCCTAACCCTTCCCCGAAGCCTGACCCTCACCCGTCCCCTAATCCTAACCAGGACGCTAACACTACCCAGCGCCCTCACATGCACGCTCCCCCTAAAGCGTTGCCGTACCCTCACCTGGACCCTAAACCGTCCCTGTCCCGTAACCCTAACCCTAGCGCGAACCCTAACCCTAACCCTTCCCCGAAGCCTGACCCTCACCCGTCCCCTAATCCTAACCCGTACGCTAACACTAACCCGCGCCCTCACACACATTCTCCCCCTAAAGTGTTGCCGTACCCTCACCTGGACCCTAAACCGTCCCCGTCCCCTAACCCTAACCCTAGCCCGAACCCTAACCCTAACCCTTCCCCGAAGCCTGACCCTCACCCGTCCCCTAATCCTAAGCCGTAGGCTAACAGTAACCCGCGCCCTCACACGCACGCTCCCCCTAAAGCGTTGCCGTACCCTCACCTGGACCCGAAACCGTCCCCGTCCCCTAACCCTAACCCTAGCCCGAACCCTAACCCTAACCCTTCCCCGAAGCCTGACCCTCACCCATCCCCTAATCCTAACCCATACGCTAACACTAACCCGCGCCCTCACACGCACGCTCCCCCTAAAGCGTTGCCGTACCCTCACCTGGACCCTAAACCGTCCCCGTCCCCTAACCCTAACCCTAGCCCGAACCCTAACCCTAACCCTTCCCCGAAGCCTGAACCTCACCCGTCCCCTAATCCTAACCCGTACGCTAACACTAACCCGCGCCCTCACACGCACGCTCCCCCTAAAGCGTTGCCGTACCCTCACCTGGACCCTAAACCGTCCCCGTCCCCTAACCCTAACCCTAGCCCGAACCCTAACCCTAACCCTTCCCCAAAGCCTGAATCTCACCCGTCCCCTAATCCTAACCCGTACGCGAACACTAACCCGCGCCCTCACACGCATGCTCCCCCTAAAGCGTTGCCGTACCCTCACCTGGACCCTAAACCGTCCCCGTCCCCTAACCCTAGCCCGAACCCTAACCCTAACCCTTCCCCAAAGCCTGACCCTCACCCGTCCCCTAATCCTAACCCGTACGCTAAAACTAACCCGCGCCCTCACACGCACGCTCCCCCTAAAGCGTTGCCGTACCCTCACCTGGACCCTAAACCGTCCCCGTCCCCTAACCCTAACCCTAGCCCGAACCCTAACCCTAACCCTTCCCCGAAGCCTGGCCCTCACCCGTCCCCTAATCCTAACCAGGACGCTAACACTACCCAGCGCCCTCACATGCACGCTCCCCCTAAAGCGTTGCCGTACCCTCACCTGGACCCTAAACCGTCCCTGTCCCGTAACCCTAACCCTAGCGCGAACCCTAACCCTAACCCTTCCCCGAAGCCTGACCCTCACCCGTCCCCTAATCTTAACCCGTACGCTAACACTAACCCGCGCCCTCACACACATTCTCCCCCTAAAGTGTTGCCGTACCCTCACCTGGACCCTAAACCGTCCCCGTCCCCTAACCCTAACCCTAGCCCGAACCCTAACCCTAACCCTTCCCCGAAGCCTGACCCTCACCCGTCCCCTAATCCTAAGCCGTACGCTAACACTAATCCGCGCCCTCACACGCACGCTCCCTCTAAAGCTTTGCCGTACCCTCACCTGGACCCTAAACCGTCCCCGTCCCCTAACCCTAACCCTAGCCCGAACCCTAACCCTAACCCTTCCCCGAAGCCTGACCCTCACCCGTCCCCTAATCCTAAGCCATACGCTAACACTAACCCGCGCCCTCACACGCACGCTCCCCCTGAAGCTTTGCCATACCCTCACCTGGACTCTAAACCGTCCCCGTCCCCTAACACTAACCCTAGCCCGAACCCTAACCCTAACCCTTCCCCGAAGCCTGACCCTCACCCTTCCCCAATCCTAACACGTACGCTAACACTAACCCGCGCCCTCAAACGCACGCTCCCCCTAAAGCGTTGCTGTACCCTCACCTGGACCCTAAACCGTCCCCGTCCCCTAACCCTAACCCTAGCCCGAACCCTAACCCTAACCCTTCCCCGAAGCCTGACCCTCACCCGTCCCCTAATCCTAACCCGTACGCTAACACTAACCCGCGCCCTCACACGCACGCTCCCCCTAAAGCGTTGCCGTACCCTCACCTGGACCCTAAACCGACCCCGTCCCTTAACCCTAACCCTAGCCACAACTCTAACCCTAACCCTTCCCCGAAGCCTGACCCTCACCCGTCCCCTAATCCTAACACGTACGCTAACACTAACCCTCGCTCTCACACGCGCGCTCCCCCTAAAGCGTTGCTGTACTCTTACCTGCACCCTAAACCGTCCCCATCCCCTAACCCTAACCCTAGCCCGAATCCTAACCCTAACCCTTCCCCGAAGCCTGACCCTCAACCGTCCCCTAATCCTAACCAGTACGCTAACACTACCCCGCGCCCTCACATGCTCGCTCCCCCTAAAGCGTTGCCGTACCCTCACCTGGACCCTAAACCGTCCCCGTCACCTAACCCTTACCCTAGCCCGAACCCTAACCCTAACCCTTCCCCGAAGCATGACCCTCACCCATCCCCTAATCCTAAGCCATACGCTAACACTAACCCGCGCCCTCACACACACGCTCCCCCTAAAGCGTTGCCGTACCCTCACCTGGACCCTAAACCGTCCCCGTCCCCTAACCCTAACCCTAGCCAGAACCCTAACCCTAACACTTCCCCGAAGCCTGACCCTCACCCGTCCCCTAATCCTAAACAGTACGCTAACACTACCCCGCGCCCTCACATGCACGCTCCCCCTAAAGCGTTGCCGTACCCTCACCTGGACCCTAAACCGTCCCCGTCACCTAACCCTAACCCTAGCCCGAACCCTAACCCTAACCCTTCCCCGAAGCCTGACCCTCACCCGTCCCCTAATCCTAACCCGTACGCTAACACTAACCCACGCCCTCACACGCACGCTCCCCCTAAAGCGTTGCCGTACCCTCACCTGGACCCTAAACCGTCCCCGTCCCCTAACCCTAACCCTAGCCCGAACCCTAAACCTAACCCTTCCCCGAAGCCTGACCCTCAACCGTCCCCTAATCCTAACCCGTACGTTAATACTAACCCGCGCCCTCACACGCACGCTCCCCCTAAAGCGTTGCCGTACCCTCACCTGGACCCTAAACCGTCCCCGTCCCCTAACCCTAACCCTAGCCCGAACCCTAACCCTAACCCTTCCCCGAAGCCTGACCCTCACCCGTCACCTAATCCTAACCCGTACGCTAACACTAACCCGCGCCCTCACACGCACGCTCCCCCTGAAGCGTTGCCGTACCCTCACCTGGACCCTAAACCGTCCCCGTCCCCTAACCCTAACCCTAGCCCGAACCCTAACCCTAACCCTTCCCCGAAGCCTGACCCTCACCCGTCCCTTAATCCTAACCCGTACGCTAACACTAATCCGCGCCCTCACACGCACGCTCCCCCTAAAGCATTGCCGTACCCTCACCTGGACCCTAAACCGTCCCCGTCCCCTAACCCTAACCCTAGCCCGAACCCTAACCCTAATCCTTCCCCGAAGCCTGACCCTCACCCGTCCCCTAATCCTAACCCGTACGCTAACACTAACCCGCGCCCTCACACGCACGCTCCCCCTAAAGCGTTGCCGTACCCTCACCTGGACCCTAAATCGTCCCCGTCCCCTAACCCTAACCCTAGCCCGAACCCTAAGCCTAACCCTTCCCCGAAGCCTGACCCTCACCCGTCCCCTAATCCTAACCCGTACGCTAACACTAACCCGCGCCCTCACACGCACGCTCCCCCTAAAGCGTTGCCGTACCCTCACCTGGACCCGAAACAGTCCCCGTCCCTTAACCCTTACCCTAGCCGGAACCCTAACCGTAACCCTTCCCCGAAGCCTGACCCTCACCCGTCCCCTAATCCTAACCCGTACGCTAACACTAACCCGCGCCCTCACACGCACGCTCCCCCTAAAGCGTTGCCGTACCCTCACCTGGACCCTAAACCGTCCCCGTCCCCTAACCCTAAACCTAGCCCGAACCCTAACCCTAACCCTTCCCCGAAGCCTGACCCTCACCCGTCCCCTAATCCTAACCCGTACGCTAACACTAACCCGCGCCCTCACACGCACGCTCCCCCTAAAGCGTTGCCGTACCCTCACCTGGACCCGAAACCGTCCCCGTCCCCTAACCCTAACCCTAGCCCGAACCCTAACCCTAACCCTTCCCCGAAGCCTGACCCTCACCCATCCCCTAATCCTAACCCATACGCTAACACTAACCCGCGCCCTCACACGCACGCTCCCCCTAAAGCGTTGCCGTACCCTCACCTGGACCCTAAACCGTCCCCGTCCCCTAACCCTAACCCTAGCCCGAACCCTAACCCTAACCCTTCCCCGAAGCCTGAACCTCACCCGTCCCCTAATCCTAACCCGTACGCTAACACTAACCCGCGCCCTCACACGCACGCTCCCCCTAAAGCGTTGCCGTACCCTCACCTGGACCCTAAACCGTCCCCGTCCCCTAACCCTAACCCTAGCCCGAACCCTAACCCTAACCCTTCCCCGAAGCCTGAATCTCACCCGTCCCCTAATCCTAACCCGTACGCTAACACTAACCCGCGCCCTCACACGCATGCTCCCCCTAAAGCGTTGCCGTACCCTCACCTGGACCCTAAACCGTCCCCGTCCCCTAACCCTAGCCCGAACCCTAACCCTAACCCTTCCCCAAAGCCTGACCCTCACCCGTCCCCTAATCCTAACCCGTACGCTAAAACTAACCCGCGCCCTCACACGCACGCTCCCCCTAAAGCGTTGCCGTACCCTCACCTGGACCCTAAACCGTCCCCGTCCCCTAACCCTAACCCTAGCCCGAACCCTAACCCTAACCCTTCCCCGAAGCCTGACCCTCACCCGTCCCCTAATCCTAACCAGGACGCTAACACTACCCAGCGCCCTCACATGCACGCTCCCCCTAAAGCGTTGCCGTACCCTCACCTGGACCCTAAACCGTCCCTGTCCCGTAACCCTAACCCTAGCGCGAACCCTAACCCTAACCCTTCCCCGAAGCCTGACCCTCACCCGTCCCCTAATCCTAACCCGTACGCTAACACTAACCCGCGCCCTCACACGCACGCTCCCCCTAAAGCGTTGCCGTACCCTCACCTGGACCCTAAACCGACCCCGTCCCTTAACCCTAACCCTAGCCACAACTCTAACCCTAACCCTTCCCCGAAGCCTGACCCTCACCCGTCCCCTAATCCTAACACGTACGCTAACACTAACCCTCGCTCTCACACGCGCGCTCCCCCTAAAGCGTTGCTGTACTCTTACCTGGACCCTAAACCGTCCCCATCCCCTAACCCTAACCCTAGCCCGAATCCTAACCCTAACCCTTCCCCGAAGCCTGACCCTCAACCGTCCCCTAATCCTAACCAGTACGCTAACACTACCCCGCGCCCTCACATGCTCGCTCCCCCTAAAGCGTTGCCGTACCCTCACCTGGACCCTAAACCGTCCCCGTTCCCTAACCCTTACCCTAGCCCGAACCCTAACCCTAACCCTTCCCCGAAGCATGACCCTCACCCATCCCCTAATCCTAAGCCATACGCTAACACTAACCCGCGCCCTCACACGCACGCTCCCCCTAAAGCGTTGCCGTACCCTCACCTGGACCCGAAACCGTCCCCGTCCCCTAACCCTAACCCTAGCCCGAACCCTAAACCTAACCCTTCCCCGAAGCCTGACCCTCAACCGTCCCCTAATCCTAACCCGTACGTTAATACTAACCCGCGCCCTCACACGCACGCTCCCCCTAAAGCGTTGCCGTACCCTCACCTGGACCCGAAACCGTCCCCGTCCCCTAACCCTAACCCTAGCCCGAACCCTAACCCTAACCCTTCCCCGAAGCCTGACCCTCACCCGTCACCTAATCCTAACCCGTACGCTAACACTAACCCGCGCCCTCACACGCACGCTCCCCCTGAAGCGTTGCCGTACCCTCACCTGGACCCTAAACCGTCCCCGTCCCCTAACCCTAACCCTAGCCCGAACCCTAACCCTAACCCTTCCCCGAAGCCTGACCCTCACCCGTCCCTTAATCCTAACCCGTACGCTAACACTAATCCGCGCCCTCACACGCACGCTCCCCCTAAAGCGATGCCGTACCCTCACCTGGACCCTAAACCGTCCCCGTCCCCTAACCCTAACCCTAGCCCGAACCCTAACCCTAATCCTTCCCCGAAGCCTGACCCTCACCCGTCCCCTAATCCTAACCCGTACGCTAACACTAACCCGCGCCCTCACACGCACGCTCCCCCTAAAGCGTTGCCGTACCCTCACCTGGACCCTAAATCGTCCCCGTCCCCTAACCCTAACCCTAGCCCGAACCCTAAGCCTAACCCTTCCCCGAAGCCTGACCCTCACCCGTCCCCTAATCCTAACCCGTACGCTAACACTAACGCGCGCCCTCACACGCACGCTCCCCCTAAAGCGTTGCCGTACCCTCAACTGGACCCTAAACCGTCCCCGTCCCCTAACCCTAACCCTAGCCCGAACCCTAACCCTAACCCTTCCCCGAAGCCTGACCCTCACCCGTTCCCTAATCCTAACCCGTACGCTAACACTAACACGCGCCCTCACACGCACGCTCCCCCTAAAGCGTTGCCGTACCCTCACCTGGACCCTAAACCGTCCCCGTCCCCTAACCCTAACCCTAGCCCGAACCCTAACCCTAGCCCTTCCCCGAACCCTGACCCTCACCCATCCCCTAATCCTAACCCGTACGCTAACACTAACCCGCGCCCTCACACGCACGCTCCCCCTAAAGCGTTGTCGTACCCTCACCTGGACCCTAAACCGTCCCCATCCCCTAACCCTAACCCTAGCCCGAACCCTAATCCTAACCCTTCCCCGAAGCCTGACCCTCACCCGTCCCCTAATCCTAACCCGTACGCTAACACTAACCCGCGCCCTCACACGCACGCTCCCCCTAAAGCGTTGCCGTACCCTCACCTGGACCCTGAACCGTCCCCGTCCCCTAACCCTAACCCTAGCCCGAACCCTAACCCTAACCCTTCCCCGAAGCCTGACCCTCACCCGTCCCCTAATCCTAACCCGTACGCTAACACTAACCCGCGCCCTCACACGTACGCTCCCCCTAAAGCGTTCCCATACCCTCACCTGGACCCTAAACCGTCCCCGTCCCCTAACCCTAACCCTAGCCCGAACCCTAACCCTAACCCTTCCCCGAAGCCTGACCCTCACCCGTCCCCTATTCCTAACCAGTACGCTAACACTAACCCGCGTCCTCACACGCATGCTCCCCTTAAAGCGTTGCCGTACCCTCACCTGGACCCGAAACCGTCCCCGTCTCTTAACCCTTACCCTAGCACGAACCCTAACCCTAACCCTTCCCCGAAGCCTGACCCTCACCTGTCCCCTAATCCTAACCCGTACGCTAACACTAACCCGCGCCCTCACACGCACGCTCCCCCTAAAGCGTTGCCGTACCCTCACCTGGACCCTAAACCTTCCCCATCCCCTAACCCTAACCCTATCCCGAACCCTAACCCTAACCCTTACCCGAAGCCTGACCCTCACCCGTCCCCTAATCCTAACCCGTACGCTAACACTAACCCGCGCCCTCACACGCACGCTCCCCCTAAAGTGTTGCCGTACCCTCACCTGGACCCTAAAGCGTCCCCGTCCCCTAACCCTAACCCTAGCCCGAACCCTAACCCTAACCCTTCCCCGAAGCCTGACCCTCACCCGTCCCCTAATCCTAACCCGTAAGCTAACACTAACCCGCGCCCTCACACGCACGCTCTCCCTAAAACGTTGCCGTACCCTCACCTGGACCCTAAACCGTCCCCGTCCCCTAACCCTAACCCTAGCCCGAACCCTAACCCTAACCCTTCCCCGAAGCCTGACCCTCACCCGTCCCCTAATCTTAACCCGTACGCTAACACTAACCCGCGCCCTCACACGCACGCTCCCCCTAAAGCGTTTCCGTACCCTCACCTGGACCCTAAACCGTCCCCGTCCCCTAACCCTAACCCTAGCCCGAACCCTAACCCTAGCCCTTCCCCGAACCCTGACCCTCACCCATCCCCTAATCCTAACCCGTACGCTAACACTAACCCGCGCCCTCACACGCATGCTCCCCCTAAAGCGTTGCCGTACCCTCACCTGGACCCGAAACCGTCCCCGTCTCTTAACCCTTACCCTAGCACGAACCCTAACCCTAACCCTTCCCCGAAGCCTGACCCTCACCTGTCCCCTAATCCTAACCCGTACGCTAACACTAACCCGCGCCCTCACACGCACGCTCCCCCTAAAGCGTTTCCGTACCCTCACCTGGACCCTAAACCGTCCCCGTCCCCTAACCCTAACCCTAGCCCGAACCCTAACCCTAACCCTTCCCCGAAGCCTGACCCTCACCCGTCCCCTAATCCTAACCCGTACGCTATCACTAACCCGCGCCCTCACACGCACGCTCCCCCTAAAACGTTGCCGTACCCTCACCTGGACCCGAAACCGTCCCCGTCCCCTAACCCTAACCCTAGACCGAACCCTAACCCTAACACTTCCCCGAAGCCTGACCCTCACCCGTCCCCTAATCCTAACCGTACGCTAACACTAACCCGCGCCCTCACACGCACGCTCCCCCTAAAGCGTTGCCGTACCCTCACCTGGACCCTAAACCGTCCCCGTCCCCTAACCCTAACCCTAGCCCGAACCCTAACCCTAACCCTTCCCCGAAGCCTGACCCTCACCCGTCCCCTAATCCTAACCCGTACGCTAACACTAACACGCGCCCTCACACGCACGCTCCCACTAAAGCGTTGCCGTACCCTCACCTGGACCCTAAACCGTCCCCGTCCCCTAACCCTAACCCTAGACCAAACCCTAACCCTAACCCTTCCCCGAAGCCTGACCCTCACCCGTCCCCTAATCCTAAGCCGTACGCTAACACTAACCCGCGCCCTCACACGCACGCTCCCCCTAAAGCGTTGCCGTACCCTCACCTGGACCCTAAACCGTCCCCGTCCCCTAACCCTAACCCTAGCCCGAACCCTAACCCTAACCCTTCCCCGAAGCCTGACCCTCACCCGTCCCCTGATCCTAACCAGTATGCTAACACTAACCCGCGCCCTCACACGCACGCTCCCCCTAAAGCGTTGCCGTACCCTCACCTGGACCCTGAACCGTCCCCGTCCCCTAACCCTAACCCTAGCCCGAACCCTAACCCTAACCCTTCCCCGAAGCCTGACCCTCACCCGTCCCCTAATCCTAACCCGTACGCTAACACTAACCCGCGCCCTCACACGTACGCTCCCCCTAAAGCGTTCCCGTACCCTCACCTGGACCCTAAACCGTCCCCGTCCCCTAACCCTAACCCTAGCCCGAACCCTAACCCTAACCCTTCCCAGAAGCCTGACCCTCACCCGTCCCCTATTCCTAACCAGTACGCTAACACTAACCCGCGTCCTCACACGCATGCTCCCCCTAAAGCGTTGCCGTACCCTCACCTGGACCCGAAACCGTCCCCGTCTCTTAACCCTTACCCTAGCACGAACCCTAACCCTAACCCTTCCCCGAAGCCTGACCCTCACCTGTCCCCTAATCCTAACCCGTACGCTAACACTAACCCGCGCCCTCACACGCACGCTCCCCCTAAAGCGTTGCCGTACCCTCACCTGGACCCTAAACCTTCCCCATCCCCTAACCCTAACCCTATCCCGAACCCTAACCCTAACCCTTACCCGAAGCCTGACCCTCACCCGTCCCCTAATCCTAACCCGTACGCTAACACTAACCCGCGCCCTCACACGCACGCTCCCCCTAAAGTGTTGCCGTACCCTCACCTGGACCCTAAAGCGTCCCCGTCCCCTAACCCTAACCCTAGCCCGAACCCTAACCCTAACCCTTCCCCGAAGCCTGACCCTCACCCGTCCCCTAATCCTAACCCGTAAGCTAACACTAACCCGCGCCCTCACACGCACGCTCCCCCTGAAACGTTGCCGTACCCTCACCTGGACCCTAAACCGTCCCCGTCCCCTAACCCTAACCCTAGCCCGAACCCTAACCCTAACCCTTCCCCGAAGCCTGACCCTCACCCGTCCCCTAATCTTAACCCGTACGCTAACACTAACCCGCGCCCTCACACGCACGCTCCCCCTAAAGCGTTTCCGTACCCTCACCTGGACCCTAAACCGTCCCCGTCCCCTAACCCTAACCCTAGCCCGAACCCTAACCCTAGCCCTTCCCCGAACCCTGACCCTCACCCATCCCCTAATCCTAACCCGTACGCTAACACTAACCCGCGCCCTCACACGCATGCTCCCCCTAAAGCGTTGCCGTACCCTCACCTGGACCCGAAACCGTCCCCGTCTCTTAACCCTTACCCTAGCACGAACCCTAACCCTAACCCTTCCCCGAAGCCTGACCCTCACCTGTCCCCTAATCCTAACCCGTACGCTAACACTAACCCGCGCCCTCACACGCACGCTCCCCCTAAAGCGTTTCCGTACCCTCACCTGGACCCTAAACCGTCCCCGTCCCCTAACCCTAACCCTAGCCCGTACCCTAACCCTAACCCTTCCCCGAAGCCTGACTCTCACCCGTCCCCTAATCCTAACCCGTACGCTATCACTAACCCGCGCCCTCACACGCACGCTCCCCCTAAAACGTTGCCGTACCCTCACCTGGACCCGAAACCGTCCCCGTCCCCTAACCCTAACCCTAGACCGAACCCTAACCCTAACACTTCCCCGAAGCCTGACCCTCACCCGTCCCCTAATCCTAACCGTACGCTAACACTAACCCGCGCCCTCACACGCACGCTCCCCCTAAAGCGTTGCCGTACCCTCACCTGGACCCTAAACCGTCCCCGTCCCCTAACCCTAACCCTAGCCCGAACCCTAACCCTAACCCTTCCCCGAAGCCTGACCCTCACCCGTCCCCTAATCCTAACACGTACGCTAACACTAACCCGCGCCCTCACAAGCACGCTCCCCCTAAAGCGTTGCCGTACCCTCACCTGGACCCTAAACCGTCCCCGTCCCCTAACCCTAACCCTAGACCGAACCCTAACCCTAACCCTTCCCCGAAGCCTGACCCTCACCCGTCCCCTAATCCTAAGCCGTACGCTAACACTAACCCGCGCCCTCACACGCACGCTCCCCCTAAAGCGTTGCCGTACCCTCACCTGGACCCTAAACCGTCCCCGTCCCCTAACCCTAACCCTAGCCCGAACCCTAACCCTAACCCTTCCCCGAAGCCTGACCCTCACCCGTCCCCTGATCCTAACCCGTATGATAACACTAACCCGCGCCCTCACACGCACGCTCCCCCTAAAGCGTTGCCGTACCCTCACCTGGACCCTGAACCGTCCCCGTCCCCTAACCCTAACCCTAGCCCGAACCCTAACCCTAACCCTTCCCAGAAGCCTGACCCTCACCCGTCCCCTATTCCTAACCAGTACGCTAACACTAACCCGCGTCCTCCCACGCATGCTCCCCCTAAAGCGTTGCCGTACCCTCACCTGGACCCGAAACCGTCCCCGTCTCTTAACCCTTACCCTAGCACGAACCCTAACCCTAACCCTTCCCCGAAGCCTGACCCTCACCTGTCCCCTAATCCTAACCCGTACGCTAACACTAACCCGCGCCCTCACACGCACGCTCCCCCTAAAGCGTTGCCGTACCCTCACCTGGACCCTAAACCTTCCCCATCCCCTAACCCTAACCCTATCCCGAACCCTAACCCTAACCCTTACCCGAAGCCTGACCCTCACCCGTCCCCTAATCCTAACCCGTACGCTAACACTAACCCGCGCCCTCACACGCACGCTCCCCCTAAAGTGTTGCCGTACCCTCACCTGGACCCTAAAGCGTCCCCGTCCCCTAACCCTAACCCTAGCCCGAACCCTAACCCTAACCCTTCCCCGAAGCCTGACCCTCACCCGTCCCCTAATCCTAACCCGTAAGCTAACACTAACCCGCGCCCTCACACGCACGCTCCCCCTAAAACGTTGCCGTACCCTCACCTGGACCCTAAACCGTCCCCGTCCCCTAACCCTAACCCTAGCCCGAACCCTAACCCTAACCCTTCCCCGAAGCCTGACCCTCACCCGTCCCCTAATCTTAACCCGTACGCTAACACTAACCCGCGACCTCACACGCACGCTCCCCCTAAAGCGTTTCCGTACCCTCACCTGGACCCTAAACCGTCCCCGTCCCCTAACCCTAACCCTAGCCCGAACCCTAACCCTAGCCCTTCCCCGAACCCTGACCCTCACCCATCCCCTAATCCTAACCCGTACGCTAACACTAACCTGCGCCCTCACACGCATGCTCCCCCTAAAGCGTTGCCGTACCCTCACCTGGACCCGAAACCGTCCCCGTCTCTTAACCCTTACCCTAGCACGAACCCTAACCCTAACCCTTCCCCGAAGCCTGACCCTCACCTGTCCCCTAATCCTAACCCGTACGCTAACACTAACCCGCGCCCTCACACGCACGCTCCCCCTAAAGCGTTTCCGTACCCTCACCTGGACCCTAAACCGTCCCCGTCCCCTAACCCTAACCCTAGCCCGAACCCTAACCCTAACCCTTCCCCGAAGCCTGACTCTCACCCGTCCCCTAATCCTAACCCGTACGCTATCACTAACCCGCGCCCTCACACGCACGCTCCCCCTAAAACGTTGCCGTACCCTCACCTGGACCCGAAACCGTCCCCGTCCCCTAACCCTAACCCTAGACCGAACCCTAACCCTAACACTTCCCCGAAGCCTGACCCTCACCCGTCCCCTGATCCTAACCCGTATGCTAACACTAACCCGCGCCCTCACACGCACGCTCCCCCTAAAGCGTTGCCGTACCCTCACCTGGACGCTAAACCGTCCCCGTCCCCTAACCCTAACCCTAGCCCGAACCCTAACCCTAAACCTTCCCCGAAGCCTGACTCTCACCCGTCCCCTAATCCTAACCCGTAGGCTAACACTAACCCGCGCCCTCACACGCACGCTCCCCCTAAAGCGTTTCCGTACCCTCACCTGGACCCTAAACCGTCCCCGTCCCCTAACCCTAACCCTAGCCCGAACCCTAACCCTAACCCTTCCCCGAAGCCTGACTCTCACCCGTCCCCTAATCCTAACCCGTACGCTATCACTAACCCGCGCCCTCACACGCACGCTCCCCCTAAAACGTTGCCGTACCCTCACCTGGACCCTAAACCGTCCCCGTCCCCTAACCCTAACCCTAGCCCGAACCCTAACCCTAACCCTTCCCCGAAGCCTGACCCTCACCCGTCCCCTGATCCTAACCCGTATGCTAACACTAACCCGCGCCCTCACACGCACGCTCCCCCTAAAGCGTTGCCGTACCCTCACCTGGACGCTAAACCGTCCCCGTCCCCTAACCCTAACCCTAGCCCGAACCCTAACCCTAAACCTTCCCCGAAGCCTGACTCTCACCCGTCCCCTAATCCTAACCCGTAGGCTAACACTAACCCGCGCCCTCACACGCACGCTCCCCCTAAAGCGTTCCCGTACCCTCACCTGGACCCTAAACCGTCCCCGTCCCCATACCCTAACCCTAACCCTAACCCGAACCCTAACCCTAACCCTTCCCCGAAGCCTGATCCTCACCCGTCCCCTAATCCTAACCCGTACGCTAACACTAACCCGCGCCCTCACACACACGCTCCCCCTAAAGCGTTGCCGTACCCTCCCCTTGACCCTAAACCATCCCCGTCCCCTAACCCTAAACCTAGCCCGAACCCTAAACCTAACCCTTCCCCGAAGCCTGACCCTCACACGTCCCCTAATCCTAAGCCGTACGCTAACACTAACCCGAGCCCTCACACGCACGCTCCCCCTAAAGCGTTGCCCTACCCTCAGCTGGACCCTAAACCGTCCCCGTCCCCTAATCCTAACCCTAGCCCGAACCCTAACCCTAACCCTTCCCCGAAGCCTGACCCTCACCCGTCCAGTAATCCTAACACGTACGCTAACACTAACCCTCGCCCTCACACGCACGCTCCCCCTAAAGCGTTGCTGTACTCTTACCTGGACCCTAAACCGTCCCCATCCCCTAACCCTAACCCTAGCCCGAACCCTAACCCTAACCCTTCCCCGAAGCCTGACCCTCAACCGTCCCCTAATCCTAACCCGTACGCTAACACTAACCTGCGCCCTCACACGCACGCTCCCCCTAAAGCGTTGCTGTACCCTCACCAGGACCCTAAACCGTCCCTGTCCCGTAACCCTAACCCTAGCCCGAACCCTAACCCTAACCCTTCCCCGAAGCCTGACCCTCACCCGTCCCCTAATCCTAAACCGCACGCTAACACTAACCCGCGCCCTCACATGCACGCTCCCCCTAAAGCGTTGCCGTACCCTCACCTGGACCCTAAACCGTCCCCGTCCCCTAACCCTAACCCTAGCCCGAACCCTAACCCTAACCCTTCCCCGAAGCCTGACCCTCACCCGTCCCCTAATCCTAACCCGTACGCTAACACTACCCCGCGACCTCACATGCACGCTCCCCCTAAAGCGTTGTCGTTCCCTCACCTGGACCCTAAACCGTCCCCGTCCCCTAACCCTAACCCTAGATCGAACCCTAACCCTAACCCTTCCCCGAAGCCTGACCCTCACCCGTCCCCTAATCCTAACCCGTACGCTAACACTAACCCGCGCCCTCACACGCACGCTCCCCCAAAAGCGTTGCCGTACCCTCACCTGGACCCTAAACCGTCCCCGTCCCCTAACCCTAACCCTAGCCCGAACCCTAACCCTAACCCTTCCCCGAAGCCTGACCCTCACCCGTCCCCTAATCCTAACACGTACGCTAACACTAACCCTCTCCCTCACACGCACGCTCCCCCTAATGCGTTGCTGTACTCTTACCTGCACCCTAAACCGTCCCCATCCCCTAACCCTAACCCTAGCCCGAACCCTAACCCTAACCCTTCCCCGAAGCCTGACCCTCACCCGTCCCCTAATCCTAACCCGTACGCTAACACTAACCCGCGCCCTCACACGCACGCTCCCCCTAAAGCGTTGCCGTACCCTCACCTGGACCCTAAACCGTCCCCGTCCCCTAACCCTAACCCTAGCCCGAACCCTAACCCTAACCCTTCCCCGAAGCCTGACCCTCACCCGTCCCCTAATCCTAACCCGTACGCTAACACTAACCCAGCCCTCACACGCACGCTCCCCCTAAAGCGTTGCCGTACCCTCACCTGGACCCTAAACCGTCCCCGTCCCCTAACCCTAACCCTAGCCCGAACCCTAACCCTAACCCTTCCCCGAAGCCTGACCCTCACCCGTCCCCTAATCCTAACCCGTACGCTAACACTAACCCGCGCCCTCACACGCACGCTCCCCCTAAAGCGTTGCCGTACCCTCACCTGGACCCGAAACCGTCCCCGTCCCTTAACCCTTACCCTAGCCCGAAACCTAACCCTAACCCTTCCCCGAAGCCTGACCCTCACCCGTCCCCTAATCCTAACCCGTACGCTAACACTAACCCGCGCCCTCACACGCACGCTCCCCCTAAAGCGTTGCCGTACCCTCACCTGGACCCAAATCCGTCCCCGTCCCCTAACCCTAACCCTAGCCCGAACCCTAACCCTAACCCTTCCCCGAAGCCTGACCCTCACCCGTCCCCTAATCCTAAGCCATACGCTAACACTAACCCGCGCCCTCACACGCACGCTCCCCCTGAAGCTTTGCCATACCCTCACCTGGACTCTAAACCGTCCCCGTCCCCTAACACTAACCCTAGCCCGAACCCTAACCCTAACCCTTCCCCGAAGCCTGACCCTCACCCTTCCCCAATCCTAACACGTACGCTAACACTAACCCGCGCCCTCACACGCACGCTCCCCCTAAAGCGTTGCTGTACCCTCACCTGGACCCTAAACCATCCCCGTCCCCTAACCCTAACCCTAGCCCGAACCCTAACCCTAACCCTTCCCCGAAGCCTGACCCTCACCCGTCCCCTAATCCTAACCCGTACGCTAACACTAACCCGCGCCCTCACACGCACGCTCCCCCTAAAGCGTTGCCGTACCCTCACCTGGACCCTAAACCGACCCCGTCCCTTAACCCTAACCCTAGCCACAACTCTAACCCTAACCCTTCCCCGAAGCCTGACCCTCACCCGTCCCCTAATCCTAACACGTACGCTAACACTAACCCTCGCTCTCACACGCGCGCTCCCCCTAAAGCGTTGCTGTACTCTTACCTGGACCCTAAACCGTCCCCATCCCCTAACCCTAACCCTAGCCCGAATCCTAACCCTAACCCTTCCCCGAAGCCTGACCCTCAACCGTCCCCTAATCCTAACCAGTACGCTAACACTACCCCGCGCCCTCACATGCTCGCTCCCCCTAAAGCGTTGCCGTACCCTCACCTGGACCCTAAACCGTCCCCGTCACCTAACCCTTACCCTAGCCCGAACCCTAACCCTAACCCTTCCCCGAAGCATGACCCTCACCCATCCCCTAATCCTAAGCCATACGCTAACACTAACCCGCGCCCTCACACACACGCTCCCCCTAAAGCGTTGCCGTACCCTCACCTGGACCCTAAACCGTCCCCGTCCCCTAACCCTAACCCTAGCCAGAACCCTAACCCTAACCCTTCCCCGAAGCCTGACCCTCACCCGTCCCCTAATCCTAACCAGTACGCTAACACTACCCCGCGCCCTCACATGCACGCTCCCCCTAAAGCGTTGCCGTACCCTCACCTGGACCCTAAACCGTCCCCGTCACCTAACCCTAACCCTAGCCCGAACCCTAACCCTAACCCTTCCCCGAAGCCTGACCCTCACCCGTCCCCTAATCCTAACCCGTACGCTAACACTAACCCACGCCCTCACACGCACGCTCCCCCTAAAGCGTTGCCGTACCCTCACCTGGACCCTAAACCGTCCCCGTCCCCTAACCCTAACCCTAGCCCGAACCCTAAACCTAACCCTTCCCCGAAGCCTGACCCTCAACCGTCCCCTAATCCTAACCCGTACGTTAATACTAACCCGCGCCCTCACACGCACGCTCCCCCTAAAGCGTTGCCGTACCCTCACCTGGACCCGAAACCGTCCCCGTCCCCTAACCCTAACCCTAGCCCGAACCCTAACCCTAACCCTTCCCCGAATCCTGACCCTCACCCGTCACCTAATCCTAACCCGTACGCTAACACTAACCCGCGCCCTCACACGCACGCTCCCCCTGAAGCGTTGCCGTACCCTCACCTGGACCCTAAACCGTCCCCGTCCCCTAACCCTAACCCTAGCCCGAACCCTAACCCTAACCCTTCCCCGAAGCCTGACCCTCACCCGTCCCTTAATCCTAACCCGTACGCTAACACTAATCCGCGCCCTCACACGCACGCTCCCCCTAAAGCGTTGCCGTACCCTCACCTGGACCCTAAACCGTCCCCGTCCCCTAACCCTAACCCTAGCCCGAACCCTAACCCTAATCCTTCCCCGAAGCCTGACCCTCACCCGTCCCCTAATCCTAACCCGTACGCTAACACTAACCCGCGCCCTCACACGCACGCTCCCCCTAAAGCGTTGCCGTACCCTCACCTGGACCCTAAATCGTCCCCGTCCCCTAACCCTAACCCTAGCCCGAACCCTAAGCCTAACCCTTCCCCGAAGCCTGACCCTCACCCGTCCCCTAATCCTAACCCGTACGCTAACACTAACGCGCGCCCTCACACGCACGCTCCCCCTAAAGCGTTGCCGTACCCTCAACTGGACCCTAAACCGTCCCCGTCCCCTAACCCTAACCCTAGCCCGAACCCTAACCCTAACCCTTCCCCGAAGCCTGACCCTCACCCGTTCCCTAATCCTAACCCGTACGCTAACACTAACCCGCGCCCTCACACGCACGCTCCCCCTAAAGCGTTGCCGTACCCTCACCTGGACCCTAAACCGTCCCCGTCCCCTAACCCTAACCCTAGCCCGAACCCTAACCCTAGCCCTTCCCCGAACCCTGACCCTCACCCATCCCCTAATCCTAACCCGTACGCTAACACTAACCCGCGCCCTCACACGCACGCTCCCCCTAAAGCGTTGTCGTACCCTCACCTGGACCCTAAACCGTCCCCATCCCCTAACCCTAACCCTAGCCCGAACCCTAATCCTAACCCTTCCCCGAAGCCTGACCCTCACCCGTCCCCTAATCCTAACCCGTACGCTAACACTAACCCGCGCCCTCACACGCACGCTCCCCCTAAAGCGTTGCCGTACCCTCACCTGGACCCTGAACCGTCCCCGTCCCCTAACCCTAACCCTAGCCCGAACCCTAACCCTAACCCTTCCCCGAAGCCTGACCCTCACCCGTCCCCTAATCCTAACCCGTACGCTAACACTAACCCGCGCCCTCACACGTACGCTCCCCCTAAAGCGTTCCCATACCCTCACCTGGACCCTAAACCGTCCCCGTCCCCTAACCCTAACCCTAGCCCGAACCCTAACCCTAACCCTTCCCCGAAGCCTGACCCTCACCCGTCCCCTATTCCTAACCAGTACGCTAACACTAACCCGCGTCCTCACACGCATGCTCCCCTTAAAGCGTTGCCGTACCCTCACCTGGACCCGAAACCGTCCCCGTCTCTTAACCCTTACCGTAGCACGAACCCTAACCCTAACCCTTCCCCGAAGCCTGACCCTCACCTGTCCCCTAATCCTAACCCGTACGCTAACACTAACCCGCGCCCTCACACGCACGCTCCCCCTAAAGCGTTGCCGTACCCTCACCTGGACCCTAAACCTTCCCCATCCCCTAACCCTAACCCTATCCCGAACCCTAACCCTAACCCTTACCCGAAGCCTGACCCTCACCCGTCCCCTAATCCTAACCCGTACGCTAACACTAACCCGCGCCCTCACACGCACGCTCCCCCTAAAGTGTTGCCGTACCCTCACCTGGACCCTAAAGCGTCCCCGTCCCCTAACCCTAACCCTAGCCCGAACCCTAACCCTAACCCTTCCCCGAAGCCTGACCCTCACCCGTCCCCTAATCCTAACCCGTAAGCTAACACTAACCCGCGCCCTCACACGCACGCTCCCCCTAAAACGTTGCCGTACCCTCACCTGGACCCTAAACCGTCCCCGTCCCCTAACCCTAACCCTAGCCCGAACCCTAACCCTAACCCTTCCCCGAAGCCTGACCCTCACCCGTCCCCTAATCTTAACCCGTACGCTAACACTAACCCGCGCCCTCACACGCACGCTCCCCCTAAAGCGTTTCCGTACCCTCACCTGGACCCTAAACCGTCCCCGTCCCCTAACCCTAACCCTAGCCCGAACCCTAACCCTAGCCCTTCCCCGAACCCTGACCCTCACCCATCCCCTAATCCTAACCCGTACGCTAACACTAACCCGCGCCCTCACACGCATGCTCCCCCTAAAGCGTTGCCGTACCCTCACCTGGACCCGAAACCGTCCCCGTCTCTTAACCCTTACCCTAGCACGAACCCTAACCCTAACCCTTCCCCGAAGCCTGACCCTCACCTGTCCCCTAATCCTAACCCGTACGCTAACACTAACCCGCGCCCTCACACGCACGCTCCCCCTAAAGCGTTTCCGTACCCTCACCTGGACCCTAAACCGTCCCCGTCCCCTAACCCTAACCCTAGCCCGAACCCTAACCCTAACCCTTCCCCGAAGCCTGACCCTCACCCGTCCCCTAATCCTAACCCGTACGCTATCACTAACCCGCGACCTCACACGCACGCTCCCCCTAAAACGTTGCCGTACCCTCACCTGGACCCGAAACCGTCCCCGTCCCCTAACCCTAACCCTAGACCGAACCCTAACCCTAACACTTCCCCGAAGCCTGACCCTCACCCGTCCCCTAATCCTAACCGTACGCTAACACTAACCCGCGCCCTCACACGCACGCTCCCCCTAAAGCGTTGCCGTACCCTCACCTGGACCCTAAACCGTCCCCGTCCCCTAACCCTAACCCTAGCCCGAACCCTAACCCTAACCCTTCCCCGAAGCCTGACCCTCACCCGTCCCCTAATCCTAACCCGTACGCTAACACTAACACGCGCCCTCACACGCACGCTCCCCCTAAAGCGTTGCCGTACCCTCACCTGGACCCTAAACCGTCCCCGTCCCCTAACCCTAACCCTAGACCAAACCCTAACCCTAACCCTTCCCCGAAGCCTGACCCTCACCCGTCCCCTAATCCTAAGCCGTACGCTAACACTAACCCGCGCCCTCACACGCACGCTCCCCCTAAAGCGTTGCCGTACCCTCACCTGGACCCTAAACCGTCCCCGTCCCCTAACCCTAACCCTAGCCCGAACCCTAACCCTAACCCTTCCCCGAAGCCTGACCCTCACCCGTCCCCTGATCCTAACCAGTATGCTAACACTAACCCGCGCCCTCACACGCACGCTCCCCCTAAAGCGTTGCCGTACCCTCACCTGGACCCTGAACCGTCCCCGTCCCCTAACCCTAACCCTAGCCCGAACCCTAACCCTAACCCTTCCCCGAAGCCTGACCCTCACCCGTCCCCTAATCCTAACCCGTACGCTAACACTAACCCGCGCCCTCACACGTACGCTCCCCCTAAAGCGTTCCCGTACCCTCACCTGGACCCTAAACCGTCCCCGTCCCCTAACCCTAACCCTAGCCCGAACCCTAACCCTAACCCTTCCCAGAAGCCTGACCCTCACCCGTCCCCTATTCCTAACCAGTACGCTAACACTAACCCGCGTCCTCACACGCATGCTCCCCCTAAAGCGTTGCCGTACCCTCACCTGGACCCGAAACCGTCCCCGTCTCTTAACCCTTACCCTAGCACGAACCCTAACCCTAACCCTTCCCCGAAGCCTGACCCTCACCTGTCTCCTAATCCTAACCCGTACGCTAACACTAACCCGCGCCCTCACACGCACGCTCCCCCTAAAGCGTTGCCGTACCCTCACCTGGACCCTAAACCTTCCCCATCCCCTAACCCTAACCCTATCCCGAACCCTAACCCTAACCCTTACCCGAAGCCTGACCCTCACCCGTCCCCTAATCCTAACCCGTACGCTAACACTAACCCGCGCCCTCACACGCACGCTCCCCCTAAAGTGTTGCCGTACCCTCACCTGGACCCTAAAGCGTCCCCGTCCCCTAACCCTAACCCTAGCCCGAACCCTAAACCTAACCCTTCCCCGAAGCCTGACCCTCACCCGTCCCCTAATCCTAACCCGTAAGCTAACACTAACCCGCGCCCTCACACGCACGCTCCCCCTAAAACGTTGCCGTACCCTCACCTGGACCCTAAACCGTCCCCGTCCCCTAACCCTAACCCTAGCCCGAACCCTAACCCTAACCCTTCCCCGAAGCCTGACCCTCACCCGTCCCCTAATCTTAACCCGTACGCTAACACTAACCCGCGCCCTCACACGCACGCTCCCCCTAAAGCGTTTCCGTACCCTCACCTGGACCCTAAACCGTCCCCGTCCCCTAACCCTAACCCTAGCCCGAACCCTAACCCTAGCCCTTCCCCGAACCCTGACCCTCACCCATCCCCTAATCCTAACCCGTACGCTAACACTAACCCGCGCCCTCACACGCATGCTCCCCCTAAAGCGTTGCCGTACCCTCACCTGGACCCGAAACCGTCCCCGTCTCTTAACCCTTACCCTAGCACGAACCCTAACCCTAACCCTTCCCCGAAGCCTGACCCTCACCTGTCCCCTAATCCTAACCCGTACGCTAACACTAACCCGCGCCCTCACACGCACGCTCCCCCTAAAGCGTTTCCGTACCCTCACCTGGACCCTAAACCGTCCCCGTCCCCTAACCCTAACCCTAGCCCGAACCCTAACCCTAACCCTTCCCCGAAGCCTGACTCTCACCCGTCCCCTAATTCTAACCCGTACGCTATCACTAACCCGCGCCCTCACACGCACGCTCCCCCTAAAACGTTGCCGTACCCTCACCTGGACCCGAAACCGTCCCCGTCCCCTAACCCTAACCCTAGACCGAACCCTAACCCTAACACTTCCCCGAAGCCTGACCCTCACCCGTCCCCTAATCCTAACCGTACGCTAACACTAACCCGCGCCCTCACACGCACGCTCCCCCTAAAGCGTTGCCGTACCCTCACCTGGACCCTAAACCGTCCCCGTCCCCTAACCCTAACCCTAGCCCGAACCCTAACCCTAACCCTTCCCCGAAGCCTGACCCTCACCCGTCCCCTAATCCTAACACGTACGCTAACACTAACCCGCGCCCTCACACGCACGCTCCCCCTAAAGCGTTGCCGTACCCTCACCTGGACCCTAAACCGTCCCCGTCCCCTAACCCTAACCCTAGACCAAACCCTAACCCTAACCCTTCCCCGAAGCCTGACCCTCACCCGTCCCCTAATCCTAAGCCGTACGCTAACACTAACCCGCGCCCTCACACGCACACTCCCCCTAAAGCGTTGCCGTACCCTCACCTGGACCCTAAACCGTCCCCGTCCCCTAACCCTAACCCTAGCCCGAACCCTAACCCTAACCCTTCCCCGAAGCCTGACCCTCACCCGTCCCCTGATCCTAACCCGTATGATAACACTAACCCGTGCCCTCACACGCACGCTCCCCCTAAAGCGTTGCCGTACCCTCACCTGGACCCTGAACCGTCCCCGTCCCCTAACCCTAACCCTAGCCCGAACCCTAACCCTAACCCTTCCCAGAAGCCTGACCCTCACCCGTCCCCTATTCCTAACCAGTACGCTAACACTAACCCGCGTCCTCCCACGCATGCTCCCCCTAAAGCGTTGCCGTACCCTCACCTGGACCCGAAACCGTCCCCGTCTCTTAACCCTTACCCTAGCACGAACCCTAACCCTAACCCTTCCCCGAAGCCTGACCCTCACCTGTCCCCTAATCCTAACCCGTACGCTAACACTAACCCGCGCCCTCACACGCACGCTCCCCCTAAAGCGTTGCCGTACCCTCACCTGGACCCTAAACCTTCCCCATCCCCTAACCCTAACCCTATCCCGAACCCTAACCCTAACCCTTACCCGAAGCCTGACCCTCACCCGTCCCCTAATCCTAACCCGTACGCTAACACTAACCCGCGCCCTCACACGCACGCTCCCCCTAAAGTGTTGCCGTACCCTCACCTGGACCCTAAAGCGTCCCCGTCCCCTAACCCTAACCCTAGCCCGAACCCTAACCCTAACCCTTCCCCGAAGCCTGACCCTCACCCGTCCCCTAATCCTAACCCGTAAGCTAACACTAACCCGCGCCCTCACACGCACGCTCCCCCTAAAACGTTGCCGTACCCTCACCTGGACCCTAAACCGTCCCCGTCCCCTAACCCTAACCCTAGCCCGAACCCTAACCCTAACCCTTCCCCGAAGCCTGACCCTCACCCGTCCCCTAATCTTAACCCGTACGCTAACACTAACCCGCGCCCTCACACGCACGCTCCCCCTAAAGCGTTTCCGTACCCTCACCTGGACCCTAAACCGTCCCCGTCCCCTAACCCTAACCCTAGCCCGAACCCTAACCCTAGCCCTTCCCCGAACCCTGACCCTCACCCATCCCCTAATCCTAACCCGTACGCTAACACTAACCTGCGCCCTCACACGCATGCTCCCCCTAAAGCGTTGCCGTACCCTCACCTGGACCCGAAACCGTCCCCGTCTCTTAACCCTTACCCTAGCACGAACCCTAACCCTAACCCTTCCCCGAAGCCTGACCCTCACCTGTCCCCTAATCCTAACCCGTACGCTAACACTAACCCGCGCCCTCACACGCACGCTCCCCCTAAAGCGTTTCCGTACCCTCACCTGGACCCTAAACCGTCCCCGTCCCCTAACCCTAACCCTAGCCCGAACCCTAACCCTAACCCTTCCCCGAAGCCTGACTCTCACCCGTCCCCTAATCCTAACCCGTACGCTATCACTAACCCGCGCCCTCACACGCACGCTCCCCCTAAAACGTTGCCGTACCCTCACCTGGACCCGAAACCGTCCCCGTCCCCTAACCCTAACCCTAGACCGAACCCTAACCCTAACACTTCCCCGAAGCCTGACCCTCACCCGTCCCCTGATCCTAACCCGTATGCTAACACTAACCCGCGCCCTCACACGCACGCTCCCCCTAAAGCGTTGCCGTACCCTCACCTGGACGCTAAACCGTCCCCGTCCCCTAACCCTAACCCTAGCCCGAACCCTAACCCTAAACCTTCCCCGAAGCCTGACTCTCACCCGTCCCCTAATCCTAACCCGTAGGCTAACACTAACCCGCGCCCTCACACGCACGCTCCCCCTAAAGCGTTTCCGTACCCTCACCTGGACCCTAAACCGTCCCCGTCCCCTAACCCTAACCCTAGCCCGAACCCTAACCCTAACCCTTCCCCGAAGCCTGACTCTCACCCGTCCCCTAATCCTAACCCGTACGCTATCACTAACCCGCGCCCTCACACGCACGCTCCCCCTAAAACGTTGCCGTACCCTCACCTGGACCCTAAACCGTCCCCGTCCCCTAACCCTAACCCTAGCCCGAACCCTAACCCTAACCCTTCCCCGAAGCCTGACCCTCACCCGTCCCCTGATCCTAACCCGTATGCTAACACTAACCCGCGCCCTCACACGCACGCTCCCCCTAAAGCGTTGCCGTACCCTCACCTGGACGCTAAACCGTCCCCGTCCCCTAACCCTAACCCTAGCCCGAACCCTAACCCTAAACCTTCCCCGAAGCCTGACTCTCACCCGTCCCCTAATACTAACCCGTAGGCTAACACTAACCCGCGCCCTCACACGCACGCTCCCCCTAAAGCGTTCCCGTACCCTCACCTGGACCCTAAACCGTCCCCGTCCCCATACCCTAACCCTAACCCTAACCCGAACCCTAACCCTAACCCTTCCCCGAAGCCTGATCCTCACCCGTCCCCTAATCCTAACCCGTACGCTAACACTAACCCGCGCCCTCACACACACGCTCCCCCTAAAGCGTTGCCGTACCCTCCCCTTGACCCTAAACCATCCCCGTCCCCTAACCCTAAACCTAGCCCGAACCCTAACCCTAACCCTTCCCCGAAGCCTGACCCTCACACGTCCCCTAATCCTAAGCCGTACGCTAACACTAACCCGAGCCCTCACACGCACGCTCCCCCTAAAGCGTTGCCCTACCCTCAGCTGGACCCTAAACCGTCCCCGTCCCCTAATCCTAACCCTAGCCCGAACCCTAACCCTAACCCTTCCCCGAAGCCTGACCCTCACCCGTCCAGTAATCCTAACACGTACGCTAACACTAACCCTCGCCCTCACACGCACGCTCCCCCTAAAGCGTTGCTGTACTCTTACCTGGACCCTAAACCGTCCCCATCCCCTAACCCTAACCCTAGCCCGAACCCTAACCCTAACCCTTCCCCGAAGCCTGACCCTCAACCGTCCCCTAACCCTAACCCGTACGCTAACACTAACCTGCGCCCTCACACGCACGCTCCCCCTAAAGCGTTGCTGTACCCTCACCAGGACCCTAAACCGTCCCTGTCCCGTAACCCTAACCCTAGCCCGAACCCTAACCCTAACACTTCCCCGAAGCCTGACCCTCACCCGTCCCCTAATCCTAAACCGCACGCTAACACTAACCCGCGCCCTCACATGCACGCTCCCCCTAAAGCGTTGCCGTACCCTCACCTGGACCCTAAACCGTCCCCGTCCCCTAACCCTAACCCTAGCCCGAACCCTAACCCTAACCCTTCCCCGAAGCCTGACCCTCACCCGTCCCCTAATCCTAACCCGTACGCTAACACTACCCCGCGACCTCACATGCACGCTCCCCCTAAAGCGTTGTCGTTCCCTCACCTGGACCCTAAACCGTCCCCGTCCCCTAACCCTAACCCTAGATCGAACCCTAACCCTAACCCTTCCCCGAAGCCTGACCCTCACCCGTCCCCTAATCTTAACCCGTACGCTAACACTAACCCGCGCCCTCACACGCACGCTCCCCCAAAAGCGTTGCCGTACCCTCACCTGGACCCTAAACCGTCCCCGTCCCCTAACCCTAACCCTAGCCCGAACCCTAACCCTAACCCTTCCCCGAAGCCTGACCCTCACCCGTCCCCTAATCCTAACACGTACGCTAACACTAACCCTCTCCCTCACACGCACGCTCCCCCTAAAGCGTTGCTGTACTCTTACCTGCACCCTAAACCGTCCCCATCCCCTAACCCTAACCCTAGCCCGAACCCTAACCCTAACCCTTCCCCGAAGCCTGACCCTCACCCGTCCCCTAATCCTAACCCGTACGCTAACACTAACCCGCGCCCTCACACGCACGCTCCCCCTAAAGCGTTGCCGTACCCTCACCTGGACCCTAAACCGTCCCCGTCCCCTAACCCTAACCCTAGCCCGAACCCTAACCCTAACCCTTCCCCGAAGCCTGACCCTCACCCGTCCCCTAATCCTAACCCGTACGCTAACACTAACCCAGCCCTCACACGCACGCTCCCCCTAAAGCGTTGCCGTACCCTCATCTGGACCCTAAACCGTCCCCGTCCCCTAACCCTAACCCTAGCCCGAACCCTAACCCTAACCCTTCCCCGAAGCCTGACCCTCACCCGTCCCCTAATCCTAACCCGTACGCTAACACTAACCCGCGCCCTCACACGCACGCTCCCCCTAAAGCGTTGCCGTACCCTCACCTGGACCCGAAACCGTCCCCGTCCCTTAACCCTTACCCTAGCCCGAAACCTAACCCTAACCCTTCCCCGAAGCCTGACCCTCACCCGTCCCCTAATCCTAACCCGTACGCTAACACTAACCCGCGCCCTCACACGCACGCTCCCCCTAAAGCGTTGCCGTACCCTCACCTGGACCCAAATCCGTCCCCGTCCCCTAACCCTAACCCTAGCCCGAACCCTAACCCTAAACCTTCCCCGAAGCCTGACCCTCACCCGTCCCCTAATCCTAACCCGTACGCTAACACTAACCCGCGCCCTCACACGCACGCTCCCCCTAAAGCGTTGCCGTACCCTCACCTGGACCCGAAACCGTCCCCGTCCCCTAACCCTAACCCTAGCCCGAACCCTAACCCTTACCCTTCCCCGAAGCCTGACCCTCACCCATCCCCTAATCCTAACCCGCACGCTAACACTAATCCGCGCCCTCACACGCACGCTCCCCCTAAAGCGTTGCCGTACCCTCACCTGGACCCTAAACCGTCCCCGTCCCCTAACCCTAACCCTAGCCCGAACCCTAACCCTAACCCTTCCCCGAAGCCTGAACCTCACCCGTCCCCTAATCCTAACCCGTACGCTAACACTAACCCGCGCCCTCACACGCACGCTCCCCCTAAAGCGTTGCCGTACCCTCACCTGGACCCTAAACCGTCCCCGGCCCCTAACCCTAACCCTAGCCCGAACCCTAACCCTAACCCTTCCCCGAAGCCTGACCCTCACCCGTCCCCTAATCCTAACCCGTACGCTAACACTAACCCGCGCCCTCACACGCACGCTCCCCCTAAAGCGTTGCCGTACCCTCACCTGGACCCTAAACCGTCCCCGTCCCCTAACCCTAACCCTAGCCCGAACCCTAACCCTAACCCTTCCCCGAAGCCTGACCCTCACCCGTCCCTTAATCCTAACCCGTACACTAACAATAACCCACGCCCTCACACGCACGCTCCCCCTAAAGGGTTGCCGTACACTCACCTGGATCCTAAACCGTCCCCGTCCCCTAACCCTAACCCTAGCCCGAACCCTAACCCTAACCCTTCCCCGAAGCCTGACCCTCACCCGTCCCCTAATCCTAAGCCGTACGCTAACACTACCCCGCGCCCTCACACGCACGCTCCCCCTAAAGCGTTTCCGTACCCTCACCTGGAAACTAAACGGTCCCCGTCACCTAACCCTAACCCTAGCCCGAACCCTAACCCTAACCCTTCCCCGAAGCATGACCCTCAACCGTCCCCTAATCCTAACCCGTATGCTAACACTAACCTGCACCCTCACACGCACGCTCCCCCTAAAGCGTTGCCGTACCCTCACCTGGACCCTAAACCGTCCCCGTCCCTGTACCCTAACCCTAACCCTAACCCGAACCCTAACCCTAACCCTTCCCCGAAGCCTGATCCTCACCCGTCCCCTAATCCTAACACGTACGCTAACACTAACCCACGCCCTCACACGCACACTCCCCCTAAAGCGTTGCCGTACCCTCCCCTGGACCCTAAACCGTCCCCGTCCCCTAACCCTAAACCTAGCCCGAACCCTAACCCTAACCCTTCCCCGAAGCCTGACCCTCACACGTCCCCTAATCCTAACCCGTACGCTAACACTAACCCGAGCCCTCACACGCACGCTCCCCCTAAAGCGTTGCCGTACCCTCACCTGGACCCTGAACCGTCTCCGTCCCCTAACACTAACCCTAGCCCGAACCCTAACCCTAACCCTTCCCCGAAGCCTGACCCTCACCCGTCCCCTAATCCTAAGCCGTACGCTAACACTAACCCGCGCCCTCACACGCACGCTCCCCCTAAAGCGTTGCCGTACCCTCACCTGGACCCTAAACCGTCCCCGTCCCCTAAACCTAACCCTAGCCCGAACCCTAACCCTAACCCTTCCCCGAAGCCTGACCCTCACCCGTCCCCTGATCCTAACCCGTATGCTAACACTAACCCGCGCCCTCACACGCACGCTCCCCCTAAAGCGTTGCCGTACCCTCACCTGGACCCTGAACCGTCCCCGTCCCCTAACCCTAACCCTAGCCCGAACCCTAACCCTAACCCTTCCCCGAAGCCTGACCCTCACCCGTCCCCTAATCCTAACCCGTACGCTAACACTAACCCGCGCCCTCACACGTACGCTCCCCCTAAAGCGTTGCCGTACCCTCACCTGGACCCTAAACCGTCCCCGTCCCCTAACCCTAACCCTAGCCCGAACCCTAACCCTAACCCTTCCCAGAAGCCTGACCCTCACCCGTCCCCTATTCCTAACCAGTACGCTAACACTAACCCGCGTCCTCACACGCATGCTCCCCCTAAAGCGTTGCCGTACCCTCACCTGGACCCGAAACCGTCCCCGTCTCTTAACCCTTACCTTAGCACGAACCCTAACCCTAACCCTTCCCCGAAGCCTGACCCTCACCTGTCCCCTAATCCTAACCCGTACGCTAACACTAACCCGCGCCCTCACACGCACGCTCCCCCTAAAGCGTTGCCGTACCCTCACCTGGACCCTAAACCTTCCCCAACCCCTAACCCTAACCCTATCCCGAACCCTAACCCTAACCCTTACCCGAAGCCTGACCCTCACCCGTCCCCTAATCCTAACCCGTACGCTAACACTAACCCGCGCCCTCACACGCACGCTCCCCCTAAAGTGTTGCCGTACCCTCACCTGGACCCTAAAGCGTGCCCGTCCCCTAACCCTAACCCTAGCCCGAACCCTAACCCTAACCCTTCCCCGAAGCCTGACCCTCACCCGTCCCCTAATCCTAACCCGTAAGCTAACACTAACCCGCGCCCTCACACGCACGCTCCCCCTAAAACGTTGCCGTACCCTCACCTGGACCCTAAACCGTCCCCGTCCCCTAACCCTAACCCTAGCCCGAACCCTAACCCTAACCCTTCCCCGAAGCCTGACCCTCACCCGTCCCCTAATCTTAACCCGTACGCTAACACTAACCCGCGCCCTCACACGCACGCTCCCCCTAAAGCGTTTCCGTACCCTCACCTGGACCCTAAACCGTCCCCGTCCCCTAACCCTAACCCTAGCCCGAACCCTAACCCTAGCCCTTCCCCGAACCCTGACCCTCACCCATCCCCTAATCCTAACCCGTACGCTAACACTAACCCGCGCCCTCACACGCATGCTCCCCCTAAAGCGTTGCCGTACCCTCACCTGGACCCGAAACCGTCCCCGTCTCTTAACCCTTACCCTAGCACGAACCCTATCCCTAACCCTTCCCCGAAGCCTGACCCTCACCTGTCCCCTAATCCTAACCCGTACGCTAACACTAACCCGCGCCCTCACACGCACGCTCCCCCTAAAGCGTTTCCGTACCCTCACCTGGACCCTAAACCGTCCCCGTCCCCTAACCCTAACCCTAGCCCGAACCCTAACCCTAACCCTTCCCCGAAGCCTGACTCTCACCCGTCCCCTAATCCTAACCCGTACGCTATCACTAACCCGCGCCCTCACACGCACGCTCCCCCTAAAACGTTGCCGTACCCTCACCTGGACCCGAAAACGTCCCCGTCCCCTAACCCTAACCCTAGACCGAACCCTAACCCTAACACTTCCCCGAAGCCTGACCCTCACCCGTCCCCTAATCCTAACCGTACGCTAACACTAACCCGCGCCCTCACACGCACGCTCCCCCTAAAGCGTTGCCGTACCCTCACCTGGACCCTAAACCGTCCCCGTCCCCTAACCCTAACCCTAGCCCGAACCCTAAACCTAACCCTTCCCCGAAGCCTGACCCTCACCCGTCCCCTAATCCTAACCCGTACGCTAACACTAACACGCTCCCTCACACGCACGCTCCCCCTAAAGCGTTGCCGTACCCTCACCTGGACCCTAAACCGTCCCCGTCCCCTAACCCTAACCCTAGACCAAACCCTAACCCTAACCCTTCCCCGAAGCCTGACCCTCACCCGTCCCCTAATCCTAAGCCGTACGCTAACACTAACCCGCGCCCTCACACGCACGCTCCCCCTAAAGCGTTGCCGTACCCTCACCTGGACCCTAAACCGTCCCCGTCCCCTAACCCTAACCCTAGCCCGAACCCTAACCCTAACCCTTCCCCGAAGCCTGACCCTCACCCGTCCCCTGATCCTAACCCGTATGCTAACACTAACCCGCGCCCTCACACGCACGCTCCCCCTAAAGCGTTGCCGTACCCTCACCTGGACGCTAAACCGTCCCCGTCCCCTAACCCTAACCCTAGCCCGAACCCTAACCCTAAACCTTCCCCGAAGCCTGACTCTCACCCGTCCCCTAATCCTAACCCGTAGGCTAACACTAACCCGCGCCCTCACACGCACGCTCCCCCTAAAGCGTTCCCGTACCCTCACCTGGACCCTAAACCGTCCCCGTCCCCATACCCTAACCCTAACCCTAACCCGAACCCTAACCCTAACCCTTCCCCGAAGCCTGACCCTCACCCGTCCAGTAATCCTAACACGTACGCTAACACTAACCCTCGCCCTCACACGCACGCTCCCCCTAAAGCGTTGCCGTACTCTTACCTGGACCCTAAACCGTCCCCATCCCCTAACCCTAACCCTAGCCCGAACCCTAACCCTAACCCTTCCCCGAAGCCTGACCCTCAACCGTCCCCTAATCCTAACCCGTACGCTAACACTAACCTGCGCCCTCACACGCACGCTCCCCCTAAAGCGTTGCTGTACCCTCACCAGGACCCTAAACCGTCCCTGTCCCGTAACCCTAACCCTAGCCCGAACCCTAACCCTAACCCTTCCCCGAAGCCTGACCCTCACCCGTCCCCTAATCCTAAACCGCACGCTAACACTAACCCGCGCCCTCACATGCACGCTCCCCCTAAAGCGTTGCCGTACCCTCACCTGGACCCTAAACCGTCCCCGTCCCCTAACCCTAACCCTAGCCCGAACCCTAACCCTAACCCTTCCCCGAAGCCTGACCCTCACCCGTCCCCTAATCCTAACCCGTACGCTAACACTACCCCGCGACCTCACATGCACGCTCCCCCTAAAGCGTTGTCGTTCCCTCACCTGGACCCTAAACCGTCCCCGTCCCCTAACCCTAACCCTAGATCGAACCCTAACCCTAACCCTTCCCCGAAGCCTGACCCTCACCCGTCCCCTAATCCTAACCCGTACGCTAACACTAACCCGCGCCCTCACACGCACGCTCCCCCTAAAGCGTTGCCGTACCCTCACCTGGACCCTAAACCGTCCCCGTCCCCTAACCCTAACCCTAGCCCGAACCCTAACCCTAACCCTTCCCCGAAGCCTGACCCTCACCCGTCCCTTAATCCTAACCCGTACACTAACAATAACCCGCGCCCTCACACGCACGCTCCCCCTAAAGGGTTGCCGTACACTCACCTGGACCCTAAACCGTCCCCGTCCCCTAACCCTAACCCTAGCCCGAACCCTAACCCTAACCCTTCCCCGAAGCCTGACCCTCACCCGTCCCCTAATCCTAAGCCGTACGCTAACACTACCCCGCGCCCTCACATGCACGCTCCCCCTAAAGCGTTTCCGTACCCTCACCTGGAAACTAAACGGTCCCCGTCACCTAACCCTAACCCTAGCCCGAACCCTAACCCTAACCCTTCCCCGAAGCATGACCCTCAACCGTCCCCTAATCCTAACCCGTATGCTAACACTAACCCGCACCCTCACACGCACGCTCCCCCTAAAGCGTTGCCGTACCCTCACCTGGACCCTAAACCGTCCCCGTCCCTGTACCCTAACCCTAACCCTAACCCGAACCCTAACCCTAACCCTTCCCCGAAGCCTGATCCTCACCCGTCCCCTAATCCTAACCCGTACGCTAACACTAACCCGCGCCCTCACACGCACACTCCCCCTAAAGCGTTGCCGTACCCTCCCCTGGACCCTAAACCGTCCCCGTCCCCTAACCCTAAACCTAGCCCGAACCCTAACCCTAACCCTTCCCCGAAGCCTGACCCTCACACGTCCCCTAATCCTAAGCCGTACGCTAACACTAACCCGAGCCCTCACACGCACGCTCCCCCTAAAGCGTTGCCGTACCCTCACCTGGACCCTGAACCGTCTCCGTCCCCTAACACTAACCCTAGCCCGAACCCTAACCCTAACCCTTCCCCGAAGCCTGACCCTCACCCGTCCCCTAATCCTAACCCGTACGCTAACACTAACCCGCGCCCTCACACGCACGCTCCCCCTAAAGCATTGCCGTACCCTCACCTGGACCCGAAACCGTCCCCGTCCCTTAACCCTTACCCTAGCCCGAACCCTAACCCTAACCCTTCCCCGAAGCCTGACCCTCACCCGTCCCATAATCCTAACCCGTACGCTAACACTAACCCGCGCCCTCACACGCACGCTCCCCCTAAAGCGTTGCCGTACCCTCACCTGGACCCTAAACCGTCCCCGTCCCCTAACCCTAACCCTAGCCCGAACCCTAACCCTAACCCTTCCCCGAAGCCTGACCCTCACCCGTCCCCTAATCCTAACCCGTACGCTAACACTAACCCGCGCCCTCACACGCACGCTCCCCCTAAAGCGTTGCCGTACCCTCACCTGGACCCGAAACCGTCCCCGTCCCTTAACCCTTACCCTAGCCCGAACCCTAACCCTAACCCTTCCCCGAAGCCTGACCCTCACCCGTCCCCTAATCCTAACCCGTACGCTAACACTAACCCGCGCCCTCACACGCACGCTCCCCCTAAAGCGTTGCCGTACCCTCACCTGGACCCTAAACCGTCCCCGTCCCCTAACCCTAACCCTAGCCCGAACCCTAACCCTAACCCTTCCCTGAAGCCTGACCCTCACCCGTCCCCTAATCCTAACCCGTACGCTAACACTAACCCGCGCCCTCACACGCACGCTCCCCCTAAAGCGTTGCCGTACCCTCACCTGGACCCGAAACCGTCCCCGTCCCCTAACCCTAACCCTAGCCCGAACCCTAACCCTAACCCTTCCCCGAAGCCTGACCCTCACCCATCACCTAATCCTAACCCGTACGCTAACACTAACCCGCGCCCTCACACGCACGCTCCCCCTAAAGCGTTGCCGTACCCTCACCTGGACCCTAAACCGTCCCCGTCCCCTAACCCTAACCCTAGCCCGAACCCTAACCCTAACCCTTCCCCGAAGCCTGAACCTCACCCGTCCCCTAATCCTAACCCGTACGCTAACACTAAGCCGCGCCCTCACACGCACGCTCCCCCTAAAGCGTTGCCGTACCCTCACCTGGACCCTAAACCGTCCCCGGCCCCTAACCCTAACCCTAGCCCGAACCCTAACCCTAACCCTTCCCCGAAGCCTGACCCTCACCCGTCCCCTAATCCTAACCCGTACGCTAACACTAACCCGCGCCCTCACACGCACGCTCCCCCTAAAGCGTTGCCGTACCCTCACCTGGACCCTAAACCGTCCCCGTCCCTTAACCCTAAACCTAGCCAGAACCCTAACCCTAACCCTTCCCCGAAGCCTGACCCTCACCCGTCCCCTAATCCTAACACGTACGCTAACACTAACCCTCGCCCTCACACGCACGCTCCCCCTAAAGCGTTGCTGTACTCTTACCTGCACCCTAAACCGTCCCCATCCCCTAACCCTAACCCTAGCCCGAACCCTAACCCTAACCCTTCCCCGAAGCCTGACCCTCAACCGTCCCCTAATCCTAACCAGTACGCTAACACTACCCCGCGCCCTCACATGCTCGCTCCCCCTAAAGCGTTGCCGTACCCTCACCTGGACCCTAAACCGTCCCCGTCACCTAACCCTAACCCTAGCCCGAAACCTAACCCTAACCCTTCCCCGAAGCATGACCCTCACCCATCCCCTAATCCTAAGCCATACGCTAACACTAACCCGCGCCCTCACACACACGCTCCCCCTAAAGCGTTGCCGTACCCTCACCTGGACCCTAAACCGTCCCCGTCCCCTAACCCTAACCCTAGCCCGAACCCTAACCCTAACACTTCCCCGAAGCCTGACCCTCACCCGTCCCCTAATCCTAACCCGTACGCTAACACTAACCCGCGCCCTCACACGCACGCTCCCCCTAAAGCGTTGCCGTACCCTCACCTGGACCCTAAACCGTCCCCGTCCCCTAACCCTAACCCTAGCCCGAACCCTAACCCTAACCCTTCCCCGAAGCCTGACCCTCACCCGTCCCCTAATCCTAACCCGTACGCTAACACTAACCCGCGCCCTCACACGCACGCTCCCCCTAAAGCGTTGCCGTACCCTCACCTGGACCCGAAACCGTCCCCGTCCCTTAACCCTTACCCTAGCCCGAAACCTAACCCTAACCCTTCCCCGAAGCCTGACCCTCACCCGTCCCCTAATCCTAACCCGTACGCTAACACTAACCCGCGCCCTCACACGCACGCTCCCCCTAAAGCGTTGCCGTACCCTCACCTGGACCCTAATCCGTCCCCGTCCCCTAACCCTAACCCTAGCCCGAACCCTAACCCTAAACCTTCCCCGAAGCCTGACCCTCACCCGTCCCCTAATCCTAACCCGTACGCTAACACTAACCCGCGCCCTCACACGCACGCTCCCCCTAAAGCGTTGCCGTACCCTCACCTGGACCCTAAACCGTCCCCGTCCCCTAACCCTAACCCTAGCCCGAACCCTAACCCTTACCCTTCCCCGAAGCCTGACCCTCACCCATCCCCTAATCCTAACCCGTACGCTAACACTAACCCGCGCCCTCACACGCACGCTCCCCCTAAAGCGTTGCCGTACCCTCACCTGGACCCTAAACCGTCCCCGGCCCCTAACCCTAACCCTAGCCCGAACCCTAACCCTAACCCTTCCCCGAAGCCTGACCCTCACCCGTCCCCTAATCCTAACCCGTACGCTAACACTAACCCGCGCCCTCACACGCACGCTCCCCCTAAAGCGTTGCCGTACCCTCACCTGGACCCTAAACCGTCCCCGTCCCCTAACCCTAACCCTAGCCCGAACCCTAACCCTAACCCTTCCCCGAAGCCTGACCCTCACCCGTCCCTTAATCCTAACCCGTACACTAACAATAACCCGCGCCCTCACACGCACGCTCCCCCTAAAGGGTTGCCGTACACTCACCTGGACCCTAAACCGTCCCCGTCCCCTAACCCTAACCCTAGCCCGAACCCTAACCCTAACCCTTCCCCGAAGCCTGACCCTCACCCGTCCCCTAATCCTAAGCCGTACGCTAACACTACCCCGCGCCCTCACATGCACGCTCCCCCTAAAGCGTTTCCGTACCCTCACCTGGAAACTAAACGGTCCCCGTCACCTAACCCTAACCCTAGCCCGAACCCTAACCCTAACCCTTCCCCGAAGCATGACCCTCAACCGTCCCCTAATCCTAACCCGTATGCTAACACTAACCCGCACCCTCACACGCACGCTCCCCCTAAAGCGTTGCCGTACCCTCACCTGGACCCTAAACCGTCCCCGTCCCTGTACCCTAACCCTAACCCTAACCCGAACCCTAACCCTAACCCTTCCCCGAAGCCTGATCCTCACCCGTCCCCTAATCCTAACCCGTACGCTAACACTAACCCGCGCCCTCACACGCACACTCCCCCTAAAGCGTTGCCGTACCCTCCCCTGGACCCTAAACCGTCCCCGTCCCCTAACCCTAAACCTAGCCCGAACCCTAACCCTAACCCTTCCCCGAAGCCTGACCCTCACACGTCCCCTAATCCTAAGCCGTACGCTAACACTAACCCGAGCCCTCACACGCACGCTCCCCCTAAAGCGTTGCCGTACCCTCACCTGGACCCTGAACCGTCTCCGTCCCCTAACACTAACCCTAGCCCAAACCCTAACCCTAACCCTTCCCCGAAGCCTGACCCTCACCCGTCCCCTAATCCTAACCCGTACGCTAACACTAACCCGCGCCCTCACACGCACGCTCCCCCTAAAGCATTGCCGTACCCTCACCTGGACCCGAAACCGTCCCCGTCCCTTAACCCTTACCCTAGCCCGAACCCTAACCCTAACCCTTCCCCGAAGCCTGACCCTCACCCGTTCCATAATCCTAACCCGTACGCTAACACTAACCCGCGCCCTCACACGCACGCTCCCCCTAAAGCGTTGCCGTACCCTCACCTGGACCCTAAACCGTCCCCGTCCCCTAACCCTAACCCTAGCCCGAACCCTAACCCTAACCCTTCCCCGAAGCCTGACCCTCACCCGTCCCCTAATCCTAACCCGTACGCTAACACTAACCCGCGCCCTCACACGCACGCTCCCCCTAAAGCGTTGCCGTACCCTCACCTGGACCCGAAACCGTCCCCGTCCCTTAACCCTTACCCTAGCCCGAACCCTAACCCTAACCCTTCCCCGAAGCCTGATCCTCACCCGTCCCCTAATCCTAACCCGTACGCTAACACTAACCCGCGCCCTCACACGCACGCTCCCCCTAAAGCGTTGCCGTACCCTCACCTGGACCCTAAACCGTCCCCGTCCCCTAACCCTAACCCTAGCCCGAACCCTAACCCTAACCCTTCCCCGAAGCCTGACCCTCACCCGTCCCCTAATCCTAACCCGTACGCTAACACTAACCCGCGCCCTCACACGCACGCTCCCCCTAAAGCGTTGCCGTACCCTCACCTGGACCCGAAACCGTCCCCGTCCCCTAACCCTAACCCTAGCCCGAACCCTAACCCTAACCCTTCCCCGAAGCCTGACCCTCACCCATCACCTAATCCTAACCCGTACGCTAACACTAACCCGCGCCCTCACACGCACGCTCCCCCTAAAGCGTTGCCGTACCCTCACCTGGACCCTAAACCGTCCCCGTCCCCTAACCCTAACCCTAGCCCGAACCCTAACCCTAACCCTTCCCCGAAGCCTGAACCTCACCCGTCCCCTAATCCTAACCCGTACGCTAACACTAAGCCGCGCCCTCACACGCACGCTCCCCCTAAAGCGTTGCCGTACCCTCACCTGGACCCTAAACCGTCCCCGGCCCCTAACCCTAACCCTAGCCCGAACCCTAACCCTAACCCTTCCCCGAAGCCTGACCCTCACCCGTCCCCTAATCCTAACCCGTACGCTAACACTAACCCGCGCCCTCACACGCACGCTCCCCCTAAAGCGTTGCCGTACCCTCACCTGGACCCTAAACCGTCCCCGTCCCTTAACCCTAACCCTAGCCAGAACCCTAACCCTAACCCTTCCCCGAAGCCTGACCCTCACCCGTCCCCTAATCCTAACACGTACGCTAACACTAACCCTCGCCCTCACACGCACGCTCCCCCTAAAGCGTTGCTGTACTCTTACCTGCACCCTAAACCGTCCCCATCCCCTAACCCTAACCCTAGCCCGAACCCTAACCCTAACCCTTCCCCGAAGCCTGACCCTCAACCGTCCCCTAATCCTAACCAGTACGCTAACACTACCCCGCGCCCTCACATGCTCGCTCCCCCTAAAGCGTTGCCGTACCCTCACCTGGACCCTAAACCGTCCCCGTCACCTAACCCTAACCCTAGCCCGAAACCTAACCCTAACCCTTCCCCGAAGCATGACCCTCACCCATCCCCTAATCCTAAGCCATACGCTAACACTAACCCGCGCCCTCACACACACGCTCCCCCTAAAGCGTTGCCGTACCCTCACCTGGACCCTAAACCGTCCCCGTCCCCTAACCCTAACCCTAGCCCGAACCCTAACCCTAACCCTTCCCCGAAGCCTGACCCTCACCCGTCCCCTAATCCTAACCAGTACGCTAACACTACCCCGCGCCCTCACATGCACGCTCCCCCTAAAGCGTTGCCGTACCCTCACCTGGACCCAAAACCGTCCCCGTCACCTAACCCTAACCCTGGACCGAACCCTAACCCTAACCCTTCCTCGAAGCCTGACCCTCAACCGTCCCCTAATCCTAACCCGTACACTAACACTAACCCACGCCCTCACACGCACGCTCCCCCTAAAGCGTTGCCGTACCCTCACCTGGACCCTAAACCGTCCCCGTCCCCTAACCCTAACCCTAGCCCGAACCCTAACCCTAAGCCTTCCCCGAAGCCTGAACCTCACCCGTCCCCTAATCCTAACCCGTACGCTAACACTAAGCCGCGCCCTCACACGCACGCTCCCCCTAAAGCGTTGCCGTACCCTCACCTGGACCCTAAACCGTCCCCGGCCCCTAACCCTAACCCTAGCCCGAACCCTAACCCTAACCCTTCCCCGAAGCCTGACCCTCACCCGTCCCCTAATCCTAACCCGTACGCTAAAACTAACCCGCGCCCTCACACGCACGCTCCCCCTAAAGCGTTGCCGTACCCTCACCTGGACCCTAAACCGTCCCCGTCCCTTAACCCTAACCCTAGCCAGAACCCTAACCCTAACCCTTCCCCGAAGCCTGACCCTCACCCGTCCCCTAATCCTAACACGTACGCTAACACTAACCCTCGCCCTCACACGCACGCTCCCCCTAAAGCGTTGCTGTACTCTTACCTGCACCCTAAACCGTCCCCATCCCCTAACCCTAACCCTAGCCCGAACCCTAACCCTAACCCTTCCCCGAAGCCTGACCCTCAACCGTCCCCTAATCCTAACCAGTACGCTAACACTACCCGGCGCCCTCACATGCACGCTCCCCCTAAAGCGTTGCCGTACCCTCACCTGGACCCAAAACCGTCCCCGTCACCTAACCCTAACCCTAGACCGAACCCTAACCCTAACCCTTCCCCGAAGCCTGACCCTCAACCGTCCCCTAATCCTAACCCGTACGCTAACACTAACCCACGCCCTCACACGCACGCTCCCCCTAAAGCGTTGCCGTACCCTCACCTGGACCCTAAACCGTCCCCGTCCCCTAACCCTAACCCTAGCCCGAACCCTAAACCTAACCCTTCCCCGAAGCCTGACCCTCAACCGTCCCCTAATCCTAACCCGTACGTTAATACTAAACCGCGCCCTCACACGCACGCTCCCCCTAAAGCGTTGCCGTACCCTCACCTGGACCCTAAACCGTCCCCGTCCCCTAACCCTAACCCTAGCCCGAACCCTAACCCTAACCCTTCCCCTAAGCCTGACCCTCACCCGTTCCTTAATCCTAACGCGTACGCTAACACTAACCTGCGCTCTCACATGCACGCTCCCCCTAAAGCGTTGCCGTACCCTCACCTGGACCCTAAACCGTCCCCGTCCCCTAACCCTAACCCTAGCCCGAACCCTAACCCTAATCCTTCCCCGAAGCCTGACCCTCACCCGTCCCCTAATCCTAACCCGTACGCTAACACTAACCAGCGCCCTCACACGCACGCTCCCCCTAAAGCGTTGCCGTACCCTCACCTGGACCCTAAACCGTCCCCGTCCCCTAACCCTAACCCTAGCCCGAACCCTAACCCTAACTCTTCCCCGAAGCCTGACCCTCACCCGTCCCCTAATCCTAACCCGTACGCTAACACTAACCCGCGCCCTCACACGCACGCTCCCCCTAAAGCGTTGCCGTACCCTCACCTGGACCCTAAATCGTCCCCGTCCCCTAACCCTAACCCTAGCCCGAACCCTAAGCCTAACCCTTCCCCGAAGCCTGACCCTCACCCGTCCCCTAATCCTAACCCGTACGCTAACACTAACCCGCGCCCTCACACGCACGCTCCCCCTAAAGCGTTGCCGTACCCTCACCTGGACCCTAAACCGTCCCCGTCCCCTAAGCCTAATCCTAGCCCGAACCCTAACCCTAACCCTTCCCCGAAGCCTGACCCTCACCCGTCCCCTAATCCTAACCCGTACGCTAACACTAACCCGCGCCCTCACACGCACGCTCCCCCTAAAGCGTTGCCGTACCCTCACCTGGACCCTAAACCGTCCCCGTCCCCTAACCCTAACCCTAGCCCGAACCCTAACCCTAACCCTTCCCCGAAGCCTGACCCTCACCCGTCCCCTAATCCTAACCCGTACGCTAACACTAACCCGCGCCCTCACACGCACGCTCCCCCTAAAGCGTTGCCGTACCCTCACCTGGACCCTAAACCGTCCCCGTCCCCTAACCCTAACCCTAGCCTGAACCCTAACCCTAACACTTCCCCGAAGCCTGACCCTCACCCGTCCCCTAATCCTAACCCGTACGCTAACACTAACCCGCGCCCTCACACGCACGCTCCCCCTAAAGCGTTGCCGTACCCTCACCTGGACCCGAAACCGTCCCCGTCCCTTAACCCTTACCCTAGCCCGAACCCTAACCCTAACCCTTCCCCGAAGCCTGACCCTCACCCGTCCCCTAATCCTAACCCGTACGCTAACACTAACCCGCGCCCTCACACGCACGCTCCCCCTAAAGCGTTGCCGTACCCTCACCTGGACCCTAAACCGTCCCCGTCCCCTAACCCTAACCCTAGCCCGAACCCTAACCCTATCCCTTCCCCGAAGCCTGACCCTCACCCGTCCCCTAATCCTAACCCGTACGCTAACACTAACCCGCGCCCTCACACGCACGCTCCCCCTAAAGCGTTGCCGTACCCTCACCTGGACCCGAAACCGTCCCCGTCCCCTAACCCTAACCCTAGCCCGAACCCTAACCCTAACCCTTCCCCGAAGCCTGACCCTCACCCATCCCCTAATCCTAACCCGTACGCTAACACTAACCCGCGCCCTCACACGCACGCTCCCCCTAAAGCGTTGCCGTACCCTCACCTGGACCCTAAACCGTCCCCGTCCCCTAACCCTAACCCTAGCCCGAACCCTAACCCTAACCCTTCCCCGAAGCCTGAACCTCACCCGTCCCCTAATCCTAACCCGTACGCTAACACTAAGCCGCGCCCTCACACGCACGCTCCCCCTAAAGCGTTGCCGTACCCTCACCTGGACCCTAAACCGTCCCCGGCCCCTAACCCTAACCCTAGCCCGAACCCTAACCCTAACCCTTCCCCGAAGCCTGACCCTCACCCGTCCCCTAATCCTAACCCGTACGCTAACACTAACACGCGCCCTCACACGCACGCTCCCCCTAAAGCGTTGCCGTACCCTCACCTGGACCCTAAACCGTCCCCGTCCCTTAACCCTAACCCTAGCCAGAACCCTAACCCTAACCCTTCCCCGAAGCCTGACCCTCACCCGTCCCCTTATCCTAACACGTACGCTAACACTAACCCTCGCCCTCACACGCACGCTCCCCCTAAAGCGTTGCTGTACTCTTACCTGCACCCTAAACCGTCCCCATCCCCTAACCCTAACCCTAGCCCGAACCCTAACCCTAACCCTTCCCCGAAGCCTGACCCTCAACCGTCCCCTAATCCTAACCAGTACGCTAACACTACCCCGCGCCCTCACATGCTCGCTCCCCCTAAAGCGTTGCCGTACCCTCACCTGGACCCTAAACCGTCCCCGTCCCCTAACCCTAACCCTAGCCCGAAACCTAACCCTAACCCTTCCCCGAAGCATGACCCTCACCCATCCCCTAATCCTAAGCCATACACTAACACTAACCCGCGCCCTCACACACACGCTCCCCCTAAAGCGTTGCCGTACCCTCACCTGGACCCTAAACCGTCCCCGTCCCCTAACCCTAACCCTAGCCCGAACCCTAACCCTAACCCTTCCCCGAAGCCTGACCCTCACCCGTCCCCTAATCCTAACCAGTACGCTAACACTACCCCGCGCCCTCACATGCACGCTCCCCCTAAAGCGTTGCCGTACCCTCACCTGGACCCAAAACCGTCCCCGTCACCTAACCCTAACCCTAGACCGAACCCTAACCCTAACCCTTCCCCGAAGCCTGACCCTCAACCGTCCCCTAATCCTAACCCGTACGCTAACACTAACCCACGCCCTCACACGCACGCTCCCCCTAAAGCGTTGCCGTACCCTCACCTGGACCCTAAACCGTCCCCGTCCCCTAACCCTAACCCTAGCCCGAACCCTAAACCTAACCCTTCCCCGAAGCCTGACCCTCAACCGTCCCCTAATCCTAACCCGTACGTTAATACTAAACCGCGCCCTCACACGCACGCTCCCCCTAAAGCGTTGCCGTACCCTCACCTGGACCCTAAACCGTCCCCGTCCCCTAACCCTAACCCTAGCCCGAACCCTAACCCTAACCCTTCCCCGAAGCCTGAACCTCACCCGTCCCCTAATCCTAACCCGTACGCTAACACTAAGCCGCGCCCTCACACGCACGCTCCCCCTAAAGCGTTGCCGTACCCTCACCTGGACCCTAAACCGTCCCCGTCCCTTAACCCTAACCCTAGCCAGAACCCTAACCCTAACCCTTCCCCGAAGCCTGACCCTCACCCGTCCCCTAATCCTAACACGTACGCTAACACTAACCCTCGCCCTCACACGCACGCTCCCCCTGAAGCGTTGCTGTACTCTTACCTGCACCCTAAACCGTCCCCATCCCCTAACCCTAACCCTAGCCCGAACCCTAACCCTAACCCTTCCCCGAAGCCTGACCCTCACCCGTCCCCTAATCCTAACCCGTACGCTAACACTAACCCGCGCCCTCACACGCACGCTCCCCCTAAAGCGTTGCCGTACCCTCACCTGGACCCTAAACCGTCCCCGTCCCTTAACCCTAACCCTAGCCAGAACCCTAACCCTAACCCTTCCCCGAAGCCTGACCCTCACCCGTCCCCTAATCCTAACACGTACGCTAACACTAACCCTCGCCCTCACACGCACGCTCCCCCTAAAGCGTTGCTGTACTCTTACCTGCACCCTAAACCGTCCCCATCCCCTAACCCTAACCCTAGCCCGAACCCTAACCCTAACCCTTCCCCGAAGCCTGACCCCCAACCGTCCCCTAATCCTAACCAGTACGCTAACACTACCCCGCGCCCTCACATGCTCGCTCCCCCTAAAGCGTTGCCGTACCCTCACCTGGACCCTAAACCGTCCCCGTCACCTAACCCTAACCCTAGCCCGAAACCTAACCCTAACCCTTCCCCGAAGCATGACCCTCACCCTTCCCCTAATCCTAAGCCATACGCTAACACTAACCCGCGCCCTCACACACACGCTCCCCCTAAAGCGTTGCCGTACCCTCACCTGGACCCTAAACCGTCCCCGTCCCCTAACCCTAACCCTAGCCCGAACCCTAACCCTAACCCTTCCCCGAAGCCTGACCCTCACCCGTCCCCTAATCCTAACCAGTACGCTAACACTACCCCGCGCCCTCACAGGCACGCTCCCCCTAAAGCGTTGCCGTACCCTCACCTGGACCCAAAACCGTCCCCGTCACCTAACCCTAACCCTAGACCGAACCCTAACCCTAACCCTTCCCCGAAGCCTGACCCTCAACCGTCCCCTAATCCTAACCCGTACGCTAACACTAACCCACGCCCTCACACGCACGCTCCCCCTAAAGCGTTGCCGTACCCTCACCTGGACCCTAAACCGTCCCCGTCCCCTAACCCTAACCCTAGCCCGAACCCTAAACCTAACCCTTCCCCGAAGCCTGACCCTCAACCGTCCCCTAATCCTAACCCGTACGTTAATACTAAACCGCGCCCTCACACGCACGCTCCCCCTAAAGCGTTGCCGTACCCTCACCTGGACCCTAAACCGTCCCCGTCCCCTAACCCTAACCCTAGCCCGAACCCTAACCCTAACCCTTCCCCGAAGCCTGAACCTCACCCGTCCCCTAATCCTAACCCGTACGCTAATACTAACCCACGCCCTCACACGCACGCTCCCCCTAAAGCGTTGCCGTACCCTCACCTGGACCCTAAACCGTCCCCGGTCCCTAACCCTAACCCTAGCCCGAACCCTAACCCTAACCCTTCCCCGAAGCCTGACCCTCACCCGTCCCCTAATCCTAACCCATACGCTAACACTAACCCGCGCCCTCACACGCACGCTCCCCCTAAAGCGTTGCCGTACCCTCACCTGGACCTTAAACCGTCCCCGTTCCCTAACCCTATCCCTAGCCCGAACCCTAACCCTAACCCTTCCCCGAAGCCTGAACCTCACCCGTCCCCTAATCCTAACCCGTACGCGAACACTAACCCGCGCCCTCACACGCACGCTCCCCCTAAAGCGTTGCCGTACCCTCACCTGGACCCTAAACCGTCCCCGTCCCCTAACCCTAACCCTAGCCCGAACCCTAACCCTAACCCTTCCCCGAAGCCTGACCCTCACCCGTCCCCTAATCCTATGCCGTACGCTAACACTAACCCGCGCCCTAACACGCACGCTCCCCCTGAAGCTTTGCCGTACCCTCACCTGGACTCTAAACCGTCCCCGTCCCCTAACCCTAACCCTAGCCCGAACCCTAACCCTAACCCTTCCCCGAAGCCTGACCCTCACCCGTCCCCTAATCCTAACCCGTACGCTAACACTAACCCGCGCCCTCACACGCACGCTCCCCCTAAAGCGTTGCCGTACCCTCACCTGGACCCTAAACCGTCCCCGTCCCCTAACCCTAACCCTAGCCCGAACCCTAACCCTAACCCTTCCCCGAAGCCTGACCCTCACCCGTCCCCTAATCCTAACCCGTACGCTAACACTAACCCGCGCCCTCACACGCACGCTCCCCCTAAAGCGTTGCCATACCCTCACCTGGACCCGAAACCGTCCCCGTCCCCTAACCCTAACCCTAGCCCGAACCCTAACCCTAACCCTTCCCCGAAGCCTGACCCTCACCCATCCCCTAATCCTAACCCGTACGCTAACACTAACCCGCGCCCTCACACGCACGCTCCCCCTAAAACGTTGCCGTACCCTCACCTGGACCCTAAACCGTCCCCGTCCCCTAACCCTAACCCTAGCCCGAACCCTAACCCTAACCCTTCCCCGAAGCCTGAACCTCACCCGTCCCCTAATCCTAACCCGTACGCTAACACTAAGCCGCGCCCTCACACGCACGCTCCCCCTAAAGCGTTGCCGTACCCTCACCTGGACCCTAAACCATCCCCGGCCCCTAACCCTAACCCTAGCCCGAACCCTAAACCTAACCCTTCCCCGAAGCCTGACCCTCACCCGTCCCCTAATCCTAACCCGTACGCTAACACTAACCCGCGCCCTCACACGCACGCTCCCCCTAAAGCGTTGCCGTACCCTCACCTGGACCCTAAACCGTCCCCGTCCCCTAACCCTAACCCTAGCCCGAACCCTAACCCTAACTCTTCCCCGAAGCCTGACCCTCACCCGTCCCCTAATCCTAACCCGTACGCTAACACTAACCCGCGCCCTCACACGCACGCTCCCCCTAAAGCGTTGCCGTACCCTCACCCGGAGCCTAAATCGTCCCCGTCCCCTAACCCTAACCCTAGCCCGAACCCTAAGCCTAACCCTTCCCCGAAGCCTGACCCTCACCCGTCCCCTAATCCTAACCCGTACGCTAACACTAACCCGCGCCCTCACACGCACGCTCCCCCTAAAGCGTTGCCGTACCCTCACCTGGACCCTAAACCGTCCCCGTCCCCTAAGCCTAACCCTAGCCCGAACCCTAACCCTAACCCTTCCCCGAAGCCTGACCCTCACCCGTCCCCTAATCCTAACCCGTACGCTAACACTAACCCGCGCCCTCACACGCACGCTCCCCCTAAAGCGTTGCCGTACCCTCACCTGGACCCTAAACCGTCCCCGTCCCCTAACCCTAACCCTAGCCCGAACCCTAACCCTAACCCTTCCCCGAAGCCTGACCCTCACCCGTCCCCTAATCCTAACCCGTACGCTAACACTAACCCGCGCCCTCACACGCACGCTCCCCCTAAAGCGTTGCCGTACCCTCACCTAGACCCTAAACCGTCCCCGTCCCCTAACCCTAACCCTAGCCCGAACCCTAACCCTAACCCTTCCCCGAAGCCTGACCCTCACCCGTCCCCTAATCCTAACCCGTACGCTAACACTAACCCGCGCCCTCACACGCACGCTCCCCCTAAAGCGTTGCCGTACCCTCACCTGGACCCTAAACCGTTCCCGTCCCCTAACCCTAACCCTAGCCCGAACCCTAACCCTAACCCTTCCCCGAAGCCTGAACCTCACCCGTCCCCTAATCCTAACCCGTACGCTAACACTAACCCGCGCCCTCACACGCACGCTCCCCCTAAAGCGTTGCCGTACCCTCACCTGGACCCTAAACCGTCCCCGTCCCCTAACCCTAACCCTAGCCCGAACCCTAACCCTAACCCTTCCCCGAAGCCTGACCCTCACCCATCCCCTAATCCTAACCCGTACGCTAACACTAACCCGCGCCCTCACACGCACGCTCCCCCTAAAGCGTTGCCGTACCCTCACCTGGACCCTAAACCGTCCCCGTCCCCTAACCCTAACCCTAGCCCGAACCCTAACCCTAACCCTTCCCCGAAGCCTGAATCTCCCCCGTCCCCTAATCCTAACCCGTACGCGAACACTAACCCGCGCCCTCACACGCATGCTCCCCCTAAAGCGTTGCCGTACCCTCACCTGGACCCTAAACCGTCCCCGTCCCCTAACCCTAACCCTAGCCCGAACCCTAACCCTAACCCTTCCCCAAAGCCTGACCCTCACCCGTTCCCTAATCCTAACCCGTACGCTAAAACTAACACGCGTCCTCACACGCACGCTCCCCCTAAATCGTTGCCGTACCCTCACCTGGACCCTAAACCGTCCCCGTCCCCTAACCCTAACCCTAGCCCGAACCCTAACCCTAACCCTTCCCCGAAGCCTGACCCTCACCCGTCCCCTAATCCTATGCCGTACGCTAACACTAACCCGCGCCCTCACACGCACGCTCCCCCTGAAGCTTTGCCGTACCCTCAACTGGACTCTAAACCGTCCCCGTCCCCTAACCCTAACCCTAGCCCGAACCCTAACCCTAACCCTTCCCCGAAGCCTGACCCTCACCCGTCCCCTAATCCTAACCCGTACGCTAACACTAACCCGCGCCCTCACACGCACGCTCCCCCTAAAGCGTTGCCGTACCCTCACCTGGACCCTAAACCGTCCCCGTCCCCTAACCCTAACCCTAGCCCGAACCCTAACCCTAACCCTTCCCCGAAGCCTGACCCTCACCCGTCCCCTAATCCTAACCCGTACGCTAACACTAACCCGCGCCCTCACACGCACGCTCCCCCTAAAGCGTTGCCGTACCCTCACCTGGACCCTAAACCGTCCCCGTCCCCTAACCCTAACCCTAGCCCGAACCCTAACCCTAACCCTTCCCCGAAGCCTGAACCTCACCCGTCCCCTAATCCTAACCCGTACGCTAACACTAAGCCGCGCCCTCACACGCACGCTCCCCCTAAAGCGTTGCCGTACCCGCACCTGGACCCTAAACCGTCCCCGGCCCCTAACCCTAACCCTAGCCCGAACCCTAACCCTAACCCTTCCCCGAAGCCTGACCCTCACCCGTCCCCTAATCCTAACCCGTACGCTAACACTAACCCGCGCCCTCACACGCACGCTCCCCCTAAAGCGTTGCCGTACCCTCACCTGGACCGTAAACCGTCCCCGTCCCTTAACCCTAACCCTAGCCAGGACCCTAACCCTAACCCTTCCCCGAAGCCTGACCCTCACCCGTCCCCTAATCCTAACACGTACGCTAACACTAACCCTCGCCCTCACACGCACGCTCCCCCTAAAGCGTTGCTGTACTCTTACCTGCACCCTAAACCGTCCCCATCCCCTAACCCTAACCCTAGCCCGAACCCTAACCCTAACCCTTCCCCGAAGCCTGACCCTCAACCGTCCCCTAATCCTAACCAGTACGCTAACACTACCCCGCGCCCTCACATGCTCGCTCCCCCTAAAGCGTTGCCGTACCCTCACCTGGACCCTAAACCGTCCCCGTCACCTAACCCTAACCCTAGCCCGAAACCTAACCCTAACCCTTCCCCGAAGCATGACCCTCACCCATCCCCTAATCCTAAGCCATACGCTAACACTAACCCGCACCCTCACACACACGCTCCCCCTAAAGCGTTGCCGTACCCTCACCTGGACCCTAAACCGTCCCCGTCCCCTAACCCTAACCCTAGCCCGAACCCTAACCCTAACCCTTCCCCGAAGCCTGACCCTCACCCGTCCCCTAATCCTAACCAGTACGCTAACACTACCCCGCGCCCTCACATGCACGCTCCCCCTAAAGCGTTGCCGTACCCTCACCTGGACCCGAAACCGTCCCCGTCACCTAACCCTAACCCTAGCCCGAACCCTAACCCTAACCCTTCCCCGAAGCCTGACCCTCACCCGTCCCCTAATCCTAACCCGTACGCTAACACTAACCCGCGCCCTCACACGCACGCTCCCCCTAAAGCGTTGCCGTACCCTCACCTGGACCCTAAACCGTCCCCGTCCCCTAACCCTAACCCTAGCCCGAACCCTAAACCTAACCCTTCCCCGAAGCCTGACCCTCAACCGTCCCCTAATCCTAACCCGTACGTTAATACTAAACCGCGCCCTCACACGCACGCTCCCCCTAAAGCGTTGCCGTACCCTCATCTGGACCCTAAACCGTCCCCGTCCCCTAACCCTAACCCTAGCCCGAACCCTAACCCTAACCCTTCCCCGAAGCCTGACCCTCACCCGTCACCTAATCCTAACCCGTACGCTAACACTAACCCGCGCCCTCACACGCACGCTCCCCCTAAAGCGTTGCCGTACCCTCACCTGGACCCTAAACCGTCCCCGTCCCCTAACCCTAACCCTAGCCCGAACCCTAACCCTAACCCTTCCCCTAAGCCTGACCCTCACCCGTCCCTTAATCCTAACCCGTACGCTAACACTAACCTGCGCTCTCACACGCACGCTCCCCCTAAAGCGTTGCCGTACCCTCACCTGGACCCTAAACCGTCCCCGTCCCCTAACCCTAACCCTAGCCCGAACCCTAACCCTAATCCTTCCCCGAAGCCTGACCCTCACCCGTCCCCTAATCCTAACCCGTACGCTAACACTAACCAGCGCCCTCACACGCACGCTCCCCCTAAAGCGTTGCCGTACCCTCACCTGGACCCTAAACCGTCCCCGTCCCCTAACCCTAACCCTAGCCCGAACCCTAACCCTAACTCTTCCCCGAAGCCTGACCCTCACCCGTCCCCTAATCCTAACCCGTACGCTAACACTAACCCGCGCCCTCACACGCACGCTCTCCCTAAAGCGTTGCCGTACCCTAACCTGGACCCTAAATCGTCCCCGTCCCCTAACCCTAACCCTAGCCCGAACCCTAAGCCTAACCCTTCCCCGAAGCCTGACCCTCACCCGTCCCCTAATCCTAACCCGTACGCTAACACTAACCCGCGCCCTCACACGCACGCTCCCCCTAAAGCGTTGCCGTACCCTCACCTGGACCCTAAACCATCCCCGTCCCCTAAGCCTAACCCTAGCCCGAACCCTAACCCTAACCCTTCCCCAAAGCCTGACCCTCACCCGTCCCCTAATCCTAACCTGTACGCTAACACTAACCCGCGCCCTCACACGCACGCTCCCCCTAAAGCGTTGCCGTACCCTCACCTTGACCCTAAACCGTCCCCGTCCCCTAACCCAAACCCTAGCCCGAACCCTAACCCTAAACCTTCCCCGAAGCCTGACCCTCACCCGTCCCCTAATCCTAACCCGTACGCTAACACTAACCCGCGCCCTCACACGCACGCTCCCCCTAAAGCGTTGCCGTACCCTCACCTGGACCCTAAACCGTCCCCGTCCCCTAACCCTAACCCTAGCCCGAACCCTAACCCTAACCCTTCCCCGAAGCCTGACCCTCACCCGTCCCCTAATCCTAAGCCGTACGCTAACACTAACCCGCGCCCTCACACGCACGCTCCCCCTAAAGCGTTGCCGTACCCTCACCTGGACCCTAAACCATCCCATGTACCCTAACCCTAACCCTAGCCCGAACCCTAACCCTAACCCTTCCCCGAAGCCTGACCCTCACCCGTCCCCTAATCCTAACCCGTACGCTAACACTAACCCGCGCCCTCACACGCACGCTCCCCCTAAAGCGTTGCCGTACCCTCACCTGGACCCTAAACCGTCCCCGTCCCTTAACCCTAACCCTAGCCAGATCCCTAACCCTAACCCTTCCCTGAAGCCTGACCCTCACCCGTCCCCTAATCCTAACACGTACGCTAACACTAACCCTCGCCCTCACACGCATGCTCCCCCTAAAGCGTTGCTGTACTCTTACCTGCACCCTAAACCTTCCCCATCCCCTAACCCTAACCCTAGCCCGAACCCTAACCCTAACCCTTCCCCGAAGCCTGACCCTCAACCGTCCTCTAATCCTAACCAGTACGCTAACACTACCCCGCGCCCTCACATGCTCGCTCCCCCTAAAGCGTTGCCGTACCCTCACCTGGACCCTAAACCGTCCCCGTCACCTAACCCTAACCCTAGCCCGAACCCTAACCCTAACCCTTCCCCGAAGCATGACCCTCCCCCATCCCCTAATCCTAAGCCATACGCTAACACTAACCCGTGCACTCACACACACGCTCCCCCTAAAGCGTTGCCGTACCCTCACCTGGACCCTAAACCGTCCCCGTCCCCTAACCCTAACCCTAGCCCGAACCCTAACCCTAACCCTTCCCCGAAGCCTGACCCTCACCCGTCCCCTAATCCTAACCAGTAGGCTAACACTACACCGCGCCCTCACATGCACGCTCCCCCTAAAGCGTTGCCGTACCCTCACCTGGACCCTAAACCGTCCCCGTCACCTAACCCTAACCCTAGCCCGAACCCTAACCCTAACCCTTCCCCGAAGCCTGACCCTCAACCGTCCCCTAATCCTAACCCGTACGCTAACACTAACCCACGCCCTCACACGCACGCTCCCCCTAAAGCGTTGCCGTACCCTCACCTGGACCCTAAACCGTCCCCGTCCCCTAACCCTAACCCTAGCCCGAACCCTAAACCTAACCCTTCCCCGAAGCCTGACCCTCAACCGTCCCCTAATCCTAACCCGTACGTTAATACTAACCCACGCCCTCACACGCACGCTCCCCCTAAAGCGTTGCCGTACCCTCACCTGGACCCTAAACCGTCCCCGTCCCCTAACCCTAACCCTAGCCCGAACCCTAACCCTAACCCTTCCCCGAAGCCTGACCCTCACCCGTCCCCTAATCCTAACCCGTACGCTAACACTAACCCGCGCCCTCACACGCACGCTCCCCCTAAAGCGTTGCCGTACCCTCACCTGGACCCTAAACCGTCCCCGTCCCCTAACCCTAACCCTAGCCCGAACCCTAACCCTAACCCTTCCCCGAAGCCTGACCCTCACCCGTCCCTTAATCCTAACCCGTACGCTAACACTAACCCACGCCCTCACACGCACGCTCCCCCTAAAGCGTTGCCGTACCCTCACCTGGACCCTAAACCGTCCCCGTCCCCTAACCCTAACCCTAGCCCGAACCCTAACCCTAATCCTTCCCCGAAGCCTGACCCTCACCCGTCCCCTAATCCTAACCCGTACGCTAACACTAACCAGCGCCCTCACACGCACGCTCCCCCTAAAGCGTTGCCGTACCCTCACCTGGACCCTAAACCGTCCCCGTCCCCTAACCCTAACCCTAGCCCGAACCCTAACCCTAACTCTTCCCCGAAGCCTGACCCTCACCCGTCCCCTAATCCTAACCCGTACGCTAACACTAACCCGCGCCCTCACACGCACGCTCCCCCTAAAGCATTGCCGTACCCTCACCTGGACCCTATATCGTCCCCGTCCCCTAACCCTAACCCTAGCCCGAACCCTAAGCCTAACCCTTCCCCGAAGCCTGACCCTCACCCGTCCCCTAATCCTATCCCGTACGCTAACACTAACCCGCGCCCTCACACGCACGCTCCCCCTAAAGCGTTGCCGTACCCTCACCTGGACCCTAAACCGTCCCCGTCCCCTAAGCCTAACCCTAGCCCGAACCCTAACCCTAACCCTTCCCCGAAGCCTGACCCTCACCCGTCCCCTAATCCTAACCTGTACGCTAACACTAACCCGCGCCCTCACATGCACGCTCCCCCTAAAGCGTTGCCGTACCCTCACCTGGACCCTAAACCGTCCCTGTCCCGTAACCCTTCCCTAGCCCGAACCCTAACCCTAACCCTTCCCCGAAGCCTGACCCTCACCCGTCCCCTAATCCTAACCCGTACGCTAACACTAACCCGCGCCCTCACACGCATTCTCCCCCTAAAGTGTTGCCGTACCCTCACCTGGACCCTAAACCGTCCCCGTCCCCTAACCCTAACCCTAGCCCGAACCCTAACCCTAACCCTTCCCCGAAGCCTGACCCTCACCCGTCCCCTAATCCTAAGCCGTACGCTAACACTAACCCGCGCCCTCACACGCACGCTCCCTCTAAAGCTTTGCCGTACCCTCACCTGGACCCTAAACCGTCCCCGTCCCCTAACCCTAACCCTAGCCCGAACCCTAACCCTAACCCTTCCCCGAAGCCTGACCCTCACCCGTCCCCTAATCCTAAGCCGTACGCTAACACTAACCCGCGCCCTCCCACGCACGCTCCCCCTGAAGCTTTGCCGTACCCTCACCTGGACTCTAAACCGTCCCCCTCCCCTAACCCTAACCCTAGCCCGAACCCTAACCCTAACCCTTCCCCGAAGCCTGACCCTCACCCGTCCCCAATCCTAACACGTACGCTAACACTAACCCGCGCCCTCACACGCACGCTCCCCCTAAAGCGTTGCCGTACCCTCACCTGGACCCTAAACCATCCCCGTCCCCTAACCCTAACCCTTGCCCGAACCCTAACCCTAACCCTTCCCCGAAGCCTGACCCTCACCCGTCCCCTAATCCTAACCCGTACGCTAACACTAACCCGCGCCCTCACACGCACGCTCCACCTAAAGCGTTGCCGTACCCTCACCTGGACCCTAAACCGTCCCCGTCCCTTAACCCTAACCCTAGCCAGAACCCTAACCCTAACCCTTCCCCGAAGCCTGACCCTCACCCGTCCCCTAATCCTAACACGTACGCTAACACTAACCCTCGCCCTCACACGCACGCTCCCCCTAAAGCGTTGCTGTACTCTTACCTGCACCCTAAACCGTCCCCATCCCCTAACCCTAACCCTAGCCCGAACCCTAACCCTAACCCTTCCCCGAAGCCTGACCCTCAACCGTCCCCTAATCCTAACCAGTACGCTAACACTACCCCGCACCCTCACATGCTCGCTCCCCCTAAAGCGTTGCCGTACCCTCACCTGGACCCTAAACCGTCCCCGTCACCTAACCCTAACCCTTGCCCGAACCCTAACCCTAACCCTTCCCCGAAGCCTGACCCTCACACATCCCCTAATCCTAAGCCATACGCTAACACTAACCCGCGCCCTCACACACACGCTCCCCCTAAAGCGTTGCCGTACCCTCACCTGGACCCTAAACCGTCCCCGTCCCCTAACCCTAACCCTAGCCCGAACCCTAAACCTAACCCTTCCCCGAAGCCTGACCCTCACCCGTCCCCTAATCCTAACCCGTACGCTAACACTACCCCGCGCCCTCACATGCACGCTCCCCCTAAAGCATTGCCGTACCCTCACCTGGACCCTAAACCGTCCCCATCACCTAACCCTAACCCTAGCCCGAACCCTAACCCTAACCCTTCCCCGAAGCCTGACCCTCACCCGTCCCCTAATCCTAACCCGTACGCTAACACTAACCCGCGCCCTCACACGCACGCTCCCCCTAAAGCCTTGCCGTACCCTCACCTGGACCCTAAACCGTCCCCGTCCCCTAACCCTAACCCTAGCCCGAACCCTAACCCTAACCCTTCCCCGAAGCCTGACCCTCTCCCATCCCCTAATCCTAACCCGTACGCTAACACTAACCCGCGCCCTCACACGCACGCTCCCCCTAAAGCGTTGCCGTACCCTCACCTGGACCCTAAACCGTCCCCGTCCCCTAACCCTAACCCTAGCCCGAACCCTAACCCTAACCCTTCCCCGAAGCCTGACCCTCACCCGTCCCCTAATCCTAAACCGTACGCTAACACTAACCCATGCCCTCACACGCACGCTCCCCCTAAAGCGTTGCCGTACCCTCACCTGGACCCTAAACCGTCCCCGTCCCCTAACCCTAACCCTAGCCCGAACCCTAACCCTAACCCTTCCCCGAAGCCTGACCCTCACCCGTCCCCTAATCCTAACCCGTACGCTAACACTAACCCGCGCCCTCACACGCACGCTCCCCCTAAAGCGTTGCCGTACCCTCACCTGGACCCTAAACCGTCCCCGTCCCCTAACCCTAACCCTAGCCCGAACCCTAAGCCTAACCCTTCCCCGAAGCCTGACCCTCACCCATCCCCTAATCCTAACCCGTACGCTAACACTAACCCGTGCCCTCACACGCACGCTCCCCCTAAAGCGTTGCCGTACCCTCACCTGGACCCTAAACCGTCCCCGTCCCCTAACCCTAACCCTAGCCCGAACCCTAACCCTAACCCTTCCCCGAAGCCTGACCCTCACCCGTCCCCTAATCCTAAACCGTACGCTAACACTAACCCGTGCCCTCACACGCACGCTCCCCCTAAAGCGTTGCCGTACCCTCACCTGGACCCTAAACCGTCCCCGTCCCCTAACCCTAACCCTAGCCCGAACCCTAACCCTAACCCTTCCCCGAAGCCTGACCCTCACCCGTCCCCTAATCCTAACCCGTACGCTAACACTAACCCGCGCCCTCACACGCACGCTCCCCCTAAAGCGTTGCCGTACCCTCACCTGGACCCGAAACCGTCCCCGTCCCCTAACCCTAACCCTAGCCCTAACCCTAACCCTAACCCTACCCTGAAGCCTGACCCTCACCCGTCCACTAATCTTAACCCGTACGCTAACACTAACCCGCGCCCTCACACGCACGCTCCCCCTAAAGCGTTGCCGTACCCTCACCTGGACCCTAAACCGTCCCCGTCCCCTAACCCTAACCCTAGCCCGAACCCTAACCCTAACCCTTCCCCGAAGCCTGACCCTCACCCGTCCCCTAATCCTAACCCGTACGCTAACACTAACCCGCGCCCTCACACGCACGCTCCCCCTAAAGCGTTGCCCTACACTCACCTGGACCCTAAACCGTCCCCGTCCCCTAACCCTAACCCTAGCCCGAACCCTAACCCTAACCTTTCCCCGAAGCCTGACCCTCACCCATCCCCTAATCCTAACCCGTACGCTAACACTAACCCGCGCCCTCACACGCACGCTCCCCCTAAAGCGTTGCCGTACCCTCAACTGGACCCTAAACCGTCCCCGTCCCCTAACCCTAACCCTAGACCAAACCCTAACCCTAACCCTTCCCCGAAGCCTGACCCTCACCCGTCCCCTTATCCTAAGCCGTACGCTAACACTAACCCGCGCCCTCACACGCACGCTCCCCCTAAAGCGTTGCCGTACCCTCACCTGGACCCTAAACCGTCCCCGTCCCCTAACCCTAACCCTAGCCCGAACCCTAACCATAACCCTTCCCCGAAGCCTGACCCTCACCCGTCCCATAATCCTAAGCCGTACGCTAACACTAACGCGCGCCCTCACACGCACCCTCCCCCTAAAGCGTTGCCGTAACCTCACCTGGACCCTAAACCGTCCCAGTCCCGTAACCCTAACCCTAGCCCGAACCCTAACCCTAAACCTTCCCCGAAGCCTGACCCTCACCCGTCCCCTAATCCTAACCCGTACGCTAACACTAACCCGCGCCCTCACACGCACGCTCCCCCTAAAGCGTTGCCGTACCCTCACCTGGACCCTAAACCGTCCCCATCCCCTAACCCTAACCCTAGCCCGAACCCTAACCCTAACCCTTCCCCGAAGCCTGACCCTCACCCGTCCCCTAATCCTAACCCGTACGCTAACACTAACCCGCGCCCTCACACGCACGCTCCCCCTAAAGCGTTGCCGTACCCTCACCTGGACCCTAAACCGTCCCCGTCCCCTAACCCTAACCCTAGCCCGAACCCTAACCCTAACCCTTCCCCGAAGCCTGACCCTCACCCGTCCCCTAATCCTAAACCGTACGCTAACACTAACCCGTGCCCTCACACGCACGCTCCCCCTAAAGCGTTGCCGTACCCTCACCTGGACCCTAAACCGTCCCCGTCCCCTAACCCTAACCCTAGCCCGAACCCTAACCCTAACCCTAACCCTTCCCCGAAGCCTGAACCTCACCCGTCCCCTAATCCTAACCCGTACGCTAACACTAACCCGCGCCCTCACACACACGCTCCCCCTAAAGCGTTGCCGTACCCTCACCTGGACCCTAAACCGTCCCCGTCCCCTAAGCCTAACCCTAGCCCGAACCCTAACCCTAAACCTTCCCCGAAGCCTGACTCTCACCCGTCCCCTAATCCTAACCCGTACGCTAACACTAACCCGCGCCCTCACATGCACGCTCACCCTAAAGCGTTGCCGTACTCTCACCTGGACCCTAAACCGTCCCCGTCCCCTAACCCTAACCCTAGACCGAACCCTAACCCTAACCATTCCCCGAAGCCTGACCCTCACCCGTCCCCTAATCCTAACCCGTACGCTAACACTAACCCGCGCCCTCACACGCACGCTCCCCCTAAAGCGTTGCCGTGCCCTCACCTGGACCCTAAACCGTCCCCGTCCCCTAACCCTAACCCTAGCCCGAATCCTAACCCTAACCCTTCCCCGAAGCCTGACCCTCACCCGTCCCCTAATCCTAACCCGTACGCTAACACTAACCCGCGCCGTCACACGCACGCTCCCCCTAAAGCGTTGCCGTACCCTCACCTGGACCCGAAACCGTCCCCGTCCCTTAACCCTTACCCTAGCCCGAACCCTAACCCTAACCCTTCCCCGAAGCCTGACCCTCACCCGTCCCCTAATCCTAACCCGTACGCTAACACTAACCCGCGCCCTCACACGCACGCTCCCCCTAAAGCGTTGCCGTACCCTCACCTGGACCCTAAACCGTCCCCGTCCCCTAACCCTAACCCTAGCCCGAACCCTAACCCTAACCCTTCCACAAAGCCTGACCCTCACCCGTCCCCTAATCCTAACCCGTACGCTAACACTAACCCGCGCCCTCACACGCACACTCCCCCTAAAGCGTTGCCTTACCCTCACCTGGACCCTAAACCGTCCCCGTCCCCTAACCCTAACCCTAGCCCGAACCCTAACCCTAACCCTTCCCCGAAGCCTGACCCTCACCCGTCCCCTAATCCTAAGCCGTACGCTAACACTAACCCGCACCCTCACACGCTCGCTCCCCCTAAAGCGTTGCCGTACCTTCACCTGGACCCTGAACCGTCCCTGTCCCCTAACCCTAACCCTAGCCCGAACCCTAACCCTAACCCTTCCCCGAAGCCTGACCCTCACCCGTCCCCTAATCCTAACCCGTACGCTAACACTAACACGCGCCCTCACACGCACGCTCCCCCTAAAGCGTTGCCGTACCCTCACCTGGACCCTAAACCGTCCCCGTCCCCTAAACCTAACCCTAGCCCGAACCCTAACCCTAACCCTTCCCCGAAGCCTGACCCTCACCCGTCCCCTAATCCTAACCGTACGCTAACACTAACCCGCGCCCTCACACGCACGCTCCCCCTAAAGCGTTGCCGTACCCTCACCTGGACCCTAAACCGTCCCCGTCCCCTAACCCTAACCCTAGCCCGAACCCTAACCCTAACCCTTCCCCGAAGCCTGACCCTCACCCGTCCCCTAATCCTAACCCGTACGCTAACACTAACACGCGCCCTCACACGCACGCTCCCCCTAAAGCGTTGCCGTACCCTCACTTGGACCCTAAACCGTCCCCGTCCCCTAACCCTAACCCTAGCCCGAACCCTAACCCTAACCCTTCCCCGAAGCCTGACCCTCACCCGTCCCCTAATCCTAAACCGTACGCTAACACTAACCCGTGCCCTCACACGCACGCTCCCCCTAAAGCGTTGCCGTACCCTCACCTGGACCCTAAACCGTCCCCGTCCCCTAACCCTAACCCTAGCCCGAACCCTAACCCTAACCCTAACCCTTCCCCGAAGCCTGAACCTCACCCGTCCCCTAATCCTAACCCGTACGCTAACACTAACTCGCGCCCTCCCACACACGCTCCCCCTAAAGCGTTGCCGTACCCTCACCTGGACCCTAAACCGTCCCCGTCCCCTAACCCTAACCCTAGCCCGAACCCTAACCCTAACCCTTCCCCGAAGCCTGACCCTCACCCGTCCCCTAATCCTAACCCGTACGCTAACACTAACCCGCGCCCTCACACGCACGCTCCCCCTAAAGCGTTGCCGTACCCTCACCTGGACCCTAAACCGTCCCCGTCCCCTAACCCTAACCCTCGCCCGAACCCTAACCCTAACCCTTCCCCGAAGCATGACCCTCACACATCCCCTAATCCTAAGCCATACGCTAACACTAACCCGCGCCCTCACACACACGCTCCCCCTAAAGCGTTGCCGTACCCTCACCTGGACCCTAAACCGTCCCCGTCCCCTAACCCTAACCCTAGCCTGAACCCTAACCCTAACCCTTCCCCGAAGCCTGACACTCACCCGTCCCCTAATCCTAACCAGTACGCTAACACTACCCCGCGCCCTCACATGCACGCTCCCCCTAAAGCATTGCCGTACCCTCACCTGGACCCTAAACCGTCCCCATCACCTAACCCTAACCCTAGCCCGAACCCTAACCCTAACCCTTCCCCGAAGCCTGACCCTCAACCGTCCCCTAATCCTAACCCGTACGCTAACACTAACCCGCGCCCTCACACGCACGCTCCCCCTAAAGCGTTGCCGTACCCTCACCTGGACCCTAAACCGTCCCCGTCCCCTAACCCTAACCCTAGCCCGAACCCTAACCCTAACTCTTCCCCGAAGCCTGACCCTCACCCGTCCCCTAATCCTAACCCGTACGCTAACACTAACCCGCGCCCTCACACGCACGCTCCCCCTAAAGCGTTGCCGTACCCTCACCTGGACCGTAAATCGTCCCCGTCCCCTAACCCTAACCCTAGCCCGAACCCTAACCCTAACCCTTCCCCGAAGCCTGACCCTCACCCGTCCCCTAATCATAACCCGTACGCTAACACTAACCCGCGCCCTCACACGCACGCTCCCCCTAAAGCGTTGCCGTACCCTCACCTGGACCCTAAACCGTCCCCGTCCCCTAACCCTAACCCTAGCCCGAACCCTAACCCTAACCCTTCCCCGAAGCCTGACCCTCACCCGTCCCCTAATACTAACCCGTACGCTAACACTAACCCGCGCCCTCACACGCACGCTCCCCCTAAAGCGTTGCCATACCCTCACCTGGACCCTAAACCGTCCCCGTCCCCTAACCCTAACCCTAGCCCGAACCCTAACCCTAACCCTTCCCCGAAGCCTGACCCTCACCCGTCCCCTAATACTAACCCGTACGCTAACACTAACCCGCGCCCTCACACGCACGCTCCCCCTAAAGCGTTGCCGTACCCTCACCTGCACCCTAAACCGTCCCCATCCCCTAACCCTAACCCTAGCCCGAACCCTAACCCTAACCCTTCCCCGAAGCCTGACCCTTAACCGTCCCCTAATCCTAACCAGTACGCTAACACTACCCCGCGCCCTCACATGCTCGCTCCCCCTAAAGCGTTGCCGTACCCTCACCTGGACCCTAAACCGTCCCCGTCACCTAACCCTAACCCTAGCCCGAACCCTAACCCTAACCCTTCCCCGAAGCATGACCCTCACCCATCCCCTAATCCTAAGCCATACGCTAACACTAACCCGCGCCCTCACACACACGCTCCCCCTAAAGCGTTGCCGTACCCTCACCTGGACCCTAAACCGTCCCCGTCCCCTAACCCTAACCCTAGCCCGAACCCTAACCCTAACCCTTCCCCGAAGCCTGACCCTCACCCGTCCCCTAATCCTAAGCTGTACGCTAACACTAACGCGCGCCCTCACATGCACGCTCCCCCTAAAGCGTTGCCGTACCCTCACCTGGACCCTAAACCGTCCCCGTCACCTAACCCTAACCCTAGCCCGAACCCTAACCCTAACCCTTCCCCGAAGCCTGACCCTCAACCGTCCCCTAATCCTAACCCGTACGCTAACACTAACCCACGCCCTCACACGCACGCTCCCCCTAAAGCGTTGCCGTACCCTCACCTGGACCCTAAACCGTCCCCGTCCCCTAACCCTAACCCTAGCCCGAACCCTAAACCTAACCCTTCCCCGAAGCCTGACCCTCAACCGTCCCCTAATCCTAACCCGTACGTTAATACTAACCCGCGCCCTCACACGCACGCTCCCCCTAAAGCGTTGCCGTACCCTCACCTGGACCCTAAACCGTCCCCGTCCCCTAACCCTAACCCTAGCCCGAACCCTAACCCTAACCCTTCCCCGAAGCCTGACCCTCACCCGTCACCTAATCCTAACCCGTACGCTAACACTAACCCGCGCCCTCACACGCACGCTCCCCCTAAAGCGTTGCCGTACCCTCACCTGGACCCTAAACCGTCCCCGTCCCCTAACCCTAACCCTAGCCCGAACCCTAACCCTAACCCTTCCCCGAAGCCTGACCCTCACCCGTCCCTTAATCCTAACCCGTACGCTAACACTAACCCGCGCCCTCACACGCACGCTCCCCCTAAAGCGTTGCCGTACCCTCACCTGGACCCTAAACCGTGCCCGTCCCCTAACCCTAACCCTAGCCCGAACCCTAACCCTAATCCTTCCCCGAAGCCTGACCCTCACCCGTCCCCTAATCCTAACCCGTACGCTAACACTAACCATCGCCCTCACATGCACGTTCCCCCTAAAGCGTTGCCGTACCCTCACCTGGACCCTAAACCGTCCCCGTCCCCTAACCCTAACCCTAGCCCGAACCCTAACCCTAACTCTTCCCCGAAGCCTGACCCTCACCCGTCCCCTAATCCTAACCCGTACGCTAACACTAACCCGCGCCCTCACACGCACGCTCCCCCTAAAGCGTTGCCGTACCCTCACCTGGACCCTAAATCGTCCCCGTCCCCTAACCCTAACCCTAGCCCGAACCCTAACCCTAACCCTTCCCCGAAGCCTGACCCTCACCCGTCCCCTAATCCTAACCCGTACGCTAACACTAACCCGCGCCCTCACACGCACGCTCCCCCTAAAGCGTTGCCGTACCCTCACCTGGACCCTAAACCGTCCCCGTCCCCTAACCCTAACCCTAGCCCGAACCCTAACCCTAAACCTTCCCCGAAGCCTGACCCTCACCCGTCCCCTAATCCTAACCCGTACGCTAACACTAACCCGCGCCCTCACACGCACGCTCCCCCTAAAGCGTTGCCGTACCCTCACCTGGACCCTAAACCGTCCCCGTCCCCTAACCCTAACCCTAGCCCGAACCCTAACCCTAACCCTTCCCCGAAGCCTGACCCTCACCCGTCCCCTAATCCTAAGCCGTACCCTAACACTAACCCGCGCCCTCACACGCTCGCTCCCCCTAAAGCGTTGCCGTACCTTCACCTGGACCCTGAACCGTCCGCGTCCCCTAACCCTAACCCTAGCCCGAACCCTAACCCTAACCCTTCCCCGAAGCCTGACCCTCACCCGTCCCCTAATCCTAACCCGTACGCTAACACTAACACGCGCCCTCACACGCACGCTCCCCCTAAAGCGTTGCCGTACCCTCACCTGGACCCTAAACCGTGTCCGTCCCCTAACCCTAACCCTAGCCCGAACCCTAACCCTAACCCTTCCCCGAAGCCTGACCCTCACCCGTCCCCTAATCCTAACCCGTACGCTAACACTAACCCACGCCCTCACACGCACGCTCCCCCTAAAGCGTTGCCGTACCCTCACCTAGACCCTAAACCGTCCCCGTCCCCTAACCCTAACCCTAGCCCGAACCCTAAGCCTAACCCTTCCCCGAAGCCTGACCCTCACCCATCCCCTAATCCTAACCCGTACGCTAACACTAACCCGCGCCCTCACACGCACGCTCCCCCTAAAGCGTTGCCGTACCCTCACCTGGACCCTAAACCGTCCACGTCCCCTAACCCTAACCCTAGCCCGAACCCTTACCATAACCCTTCCCCGAAGCCTGACCCTCACCCGTCCCCTAATCCTAAGCCGTACGCTAACACTAACGCGCGCCCTCACACGCACGCTCCCCCTAAAGCGTTGCCGTACCCTCACCTGGACCCTAAACCGTCCCAGTCCCGTAACCCTAACCCTAGCCCGAACCCTAACCCTAACCCTTCCCCGAAGCCTGACCCTCACCCGTCCCCTAATCCTAACCCGTACGCTAACACTAACCCGCGCCCTCACACGCACGCTCCCCCTAAAGCGTTGCCGTACCCTCACCTGGACCCTAAACCGTCCCCATCCCCTAACCCTAACCCTAGCCCGAACCCTAACCCTAACCCTTCCCCGAAGCCTGACCCTCACCCGTCCCCTAATCCTAACCCGTACGCTAACACTAACCCGCGCCCTCACATGCACGCTCCCCCTAAAGCGTTGCTGTACCCTCACCTGGACCCTAAACCGTCCCCGTCCCCTAACCCTAACCCTAGCCCGAACCTTAACCCTAACCCTTCCCCGATGCCTGACCCTCACCCGTCCCCTAATCCTAACCCGTACGCTAACACTAACCCGCGCCCTCACACGCACGCTCCCCCTAAAGCGTTGCCGTACCCTCACCTGGACCCTAAACCGTCCCCGTCCCCTAACCCTAACCCTAGCCGGAACCCTAACCCTAAAACTTCCCCGAAGCCTGACTTTCACCCGTCCCCTAATCCTAACCCGTACGCTAACACTAACCCGCGCCCTCACACGCACGCTCCCCCTAAAGCGTTGCCGTACCCTCACCTGGACCCTAAACCGTCCCCGTCCCCTAACCCTAACCCTAGCCCGAACCCTAACCCTAACCCTTCCCCGAAGCCTGACCCTCACCCGTCCCCTAATCCTAACCGTACGCTAACACTAACCCGCGCCCTCACACGCACGCTCCCCCTAAAGCGTTGCCGTACCCTCACTTGGACCCTAAACCGTCCCCGTCCCCTAACCCTAACCCTAGCCCGAACCCTAAGCCTAACCCTTCCCCGAAGCCTGACCGTCACCCGTCCCCTAATCCTAACACGTACGCTAACACTAACCCGCACCCTCACTTGCACGCTCCCCCTAAAGCATTGCCGTACCCTCACCTGGACCTGAAACCGTCCCCGTCCCCTAACCCTAACCCTAGCCCTAACCCTAACCCTAACCCTTCCCCGAAGCCTGACCCTCACCCGTCCCCTAATCCTAACCCGTACGCTAACACTAACACGCGCCCTCACACGCACGCTCCCCCTAAAGCGTTGCCGTACCCTCACCTGGACCCTAAACCGTCCCCGTCCCCTAACCCTAACCCTAGCCCGAACCCTAACCCTAACCCTTCCCCGAAGCCTGACCCTCACCCGTCCCCTAATCCTAACCCGTACGCTAACACTAACCCGCGCCCTCACACGCACGCTCCCCCTAAAGCGTTGCCGTACCCTCACGTGGACCCTAAACCGTCCCCGTCCCCTAACCCTAACCCTAGCCCGAACCCTAAGCCTAACCCTTCCCCGAAGCCTGACCCTCACCCATCCCCTAATCCTAACCCGTACGCTAACACTAACCCGCGCCCTCACACGCACGCTCCCCCTAAAGCGTTGCCGTACCCTCACCTGGACCCTAAACCGTCCCCGTCCCCTAACCCTAACCCTAGCCCGAACCCTAACCCTAACCCTTCCCCGAAGCCTGACCCTCACCCGTCCCCTAATCCTAAACCGTACGCTAACACTAACCCGCGCCCTCACACGCACGCTCCCCCTAAAGCGTTGCCGTACCCTCACCTGGACCCTAAACCGTCCCCGTCCCCTAACCCTAACCCTAGCCCGAACCCTAACCCTAACCCTTCCCCGAAGCCTGACCCTCTCCCATCCCCTAATCCTAACCCGTACGCTAACACTAACCCGCGCCCTCACACGCACGCTCCCCCTAAAGCGTTGCCGTACCCTCACCTGGACCCTAAACCGTCCCCGTCCCCTAACCCTAACCCTAGCCCGAACCCTAAGCCTAACCCTTCCCCGAAGCCTGACCCTCACCCATCCCCTAATCCTAACCCGTACGCTAACACTAACCCGTGCCCTCACACGCACGCTCCCCCTAAAGCGTTGCCGTACCCTCACCTGGACCCTAAACCGTCCCCGTCCCCTAACCCTAACCCTAGCCCGAACCCTAACCCTAACCCTTCCCCGAAGCCTGACCCTCACCCGTCCCCTAATCCTAAACCGTACGCTAACACTAACCCGTGCCCTCACACGCACGCTCCCCCTAAAGCGTTGCCGTACCCTCACCTGGACCCTAAACCGTCCCCGTCCCCTAACCCTAACCCTAGCCCGAACCCTAACCCTAACCCTTCCCCGAAGCCTGACCCTCACCCGTCCCCTAATCCTAACCCGTACGCTAACACTAACCCGCGCCCTCACACGCACGCTCCCCCTAAAGCGTTGCCGTACCCTCACCTGGACCCGAAACCGTCCCCGTCCCCTAACCCTAACCCTAGCCCTAACCCTAACCCTAACCCTACCCCGAAGCCTGACCCTCACCCGTCCACTAATCTTAACCCGTACGCTAACACTAACCCGCGCCCTCACACGCACGCTCCCCCTAAAGCGTTGCCGTACCCTCACCTGGACCCTAAACCGTCCCCGTCCCCTAACCCTAACCCTAGCCCGAACCCTAACCCTAACCCTTCCCCGAAGCCTGACCCTCACCCGTCCCCTAATCCTAACCCGTACGCTAACACTAACCCGCGCCCTCACACGCACGCTCCCCCTAAAGCGTTGCCCTACACTCACCTGGACCCTAAACCGTCCCCGTCCCCTAACCCTAACCCTAGCCCGAACCCTAACCCTAACCTTTCCCCGAAGCCTGACCCTCACCCATCCCCTAATCCTAACCCGTACGCTAACACTAACCCGCGCCCTCACACGCACGCTCCCCCTAAAGCGTTGCCGTACCCTCAACTGGACCCTAAACCGTCCCCGTCCCCTAACCCTAACCCTAGACCAAACCCTAACCCTAACCCTTCCCCGAAGCCTGACCCTCACCCGTCCCCTAATCCTAAGCCGTACGCTAACACTAACCCGCGCCCTCACACGCACGCTCCCCCTAAAGCGTTGCCGTACCCTCACCTGGACCCTAAACCGTCCCCGTCCCCTAACCCTAACCCTAGCCCGAACCCTAACCATAACCCTTCCCCGAAGCCTGACCCTCACCCGTCCCATAATCCTAAGCCGTACGCTAACACTAACGCGCGCCCTCACACGCACCCTCCCCCTAAAGCGTTGCCGTAACCTCACCTGGACCCTAAACCGTCCCAGTCCCGTAACCCTAACCCTAGCCCGAACCCTAACCCTAAACCTTCCCCGAAGCCTGACCCTCACCCGTCCCCTAATTCTAACCCGTACGCTAACACTAACCCGCGCCCTCACACGCACGCTCCCCCTAAAGCGTTGCCGTACCCTCACCTGGACCCTAAACCGTCCCCATCCCCTAACCCTAACCCTAGCCCGAACCCTAACCCTAACCCTTCCCCGAAGCCTGACCCTCACCCGTCCCCTAATCCTAACCCGTACGCTAACACTAACCCGCGCCCTCACACGCACGCTCCCCCTAAAGCGTTGCCGTACCCTCACCTGGACCCTAAACCGTCCCCGTCCCCTAACCCTAACCCTAGCCCGAACCCTAACCCTAACCCTTCCCCGAAGCCTGACCCTCACCCGTCCCCTAATCCTAAACCGTACGCTAACACTAACCCGTGCCCTCACACGCACGCTCCCCCTAAAGCGTTGCCGTACCCTCACCTGGACCCTAAACCGTCCCCGTCCCCTAACCCTAACCCTAGCCCGAACCCTAACCCTAACCCTAACCCTTCCCCGAAGCCTGAACCTCACCCGTCCCCTAATCCTAACCCGTACGCTAACACTAACCCGCGCCCTCACACACACGCTCCCCCTAAAGCGTTGCCGTACCCTCACCTGGACCCTAAACCGTCCCCGTCCCCTAAGCCTAACCCTAGCCCGAACCCTAACCCTAAACCTTCCCCGAAGCCTGACTCTCACCCGTCCCCTAATCCTAACCCGTACGCTAACACTAACCCGCGCCCTCACATGCACGCTCACCCTAAAGCGTTGCCGTACCCTCACCTGGACCCTAAACCGTCCCCGTCCCCTAACCCTAACCCTAGACCGAACCCTAACCCTAACCATTCCCCGAAGCCTGACCCTCACCCGTCCCCTAATCCTAACCCGTACGCTAACACTAACCCGCGCCCTCACACGCACGCTCCCCCTAAAGCGTTGCCGTGCCCTCACCTGGACCCTAAACCGTCCCCGTCCCCTAACCCTAACCCTAGCCCGAATCCTAACCCTAACCCTTCCCCGAAGCCTGACCCTCACCCGTCCCCTAATCCTAACCCGTACGCTAACACTAACCCGCGCCGTCACACGCACGCTCCCCCTAAAGCGTTGCCGTACCCTCACCTGGACCCGAAACCGTCCCCGTCCCTTAACCCTTACCCTAGCCCGAACCCTAACCCTAACCCTTCCCCGAAGCCTGACCCTCACCCGTCCCCTAATCCTAACCCGTACGCTAACACTAACCCGCGCCCTCACACGCACGCTCCCCCTAAAGCGTTGCCGTACCCTCACCTGGACCCTAAACCGTCCCCGTCCCCTAACCCTAACCCTAGCCCGAACCCTAACCCTAACCCTTCCACAAAGCCTGACCCTCACCCGTCCCCTAATCCTAACCCGTACGCTAACACTAACCCGCGCCCTCACACGCACACTCCCCCTAAAGCGTTGCCTTACCCTCACCTGGACCCTAAACCGTCCCCGTCCCCTAACCCTAACCCTAGCCCGAACCCTAACCCTAACCCTTCCCCGAAGCCTGACCCTCACCCGTCCCCTAATCCTAAGCCGTACGCTAACACTAACCCGCACCCTCACACGCTCGCTCCCCCTAAAGCGTTGCCGTACCTTCACCTGGACCCTGAACCGTCCCTGTCCCCTAACCCTAACCCTAGCCCGAACCCTAACCCTAACCCTTCCCCGAAGCCTGACCCTCACCCGTCCCCTAATCCTAACCCGTACGCTAACACTAACACGCGCCCTCACACGCACGCTCCCCCTAAAGCGTTGCCGTACCCTCACCTGGACCCTAAACCGTCCCCGTCCCCTAAACCTAACCCTAGCCCGAACCCTAACCCTAACCCTTCCCCGAAGCCTGACCCTCACCCGTCCCCTAATCCTAACCGTACGCTAACACTAACCCGCGCCCTCACACGCACGCTCCCCCTAAAGCGTTGCCGTACCCTCACCTGGACCCTAAACCGTCCCCGTCCCCTAACCCTAACCCTAGCCCGAACCCTAACCCTAACCCTTCCCCGAAGCCTGACCCTCACCCGTCCCCTAATCCTAACCCGTACGCTAACACTAACACGCGCCCTCACACGCACGCTCCCCCTAAAGCGTTGCCGTACCCTCACTTGGACCCTAAACCGTCCCCGTCCCCTAACCCTAACCCTAGCCCGAACCCTAACCCTAACCCTTCCCCGAAGCCTGACCCTCACCCGTCCCCTAATCCTAAACCGTACGCTAACACTAACCCGTGCCCTCACACGCACGCTCCCCCTAAAGCGTTGCCGTACCCTCACCTGGACCCTAAACCGTCCCCGTCCCCTAACCCTAACCCTAGCCCGAACCCTAACCCTAACCCTAACCCTTCCCCGAAGCCTGAACCTCACCCGTCCCCTAATCCTAACCCGTACGCTAACACTAACTCGCGCCCTCCCACACACGCTCCCCCTAAAGCGTTGCCGTACCCTCACCTGGACCCTAAACCGTCCCCGTCCCCTAACCCTAACCCTAGCCCGAACCCTAACCCTAACCCTTCCCCGAAGCCTGACCCTCACCCGTCCCCTAATCCTAACCCGTACGCTAACACTAACCCACGCCCTCACACGCACGCTCCCCCTAAAGCGTTGCCGTACCCTCACCTGGACCCTAAACCGTCCCCGTCCCCTAACCCTAACCCTCGCCCGAACCCTAACCCTAACCCTTCCCCGAAGCATGACCCTCACACATCCCCTAATCCTAAGCCATACGCTAACACTAACCCGCGCCCTCACACACACGCTCCCCCTAAAGCGTTGCCGTACCCTCACCTGGACCCTAAACCGTCCCCGTCCCCTAACCCTAACCCTAGCCTGAACCCTAACCCTAACCCTTCCCCGAAGCCTGACACTCACCCGTCCCCTAATCCTAACCAGTACGCTAACACTACCCCGCGCCCTCACATGCACGCTCCCCCTAAAGCATTGCCGTACCCTCACCTGGACCCTAAACCGTCCCCATCACCTAACCCTAACCCTAGCCCGAACCCTAACCCTAACCCTTCCCCGAAGCCTGACCCTCAACCGTCCCCTAATCCTAACCCGTACGCTAACACTAACCCGCGCCCTCACACGCACGCTCCCCCTAAAGCGTTGCCGTACCCTCACCTGGACCCTAAACCGTCCCCGTCCCCTAACCCTAACCCTAGCCCGAACCCTAACCGTAACTCTTCCCCGAAGCCTGACCCTCACCCGTCCCCTAATCCTAACCCGTACGCTAACACTAACCCGCGCCCTCACACGCACGCTCCCCCTAAAGCGTTGCCGTACCCTCACCTGGACCGTAAATCGTCCCCGTCCCCTAACCCTAACCCTAGCCCGAACCCTAACCCTAACCCTTCCCCGAAGCCTGACCCTCACCCGTCCCCTAATCATAACCCGTACGCTAACACTAACCCGCGCCCTCACACGCACGCTCCCCCTAAAGCGTTGCCGTACCCTCACCTGGACCCTAAACCGTCCCCGTCCCCTAACCCTAACCCTAGCCCGAACCCTAACCCTAACCCTTCCCCGAAGCCTGACCCTCACCCGTCCCCTAATACTAACCCGTACGCTAACACTAACCCGCGCCCTCACACGCACGCTCCCCCTAAAGCGTTGCCATACCCTCACCTGGACCCTAAACCGTCCCCGTCCCCTAACCCTAACCCTAGCCCGAACCCTAACCCTAACCCTTCCCCGAAGCCTGACCCTCACCCGTCCCCTAATACTAACCCGTACGCTAACACTAACCCGCGCCCTCACACGCACGCTCCCCCTAAAGCGTTGCCGTACCCTCACCTGCACCCTAAACCGTCCCCATCCCCTAACCCTAACCCTAGCCCGAACCCTAACCCTAACCCTTCCCCGAAGCCTGACCCTTAACCGTCCCCTAATCCTAACCAGTACGCTAACACTACCCCGCGCCCTCACATGCTCGCTCCCCCTAAAGCGTTGCCGTACCCTCACCTGGACCCTAAACCGTCCCCGTCACCTAACCCTAACCCTAGCCCGAACCCTAACCCTAACCCTTCCCCGAAGCATGACCCTCACCCATCCCCTAATCCTAAGCCATACGCTAACACTAACCCGCGCCCTCACACACACGCTCCCCCTAAAGCGTTGCCGTACCCTCACCTGGACCCTAAACCGTCCCCGTCCCCTAACCCTAACCCTAGCCCGAACCCTAACCCTAACCCTTCCCCGAAGCCTGACCCTCACCCGTCCCCTAATCCTAAGCTGTACGCTAACACTAACGCGCGCCCTCACATGCACGCTCCCCCTAAAGCGTTGCCGTACCCTCACCTGGACCCTAAACCGTCCCCGTCACCTAACCCTAACCCTAGCCCGAACCCTAACCCTAACCCTTCCCCGAAGCCTGACCCTCAACCGTCCCCTAATCCTAACCCGTACGCTAACACTAACCCACGCCCTCACACGCACGCTCCCCCTAAAGCGTTGCCGTACCCTCACCTGGACCCTAAACCGTCCCCGTCCCCTAACCCTAACCCTAGCCCGAACCCTAAACCTAACCCTTCCCCGAAGCCTGACCCTCAACCGTCCCCTAATCCTAACCCGTACGTTAATACTAACCCGCGCCCTCACACGCACGCTCCCCCTAAAGCGTTGCCGTACCCTCACCTGGACCCTAAACCGTCCCCGTCCCCTAACCCTAACCCTAGCCCGAACCCTAACCCTAACCCTTCCCCGAAGCCTGACCCTCACCCGTCACCTAATCCTAACCCGTACGCTAACACTAACCCGCGCCCTCACACGCACGCTCCCCCTAAAGCGTTGCCGTACCCTCACCTGGACCCTAAACCGTCCCCGTCCCCTAACCCTAACCCTAGCCCGAACCCTAACCCTAACCCTTCCCCGAAGCCTGACCCTCACCCGTCCCTTAATCCTAACCCGTACGCTAACACTAACCCGCGCCCTCACACGCACGCTCCCCCTAAAGCGTTGCCGTACCCTCACCTGGACCCTAAACCGTGCCCGTCCCCTAACCCTAACCCTAGCCCGAACCCTAACCCTAATCCTTCCCCGAAGCCTGACCCTCACCCGTCCCCTAATCCTAACCCGTACGCTAACACTAACCATCGCCCTCACATGCACGTTCCCCCTAAAACGTTGCCGTACCCTCACCTGGACCCTAAACCGTCCCCGTCCCCTAACCCTAACCCTAGCCCGAACCCTAACCCTAACTCTTCCCCGAAGCCTGACCCTCACCCGTCCCCTAATCCTAACCCGTACGCTAACACTAACCCGCGCCCTCACACGCACGCTCCCCCTAAAGCGTTGCCGTACCCTCACCTGGACCCTAAATCGTCCCCGTCCCCTAACCCTAACCCTAGCCCGAACCCTAACCCTAACCCTTCCCCGAAGCCTGACCCTCACCCGTCCCCTAATCCTAACCCGTACGCTAACACTAACCCGCGCCCTCACACGCACGCTCCCCCTAAAGCGTTGCCGTACCCTCACCTGGACCCTAAACCGTCCCCGTCCCCTAACCCTAACCCTAGCCCGAACCCTAACCCTAAACCTTCCCCGAAGCCTGACCCTCACCCGTCCCCTAATCCTAACCCGTACGCTAACACTAACCCGCGCCCTCACACGCACGCTCCCCCTAAAGCGTTGCCGTACCCTCACCTGGACCCTAAACCGTCCCCGTCCCCTAACCCTAACCCTAGCCCGAACCCTAACCCTAACCCTTCCCCGAAGCCTGACCCTCACCCGTCCCCTAATCCTAAGCCGTACCCTAACACTAACCCGCGCCCTCACACGCTCGCTCCCCCTAAAGCGTTGCCGTACCTTCACCTGGACCCTGAACCGTCCGCGTCCCCTAACCCTAACCCTAGCCCGAACCCTAATCCTAACCCTTCCCCGAAGCCTGACCCTCACCCGTCCCCTAATCCTAACCCGTACGCTAACACTAACACGCGCCCTCACACGCACGCTCCCCCTAAAGCGTTGCCGTACCCTCACCTGGACCCTAAACCGTGTCCGTCCCCTAACCCTAACCCTAGCCCGAACCCTAACCCTAACCCTTCCCCGAAGCCTGACCCTCACCCGTCCCCTAATCCTAACCCGTACGCTAACACTAACCCACGCCCTCACACGCACGCTCCCCCTAAAGCGTTGCCGTACCCTCACCTGGACCCTAAACCGTCCCCGTCCCCTAACCCTAACCTTAGCCCGAACCCTAAGCCTAACCCTTCCCCGAAGCCTGACCCTCACCCATCCCCTAATCCTAACCCGTACGCTAACACTAACCCGCGCCCTCACACGCACGCTCCCCCTAAAGCGTTGCCGTACCCTCACCTGGACCCTAAACCGTCCACGTCCCCTAACCCTAACCCTAGCCCGAACCCTTACCATAACCCTTCCCCGAAGCCTGACCCTCACCCGTCCCCTAATCCTAAGCCGTACGCTAACACTAACGCGCGCCCTCACACGCACGCTCCCCATAAAGCGTTGCCGTACCCTCACCTGGACCCTAAACCGTCCCAGTCCCGTAACCCTAACCCTAGCCCGAACCCTAACCCTAACCCTTCCCCGAAGCCTGACCCTCACCCGTCCCCTAATCCTAACCCGTACGCTAACACTAACCCGCGCCCTCACACGCACGCTCCCCCTAAAGCGTTGCCGTACCCTCACCTGGACCCTAAACCGTCCCCATCCCCTAACCCTAACCCTAGCCCGAACCCTAACCCTAACCCTTCCCCGAAGCCTGACCCTCACCCGTCCCCTAATCCTAACCCGTACGCTAACACTAACCCGCGCCCTCACATGCACGCTCCCCCTAAAGCGTTGCTGTACCCTCACCTGGACCCTAAACCGTCCCCGTCCCCTAACCCTAACCCTAGCCCGAACCTTAACCCTAACCCTTCCCCGATGCCTGACCCTCACCCGTCCCCTAATCCTAACCCGTACGCTAACACTAACCCGCGCCCTCACACGCACGCTCCCCCTAAAGCGTTGCCGTACCCTCACCTGGACCCTAAACCGTCCCCGTCCCCTAACCCTAACCCTAGCCGGAACCCTAACCCTAAAACTTCCCCGAAGCCTGACTTTCACCCGTCCCCTAATCCTAACCCGTACGCTAACACTAACCCGCGCCCTCACACGCACGCTCCCCCTAAAGCGTTGCCGTACCCTCACCTGGACCCTAAACCGTCCCCGTCCCCTAACCCTAACCCTAGCCCGAACCCTAACCCTAACCCTTCCCCGAAGCCTGACCCTCACCCGTCCCCTAATCCTAACCGTACGCTAACACTAACCCGCGCCCTCACACGCACGCTCCCCCTAAAGCGTTGCCGTACCCTCACTTGGACCCTAAACCGTCCCCGTCCCCTAACCCTAACCCTAGCCCGAACCCTAAGCCTAACCCTTCCCCGAAGCCTGACCGTCACCCGTCCCCTAATCCTAACACGTACGCTAACACTAACCCGCACCCTCACTTGCACGCTCCCCCTAAAGCATTGCCGTACCCTCACCTGGACCTGAAACCGTCCCCGTCCCCTAACCCTAACCCTAGCCCTAACCCTAACCCTAACCCTTCCCCGAAGCCTGACCCTCACCCGTCCCCTAATCCTAACCCGTACGCTAACACTAACACGCGCCCTCACACGCACGCTCCCCCTAAAGCGTTGCCGTACCCTCACCTGGACCCTAAACCGTCCCCGTCCCCTAACCCTAACCCTAGCCCGAACCCTAACCCTAACCCTTCCCCGAAGCCTGACCCTCACCCGTCCCCTAATCCTAACCCGTACGCTAACACTAACCCGCGCCCTCACACGCACGCTCCCCCTAAAGCGTTGCCGTACCCTCACGTGGACCCTAAACCGTCCCCGTCCCCTAACCCTAACCCTAGCCCGAACCCTAAGCCTAACCCTTCCCCGAAGCCTGACCCTCACCCATCCCCTAATCCTAACCCGTACGCTAACACTAACCCGCGCCCTCACACGCACGCTCCCCCTAAAGCGTTGCCGTACCCTCACCTGGACCCGAAACCGTCCCCGTCCCCTAACCCTAACCCTAGCCCGAACCCTAACCCTAACCCTTCCCCGAAGCCTGACCCTCACCCGTCCCCTAATCCTAAACCGTACGCTAACACTAACCCGCGCCCTCACACGCACGCTCCCCCTAAAGCGTTGCCGTACCCTCACCTGGACCCTAAACCGTCCCCGTCCCCTAACCCTAACCCTAGCCCGAACCCTAACCCTAACCCTAACCCTTCCCCGAAGCCTGAACCTCACCCGTCCCCTAATCCTAACCCGTACGCTAACACTAACCCGCGCCCTCCCAAACACGCTCCCCCTAAAGCGTTGCCGTACCCTCACCTGGACCCTAAACCGTCCCCGTCCCCTAACCCTAACCCTAGCCCGAACCCTAACCCTAACACTTCCCCGAAGCCTGACCCTCACCCGTCCCCTAATCCTAACCCGTACGCTAACACTAACCCGCGCCCTCACACGCACGCTCCCCCTAAAGCGTTGCCGTACCCTCACCTGGACCCTAAACCGTCCCCGTCCCCTAACCCTAACCCTAGCCCGAACCCTAACCCTAACCCTTCCCCGAAGCCTGACCCTTACCCGTCCCCTAATCCTAACCCGTACGCTAACACTAACCCGCGCCCTCACACGCACGCTCCCCCTAAAGCGTTGCCGTACCCTCACCTGGACCCTAAACCGTCCCCGTCCCCTAACCCTAACCCTAGCCCGAACCCTAACCCTAACCCTTCCCCGAAGCCTGACCCTCACCCGTCCCCTAATCCTAACCCGTACGCTAACACTAACCCGCGCCCTCACACGCACGCTCCACTTAAAGCGTTGCCGTGCCCTCACCTGGACCCGAAACCGTCCCCGTCCCCTAACCCTAACCCTAGCCCGAACCCTAACCCTAACCCTTCCCCGAAGCCTGACCCTCACCCGTCCCCTAATCCTAACCCGTACGCTAACACTAACCCGCGCCCTCACACGCACGCTCCCCCTAAAGCGTTGCCGTACCCTCACCTGGACCCTAAACCGTCCCCGTCCCCTAACCCTAACCCTAGCCCGAACCCTAAGCCTAACCCTTCCCCGAAGCCTGACCCTCACCCATCCCCTAATCCTAACCCGTACGCTAACACTAACCCGCGCCCTCACACGCACGCTCCCCCTAAAGCGTTGCCGTACCCTCACCTGGACCCTAAACCGTCCACGTCCCCTAACCCTAACCCTAGCCCGAACCCTTACCATAACCCTTCCCCGAAGCCTGACCCTCACCCGTCCCCTAATCCTAAGCCGTACGCTAACACTAACGCGCGCCCTCACACGCACGCTCCCCCTAAAGCGTTGCCGTACCCTCACCTGGACCCTAAACCGTCCCAGTCCCGTAACCCTAACCCTAGCCCGAACCCTAACCCTAACCCTTCCCCGAAGCCTGACCCTCACCCGTCCCCTAATTCTAACCCGTACGCTAACACTAACCCGCGCCCTCACACGCACGCTCCCCCTAAAGCGTTGCCGTACCCTCACCTGGACCCTAAACCGTCCCCATCCCCTAACCCTAACCCTAGCCCGAACCCTAACCCTAACCCTTCCCCGAAGCCTGACCCTCACCCGTCCCCTAATCCTAACCCGTACGCTAACACTAACCCGCGCCCTCACATGCACGCTCCCCATAAAGCGTTGCTGTACCCTCACCTGGACCCTAAACCGTCCCCGTCCCCTAACCCTAACCCTAGCCCGAACCTTAACCCTAACCCTTCCCCGATGCCTGACCCTCACCCGTCCCCTAATCCTAACCCGTACGCTAACACTAACCCGCGCCCTCACACGCACGCTCCCCCTAAAGCGTTGCCGTACCCTCACCTGGACCCTAAACCGTCCCCGTCCCCTAACCCTAACCCTAGCCGGAACCCTAACCCTAAAACTTCCCCGAAGCCTGACTTTCACCCGTCCCCTAATCCTAACCCGTACGCTAACACTAACCCGCGCCCTCACACGCACGCTCCCCCTAAAGCGTTGCCGTACCCTCACCTGGACCCTAAACCGTCCCCGTCCCCTAACCCTAACCCTAGCCCGAACCCTAACCCTAACCCTTCCCCGAAGCCTGACCCTCACCCGTCCCCTAATCCTAACCGTACGCTAACACTAACCCGCGCCCTCACACGCACGCTCCCCCTAAAGCGTTGCCGTACCCTCACTTGGACCCTAAACCGTCCCCGTCCCCTAACCCTAACCCTAGCCCGAACCCTAAGCCTAACCCTTCCCCGAAGCCTGACCGTCACCCGTCCCCTAATCCTAACACGTACGCTAACACTAACCCGCACCCTCACTTGCACGCTCCCCCTAAAGCATTGCCGTACCCTCACCTGGACCCGAAACCGTCCCCGTCCCCTAACCCTAACCCTAGCCCTAACCCTAACCCTAACCCTTCCCCGAAGCCTGACCCTCACCCGTCCCCTAATCCTAACCCGTACGCTAACACTAACACGCGCCCTCACACGCACGCTCCCCCTAAAGCGTTGCCGTACCCTCACGTGGACCCTAAACCGTCCCCGTCCCCTAACCCTAACCCTAGCCCGAACCCTAAGCCTAACCCTTCCCCGAAGCCTGACCCTCACCCATCCCCTAATCCTAACCCGTACGCTAACACTAACCCGCGCCCTCACACGCACGCTCCCCCTAAAGCGTTGCCGTACCCTCACCTGGACCCTAAACCGTCCCCGTCCCCTAACCCTAACCCTAGCCCGAACCCTAACCCTAACCCTTCCCCGAAGCCTGACCCTCACCCATCCCCTAATCCTAACCCGTACGCTAACACTAACCCGCGCCCTCACACGCACGCTCCCCCTAAAGCGTTGCCGTACCCTCACGTGGACCCTAAACCGTCCCCGTCCCCTAACCCTAACCCTAGCCCGAACCCTAAGCCTAACCCTTCCCCGAAGCCTGACCCTCACCCATCCCCTAATCCTAACCCGTACGCTAACACTAACCCGCGCCCTCACACGCACGCTCCCCCTAAAGCGTTGCCGTACCCTCACCTGGACCCTAAACCGTCCCCGTCCCCTAACCCTAACCCTAGCCCGAACCCTAACCCTAACCCTTCCCCGAAGCCTGACCCTCACCCATCCCCTAATCCTAACCCGTACGCTAACACTAACCCGCGCCCTCACACGCACGCTCCCCCTAAAGCGTTGCCGTACCCTCACCTGGACCCTAAACCGTCCCCGTCCCCTAACCCTAACCCTAGCCCGAACCCTAACCCTAACCCTTCCCCGAAGCCTGACCCTCACCCGTCCCCTAATCCTAAACCGTACGCTAACACTAACCCGCGCCCTCACACGCACGCTCCCCCTAAAGCGTTGCCGTACCCTCACCTGGACCCTAAACCGTCCCCGTCCCCTAACCCTAACCCTAGCCCGAACCCTAACCCTAACCCTAACCCTTCCACGAAGCCTGAACCTCACCCGTCCCCTAATCCTAACCCGTACGCTAACACTAACCCGCGCCCTCCCAAACACGCTCCCCCTAAAGCGTTGCCGTACCCTCACCTGGACCCTAAACCGTCCCCGTCCCCTAACCCTAACCCTAGCCCGAACCCTAACCCTAACACTTCCCCGAAGCCTGACCCTCACCCGTCCCCTAATCCTAACCCGTACGCTAACACTAACCCGCGCCCTCACACGCACGCTCCCCCTAAAGCGTTGCCGTACCCTCACCTGGACCCTAAACCGTCCCCGTCCCCTAACCCTAACCCTAGCCCGAACCCTAACCCTAACCCTTCCCCGAAGCCTGACCCTCACCCGTCCCCTAATCCTAACCCGTACGCTAACACTAACCCGCGCCCTCACACGCACGCTCCCCCTAAAGCGTTGCCGTACCCTCACCTGGACCCTAAACCGTCCCCGTCCCCTAACCCTAACCCTAGCCCGAACCCTAACCCTAACCCTTCCCCGAAGCCTGACCCTCACCCGTCCCCTAATCCTAACCCGTACGCTAACACTAACCCGCGCCCTCACACGCACGCTCCACTTAAAGCGTTGCCGTACCCTCACCTGGACCCGAAACCGTCCCCGTCCCCTAACCCTAACCCTAGCCCTAACCCTAACCCTAACCCTTCCCCGAAGCCTGACCCTCACCCGTCCCCTAATCCTAACCCGTACGCTAACACTAACCCGCGCCCTCACACGCACGCTCCCCCTAAAGAGTTGCCGTACCCTCACCTGGACCCTAAACCGTCCCCGTCCCCTAACCCTATCCCTAGCCCGAACCCTAACCCTAAACCTTCCCCAAAGCCTGACCCTCACCCGTCCCCTAATCCTAACCCGTACGCTAAACACTAACCCGCGCCCTCACACGCACACTCCCCCTAAAGCGTTGCCTTACCCTCACCTGGACCCTAAACCGTCCCCGTCCCCTAACCCTAACCCTAGCCCGAACCCTAACCCTAACCCTTCCCCGAAGCCTGACCCTCACCCGTCCCCTAATCCTAACCCGTACGCTAACACTAACCCGCGCCCTCACACGCTCGCTCCCCCTAAAGCGTTGCCGTACCTTCACCTGGACCCTGAACCGTCCCCGTCCCCTAACCCTAACCCTAGCCCGAACCCTAACCCTAACCCTTCCCCGAAGCCTGACCCTCACCCGTCCCCTAATCCTAACCCGTACGCTAACACTAACACGCGCCCTCACACGCACGCTCCCCCTAAAGCGTTGCCGTACCCTCACCTGGACCCTAAACCGTCCCCGTCCCCTAACCCTAACCCTAGCCCGAACCCTAACCCTAACCCTTCCCCGAAGCCTGACCCTCACCCGTCCCCTAATCCTAACCCGTACGCTAACACTAACCCGCGCCCTCACACGCATGCTCCCCCTAAAGCGTTGCCGTACCCTCACCTGGACCCTAAACCGTCCCCGTCCCCTAACCCTAACCCTAGCCCGAACCCTAAGCCTAACCCTTCCCCGAAGCCTGACCCTCACCCATCCCCTAATCCTAACCCGTACGCTAACACTAACCCGCGCCCTCACACGCACGCTCCCCCTAAAGCGTTGCCGTACCCTCACCTGGACCCTAAACCGTCCCCGTCCCCTAACCCTAACCCTAGCCCGAACCCTAACCCTAACCCTTCCCCGAAGCCTGACCCTCACCCGTCCCCTAATCCTAAACCGTACGCTAACACTAACCCGTGCCCTCACACGCACGCTCCCCCTAAAGCGTTGCCGTACCCTCACCTGGACCCTAAACCGTCCCCGTCCCCTAACCCTAACCCTAGCCCGAACCCTAACCCTAACCCTAACCCTTCCCCGAAGCCTGAACCTCACCCGTCCCCTAATCCTAACCCGTACGCTAACACTAACCCGCGCCCTCACACACACGCTCCCCCTAAAGCGTTGCCGTACCCTCACCTGGACCCTAAACCGTCCCCGTCCCCTAACCCTAACCCTAGCCCGAACCCTAACCCTAACCCTTCCCCGAAGCCTGACCCTCACCCGTCCCCTAATCCTAACCCGTACGCTAACACTAACCCGCGCCCTCACACGCACGCTCCCCCTAAAGCGTTGCCGTACCCTCACCTGGACCCGAAACCGTCCCCGTCCCTTAACCCTTACCCTAGCCCGAACCCTAACCCTAACCCTTCCCCGAAGCCTGACCCTCACCCGTCCCCTAATCCTAACCCGTACGCTAACACTAACCCGCGCCCTCACACGCACGCTCCCCCTAAAGCGTTGCCGTACCCTCACCTGGACCCTAAACCGTCCCCGTCCCCTAACCCTAACCCTAGCCCGAACCCTAACCCTAACCCTTCCCCGAAGCCTGACCCTCACCCGTCCCCTAATCCTAACCCGTACGCTAACACTAACCCGCGCCCTCACACGCACGCTCCCCCTAAAGCGTTGCCGTACCCTCACCTGGACCCTAAACCGTCCCCGTCCCCTAACCCTAACCCTAGCCCGAACCCTAACCCTAACCTTTCCCCGAAGCCTGACCCTCACCCATCCCCTAATCCTAACCCGTACGCTAACACTAACCCGCGCCCTCACACGCACGCTCCCCCTAAAGCGTTGCCGTACCCTCAACTGGACCCTAAACCGTCCCCGTCCCCTAACCCTAACCCTAGACCAAACCCTAACCCTAACCCTTCCCCGAAGCCTGACCCTCACCCGTCCCCTAATCCTAAGCCGTACGCTAACACTAACCCGCGCCCTCACACGCACGCTCCCCCTAAAGCGTTGCCGTACCCTCACCTGGACCCTAAACCGTCCCCGTCCCCTAACCCTAACCCTAGCCCGAACCCTAACCATAACCCTTCCCCGAAGCCTGACCCTCACCCGTCCCCTAATCCTAACCCGTACGCTAACACTAACGCGCGCCCTCACACGCACGATCCCCCTAAAGCGTTGCCGTACCCTCACCTGGACCCTAAACCGTCCCAGTCCCGTAACCCTAACCCTAGCCCGAACCCTAACCCTAACCCTTCCCCGAAGCCTGACCCTCACCCGTCCCCTAATTCTAACCCGTACGCTAACACTAACCCGCGCCCTCACACGCACGCTCCCCCTAAAGCGTTGCCGTACCCTCACCTGGACCCTAAACCGTCCCCATCCCCTAACCCTAACCCTAGCCCGAACCCTAACCCTAACCCTTCCCCGAAGCCGACCCTCACCCGTCCCCTAATCCTAACCCGTACGCTAACACTAACCCGCGCCCTCACATGCACGCTCCCCCTAAAGCGTTGCTGTACCCTCACCTGGACCCTAAACCGTCCCCGTCCCCTAACCCTAACCCTAGCCCGAACCTTAACCCTAACCCTTCCCCGATGCCTGACCCTCACCCGTTCCCTAATCCTAACCCGTACGCTAACACTAACCCGCGCCCTCACACGCACGCTCCCCCTAAAGCGTTGCCGTACCCTCACCTGGACCCTAAACCGTCCCCGTCCCCTAACCCTAACCCTAGCCGGAACGCTAACCCTAAACCTTCCCCGAAGCCTGACCCTCACCCGTCCCCTAATCCTAACCCGTACGCTAACACTAACCCGCGCCCTCACACGCACGCTCCCTCTAAAGCGTTGCCGTACCCTCACCTGGACCCTAAACCGTGCCCGTCCCCTAACCCTAACCCTAGCCCGAACCCTAACCCTAACCCTTCCCCGAAACCTGACCCTCACCCGTCCCCTAATCCTAACCCGTACGCTAACACTAACCCGCGCCCTCACACGCACGCTCCCCCTAAAGCGTTGCCGTACCCTCACTTGGTCCCTAAACCGTCCCCGTCCCCTAACCCTAACCCTAGCCCGAACCCTAAGCCTAACCCTTCCCCGAAGCCTGACCGTCACCCGTCCCCTAATCCTAACCCGTACGCTAACACTAACCCGCACCCTCACTTGCACGCTCCCCCTAAAGCATTGCCGTACCCTCACCTGGACCCGAAACCGTCCCCGTCCCCTAACCCTAACCCTAGCCCTAACCCTAACCCTAACCCTTCCCCGAAGCCTGACCCTCACCCGTCCCCTAATCCTAACCCGTACGCTAACACTAACCCGCGCCCTCACACGCACGCTCCCCCTAAAGCGTTGCCGTACCCTCACCTGGACCCTAAACCGTCCCCGTCCCCTAACCCTAACCCTAGCCCGAACCCTAACCCTAACCCTTCCCCAAAGCCTGACCCTCACCCGTCCCCTAATCCTAACCCGTACGCTAACACTAACCCGCGCCCTCACACGCACACTCCCCCTAAAGCGTTGCCTTACCCTCACCTGGACCCTAAACCGTCCCCGTCCCCTAACCCTAACCCTAGCCCGAACCCTAACCCTAACCCTTCCCCGAAGCCTGACCCTCACCCGTCCCCTAATCCTAACCCGTACGCTAACACTAACCCGCGCCCTCACACGCTCGCTCCCCCTAAAGCGTTGCCGTACCTTCACCTGGACCCTGAACCGTCCCCGTCCCCTAACCCTAACCCTAGCCCGAACCCTAACCCTAACCCTTCCCCGAAGCCTGACCCTCACCCGTCCCCTAATCCTAACCCGTACGCTAACACTAACATGCGCCCTCACACGCACGCTCCCCCTAAAGCGTTGCCGTACCCTCACCTGGACCCTAAACCGTCCCCGTCCCCTAACCCTAACCCTAGCCCGAACCCTAACCCTAACCCTTCCCCGAAGCCTGACCCTCACCCGTCCCCTAATCCTAACCCGTACGCTAACACTAACCCGCGCCCTCACACGCACGCTCCCCCTAAAGCGTTGCCGTACCCTCACCTGGACCCTAAACCGTCCCCGTCCCCTAACCCTAACCCTAGCCCGAACCCTAAGCCTAACCCTTCCCCGAAGCCTGACCCTCACCCATCCCCTAATCCTAACCCGTACGCTAACACTAACCCGCGCCCTCACACGCACGCTCCCCCTAAAGCGTTGCCGTACCCTCACCTGGACCCTAAACCGTCCCCGTCCCCTAACCCTAACCCTAGCCCGAACCCTAACCCTAACCCTTCCCCGAAGCCTGACCCTCACCCGTCCCCTAATCCTAAACCGTACGCTAACACTAACCCGTGCCCTCACACGCACGCTCCCCCTAAAGCGTTGCCGTACCCTCACCTGGACCCTAAACCGTCCCCGTCCCCTAACCCTAACCCTAGCCCGAACCCTAACCCTAACCCTAACCCTTCCCCGAAGCCTGAACCTCACCCGTCCCCTAATCCTAACCCGTACGCTAACACTAACCCGCGCCCTCCCACACACGCTCCCCCTAAAGCGTTGCCGTACCCTCACCTGGACCCTAAACCGTCCCCGTCCCCTAACCCTAACCCTAGCCCGAACCCTAACCCTAACCCTTCCCCGAAGCCTGACCCTCACCCGTCCCCTAATCCTAACCCGTACGCTAACACTAACCCGCGCCCTCACACGCACGCTCCCCCTAAAGCGTTGCCGTACCCTCACCTGGACCCTAAACCGTCCCCGTCCCCTAACCCTAACCCTAGCCCGAACCCTAACCCTAACCCTTCCCCGAAGCCTGACCCTCACCCGTCCCCTAATCCTAACCCGTACGCTAACACTAACCCGCGCCCTCACACGCACGCTCCCCCTAAAGCGTTGCCGTACCCTCACCTGGACCCTAAACCGTCCCCGTCCCCTAACCCTAACCCTAGCCCGAACCCTAACCCTAACCCTTCCCCGAAGCCTGACCCTCACCCGTCCCCTAATCCTAACCCGTACGCTAACACTAACCCGCGCCCTCACACGCACGCTCCCCCTAAAGCGTTGCCGTACCCTCACCTGGACCCGAAACCGTCCCCGTCCCTTAACCCTTACCCTAGCCCGAACCCTAACCCTAACCCTTCCCCGAAGCCTGACCCTCACCCGTCCCCTAATCCTAACCCGTACGCTAACACTAACCCGCGCCCTCACACGCACGCTCCCCCTAAAGCGTTGCCGTACCCTCACCTGGACCCTAAACCGTCCCCGTCCCCTAACCCTAACCCTAGCCCGAACCCTAACCCTAACCCTTCCCCGAAGCCTGACCCTCACCCGTCCCCTAATCCTAACCCGTACGCTAACACTAACCCGCGCCCTCACACGCACGCTCCCCCTAAAGCGTTGCCGTACCCTCACCTGGACCCTAAACCGTCCCCGTCCCCTAACCCTAACCCTAGCCCGAACCCTAACCATAACCCTTCCCCGAAGCCTGACCCTCACCCGTCCCCTTATCCTAACCCGTACGCTAACACTAACGCGCGCCCTCACACGCACGCTCCCCCTAAAGCGTTGCCGTACCCTCACCTGGACCCTAAACCGTCCCAGTCCCCTAACCCTAACCCTAGCCCGAACCCTAACCCTAACCCTTCCCCGAAACCTGACCCTCACCCGTCCCCTAATTCTAACCCGTACGCTAACACTAACCCGCGCCCTCACACGCACGCTCCCCCTAAAGCGTTGCCGTACCCTCACCTGGACCCTAAACCGTCCCCATCCCCTAACCCTAACCCTAGCCCGAACCCTAACCCTAAACCTTCCCCGAAGCCTGACCCTCACCCGTCCCCTAATCCTAACCCGTACGCTAACACTAACCCGCGCCCTCACATACACGCTCCCCCTAAAGCGTTGCTGTACCCTCACCTGGACCCTAAACCATCCCCGTCCCCTAACCCTAACCCTAGCCCGAACCTTAACCCTAACACTTCCCCGATGCCTGACCCTCACCCGTCCCCTAATCCTAACCCGTACGCTAACACTAACCTGCGCCCTCACACGCACGCTCCCCCTAAAGCGTTGCCGTACCCTCACCTGTACCCTAAACCGTCCCCGTCCCCTAACCCTAACCCTAGCCGGAATCCTAACCCTAACCCTTCCCCGAAGCCTGACCCTCACCCGTCCCCTAATCCTAACCCGTACGCTAACACTAACCCACGCCCTCACACGCACGCTCCCCCTAAAGCGTTGCTGTACCCTCACCTGGACCCTAAACCGTGCCCGTCCCCTAACCCTAACCCTAGCCCGAACCCTAACCCTAACCCTTCCCCAAAGCCTGACCCTCACCCGTCCCCTAATCCTAACCCGTACGCTAACACTAACCCGCGCCCTCACACGCACGCTCCCCCTAAAGCGTTGCCGTACCCTCACTTGGACCCTAAACCGTCCCCGTCCCCTAACCCTAACCCTAGCCCGAACCCTAACCCTAACCCTTCCCCGAAGCCTGACCGTCACCCGTCCCCTAATCCTAACCCGTACGCTAACACTAACCCGCACCCTCACACGCACGCTCCCCCTAAAGCGTTGCCGTACCCTCACCTGGACCCTAAACCGTCCCCGTCCCCTAACCCTAACCCTAGCCCGAACCCTAACCCTAACCCTTCCCCGAAGCCTGACCCTCACCCGTCCCCTAATCCTAACCCGTACGCTAACACTAACCCGCGCCCTCACACGCACGCTCCCCCTAAAGCGTTGCCGTACCCTCACCTGGACCCTAAACCGTCCCCGTCCCCTAACCCTAACCCTAGCCCGAACCCTAACCCTAACCCTTCCCCAAAGCCTGACCCTCACCCGTCCCCTAATCCTAACCCGTACGCTAACACTAACCCGCGCCCTCACACGCACGTTCCCCCTAAAGCGTTGCCGTACCCTCACCTGGACCCTAAACCGTCCCCGTCCCCTAACCCTAACCCTAGCCCGAACCCTAACCCTAACCCTTCCCCGAAGCCTGACCCTCACCCGTCCCCTAATCCTAACCCGTACGCTAACACTAACCCGCGCCCTCACACGAACGCTCCCCCTAAAGCGTTGCCGTACCCTCACCTGGACCCTAAACCGTCCCCGTCCCCTAACCCTAACCCTAGCCCGAACCCTAACCCTAACCCTTCCCCGAAGCCTGACCCTCACCCGTCCCCTAATCCTAACCCGTACGCTAACACTAACCCGCGCCCTCACACGCACGCTCCTCCTAAAGCGTTGCCGTACCCTCACCTGGACCCTAAACCGTCCCCGTCCCCTAACCCTAACCCTAGCCCGAACCCTAACCCTAACCCTTCCCCGAAGCCTGACCCTCACCCGTCCCCTAATCCTAAGCCGTACGCTAACACTAACCCGCGCCCTCACACGCACGCTCCCCCTAAAGCGTTGCCGTACCCTCACCTGGACCCTAAACCGTCCCCGTCCCCTAACCCTAACCCTAGCCCGAACCCTAACCCTAACCCTTCCCCGAAGCCTGACCCTCACCCGTCCCCTAATCCTAACCCGTACGCTAACACTAACGCGCGCCCTCACACGCACGCTCCCTCTAAAGCGTTGCCGTACCCTCACCTGGACCCTAAACCGTCCCCGTCCCCTAACCCTAACCCTAGCCCGAACCCTAACCATAACCCTTCCCCGAAGCCTGACCCTCACCCGTCCCCTAATCCTAACCCGTACGCTAACACTAACGCGCGCCCTCACACGCACGCTCCCCCTAAAGCGTTGCCGTACCCTCAACTGGACCCTAAACCGTCCCCGTCCCCTAACCCTAACCCTAGCCCGAACCCTAACCCTAACCCTTCCCCGAAGCCTGACCCTCACCCGTCCCCTAATCCTAACCCGGACGCTAACACTAACCCACGCCCTCACATGCACGCTCCCCCTAAAGCGTTGCCGTACCCTCACCTGGACCCTAAACCGTCCCCGTCCCCTAACCCTAACCCTAGCCCGAACCTTAACCCTAACCCTTCCCCGAAGCCTGACCCTCACCCGTCTCCTAATCCTAACCCGTACGCTAACACTAACCCGCGCCCTCACACGCACGCTCCCCCTAAAGCATTGCCGTACCCTCACCTGGACCCTAAACCGTCCCCGTCCCCTAACCCTAACCCTAGCCCGAACCCTAACCCTAACCCTTCCCCGAATCCTGACCCTCACCCGTCCCCTAATCCTAACCCGTACGCTAACAATAACCCGCGCCCTCACACGCACGCTCCCCCTAAAGCGTTGCCGTACCCTCACCTGGACCCTAAACCGTCCCCGTCCCCTAACCCTAACCCTAGCCCGAACCCTCACCCTAACCCTCCCCGAAGCCTGACCCTCACCCGTCCCCTAATCCTAACCCGTACGCTAACACTAACCCGCGCCCTCACACGCACGCTCCCACTAAAGCGTTGCCGTACCCTCACCTGGACCCTAAACCGTCCCCGTCCCCTAACCCTAACCCTAGCCCGAACCCTAACCCTAACCCTTCCCCGAAGCCTGACCCTCACCCGTCCCCTAATCCTAACCCGTACGCTAACACTAACCCGCGCCCTCACACGCACGCTCCCCCTAAAGCGTTGCCGTACCCTCACCTGGACCCTAAACCGTCCCCGTCCCCTAACCCTAACCCTAGCCCGAACCCTAACCCTAACCCTTCGCCGAAGCCTGACCCTCACCCGTCCCCTAATCCTAACCCGTACGCTAACACTAACCCGCGCCCTCACACGCACGCTCCCCCTAAAGCGTTGCCGTACCCTCACCTGGACCCTAAACCGTCCCCGTCCCCTAACCCTAACCCTAGCCCGAACCCTAACCCTAACCCTTCCCCGAAGCCTGACCCTCACCCGTCCCCTAATCCTAACCCGTACGCTAACACTAACCCGCGCCCTCACACGCTCGCTCCCCCTAAAGCGTTGCCGTACCCTCACCTGGACCCTAAACCGTCCCCGTCCCCTAACCCTAACCCTAGCCCGAACCCTAACCCTAACCCTTCCCCGAAGCCTGACCCTCACCCGTCCCCTAATCCTAACCCGTACGCTAACACTAACCCGCGCCCTCACACGCACGCTCCCCCTAAAGCGTTGCGGTACCCTCACCTGGACCCGAAACCGTCCCCGTCCCCTAACCCTAACCCTAGCCCGAACCCTAACCCTAACCCTTCCCCGAAGCCTGACCCTCACCCGTCCCCTAATCCTAACCCGTACGCTAACACTACCCCGCGCCCTCACACGCACGCTCCCCCTAAAGCGTTGCCGTACCCTCACCTGGACCCTAAACCGTCCCCGTCCCCTAACCCTAACCCTAGCCCGAACCTTAACCCTAACCCTTCCCCGAAGCCTGACCCTCACCCGTTCCCTAATCCTAACCCGTACGCTAACACTAACCCGCGCCCTCACACGCACGCTCCCCCTAAAGCATTGCCGTACCCTCACCTGGACCCTAAACCGTCCCCGTCCCCTAACCCTAACCCTAGCCCGAACCCTAACCCTAACACTTTCCCGAAGCCTGACCCTCACCCGACCCCTAATCCTAAACCGTACGCTAACACTAACCCGCGCCCTCACACGCACGCTCCCCCTAAAGCATTACCGTACCCTCACCTGGACCCTAAACCGTCCCCGTCCCCTAACCCTAACCCTAGCCCGAACCCTAACCCTAACCCTTCCCCGAAGCCTGACCCTCACCCGTCCCCTAATCCTAACCCGTACGCTAACACTAACCTGCGCCCTCACACGCACGCTCCCCCTAAAGCGTTGCCGTACCCTCACCTGGACCCTAAACCGTCCCCGTCCCCTAACCCTAACCCTAGCCCGAACCCTAACCCTAACCCTTCCCCGAAGCCTGACCCTCACCCGTCCCCTAATCCTAAACCGTACGCTAACACTAACCCGTGCCCTCACACGCACGCTCCCCCTAAAGCGTTGCCGTACCCTCACCTGGACCCTAAACCGTCCCCGTCCCCTAACCCTAACCCTAGCCCGAACCCTAACCCTAACCCTTCCCCGAAGCCTGAACCTCACCCGTCCCCTAATCCTAACCCGTACGCTAACACTAACCCGCGCCCTCACACGCACGCTCCCCCTAAAGCGTTGCCGTACCCTCACCTGGACCCTAAACCGTCCCCATCCCCTAACCCTAACCCTAGCCCGAACCCTAACCCTAACCCTTCCCCGAAGCCTGACCCTCACCCGTCCCCTAATCCTAACCCGTACGCTAACACTAAGCCACGCTCTCACACGCACGCTCCCCCTAAAGCGTTGCCGTACCCTCACCTGAACCCTAAACCGTCCCCGTCCCCTAACCCTAACCCTAGCCCGAACCCTAACCCTAACCCTTCCCCGAAGCCTGACCCTCACCCGTCCCCTAATCCTAAGCCGTACGCTAACACTAACCCGCGCCCTCACACGCAGGCTCCCCCTAAAGCGTTGCCGTACCCTCACCTGGACTCTAAACCGTCCCCATCCCCTAACCCTAACCCTAGCCCGAACCCTAACCCTAACCCATCCCCGAAGCCTGACCCTCACCCGTCCCCTAATCCTAACCCGTACGCTAACACTAAGCCGCGCCCTCACACGCACGCTCCCCCTAAAGCGTTGCCGTACCCTCACCTGGACCCTAAACCGTCCCCGTCCCCTAACCCTAACCCTAGCCCGAACCCTAACCCTAACCCTTCCCCGAAGCCTGACCCTCACCCGTCCCCTAATCCTAACCCGTACGCTAACACTAACCCGCGCCCTCACACTCACTCTCCCCCTAAAGCGTTGCCGTACCCTCACCTGGACCCTAAACCTTCCCCGTCCCCTAACCCTAACCCTAGCCCGAACCCTAACCCTAACCCTTCCCCGATGTCTGACCCTCACCCGTCCCCTAATCCTAACCCGTACGCTAACACTAACCCGCGTCCTCACACGCACGCTCCCCCTAAAGCGTTGCCGTACCCTCACCTGGACCCTAAACCGTCCCCGTCCCTTAACCCTAACCCTAGCCCGAACCCTAACCCTAAACCTTCCCCGAAGCCTGACCCTCACCCGTCCCCTAATCCTAACCCGTACGCTAACACTAAGACGCGCCCTCACACGCACGCTCCCCCTAAAGCGTTGCCGTACCCTCACCTGGACCCTAAACCTTCCCCATCCCCTAACCCTAACCCTAGCCCGAACCCTAACCCTAACACTTCCCCGAAGCCTGACCCTCACCCGTTCCCTAATCCTAACCCGTACGCTAACACTAACACGCGCCCTCACACGCACGCTCCCCCTAAAGCGTTGCCGTACCCTCACCTGGACCCTAAACCGTCCCCGTCCCCTAACCCTAACCCTAGCCCGAATCCTAACCCTAACCCTTCCCCGAAGCCTGACCCTCACCCGTCCCCTAATCCTAACCCGTACGCTAACACTAACCCGCGCCCTCACACGCACGCTCCCCCTAAAACGTTGCCGTACCCTCACCTGGACCCTAAACCGTCCCCGTCCCCTAACCCTAACCCTAGCCCGAACCCTAACCCTAACACTTCCCAGAAGCCTGACCCTCACCCGTCCCCTAATCCTAACCCGTACGCTAACACTAACCCGCGCCCTCACACGCACGCTCCCCCTAAAGGTTGCCGTACCCTCACCTGGACCCTAAACCGTCCCCATCCCCTAACCCTAACCCTAGCCCGAACCCTAACCCTAACCCTTCCCCGAAGCCTGACCCCCACCCGTCCCCTAATCCTAACCCGTACGCTATGATTAACCCGCGCCCTCACACGCACACTCCCCCTAAAACGTTGCCGTACCCTCACCTGGACCCGAAACCGTCCCCGTCCCCTAACCCTAACCCTAGCCCGAACCTTAACCCTAACCCTTCCCCGAAGCCTGACCCTCACCCGTCCCCTAATCCTAACCCGTACGCTAACACTAACCCGCGCCCTCACACGCACGCTCCCCCTAAAGCATTGCCGTACCCTCACCTGGACCCTAAACCGTCCCCGTCCCCTAACCCTAACCCTAGCCCGAACCCTAACCCTAACACTTTCCCGAAGCCTGACCCTCACCCGACCCCTAATCCTAAACCGTACGCTAACACTAACCCGCGCCCTCACACGCACGCTCCCCCTAAAGCGTTACCGTACCCTCACCTGGACCCTAAAACGTCCCCGTCCCCTAACCCTAACCCTAGCCCGAACCCTAACCCTAACCCTTCCCCGAAGCCTGACCCTCACCCGTCCCCTAATCCTAACCCGTACGCTAACACTAACCCGCGCCCTCACACGCACGCTCCCCCTAAAGCGTTGCCGTACCCTCACCTGGACCCTAAACCGTCCCCGTCCCCTAACCCTAACCCTAGCCCGAACCCTAACCCTAACCCTTCCCCGAAGCCTGACCCTCACCCGTCCCCTAATCCTAAACCGTACGCTAACACTAACCCGTGCCCTCACACGCACGCTCCCCCTAAAGCGTTGCCGTACCCTCACCTGGACCCTAAACCGTCCCCGTCCCCTAACCCTAACCCTAGCCCGAACCCTAACCCTAACCCTTCCCCGAAGCCTGAACCTCACCCGTCCCCTAATCCTAACCCGTACGCTAACACTAACCCGCGCCCTCACACGCACGCTCCCCCTAAAGCGTTGCCGTACCCTCACCTGGACCCTAAACCGTCCCCATCCCCTAACCCTAACCCTAGCCCGAACCCTAACCCTAACCCTTCCCCGAAGCCTGACCCTCACCCGTCCCCTAATCCTAACACGTACGCTAACACTAACCCGCGCCCTCACACGCACGCTCCCCCTAAAGCGTTGCCTTACCCTCACCTGGACCCTAAACCTTCCCCATCCCCTAACCCTAACCCTAGCCCGAACCCTAACCCTAACACTTCCCCGAAGCCTGACCCTCACCCGTTCCCTAATCCTAACCCGTACGCTAACACTAACACGCGCCCTCACACGCACGCTCCCCCTAAAGGTTGCCGTACCCTCACCTGGACCCTAAACCGTCCCCATCCCCTAACCCTAACCCTAGCCCGAACCCTAACCCTAACCCTTCCCCGAAGCCTGACCCTCACCCGTCCCCTAATCCTAACCCGTACGCTATGATTAACCCGCGCCCTCACACGCACACTCCCCCTAAAACGTTGCCGTACCCTCACCTGGACCCGAAACCGTCCCCGTCCCCTAACCCTAACCCTAGCCCGAACCCTAACCCTAACCCTTCCCCGAAGCCTGACCCTCACCCGTCCCCTAATCCTAACCGTACGCTAACACTAACCCGCGCCCTCACACACACGCTCCCCCTAAAGCGTTGCCGTACACTCACCTGGACCCTAAACCGTCCCCGTCCCCTAACCCTAACCCTAGCCCGAACCCTAACCCTAACCCTTCCCCGAAGCCTGACCCTCACCCGTCCCCTAATCCTAACCCGTACGCTAACACTAACCCGCGCCCTCACACGCACGCTCCCCCTAAAGCGTTGCCGTACCCTCACCTGGACCCTAAACCGTCCCCGTCCCCTAACCCTAACCCTAGCCCGAACCCTAACCCTAACCCTTCCCCGAAGCCTGACCCTCACCCGTCCCCTAATCCTAACCCGTACGCTATCATTAACCCGCGCCCTCACACGCACGCTCCCCCTAAAACGTTGCCGTACCCTCACCTGGACCCGAAACCGTCCCCGTCCCCTAACCCTAACACTAGCCCGAACCCTAACCCTAACCCTTCCCCGAAGCCTGACCCTCACCCGTCCCCTAATCCTAACCCGTACGCTAACACTAACCCGCGCCCTCACACGCACGCTCCCCCTAAAGCGTTGCCGTACCCTCACCTGGACCCTAAACCGTCCCCGTCCCCTAACCCTAACCCTAGCCCGAACCCTAACCCTAACCCTTCCCCGAAGCCTGACCCTCACCCGTCCCCTAATCCTAACCCGTACGCTAACACTAACGCGCGCCCTCACACGCACGCTCCCCCTAAAGCGTTGCCGTACCCTCACCTGGACCCTAAACCGTCCCCGTCCCCTAACCCTAACCCTAGCCCAAACCCTAACCCTAACTCTTCCCCGAAGCCTGACCCTCACCCGTCCCCTAATCCTAAGCCGTATGCTAACACTAACCCGCGCCCTCACACGCACGCTCCCCCTAAAGCGTTGCCGTACCCTCACCTGGACCCTAAACCGTCCCCGTCCCCTAACCCTAACCCTAGCCCGAACCCTAACCCTAACCCTTCCCCGAAGCCTGACCCTCACCCGTCCCCTAATCCTAAGCCGCACGCTAACACTAACGCGCGCCCTCACACGCACGCTCCCCCTAAAGCGTTGCCGTACCCTCACTTGGACCCTAAACCGTCCCCGTCCCCTAACCCTAACCCTAGCCCGAACCCTAACCCTAACCCTTCCCCGAAGCCTGACCCTCACCCGTCCCCTAATCCTAAGCCGTACGCTAACCCTAACGCGCGCCCTCACACGCACGCTCCCCCTAAAGCGTTGCCGTACCCTCTCCTGGACCCTAAACCGTCCCCGTCCCCTAACCCTAACCCTAGCCCGAACCCTAACCCTAACCCTTCCCCGAAGCCTGACCCTCACCCGTCCCCTAATCCTAACCCTTACGCTAACACTAACGCGTGCCCTCACACGCACGCTCCCCCTAAAGCGTTGCCGTACCCTCACCTGGACCCGAAACCGTCCCCGTCCCCTAACCCTAACCCTAGCCCGAACCCTAACCCTAACCCTTCCGCGAAGCCTGACCCTCACCCGTCCCCTAATCCTAACCCGTACGCTAACACTAACCCGCGCCCTCACACGCACGCTCCCCCTAAAGCGTTGCCGTACCCTCACCTGGACCCTAAACCGTCCCCGTCCCCTAACCCTAACCCTAGCCCGAACCCTAAACCTAACCCTTCCCCGAAGCCTGACCCTCACCCGTCCCCTAATCCTAACCCGTACGCTAACACTAACCCGCGCCCTCACACGCACGCTCCCCCTAAAGCATTGCCGTACCCTCACCTGGACCCTAAACCTTCCCCGTCCCCTAACCCTAACCGTAGCCCGAACCCTAACCCTAACCCTTCCCCGAAGCCTGACCCTCACCCGTCCCCTAATCCTAAGCCGTACGCTAACACTAACCCGCGCCCTCACACGCACGCTCCACCTAAAGCGTTGCCGTACCCTCACCTGAACCCTAAACCGTAACCGTCCCCTAACCCTAACCCTAGCCCGAACCCTAACCCTAACCCTTCCCCGAAGCCTGACCCTCACCGTCCCCTAATCCTAACCCGTATGCTAACACTAACCCGCGCCCTCACACGCACGCTCCCCCTAAAGCGTTGCCGTACCCTCACCTGGACCCGAAACCGTCCCCGTCCCCTAACCCTAACCCTAGCCCGAACCCTAACCCTAACCCTTCCCCGAAGCCTGACCCTCACCCGTCCCCTAATCCTAACCCGTACGCTAACACTAACCCGCGCCCTCACACGCACGCTCCCCCTAAAGCGTTGCCGTACCCTCACCTGGACCCGAAACCGTTCCCTAACCCTAACCCTAACCCTAGCCCGAACCCTAACCCTAACCCTTCCCCGAAGCCTGACCCTCACCCATCCCCTAATCCTAACCCGTACGCTAACACTAAGACGCGCCCTCACACGCACGCTCCCCCTAAAGCGTTGCCGTACCCTCACCTGGACCCTAAACCGTCCCCATCCCCTAACCCTAACCCTAGCCCAAACCCTAACCCTAACCCTTCCCCGAAGCCTGACCCTCACCCGTCCCCTAATCCTAACCCGTACGCTAACACTAACCCGCGCCCTCACACTCACGCTCCCCCTAAAGCGTTGCCGTACCCTCATCTGGACCCTAAACCGTCCCCGTCCCCTAACCCTAACCCTAGCCCAAACCCTAACCCTAACCCTTCCCCGAAGCCTGACCCTCACCCGTCCCCTAATCCTAAGCCGTACGCTAACACTAACCCACGTCCTCACACGCACGCTCCCCCTAAAGCGTTGCCGTACCCTCACCTGGACCCTAAACCGTCCCCGTCCCCTAACCCTAACCCTAGCCCGAACCCTAACCCTAACCCTTCCCCGAAGCCTGACCCTCACCCGTCCCCTAATCCTAACCCGTACGCTAACACTAACGCGTGCCCTCACACGCACGCTCCCCCTAAAGCGTTGCCGTACCCTCACCTGGACCCGAAACCGTCCCCGTCCCCTAACTCTAACCCTAGCCCGAACCCTAACCCTAACCCTTCCCCGAAGCATGACCCTCATCCGTCCCCTAATCCTAACCCGTACGCTAACACTAACCCGCGCCCTCACACGCTCGCTCCCCCTAAAGCGTTGCCGTACCCTCACCTGAACCCTAAACCGTAACCGTTCCCTAACCTTAACCCTAGCCCGAACCCTAACCCTAACACTTCCCCGAAGCCTGACCCTCACCCGTCCCCTAATCCTAACCCGTACGCTAACACTAACCCGCGCCCTAACACGCTCGCTCCCCCTAAAGCGTTGCCGTACCCTCACCTGGACCCTAAACCGTCCCCGTCCCCTAACCCTAACCCTAGCCCGAACCCTAACCCTAACCCTTCCCCGAAGCCTGACCCTCACCCATCCCCTAATCCTAACCCGTACGCTAACACTAACCCGTGCCCTCACACGCACGCTCCCCCTAAAGCGTTGCCGTACCCTCACCTGGACCCTAAACCGTCCCCGTCCCCTAACCCTAACCCTAGCCCGAACCCTAACCCTAACCCTTCCCAGAAGCCTGACCCTCACCCGTCCCCTAATCCTAAGCCGTACGCTAACACTAACCCGCGCCCTCACACTTACGCTCCCCCTAAAGCGTTGCCGTACCCTCACCTAGACCCTAAATCGTCCCCGTCCCCTAACCCTAACCCTAGCCCGAACCCTAACCCTAACCCTTCCTCGATGCCTGACCCTCACCCGTCCCCTAATCCTAACCCGTACGCTAACACTAACCCGCGTCCTCACACGCACGCTCCCCCTAAAGCGTTGCCGTACCCTCACCTGGACCCTTAACCGTCCCCGTCCCTTAACCCTTACCCTAGCCCGAACCCTAACCCTAAACCTTCCCCGAAGCCTGACCCTCACCCGTCCCCTAATCCTAACCCGTACGCTAACACTAACCCACGCCCTCACACGCACGCTCCCCCTAAAGCGTTGCCGTACCCTCACCTGGACCCTAAACCTTCCCCATCCCCTAACCCTAACCCTAGCCCGAACCCTAACCCTAAACCTTCCCCGAAGCCTGACCCTCACCCGTCCCCTAATCCTAACCCGTACACTAACACTAACCCGCGCCCTCACACGCACGCTCCCCCTAAAGCGTTGCCGTACCCTCACCTGGACCCTAAACCGTCCCCATCCCCTAACCCTAACCCTAGCCCGAACCCTAACCCTAACCCTTCCCCGAAGCCTGACCCTCACCCGTCCCCTAATCCTAACCCGTACGCTAACACTAACCCGCGCCCTCACACGCACGCTCCCCCTAAAGCGTTGCCGTACCCTCACCTGGACCCTAAACCGTCCCCGTCCCCTAACCCTAACCCTAGCCCAAACCCTAACCCTAACCCTTCCCCGAAGCCTGACCCTCACCCGTCCCCTAATCCTAAGCCGTACGCTAACACTAACCCGCGCCCTCACACGCACGCTCCCCCTAAAGCGTTGCCGTACCCTCACCTGGACCCTAAACCGTCCCCGTCCCCTAACCCTAACCCTAGCCCGAACCCTAACCCTAACCCTTCCCCGAAGCCTGACCCTCACCCGTCCCCTAATCCTAAGCCGCACGCTAACACTAACGTGCGCCCTCACACGCACGCTCCCCCTAAAGCGTTGCCGTACCCTCACTTGGACCCTAAACCGTCCCCGTCCCCTAACCCTAACCCTAGCCCGAACCCTAACCCTAACCCTTCCGCGAAGCCTGACCCTCACCCGTCCCCTAATCCTAACCCGTACGCTAACACTAACGCGCGCCCTCACACGCACGCTCCCCCTAAAGCGTTGCCGTACCCTCTCCTGGACCCTAAACCGTCCCCGTCCCCTAACCCTAACCCTAGCCCGAACCCTAACCCTAACCCTTCCCCGAAGCCTGACCCTCACCCGTCCCCTAATCCTAACCCGTACGCTAACACTAACGCGTGCCCTCACACGCACGCTCCCCCTAAAGCGTTGCCGTACCCTCACCTGGACCCGAAACCGTCCCCGTTCCCTAACCCTAACCCTAGCCTGAACCCTAACCCTAACCCTTCCCCGAAGCCTGACCCTCACCCGTCCCCTAATCCTAACCCGTACGCTAACACTAACCGGCGCCCTCTCACACACGCTCCCCCTAAAGCGTTGCCGTACCCTCACCTGGACCCAAAACCTTCCCCGTCCCCTAACCCTAACCGTAGCCCGAACCCTAACCCTAACCCTTCCCCGAAGCCTGACCCTCACCCGTCCCCTAATCCTAACCCGTACGCTAAAACTAACCCGCGCCCTCACACGCACGCTCCCCCTAAAGCGTTGCCGTACCCTCACCTGGACCCTAAACCGTCCCCGACCCCTAACCCTAACCCTAGCCCGAACCCTAACCCTAACCCTTCCCCGAAGCCTGACCCTCACCCGTCCCCTAATCCTAACGCGTACGCTAACACTAACCCGCGCCCTCACATGCACGCTCCCCCTAAAGCGTTGCCGTACCCTCACCTGGACCCTAAACCGTCCCCGTCCCCTAACCCTAACCCTAGCCCGAACCCTAACCCTAACCCTTCCCCGAAGCCTGACCCTCACCCGTCCCCTAATCCTAAGCCGCACGCTAACACTAACGCGCACCCTCACACGCACGCTCCCCCTAAAGCGTTGCCGTACCCTCACTTGGACCCTAAACCGTCCCCGTCCCCTTACCCTAACCCTAGCCCGAACCCTAACCCTAACCTTTCCCCGAAGCCTGACCCTCACCCGTCCCCTAATCCTAAGCCGTACGCTAACACTAACGCGCGCCCTCACACGCACGCTCCCCCTAAAGCGTTGCCGTACCCTCTCCTGGACCCTAAACCGTCCCCGTACCCTAACCCTAACCCTAGCCCGAACCCTAACCCTAACCCTTCCCCGAAGCCTGACCCTCACCCGTCCCCTAATCCTAACCCGTACACTAACACTAACGCGTGCCCTCACATGCACGCTCCCCCTAAAGCGTTGCCGTACCCTCACCTGGACCCGAAACCGTCCCCGTCCCCTAACTCTAACCCTAGCCCGAACCCTAACCCTAACCCTTCCCCGAAGCATGACCCTCACCCGTCCCCTAATCCTAACCCGTACGCTAACACTAACCCGTGCCCTCACACGCTCGCTCCCCCTAAAGCGTTGCCGTACCCTCACCTGAACCCTAAACCGTAACCGTTCCCTAACCTTAACCCTAGCCCGAACCCTAACCCTAACCCTTCCCCGAAGCCTGACCCTCACCCGTCCCCTAATCCTAACCCGTACGCTAACACTAACCCGCGCCCTAACACGCTCGCTCCCCCTAAAGCGTTGCCGTACCCTCACCTGGACCCTAAACCGTCCCCGTCCCCTAACCCTAACCCTAGCCCGAACCCTAACCCTAACCCTTCCCCGAAGCCTGACCCTCACCCATCCCCTAATCCTAACCCGTACGCTAACACTAACCCGTGCCCTCACACGCACGCTCCCCCTAAAGCGTTGCCGTACCCTCACCTGGACCCTAAACCGTCCCCGTCCCCTAACCCTAACCCTAGCCCGAACCCTAACCCTAACCCTTCCCAGAAGCCTGACCCTCACCCGTCCCCTAATCCTAAGCCGTACGCTAACACTAACCCGCGCCCTCACACTTACGCTCCCCCTAAAGCGTTGCCGTACCCTCACCTTGACCCTAAACCGTCCCCGTCCCCTAACCCTAACCCTAGCCCGAACCCTAACCCTAACACTTCCCCGATGCCTGACCCTCACCCGTCCCCTAATCCTAACCCGTACGCTAACACTAACCCGGGTCCTGACACGCACGCTCCCCCTAAAGCGTTGCCGTACCCTCACCTGGACCCTAAACCGTCCCCGTCCCTTAACCCTTACCCTAGCCCGAACCCTAACCCTAACCCTTCCCCGAAGCCTGACCCTCACCCGTCCCCTAATCCTAACCCGTACGCTAACACTAACCCGCGCCCTCACACGCACGCTCCCCCTAAAGCGTTGCCGTACCCTCACCTGGACCCTAAACCGTCCCCGTCCCCTAACCCTAACCCTAGCCCGAACCCTAACCCTAACCCTTCCCCGAAGCCTGACCCTCACCCGTCCCCTAATCCTAAGCCGCACGCTAACACTAACGCGCGCCCTCACACGCACGCTCCCCCTAAAGCGTTGCCGTACCCTCACTTGGACCCTAAACCGTCCCCGTCCCCTAACCCTAACCCTAGCCTGAACCCTAACCCTAACCCTTCCGCGAAGCCTGACCCTCACCCGTCCCCTAATCCTAACCCGTACGCTAACACTAACGCGCGCCCTCACACGCACGCTCCCCCTAAAGCGTTGCCGTACCCTCTCCTGGACCCTAAACCGTCCCCGTCCCCTAACCCTAACCCTAGCCCGAACCCTAACCCTAACCCTTCCCCGAAGCCTGACCCTCACCCGTCCCCTAATCCTAACCCGTACGCTAACACTAACGCGTGCCCTCACACGCACGCTCCCCCTAAAGCGTTGCCGTACCCTCACCTGGACCCGAAACCGTCCCCGTTCCCTAACCCTAACCCTAGCCCGAACCCTAACCCTAACCCTTCCCCGAAGCCTGACCCTCACCCGTCCCCTAATCCTAACCCGTACGCTCACATTAACCCGCGCCCTCACACGCATTCTCCCCCTAAAGCGTTGCCGTACCCTCACCTGGACCCAAAACCTTCCCCGTCCCCTAACCCTAACCGTAGCCCGAACCCTAACCCTAACCCTTCCCCGAAGCCTGACCCTCACCCGTCCCCTAATCCTAAGCCGTACGCTAACACTAACCCGCGCCCTCACACGCACGCTCCCCCTAAAGCGTTGCCGTACCCTCAGCTGGACCCTAAACCGTCCCCGTCCCCTAACCCTAACCCTAGCCCGAACCCTAACCCTAACCCTTCCCCGAAGCCTGACCCTCACCCGTCCCCTAATCCTAACACGTACGCTAACACTAACCGGCGCCCTCTCACGCACGCTCCCCCTAAAGCGTTGCCGTACCCTCACCTGGACCCTAAACCTTCCCCGTCCCCTAACCCTAACCGTAGCCCGAACCCTAACCCTAACCCTTCCCCGAAGCCTGACCCTCACCCGTCCCCTAATCCTAAGCCGTACGCTAACACTAACCCGCGCCCTCACACGCACGCTCCCCCTAAAGCGTTGCCGTACCCTCACCTGAACCCTAAACCGTAACCGTCCCCTAACCTTAACCCTAGCCCGAACCCTAACCCTAACCCTTCCCCGAAGCCTGACCCTCACCCGTCCCCTAATCCTAACCCGTACGCTAACACTAACCCGCGCCCTCACACGCACGCTCCCCCTAAAGCGTTGCCGTACCCTCACCTGGACCCTAAACCGTCCCCGTCCCCTAACCCTAACCCTAGCCCGAACCCTAACCCTAACCCTTCCCCGAAGCCTGACCCTCACCCATCCCCTAATCCTAACCCGTACGTTAACACTAACCCGCGCCCTCACACGCACGCTCCCCCTAAAGCGTTGCCGTACCCTCACCTGGACCCTAAACCGTCCCCGTCCCCTAACCCTAACCCTAGCCCGAACCCTAACCCTAACCCTTCCCCGAAGCCTGACTCTCACCCGTCCCCTAATCGTAAGCCGTACGCTAACACTAACCCGCGCCCTCACACGCACGCTCCCCCTAAAGCGTTGCCGTACCCTCACCTGGACCCTAAACCTTCCCCGTCCCCTAACCCTAACCGTAGCCCGAACCCTAACCCTAACCCTTCCCAGAAGCCTGACCCTCACCCGTCCCCTAATCCTAACCCGTACGCTAAAACTAACCCGCGCCCTCACACGCACGCTCCCCCTAAAGCGTTGCCGTACCCTCACCTGGACCCTAAACCGTCCCCGACCCCTAACCCTAACCCTAGCCCGAACCCTAACCCTAACCCTTCCCCGAAGCCTGACCCTCACCCGTCCCCTAATCCTAACGCGTACGCTAACACTAACCCGCGCCCTCACATGCACGCTCCCCCTAAAGCGTTGCCGTACCCTCACCTGGACCCTAAACCGTCCCCGTCCCCTAACCCTAACCCTAGCCCGAACCCTAACCCTAACCCTTCCCCGAAGCCTGACCCTCACCCGTCCCCTAATCCTAAGCCGCACGCTAACACTAACGCGCGCTCTCACACGCACGCTCCCCCTAAAGCGTTGCCGTACCCTCACTTGGACCCTAAACTGTCCCCGTCCCCTAACCCTAACCCTAGCCCGAACCCTAACCCTAACCCTTCCCCGAAGCCTGACCCTCACCCGTCCCCTAATCCTAAGCCGTACGATAACACTAACGCGTGCCCTCACACGCACGCTCCCCCTAAAACGTTGCCGTACCCTCTCCTGGACCCTAAACCGTCCCCGTTCCCTAACCCTAACCCTAGCCCGAACCCTAACCCTAACCCTTCCCCGAAGCCTGACCCTCACCCGTCCCCTAATCCTAAGCCGTACGCTAACACTAACGCGTGCCCTCACACGCACGCTCCCCCTAAAGCGTTGCCGTACCCTCACCTGGACCCGAAACCGTCCCCGTCCCCTAACCCTAACCCTAGCCCGAACCCTAACCCTAACCCTTCCCCGAAGCCTGACCCTCACCCGTCCCCTAATCCTAACCCGTACGCTAACACTAACCCGCGCCCTCACACGCACGCTCCCCCTAAAGCGTTGCCGTACCCTCACCTGGACCCTAAAACGTCCCCGTCCCCTAACCCTAACCCTAGCCCGAACCCTAACCCTAACCCTTCCCCGAAGCCTGACCCTCACCCATCCCCTAATCCTAACCCGTACGCTAACACTAGCCCGCGCCCTCACACGCACGCTCCCCCTAAAGCGTTGCCGTACCCTCACCTGGACCCTAAACCGTCCCCGTCCCCTAACCCTAACCCTAGCCCGAACCCTAACCCTAACCCTTCCCCGAAGCCTGACCCTCACCCGTCCCCTAATCCTAAGCCGTACGCTAACACTAACGCGCGCCCTCACACGCACGCTCCCCCTAAAGCGTTGCCGTACCCTCTCCTGGACCCTAAACCGTCCCCGTACCCTAACCCTAACCCTAGCCCGAACCCTAACCCTAACCCTTCCCCGAAGCCTGACCCTCACCCGTCCCCTAATCCTAACCTGTACGCTAACACTAACGCGTGCCCTCACACGCACGCTCCCCCTAAAGCATTGCCGTACCCTCACCTGGACCCGAAACCGTCCCCGTCCCCTAACTCTAACCCTAGCCCGAACCCTAACCCTAACCCTTCCCCGAAGCATGACCCTCACCCGTCCCCTAATCCTAACCCGTACGCTAACACTAACCCTCGCCCTCACACGCTCGCTCCCCCTAAAGCGTTGCCGTACCCTCACCTGAACCCTAAACCGTAACCGTCCCCTAACCTTAACCCTAGCCCGAACCCTAACCCTAACCCTTCCCCGAAGCCTGACCCTCACCCGTCCCCTAATCCTAACCCGTACGCTAACACTAACCCGCGCCCTCACACGCTCGCTCCCCCTAAAGCGTTGCCGTACCCTCACCTGGACCCTAAACCGTCCCCGTCCCCTAACCCTAACCCTAGCCCGAACCCTAACCCTAACCCTTCCCCGAAGCCTGACCCTCACCCATCCCCTAATCCTAACCCGTACGCTAACACTAACCCGTGCCCTCACACGCACGCTCCCCCTAAAGCGTTGCCGTACCCTCACCTGGACCCTAAACCGTCCCCGTCCCCTAACCCTAACCCTAGCCCGAACCCTAACCCTAACCCTTCCCAGAAGCCTGACCCTCACCCGTCCCCTAATCCTAAGCCGTACGCTAACACTAACCCGCGCCCTCACACGTACGCTCCCCCTAAAGCGTTGCCGTACCCTCACCTAGACCCTAAACCGTCCCCGTCCCCTAACCCTAACCCTAGCCCGAACCCTAACCCTAACCCTTCCCCGATGCCTGACCCTCACCCGTCCCCTAATCCTAACCCGTACGCTAACACTAACCCGCGTCCTCACACGCACGCTCCCCCTAAAGCGTTGCCGTACCCTCACCTGGACCCTAAACCGTCCCCGTCCCTTAACCCTTACCCTAGCCCGAACCCTAACCCTAAACCTTCCCCGAAGCCTGACCCTCACCCGTCCTCTAATCCTAACCCGTACGCTAACACTAACCCACGCCCTCACACGCACGCTCCCCCTAAAGCGTTGCCGTACCCTCACCTCTACCCTAAACCTTCCCCATCCCCTAACCCTAACCCTAGCCCGAACCCTAACCCTAACCCTTCCCCGAAGCCTGACCCTCACCCGTCCCCTAATCCTAACCCGTACACTAACACTAACCCGCGCCCTCACACGCACGCTCCCCCTAAAGCGTTGCCGTACCCTCACCTGGACCCTAAACCGTCCCCATCCCCTAACCCTAACCCTAGCCCGAACCCTAACCCTAACACTTCCCCGAAGCCTGACCCTCACCCGTCCCCTAATCCTAACCCGTACGCTAACACTAACCCGCGCCCTCACACGCACGCTCCCCCTAAAGCGTTGCCGTACCCTCACCTGGACCCTAAACCGTCTCCGTCCCCTAACCCTAACCCTAGCCCAAACCCTAACCCTAACCCTTCCCCGAAGCCTGACCCTCACCCGTCCCCTAATCCTAAGCCGTACGCTAACACTAACCCGCGCCCTCACACGCACGCTCCCCCTAAAGCGTTGCCGTACCCTCACCTGGACCCTAAACCGTCCCCGTCCCCTAACCCTAACCCTAGCCCGAACCCTAACCCTAACCCTTCCCCGAAGCCTGACCCTCACCCGTCCCCTAATCCTAAGCCGCACGCTAACACTAACGCGCGCCCTCACACGCACGCTCCCCCTAAAGCGTTGCCGTACCCTCACTTGGACCCTAAACCGTCCCCGTCCCCTAACCCTAACCCTAGCCCGAACCCTAACCCTAACCCTTCCCCGAAGCCTGACCCTCACCCGTCCCCTAATCCTAACCCGTACGCTAACACTAACGCGTGCCCTCACACGCACACTCCCCCTAAAGCGTTGCCGTACCCTCACCTGGATTCGAAACCGTCCCCGTCCCATAACCCTAACCCTAGCCCGAACCCTAACCCTAACCCTTCCCCGAAGCCTGACCCTCACCCGTCCCCTAATCCTAACCCGTACGCTAACACTAACCGGCGCCCTCTCACGCACGCTCCCCCTAAAGCGTTGCCGTACCCTCACCTGGACCCTAAACCTTCCCCGTCCCCTAACCCTAACCGTAACCCGAACCCTAACCCTAACCCTTCCCCGAAGCCTGACCCTCACCCGTCCCCTAATCCTAAGCCGTACGCTAACACTAACCCGCGCCCTCACACGCACGCTCCCCCTAAAGCGTTGCCGTACCCTCAGCTGGACCCTAAACCGTCCCCGTCCCCTAACCCTAACCCTAGCCCGAACCCTAACCCTAACCCTTCCCCGAAGCCTGACCCTCACCCGTCCCCTAATCCTAACCCGTACGCTAACACTAACCGGCGCCCTCTCACGCACGCTCCCCCTAAAGCGTTGCCGTACCCTCACCTGGACCCTAAACCTTCCCCGTCCCCTAACCCTAACCGTAGCCCGAACCCTAACCCTAACCCTTCCCCGAAGCCTGACCCTCACCCGTCCCCTAATCCTAAGCCGTACGCTAACACTAACCCGCGCCCTCACACGCACGCTCCCCCTAAAGCGTTGCCGTACCCTCACCTGAAACCTAAACCGTAACCGTCCCCTAACCTTAACCCTAGCCCGAACCCTAACCCTAACCCTTCCCCGAAGCCTGACCCTCACCCGTCCCCTAATCCTAACCCGTACGCTAACACTAACCCGCGCCCTCACACGCACGCTCCCCCTAAAGCGTTGCCGTACCCTCACCTGGACCCTAAACCGTCCCCGTCCCCTAACCCTAACCCTAGCCCGAACCCTAACCCTAACCCTTCCCCGAAGCCTGACCCTCACCCATCCCCTAATCCTAACCCGTACGCTAACACTAACCCGCGCCCTCACACGCACGCTCCCCCTAAAGCGTTGCCGTACCCTCACCTGGACCCTAAACCTTCCCCGTCCCCTAACCCTAACCCTAGCCCGAACCCTAACCCTAACCCTTCCCCGAAGCCTGACCCTCACCCGTCCCCTAATCCTAAGCCGTACGCTAACACTAACCCGCGCCCTCACACGCACGCTCCCCCTAAAGCGTTGCCGTACCCTCACCTGGACCCTAAACCTTCCCCGTCCCCTAACCCTAACCATAGCCCGAACCCTAACCCTAACCCTTCCCAGAAGCCTGACCCTCACCCGTCCCATAATCCTAACCCGTACGCTAAAACTAACCCGCGCCCTCACACGCACGCTCCCCCTAAAGCGTTGCCGTACCCTCACCTGGACCCTAAACCGTCCCCGACCCCTAACCCTAACCCTAGCCCGAACCCTAACCCTAACCCTTCCCCGAAGCCTGACCCTCACCCGTCCCCTAATCCTAACGCGTACGCTAACACTAACCCGCGCCCTCACATGCACGCTCCCCCTAAAGCGTTGCCGTACCCTCACCTGGACCCTAAACCGTCCCCGTCCCCTAACCCTAACCCTAGCCCGAACCCTAACCCTAACCCTTCCCCGAAACCTGACCCTCACCCGTCCCCTAATCCTAAGCCGCACGCTAACACTAACGCGCGCCCTCACACGCACGCTCCCCCTAAAGCGTTGCCGTACCCTCACCTGGACCCGAAACCGTCCCCGTCCCCTAACCCTAACCCTAGCCCGAACCCTAACCCTAACCCTTCCCCGAAGCCTGACCCTCACCCGTCCCCTAATCCTAAGCCGTACGATAACACTAACGCGCGCCCTCACACGCACCCTCCCCCTAAAACGTTGCCGTACCCTCTCCTGGACCCTAAACCGTCCCCGTACCCTAACCCTAACCCTAGCCCGAACCCTAACCCTAACCCTTCCCCGAAGCCTGACCCTCACCCGTCCCCTAATCCTAAGCCGTACGCTAACACTAACCCGCGCCCTCACACGCACGCTCCCCCTAAAGCGTTGCCGTACCCTCACCTGGACCCGAAACCGTCCCCGTCCCCTAACCCTAACCCTAGCCCGAACCCTAACCCTAACCCTTCCCCGAAGCCTGACCCTCACCCGTCCCCTAATCCTAACCCGTACGCTAACACTAACCCGCGCCCTCACACGCACGCTCCCCCTAAAGCGTTGCCGTACCCTCACCTGGACCCTAAAACGTCCCCGTCCCCTAACCCTAACCCTAGCCCGAACCCTAACCCTAACCCTTCCCCGAAGCCTGACCCTCACCCGTCCCCTAATCCTAACCCGTACGCTAACACTAACCCGCGCCCTCACACGCACGCTCCCCCTAAAGCGTTGCCGTACCCTCACCTGCACCCTAAACCGTCCCCGTCCCCTAACCCTAACCCTAGCCCGAACCCTAACCCTAACCCTTCCCCGAAGCCTGACCCTCACCCGTCCCCTAATCCTAACCCGTACGCTACCACTAACCCGCGCCCTCACACGCACGCTCCCCCTAAAGCGTTGCCGTACCCTCACCTGGACCCTAAACCTTCTCCGTCCCCTAACCCTAACCGTAGCCCGAACCCTAACCCTAACCCTTCCCCGAAGCCTGAACCTCACCCGTCCCCTAATCCTAAGCCGTACGCTAACACTAACCCGCGCCCTCACACGCACGCTACCCCTAAAGCGTTGCCGTACCCTCACCTGAACCCTAACCGTCCCCGTCCCCTAACCCTAACCCTAGCCCGAACCCTAACCCTAACCCTTCCCCGAAGCCTGACCCTCACCCGTCCCCTAATCCTAACCCGTACGCTAACACTAACCCGCGCCCTCACACGCACGCTCCCCCTAAAGCGTTGCCGTACCCTCACCTGGACCCTAAACCGTCCCCGTCCCCTAACCCTAACCCTAGCCCGAACCCTAACCCTAACCCTTCCCCGAAGCCTGACCCTCACCCGTCCCCTAATCCTAACCCGTACGCTAACACTAACCCGCGCCCTCACATGCACGCTCCCCCTAAAGCGTTGCCGTACCCTCACCTGGACCCTAAACCGTCCCCGTCCCCTAACCCTAACCCTAGCCCGAACCCTAACCCTAACCCTTCCTCGAAGCCTGACCCTCACCCGTCCCCTAATCCTAAGCCGCACGCTAACACTAACGCGCGCCCTCACACGCACGCTCCCCCTAAAGCGTTGCCGTACCCTCACTTGGACCCTAAACCGTCCCCGTCCCCTAACCCTAACCCTAGCCCGAACCCTAACCCTAACCCTTCCCCGAAGGCTGACCCTCACCCGTCCCCTAATCCTAAGCCGTACGATAACACTAACGCGCGCCCTCACACGCACGCTCCCCCTAAAGCGTTGCCGTACCCTCTCCTGGACCCTAAACCGTCCCCGTACCCTAACCCTAACCCTAGCCCGAACCCTAACCCTAACCCTTCCCCGAAGCCTGACCCTCACCCGTCCCCTAATCCTAACCCGTATGCTAACACTAACGCGTGCCCTCACACGCACGCTCCCCCTAAAGCGTTGCCGTACCCTCACCTGGACCCGAAACCGTCCCCGTCCCCTAACCCTAACCCTAGCCCGAACCCTAACCCTAACACTTCCCAGAAGCCTGACCCTCACCCGTCCCCTAATCCTAACCCGTACGCTAACACTAACCCACGCCCTCACACGCACGCTCCCCCTAAAGCGTTGCCGTACCCTCACCTGGACCCTAAACCGTCCCCGTCCCCTAACCCTAACCCTAGCCCGAACCCTAAACCTAACCCTTCCCCGAAGCCTGACCCTCACCCGTCCCCTAATCCTAACCCGTACGCTATCATTAACCCGCGCCCTCACACGCACGCTCCCCCTAAAAATTTGCCGTACCCTCACCTGGACCCGAAACCGTCCCCGTCCCCTAACCCTAACCCTAGCCCGAACCCTAACCCTAACCCTTCCCCGAAGCCTGACCCTCACCCGTCCCCTAATCCTAACCCGTACGCTAACACTAACCCGCGCCCTCACACGCACGCTCCCCCTAAAGCGTTGCCGTACCCTCACCTGGACCCTAAACCGTCCCCGTCCCCTAACCCTAACCCTAGCCCGAACCCTAACCCTAACCCTTCCCCGAAGCCTGACCCTCACCCGTCCCCTAATCCTAACCCGTACGCTAACACTAACCCGCGCCCTCACATGCACGCTCCCCCTAAAGCGTTGCCGTACCCTCACCTGGACCCTAAACCGTCCCCGTCCCCTAACCCTAACCCTAGCCCAAACCCTAACCCTAACCCTTCCCCGAAGCCTGACCCTCACCCGTCCCCTAATCCTAAGCCGTACGCTAACACTAACCCGCGCCCTCACACGCACGCTCCCCCTAAAGCGTTGCCGTACCCTCACCTGGACCCTAAACCGTCCCCGTCCCCTAACCCTAACCCTAGCCCGAACCCTAAACCTAACCCTTCCCCGAAGCCTGACCCTCACCCGTCCCCTAATCCTAAGCCGCACGCTAACACTAACGCGCGCCCTCACACGCACGCTCCCCCTAAAGCGTTGCCGTACCCTCACTTGGACCCTAAACCGTCCCCGTCCCCTAACCCTAACCCTAGCCCGAACCCTAACCCTAACCCTTCCCCGAAGCCTGACCCTCACCCGTTCCCTAATCCTAAGCCGTACGCTAACAATAACGCGCGCCCTCACACGCACGCTCCCCCTAAAGCGTTGCCGTACCCTCTCCTGGACCCTAAACCGTCCCCGTATCCTAACCCTAACCCTAGCCCGAACCCTAACCCTAACCCTTCCCCGAAGCCTGACCCTCACCCGTCCCCTAATCCTAACCCGTACGCTAACACTAACTCGTGCCCTCACACGCACGCTCCCTCTAAAGCGTTGCCGTACCCTCACCTGGACCCGAAACCGTCCCCGTCCCGTAACCCTAACCCTAGCCCGAACCCTAACCCTAACCTTTCCCCGAAGCCTGACCCTCACCCGTCCCCTAATCCTAACCCGTACGCTAACACTAACCCGCGCCCTCACACGCACGCTCCCCCTAAAGCGTTGCCGTACCCTCACCTGGACCCTAAACCGTCCACGTCCCCTAACCCTAACCCTAGCCCGAATCCTAACCCTAACCCTTCCCCGAAGCCTGACCCTCACCCGTCCCCTAATCCTAAGCCGCACGCTAACACTAACGCGCGCCCTCACACGCACGCTCCCCCTAAAGCGTTGCCGTACCCTCACTTGGACCCTAAACGGTCTCCGTCCCCTAACCCTAACCCTAGCCCGAACCCTAACCCTAACCCTTCCCCGAAGCCTGACCCTCACGCGTCCCCTAATCCTAAGCCGTACGCTAACACTAACACGCGCCCTCACACGCACGCTCCCCCTAAAGCGTTGCCGTACCCTCTCCTGGACCCTAAACCGTCCCCGTCCCCTAACCCTAACCCTAGCCCGAACCCTAACCCTAACCCTTCCCCGAAGCCTGACCCTCACCCGTCCCCTAATCCTAACCCGTACACTAACACTAACGCATGCCCTCACACGCACGCTCCCCCTAAAGCGTTGCCGTACCCTCACCTGGACCCGAAACCGTCCCCGTCCCCTAACCCTAACCCTAGCCCGAACCCTAACCCTAACCCTTCCCCGAAGCCTGACCCTCACCCGTCCCCTAATCCTAACCCGTACGCTAACAGTAACCCGCGCCCTCACACGCACGCTCCCCCTAAAGCGTTGCCGTACCCTCAGCTGGACCCTAAACCGTCCCCGTCCCCTAACCCTAACCCTAGCCCGAACCCTAACCCTAACCCTTCCCCGAAGCCTGACCCTCACCCGTCCCCTAATCTTAACCCGTACGCTAACACTAACCGGCGCCCTCACACGCACGCTCCCCCTAAAGCGTTGCCGTACCCTCACCTGGACCCTAAACCTTCCCCGTCCCCTAACCCTAACCGTAGCCCGAACCCTAACCCTAACCCTTCCCCGAAGCCTGACCCTCACCCGTCCCCTAATCCTAAGCCGTACGCTAACACTAACCCGCGCCCTCACACGCACACTCCCCCTAAAGCGTTGCCGTACCCTCACCTGAACCCTAAACCGTAACCGTCCCCTAACCTTAACCCTAGCCCGAACCCTAACCCTAACCCTTCCCCGAAGCCTGACCCTCACCCGTCCCCTAATCCTAACCCGTACGCTAACACTAACCCGTGCCCTCACACGCACGCTCCCCCTAAAGCGTTGCCGTACCCTCACCTGGACCCTAAACCGTCCCCGTCCCCTAACCCTAACCCTAGCCCGAACCCTAACCCTAACCCTTCCCCGAAGCCTGACCCTCACCCATCCCCTAATCCTAACCCGTACGCTAACACTAACCGGTGCCCTCACACGCACGTTCCCCCTAAAGCGTTGCCGTACCCTCACCTGGACCCGAAACCGTCCCCGTCCCCTAACCCTAACCCTAGCCCGAACCCTAACCCTAACCCTTCCCCGAAGCCTGACCCTCACCCGTCCCCTAATCCTAACCCGTACGCTAACACTAACCCGCGACCTCACACGCACGCTCCCCCTAAAGCGTTGCCGTACCCTCACCTGGACCCTAAACCGTCCCCGTCCCCTAACCCTAACCCTAGCCCGAACCCTAAACCTAACCCTTCCCCGAAGCCTGACCCTCACCCGTCCCCTAATCCTAACCTGTACGCTATCATTAACCCGCGCCCTCACACGCACGCTCCCCCTAAAAATTTGCCGTACCCTCACCTGGACCCGAAACCGTCCCCGTCCCCTAACCCTAACCCTAGCCCGAACCCTAACCCTAACCCTTCCCCGAAGCCTGACCCTCACCCGTCCCCTAATCCTAACCCATACGCTAACACTAACCCGCGCCCTCACACGCACGCTCCCCCTAAAGCGTTGCCGTACCCTCACCTGGACCCTAAACCGTCCCCGTCCCCTAACCCTAACCCTAGCCCGAACCCTAACCCTAACCCTTCCCCGAAGCCTGACCCTCACCCGTCCCCTAATCCTAAGCCGCACGCTAACACTAATGCGCGCCCTCACACGCACGCTCCCCCTAAAGCGTTGCCGTACCCTCACTTGGACCCTAAACCGTCCCCGTCCCCTAACCCTAACCCTAGCCCGAACCCTAACCCTAACCCTTCCCCGAAGCCTGACCCTCACCCGTCCCCTAATCCTAAGCCGTACGCTAACAATAATGCGCGCCCTCACACGCACGCTCCCCCTAAAGCGTTGCCGTACCCTCTCCTGGACCCTAAACCGTCCCCGTATCCTAACCCTAACCCTAGCCCGAACCCTAACCCTAACCCTTCCCCGAAGCCTGACCCTCACCCATCCCCTAATCCTAACCCGTACGCTAACACTAATGCGTGCCCTCACACGCACGCTCCCCCTAAAGCGTTGCCGTACCCTCACCTGGACCCGAAACCGTCCCCGTCCCCTAACCCTAACCCTAGCCCGAACCCTAACCCTAAACCTTCCCCGAAGCCTGACCCTCACCCGTCCCCTAATCCTAACCCGTACGCTAACACTAATCCGCGCCCTCACACGCACGCTCCCCCTAAAGCGTTGCCGTACCCTCACCTGGACCCTAAACCGTCCCCGTCCCCTAACCCTAACCCTAGCCCGAACCCTAACCCTAACCCTTCCCCGAAGCCTGACCCTCACCCGTCCCCTAATCCTAAGCCGCACGCTAACACTAACGCGCGCCCTCACACGCACGCTCCCCCTAAAGCGTTGCCGTACCCTCACTTGGACCCTAAACGGTCCCCGTCCCCTAACCCTAACCCTAGCCCGAACCCTAACCCTAACCCTTCCCCGAAGCCTGACCCTCACCCGTCCCCTAATCCTAAGCCGTATGCTAACACTAACATGCGCCCTCACACGCACGCTCCGCCTAAAGCGTTGCCGTACCCTCTCCTGGACCCTAAACCGTCCCCGTCCCCTAACCCTAACCCTAGCCCGAACCCTAACCCTAACACTTCCCCGAAGCCTGACCCTCACCCGTCCCCTAATCCTAACCCGTACGCTAACACTAACGCGTGCCCTCACACGCACGCTCCCCCTAAAGCGTTGCCGTACCCTCACCTGGACCCGAAACCGTCCCCGTCCCCTAACCCTAACCCTAGCCCGAACCCTAACCCTAACCCTTCCCCGAAGCCTGACCCTCACCCGTCCCCTAATCCTAACCCGTACGCTAACACTAACCCGCGCCCTCACACGCACGCTCCCCCTAAAGCGTTGCCGTACCCTCAGCTGGACCCTAAACCGTCCCCGTCCCCTAACCCTAACCCTAGCCCGAACCCTAACCCTAACCCTTCCCCGAAGCCTGACCCTCACCCGTCCCCTAATCTTAACCCGTACGCTAACACTAACCGGCGCCCTCACACGCACGCTCCCCCTAAAGTGTTGCCGTACCCTCACCTGGACCCTAAACCTTCCCCGTCCCCTAACCCTAACCGTAGCCCGAACCCTAACCCTAACCCTTCCCCGAAGCCTGACCCTCACCCGTCCCCTAATCCTAAGCCGTACGCTAACACTAACCCGCGCCCTCACACGCACGCTCCCTCTAAAGCGTTGCCGTACCCTCACCTGGACCCTAAACCTTCCCCGTCCCCTAACCCTAACCGTAGCCCGAACCCTAACCCTAACCCTTCCCCGAAGCCTGACCCTCACCCGTCCCCTAATCCTAAGCCGTACGCTAACACTAACCCGCGCCCTCACACGCACGCTCCCCCTAAAGCGTTGCCGTACCCTCACCTGAACCCTAACCGTCCCCGTCCCCTAACCCTAACCCTAGCCCAAACCCTAACCCTAACCCTTCCCCGAAGCCTGACCCTCACCCGTCCCCTAATCCTAACCCGTACGCTAACACTAACCCGCGCCCTCACACGCACGCTCCCCCTAAAGCGTTGCCGTACCCTCACCTGGACCCTAAACCGTCCCTGTCCCCTAACCCTAACCCTAGCCCGAACCCTAACCCTAACCCTTCCCCGAAGCCTGACCCTCACCCGTCCCCTAATCCTAAACTGTACGCTAACACTAACCCGCACCCTCACATGCACGCTCCCCCTAAAGCGTTGCCGTACCCTCACCTGGACCCTAAACCGTCCCCGTCCCCTAACCCTAACCCTAGCCCGAACCCTAACCCTAACCCTTCCCCGAAGCCTGACCCTCACCCGTCCCCTAATCCTAAGCCGCACGCTAACACTAACGCGCGCCCTCACACGCACGCTCCCCCTAAAGCGTTGCCATACCCTCACTTGGACCCTAAACCGTCCCCGTCCCCTAACCCTAACCCTAGCCCGAACCCTAACCCTAACCCTTCCCCGAAGCCTGACCCTCACCCGTCCCCTAATCCTAAGCCGTAGGATAACACTAACGCGCGCCCTCACACGCACGCTCCCCCTAAAGCGTTGCCGTACCCTCTCCTGGACCCTAAACCGTCCCCGTACCCTAACCCTAACCCTAGCCCGAACCCTAACCCTAACACTTCCCCGAAGCCTGACCCTCACCCGTCCCCTAATCCTAACCCGTACGCTAACACTAACGCGTGCCCTCACACGCACGCTCCCCCTAAAGCGTTGCCGTACCCTCACCTGGACCCGAAACCGTCCCCGTCCCCTAACCCTAACCCTAGCCCGAACCCTAACCCTAACCCTTCCCCGAAGCCTGACCCTCACCCGTCCCCTAATCCTAACCCGTACGCTAACACTAACCCGCGCCCTCACACACACGCTCCCCCTAAAGCGTTGCCGTACCCTCACCTGGACCCTAAACCGTCCCCGTCCCCTAACCCTAACCCTAGCCCGAACCCTAACCCTAACCCTTCCCCGAAGCCTGACCCTCAGCCGTCCCCTAATCCTAACCCGTATGCTATCATTAACCCGCGCCCTCACACGCACGCTCCCCCTAAAACGTTGCCGTACCCTCACCTGGACCCGAAACCGTCCCCGTCCCATAACCCTAACCCTAGCCCGAACCCTAACCCTAACCCTTCCCCGAAGCCTGACCCTCACCCGTCCCCTAATCCTAACCCGTACGCTAACACTAACCCGCGCCCTCACACGCACGCTCCCCCTAAAGCGTTGCCGTACCCTCACCTGGACCCTAAACCGTCCCCGTCCCCTAACCCTAACCCTAGCCCGAACCCTAACCCTAACCCTTCCCCGAAGCCTGACCCTCACCCGTCCCCTAATCCTAACCCGTACGCTATCATTAACCCGCGCCCTCACACGCACGCTCCCCCTAAAACGTTGCCGTACCCTCACCTGGACCCTAAACCGTCCCCGTCCCCTAACCCTAACCCTAGCCCGAACCCTAACCCTAACCCTTCCCCGAAGCCTGACCCTCACCCGTCCCCTAATCCTAACCCGTACGCTAACACTAACCCGCGCCCTCACACGCACGCTCCCCCTAAAGCGTTGCCGTACCCTCACCTGGACCCTAAACCGTCCCCGTCCCCTAACCCTAACCCTAGCCCGAACCCTAACCCTAACCCTTCCCCGAAGCCTGACCCTCACCCGTCCCCTAATCCTAACCCGTACGCTAACACTAACCCGCGCCCTCACACGCACGCTCCCCCTAAAGCGTTGCCGTACCCTCACCTGGACCCTAAACCGTCCCCGTCCCCTAACCCTAACCGTAGCCCGAACCCTAACCCTAACCCTTCCCCGAAGCCTGACCCTCACCCGTCCCCTAATCCTAAGCCGTACGCTAACACTAACCCGCGCACTCACACGCACGCTCCCCCTAAAGCGTTGCCGTACCCTCACTTGGACCCTAAACCGTCCCCGTCCCCTAACCCTAACCCTAGCCCGAACCATAACCCTAACACTTCCCCGAAGCCTGACCCTCACCCGTCCCCTAATCCTAAGCCGTACGCTAACACTAACGCGCGTCCTCACACGCACGCTCCCCCTAAAGCGTTGCCGTACCCTCTCCTGCACCCTAAACCGTCCCCGTACCCTAACAGTAACCCTAGCCCGAACCCTAACCCTAACCCTTCCCCGAAGCCTGACCCTCACCCGTCCCCTAATCTTAACCCGTACGCTAACACTAACGCCTGCCCTCACACGCACGCTCCCCCTAAAGCGTTGCCGTACCCTCACCTGGACCCGAAACCGTCCCCGTCCCCTAACCCTAACCCTAGCCCGAACCCTAACCCTAACCCTTCCCCGAAGCCTGACCCTCACCCGTCCCCTAATCCTAACCCGTACGCTAACACTAACCCGCGCCCTCACACGCACGCTACCCCTAAAGCGTTGCCGTACTCTCACCTGGACCCTAAACCGTCCCCGTCCCCTAACCCTAACCCTAGCCCGAACCCTCACCCTAACCCTTCCCCGAAGCCTGACCCTCACCCGTCCCCTAATCCTAACCCGTACGCTAACACTAACCGGCGCCCTCACACGCACGCTCCCCCTAAAGCGTTGCCGTACCCTCACCTGGACCCTAAATCTTCCCCGTCCCCTAACCCTAACCGTAGCCCGAACCCTAACCCTAACCCTTCCCCGAAGCCTGACCCTCACCCGTCCCCTAATCCTAAGCCGTACGCTAACACTAACCCGCGCCCTCACACGCACGCTCCCCCTAAAGCGTTGCCGTACCCTCACCTGAACCCTAAACCGTAACCGTCCCCTAACCCTAACCCTAGGCCGAACCCTAACCCTAACCCTTCCCCGAAGCCTGACCCTCACCGTCCCCTAATCCTAACCCGTACGCTAACACTAACCCGCGCCCTCACACGCACGCTCCCCCTAAAGCGTTGCCGTACCCTCACCTGGACCCGAAACCGTCCCCGTCCCCTAACCCTAACCCTAGCCCGAACCCTAACCCTAACCCTTCCCCGAAGCCTGACCCTCACCCGTCCCCTAATCCTAACCCGTACGCTAACACTAACCCGCGCCCTCACACGCACGCTCCCCCTAAAGCGTTGCCGTACCCTCACCTGGACCCTAAACCGTCCCCGTCCCCTAACCCTAACCCTAGCCCGAACCCTAACCCTAACCCTTCCCCGAAGCCTGACCCTCACCCGTCCCCTAATCCTAACCCGTACGCTAACACTAACCCGTGCCCTCACACGCACGGTCCCCCTAAAGCGTTGCCGTACCCTCACCTGGACCCTAAACCTTCCCCGTCCCCTAACCCTAACCGTAGCCCGAACCCTAACCCTAACCCTTCCCCGAAGCCTGACCCTCACCCGTCCCCTAATCCTAAGCCGTACGCTAACACTAACCCGCGCCCTCACACGCACGCTCCCCCTAAAGCGTTGCCGTACCCTCACCTGAACCCTAAACCGTCCCCGTCCCCTAACCCTATCCCTAGCCCGAACCCTAACCCTAACCCTTCCCCGAAGCCTGACCCTCACCCGTCCCCTAATCCTAACCCGTACGCTAACACTAACCCGCGCCCTCACACGCACGCTCACCCTAAAGCGTTGCCGTACCCTCACCTGGACCCTAAACCGTCCCCGTCCCCTAACCCTAACCCTAGGCCGAACCCTAACCCTAACCCTTCCCCGATGCCTGACCCTCACCCGTCCCCTAATCCTAACCCGTACACTAACACTAACCCGCGTCCTCACACGCACGCTCCCCCTAAAGCGTTGCCGTACCCTCACCTGGACCCTAAACCGTCCCCGTCCCTTAACCCTTACCCTAGCCCGAACCCTAACCCTAAACCTTCCCCGAAGCCTGACCCTCACCCGTCCCGTAATCCTAACCCGTACGCTAACACTAACCCACGCCCTCACACGCACGCTCCCCCTAAAGCGTTGCCGTACCCTCACCTGGACCCTAAACCTTCCCCATCCCCTAACCCTAACCCTAGCCCGAACCCTAACCCTAACCCTTCCCCGAAGCCTGACCCTCACCCGTCCCCTAATCCTAACCCGTACGCTAACACTAACCCGCGCCCTCACATGCACGCTCCCCCTAAAGCGTTGCCGTACCCTCACCTGGACCCTAAACCGTCCCCGTCCCTTAACCCTTACCCTAGCCCGAACCCTAACCCTAAACCTTCCCCGAAGCCTGACCCTCACCCGTCCCCTAATCCTAACCCGTACGCTAACACTAACCCACGCCCTCACACGCACGCTCCCCCTAAAGCGTTGCCGTACCCTCACCTGGACCCTAAACCTTCCCCATCCCCTAACCCTAACCCTAGCCCGAACCCTAACCCTAACCCTTCCCCGAAGCCTGACCCTCACCCGTCCCCTAATCCTAAGCCGTACGCTAACACTAACCCACGCCCTCACACGCACGCTCCCCCTAAAGCGTTGCCGTACCCTCACCTGGACCCTAAACCGTCCCCGTCCCCTAACCCTAACCCTAGCCCGAACCCTAACCCTAACCCTTCCCCGAAGCCTGACCCTCACCCGTCCCCTAATCCTAAGCCGCACGCTAACACTAACGCGCGCCCTCACACGCACGCTCCCCCTAAAGCGTTGCCGTACCCTCACTTGGACCCTAAACCGTCCCCGTCCCCTAACCCTAACCCTAGCCCGAACCCTAACCCTAACACTTCCCCGAAGCCTGACCCTCACCCGTCCCCTAATCCTAAGCCGTACGCTAACACTAACGCGCACCCTCACATGCACGCTCCCCCTAAAGCGTTGCCGTACCCTCTCCTGGACCCTAAACCGTCCCCGTCCCCTAACCCTAACCCTAGCCCGAACCCTAACCCTAACCCTTCCCCGAAGCCTGACCCTCACCCGTCCCCTAATCCTAACCCGTACGCTAACACTAACGCGTGCCCTCACACGCACGCTCCCCCTAAAGCGTTGCCGTACCCTCACCTGGACCCGAAACCGTCCCCGTCCCCTAACCCTAACCCTAGCCCGAACCCTAACCCTAACCCTTCCCCGAAGCCTGACCCTCACCCGTCCCCTAATCCTAACCCGTACGCTAACACTAACCCGCGCCCTCACACGCACGCTCCCCCTAAAGCGTTGTCGTACCCTCACCTGGACCCTAAACCGTCCCCGTCCCCTAACCCTAACCCTAGCCCGAACCCTAACCCTAACCCTTCCCCGAAGCCTGACCCTCACCCGTCCCCTAATCCTAACCCGTACGCTAACACTAACCCGCGCCCTCACACGCACGCTCCCCCTAAAGCGTTGCCGTACCCTCACCTGGACCCTAAACCTTCCCCGTCCCCTAACCCTAACCGTAGCCCGAACCCTAACCCTAACCCTTCCCCGAAGCCTGACCCTCACCCGTCCCCTAATCCTAAGCCGTACGCTAACACTAACTCGCGCCCTCACACGCACGCTCCCCCTAAAGCGTTGCCGTACCCTCACCTGAACCCTAAACCGTAACCGTCCCCTAACCTTAACCCTAGCCCAAACCCTAACCCTAACCCTTCCCCGAAGCCTGACCCTCACCCGTCCCCTAATCCTAACCCGTACGCTAACACTAACCCGCGCCCTCACACGCTCGCTCCCCCTAAAGCGTTGCCGTACCCTCACCTGGACCCTAAACCGTCCCCGTCCCCTAACCCTAACCCTAGCCCGAACCCTAACCCTAACTCTTCCCCGATGCCTGACCCTCACCCGTCCCCTAATCCTAACCCGTACGCTAACACTAACCCGCGTCCTCACACGCACGCTCCCCCTAAAGCGTTGCCGTACCCTCACGTGGACCCTAAACCGTCCCCGTCCCTTAACCCTTACCCTAGCCCGAACCCTAACCCTAAACCTTCCCCGAAGCCTGACCCTCACCCGTCCCCTAATCCTAACCCGTACGCTAACACTAACCCACGCCCTCACACGCACGCTCCCCCTAAAGCGTTGCCGTACCCTCACCTGGACCCTGAACCTTCCCCATCCCCTAACCCTAACCCTAGCCCGAACCCTAACCCTAACCCTTCCCCGAAGCCTGACCCTCACCCGTCCCCTAATCCTATCACGTACGCTAACACTAACCCGCGCCCTCACACGCACGCTCCCCCTAAAGCGTTGCCGTACCCTCACCTGGACCCTAAACCGTCCCCGTCCCCTAACCCTAACCCTAGCCCGAACCCTAACCCTAACCCTTCCCCGAAGCCTGACCCTCACCCGTCCCCTAATCCTAAGCCGCACGCTAACACTAACGCACGCCCTCACACGCACGCTCCCCCTAAAGCGTTGCCGTACCCTCACTTGGACCCTAAACCGTCCCCGTCCCCTAACCCTAACCCTAGCCCGAACCCTAACCCTAACCCTTCCCCGAAGCCTGACCCTCACCCGTCCCCTAATCCTAAGCCGTACGCTAACACTAATGCGCGCCCTCACACGCACGCTCCCCCTAAAGCGTTGCCGTACCCTCTCCTGGACCCTAAACCGTCCCCGTCCCCTAACCCTAACCCTATCCCGAACCCTAACCCTAACCCTTCCCCGAAGCCTGACCCTCACCCGTCCCCTAATCCTAACCCGTACGCTAACACTAACGCGTGCCCTCACACGCACGCTCCCCCTAAAGCGTTGCCGTACCCTCACCTGGACCCGAAACCGTCCCCGTCCCCTAACCCTAACCCTAGCCCGAACCCTAACCCTAACCCTTCCCCGAAGCCTGACCCTCACCCATCCCCTAATCCTAACCCGTACGCTAACACTAACCCGTGCCCTCACACGCACGCTCCCCCTAAAGCGTTGCCGTACCCTCACCTGGACCCTAAACCGTCCCCGTCCCCTAACCCTAACCCTAGCCCGAACCCTAACCCTAACCCTTCCCCGAAGCCTGACCCTCACCCGTCCCCTAATCCTAACCCGTACGCTAACACTAACACGCGCCCTCACACGCACGCTCCCCCTAAAGCGTTGCCGTACCCTCACCTGGACCCTAAACCTTCCCCGTCCCCTAACCCTAACCGTAGCCCGAACCCTAACCCTAACCCTTCCCCGAAGCCTGACTCTCACCCGTCACCTAATCCTAACCCGTACGCTAACACTAACCCGCGCCCTCACACGCACGCTCCCCCTAAAGCGTTGCCGTACCCTCACCTGAACCCTAAACCGTCCCCGTCCCCTAACCCTAACCCTAGCCCGAACCCTAACCCTAACCCTTCCCAGAAACCTGACACTCACCCGTCCCCTAATCCTAACCCGTACGCTAACACTAACCCGCGCCCTCACACGCACGCTCCCCCTAAAGAGTTGCCGTACCCTCACCTGGACCCGAAACCGTCCCCGTCCCCTAACCCTAACCCTAGCCCGAACCCTGACCCTAACCCTTCCCCGAAGCCTGACCCTCACCCGTCCCCTAATCCTAAGCCATACGCTAAAACTAACCCGCGCCCTCACACGCACGCTCCCCCTAAAGCGTTGCCGTACCCTCACCTGGACCCTAAACCGTCCCCGTCCCCTAACCATAACCCTAGCCCGAACCCTAACCCTAACCCTTCCCCGAAGCCTGACCCTCACCCGTCCCCTAATCCTAAGCCATACGCTAACACTAACGCGTGCCCTCACACGCACGCTGCCCCTAAAGCGTTGCCGTACCCTCACCTGGACCCTAAACTGTCCCCGTCCCCTAACCCTAACCCTAGTCCGAACCCTAACCCTAACCCTTCCCCGAAGCCTGACCCTCACCCGTCCCCTAATCCTAACCCGTACGCTAACACTAAACCACGCCCTCACACGCACGCTCCCCCTAAAGCGTTGCCATACCCTCACCTGGACCCTAAACCGTCCCCGTCCCCTAACCCTAACCCTAGCCCGAACCCTAACCCTAACCCTTCCCCGAAGCCTGACCCTCACCCGTCCCCTAATCCTAAGCCGCACGCTAACACTAACGCACGCCCTCACACGCACGCTCCCCCTAAAGCGTTGCCGTACCCTCACTTGGACCCTAAACCGTCCCCGTCCCCTAACCCTAACCCTAGCCCGAACCCTAACCCTAACCCTTCCCCGAAGCCTGACCCTCACCCGTCCCCTAATCCTAAGCCGTACGCTAACACTAACGCGCGCCCTCACACGCACGCTCCCCCTAAAGCGTTGCCGTACCCTCTCCTGGACCCTAAACCGTCCCCGTCCCCTAACCCTAACCCTATCCCGAACCCTAACCCTAACCCTTCCCCGAAGCCTGACCCTCACCCGTCCCCTAATCCTAACCCGTACGCTAACACTAACGCGTGCCCTCACACGCACGCTCCCACTAAAGCGTTGCCGTACCCTCACCTGGACCCGAAACCGTCCCCGTCCCCTAACCCTAACCCTAGCCCGAACCCTAACCCTAACCCTTCCCCGAAACCTGACCCTCACCCATCCCCTAATCCTAACCCGTACGCTAACACTAACCCGTGCTCTCACACGCACGCTCCCCCTAAAGCGTTGCCGTACCCTCACCTGGACCCTAAACCGTCCCCGTCCCCTAACCCTAACCCTAGCCCGAACCCTAACCCTAACCCTTCCCCGAAGCCTGACCCTCACCCGTCCCCTAATCCTAAGCCGCACGCTAACACTAACGCACGCCCTCACACGCACGCTCCCCCTAAAGCGTTGCCGTACCCTCACTTGGACCCTAAACCGTCCCCGTCCCCTAACCCTAACCCTAGCCCGAACCCTAACCCTAACCCTTCCCCGAAGCCTGACCCTCACCCGTCCCCTAATCCTAAGCCGTACGCTAACACTAACGCGCGCCCTCACACGCACGCTCCCCCTAAAGCGTTGCCGTACCCTCTCCTGGACCCTAAACCGTCCCCGTCCCCTAACCCTAACCCTATCCCGAACCCTAACCCTAACCCTTCCCCGAAGCCTGACCCTCACCCGTCCCCTAATCCTAACCCGTACGCTAACACTAACGCGTGCCCTCACACGCACGCTCCCCCTAAAGCGTTGCCGTACCCTCACCTGGACCCGAAACCGTCCCCGTCCCCTAACCCTAACCCTAGCCCGAACCCTAACCCTAACCCTTCCCCGAAGCCTGACCCTCACCCATCCCCTAATCCTAACCCGTACGCTAACACTAACCCGTGCCCTCACACGCACGCTCCCCCTAAAGCGTTGCCGTACCCTCACCTGGACCCTAAACCGTCCCCGTCCCCTAACCCTAACCCTAGCCCGAACCCTAACCCTAACCCTTCCCCGAAGCCTGACCCTCACCCGTCCCCTAATCCTAACCCGTACTCTAACACTAACCCGCGCCCTCACACGCACGCTCCCCCTAAAGCGTTGCCGTACCCTCACCTGGACCCTAAACCTTCCCCGTCCCCTAACCCTAACCGTAGCCCGAACCCTAACCCTAACCCTTCCCCGAAGCCTGACCCTCACCCGTCCCCTAATCCTAAGCCGTACGCTAACACTAACCCGCGCCCTCACACGCACGCTCCCCCTAAAGCGTTGCCGTACCCTCACCTGAACCCTAACCGTCCCCGTCCCCTAACCCTAACCCTAGCCCGAACCCTAACCCTAACCCTTCCCCGAAGCCTGACCCTCACCCGTCCCCTAATCCTAACCCGTACGCTAACACTAACCCGCGCCCTCACACGCACGCTCCCCCTAAAGCGTTGCCGTACCCTCACCTGGACCCTAAACCGTCCCCGTACCCTAACCCTAACCGTAGCCCGAACCCTAACCCTAACCCTTCCCCGAAGCCTGACCCTCACCCGTCCCCTAATCCTAAGCCGTACGCTAACACTAACCCGCGCCCTCACACGCACGCTCCCCCTAAAGCGTTGCCGTACCCTCACCTGAACCCTAAACCGTCCCCGTCCCCTAACCCTAACCCTAGCCCGAACCCTAACCCTAACTCTTCCCCGAAGCCTGACCCTCACCCGTCCCCTAATCCTAACCCGTACGCTAACACTAACCCGCGCCCTCACACGCACGCTCCCCCTAAAGCGTTGCCGTACCCTCACCTGGACCCTAAACCGTCCCCGTCCCCTAACCCTAACCCTAGCCCGAACCCTAACCCTAACCCTTCCCCGAAGCCTGACCCTCACCCGTCCCCTAATCCTAAGCGATACGCTAACACTAACCCGCGCCCTCACACGCACGCTCCCCCTAAAGCGTTGCCGTACCCTCACCTGCACCCGAAACCGTCCCCGTCCCCTAACCCTAACCCTAGCCCGAACCCTAACCCTAACCCTTCCCCGAAGCCTGACCCTCACCCGTCCCCTAATCCTAACCCGTACGCTAACACTAACCCGCGCCCTCACACGCACGCTCCCCCTAAAGCGTTGCCGTACCCTCACCTGGACCCTAAACCTTCCCCATCCCCTAACCCTAACCCTAGCCCGAACCCTAACCCTAACCCTTCCCCGAAGCCTGACCCTCACCCGTCCCCTAATCCTAACCCGTACGCTAACACTAACCCGCGCCCTCACACGCACGCTCCCCCTAAAGCGTTGCCGTACCCTCACCTGGACCCTAAACCGTCCCCATCCCCTAACCCTAACCCTAGCCCGAACCCTAACCCTAACCCTTCCCCGAAGCCTGACCCTCACCCGTCCCCTAATCCTAACCCGTACGCTAACACTAACACGCGCCCTCACACGCACGCTCCCCCAAAACGTTGCCGTACCCTCACCTGAACCCTAAACCTTCCCCGTCCCCTAACCCTAACCGTAGCCCGAACCCTAACCCTAACCCTTCCCCGAAGCCTGACCCTCACCCGTCCCCTAATCCTAAGCCGTACGCTAACACTAACCCGCGCTCTCACACGCACGCTCCCCCTAAAGCGTTGCCGTACCCTCACCTGAACCCTAAACCGTCCCCGTCCCCTAACCCTAACCCTAGCCCGAACCCTAACCCTAACCCTTCCCAGAAGCCTGACCCTCACCCGTCCCCTAATCCTAACCCGTACGCTAACACTAACCCGCGCCCTCACACGCACGCTCCCCCTAAAGAGTTGCCGTACCCTCACCTGGACCCGAAACCGTCCCCGTCCCCTAACCCTAACCCTAGCCCGAACCCTGACCCTAACCCTTCCCCGAAGCCTGACCCTCACCCGTCCCCTAATCCTAAGCCATACGCTAAAACTAACCCGCGCCCTCACACGCACGCTCCCCCTAAAGCGTTGCCGTACCCTCACCTGGACCCTAAACCGTCCCCGTCCCCTAACCATAACCCTAGCCCGAACCCTAACCCTAACCCTTCCCCGAAGCCTGACCCTCACCCGTCCCCTAATCCTAACCCGTACGGTAACACTAATGCGCGCCCTCACACGCACGCTGCCCCTAAAGCGTTGCCGTACCCTCACCTGGACCCTAAACCGTCCCCGTCCCCTAACCCTAACCCTAGCCCGAACCCTAACCCTAACCCTTCCCCGAAGCCTGACCCTCACCCGTCCCCTAATCCTAACCCGTACGCTAACACTAAACCGCGCCCTCACACGCACGCTCCCCCTAAAGCGTTGCCGTACCCTCACCTGGACCCTAAACCGTCCCCGTCCCCTAACCCTAACCCTAGCCCGAACCCTAACCCTAACCCTTCCCCGAAGCCTGACCCTCACCCGTCCCCTAATCCTAACCCGTACGCTAACACTAACGCGTGCCCTCACACGCACGCTCCCCCTAAAGCGTTGCCGTACCCTCACCTGGACCCTAAACCGTCCCCGTCCCCTAACCCTAACCCTAGCCCGAACCCTAACCCTAACCCTTCCCCGAAGCCTGACCCTCACCCGTCCCCTAATCCTAACCCGTACGCTAACACTAACCCGCGCTCTCACACGCACGCTCCCCCTAAAGCGTTGCCGTACCCTCACCTGGACCCTAAACCGTCCCCGTCCCCTAACCCTAACCCTAGCCCGAACCCTAACCCTAACCCTTCCCCGAAGCCTGACCCTCACCCGTCCCCTAATCCTAAGCCGTACGCTAACACTAACGCGCGCCCTCACACGCACGCTCCCCCTAAAGCGTTGCCGTACCCTCACTTGGAACCTAAACCGTCCCCGTCCCCTAACCCTAACCCTAGCCCCAACCGTAACCCTAACCCTTCCCCGAAGCCTGACCCTCACCCGTCCCCTAATCCTAAGCCGTACGCTAACACTAACGCGCGCCCTCACACGCACGCTCCCCCTAAAGCGTTGCCGTACCCTCTCCTGGACCCTAAACCGTCCCCGTCCCCTAACCCTAACCCTAGCCCGAACCCTAACCCTAACCCTTCCCCGAAGCCTGACCCTCACCCGTCCCCTAATCCTAACCCGTACACTAACACTAACCCGCGCCCTCACACGCACGCTCCCCCTAAAGCGTTGCCGTACCCTCACCTGGACCCTAAACCTTCCCCGTCCCCTAACCCTAACCGTAGCCCGAACCCTAACCCTAACCCTTCCCCGAAGCCTGACCCTCACCCGTCCCCTAATCCTAAGCCGTACGCTAACACTAACCCGCGCCCTCACACGCACGCTCCCCCTAAAGCGTTGCCGTACCCTCACCTGAACCCTAAACCGTAACCGTCCCCTAACCTTAACCCTAGCCCGAACCCTAACCCTAACCCTTCCCCGAAGCCTGACCCTCACCCGTCCCCTAATCCTAACCCGTACGCTAACACTAACGCTCGCCCTCACACGCACGCTCCCCCTAAAGCGTTGCCGTACCCTCACCTGGACCCTAAACCGTCCCCGTCCCCTAACCCTAACCCTAGCCCGAACCCTAACCCTAACCCTTCCCCGAAGCCTGACCCTCACCCATCCCCTAATCCTAACCCGTACGCTAACACTAACCCGTGCCCTCACACGCACGCTCCCCCTAAAGCGTTGCCGTACCCTCACCTGGACCCTAAACCGTCCCCGTCCCCTAACCCTAACCCTAGCCCGAACCCTAACCCTAAACCTTCCCCGAAGCCTGACCCTCACCCGTCCCCTAATCCTAACCCGTACGCTAACACTAATGCGCGCCCTCACACGCACGCTCCCCCTAAAGCGTTGCCGTACCCTCTCCTGGACCCTAAACCGTCCCCGTCCCCTAACCCTAACCCTAGCCCGAACCCTAACCCTAACCCTTCCCCGAAGCCTGACCCTCACCCGTCCCCTAATCCTAACCCGTACGCTAACACTAACGCGTGCCCTCACACGCACGCTCCCCCTAAAGCGTTGCCGTACCCTCACCTGGACCCTAAACCGTCCCCGTCCCCTAACCCTAACCCTAGCCCGAACCCTAACCCTAACCCTTCCCCGAAGCCTGACCCTCACCCGTCCCCTAATCCTAACCCGTACGCTAACACTAACCCGCGCCCTCACACGCACGCTCCCCCTAAAGCGTTGCCGTACCCTCACCTGGACCCTAAACCGTCCCCGTCCCCTAACCCTAACCCTAGCCCGAACCCTAACCCTAACCCTTCCCCGAAGCCTGACCCTCACCCGTCCCCTAATCCTAACCCGTACGCTAACACTAACCCACGCCCTCACACGCACGCTCCCCCTAAAGCGTTGCCGTACCCTCACCTGGACCCTAAACCTTCCCCGTCCCCTAACCCTAACCGTAGCCCGAACCCTAACCCTAACCCTTCCCCGAAGCCTGACCCTCACCCGTCCCCTAATCCTAAGCCGTACGCTAACACTAACCCGCGCCCTCACACGCACGCTCCCCCTAAAGCGTTGCCGTACCCTCACCTGAACCCTAAACCGTAACCGTCCCCTAACCTTAACCCTAGCCCGAACCCTAACCCTAACCCTTCCCCGAAGCCTGACCCTCACCCGTCCCCTAATCCTAACCCGTACGCTAACACTAACCCTCGCCCTCACACGCACGCTCCCCCTAAAGCGTTGCCGTACCCTCACCTGGACCCTAAACCGTCCCCGTCCCCTAACCCTAACCCTAGCCCGAACCCTACCCTAACCCTTCCCCGAAGCCTGACCCTCACCCATCCCCTAATCCTAACCCGTACGCTAACACTAACCCGTGCCCTCACACGCACGCTCCCCCTAAAGCGTTGCCGTACCCTCACCTGGACCCTAAACCGTCCCCGTCCCCTAACCCTAACCCTAGCCCGAACCCTAACCCTAAACCTTCCCCGAAGCCTGACCCTCACCCGTCCCCTAATCCTAACCCGTACGCTAACACTAACCCGCGCCCTCACACGCACGCTCCCCCTAAAGCATTGCCGTACCCTCACCTGGACCCTAAACCTTCCCCGTCCCCTAACCCTAACCGTAGCCCGAACCCTAACCCTAACCCTTCCCCGAAGCCTGACCCTCACCCGTCCCCTAATCCTAAGCCGTACGCTAACACTAACCCGCGCCCTCACACGCACGCTCCCCCTAAACCGTTGCCGTACCCTCACCTGAACCCTAAACCGTCCCCGTCCCCTAACCCTAACCCTAGCCCGAACCCTAACCCTAACCCTTCCCCGAAGCCTGACCCTCACCCGTCCCTAATCCTAACCCGTACGCTAACACTAACCCGCGCCCTCACACGCACGCTCCCCCTAAAACGTTGCCGTACCCTCACCTGGACCCTAAACCGTCCCCGTCCCCTAACCCTAACCCTAGCCCGAACCCTAACCCTAACCCTTCCCCGAAGCCTGACCCTCACCCGTCCCCTAATCCTAAGCCCTACGCTATCACTAACTCGCGCCCTCACACGCACGCTCCCCCTAAATCGTTGCTGTTCCCTCACCTGGACCCTAAACCTTCCCCATCCCCTAACCCTAACCCTAGCCGGAACCCTAACCCTAACCATTCCCCGAAGCCTGACCCTCACCCGTCCCCTAATCCTAACCCGTACGCTAACACTAACACGCGCCCTCACACGCACGCTCCCCCTAAAGCGTTGCCGTACCCTCACCTGGACCCTAAACCGTCCCCGTCCCCTAACCCTGACCCTAGCCCGAACCCTAACCGTAACCCTTCCCCGAAGCCTGACCCTCACCCGTCCCCTAATCCTAACCCGTACGCTAACACTAACACGCGCCCTCACACGCACGCTCCCTCTAAAGCGTTGCCGTACCCTCACCTGGACCCGAAACCGTCCCCGTCCCCTAACACTAACCCTAGCCCGAACCCTAACCCTAACCCTTCCCCGAAGCCTGACCCTCACCCGTCCCCTAATCCTAACCCGTACGCTAACACTAACCCGCGCCCTCACACGCACGCTCCCACTAAAGCGTTGCCGTACCCTCACCTGGACCCTAAACCGTCCCCGTCCCCTAACCCTAACCCTAGCCCGAACCCTAACCCTAACACTTCCCCGAAGCCTGACCCTCACCCGTCCCCTAATCCTAACCCGTACGCTAACACTAACCCGCGCCCTCACACGCACGCTCCCCCTAAAGCGTTGCCGTACCCTCACCTGGACCCTAAACCTTCCCCATCCCCTAACCATAACCCTAGCCCGAACCCTAACCCTAACCCTTCCCCGAAGCCTGACCCTCACCCGTCCCCTAATCCTAACCCGTACGCTAACACTAACCCGCGCCCTCACACGCACGCTCCCCCTAAAGCGTTGCCGTACCCTCACCTGGACCCTAAACCGTCCCCATCCCCTAACCCTAACCCTAGCCCGAACCCTAACCCTAACCCTTCCCCGAAGCCTGACCCTCACCCGTCCCCTAATCCTAACCCGTATGCTAACACTAACACGCGCCCTCACACGCACGCTCCCCCTAAAGCGTTGCCGTACCCTCACCTGGACCCTAAACCTTCCCCGTCCCCTAACACTAACCGTAGCCCGAACCCTAACCCTAACCCTTCCCCGAAGCCTGACCCTCACCCGTCCCCTAATCCTAACCCGTACGCTAACACTAACCCGCGCCCTCACACGCACGCTCCCCCTAAAGCGTTGCCGTACCCTCACCTGAACCCTAAACCGTCCCCGTCCCCTAACCCTAACCCTAGCCCGAACCCTAACCCTAACCCTTCCCCGAAGCCTGACCCTCACCCGTCCCCTAATCCTAACCCATACGCTAACACTAACCCGCGCCCTCACACGCACGCTCCACCTAAAGCGTTGCCGTACCCTCACCTGGACCCTAAACCGTCCCCGTCCCCTAACCCTAACCCTAGCCCGAACCCTAACTCTAACCCTTCCCCGAAGCCTGACCCTCACCCGTCCCCTAATCCTAACCCGTACGCTAACACTAACCCGCGCCCTCACACGCTCGCTCCCCCTAAAGCGTTGCCGTACCCTCACCTGGACCCTAAACCGTCCCCGTCCCCTAACCCTAACCCTAGCCGGAACCCTAACCCTAACCCTTCCCAGAAGCCTGACCCTCACCCGTCCCCTAATCCTAACCCGTACGCTAACACTAACCCGCGCCCTCACACGCACGCTCCCCCTAAAGAGTTCCCGTACCCTCACCTGGACCCGAAACCGTCCCCGTCCCCTAACCCTAACCCTAGCCCGAACCCTGACCCTAACCCTTCCCCGAAGCCTGACCCTCACCCGTCCCCTAATCCTAAGCCATACGCTAAAACTAACCCGCGCCCTCACACGCACGCTCCCCCTAAAGCGTTGCCGTACCCTCACCTGGACCCTAAACCGTCCCCGTCCCCTAACCATAACCCTAGCCCGAACCCTAACCCTAACACTTCCCCGAAGCCTGACCCTCACCCGTCCCCTAATCCTAAGCCATACGCTAACACTAACGCGCGCCCTCACACGCACGCTGCCCCTAAAGCGTTGCCGTACCCTCACCTGGACCCTAAACCGTCCCCGTCCCCTAACCCTAACCCTAGCCCGAACCCTAACCCTAACCCTTCCCCGAAGCCTGACCCTCACCCGTCCCCTAATCCTAACCCGTACGCTAACACTAAACCGCGCCCTCACACGCACGCTCCCCCTAAAGCGTTGCCGTACCCTCACCTGGACCCTAAACCGTCCCCGTCCCCTAACCCTAACCCTAGCCCGAACCCTAACCCTAACCCTTCCCCGAAGCCTGACCCTCACCCGTCCCCTAATCCTAACCCGTACGCTAACACTAACCCGCGCCCTCACACGCACGCTCCCCCTAAAGCGTTGCCGTACCCTCACCTGGACCCGAAACCGTCCCCGTCCCCTAACCCTAACCCTAGCCCGAACCCTAACCCTAACCCTACCCCGAAGCCTGACCCTCACCCGTCCACTAATCTTAACCCGTACGCTAACACTAACCCGCGCCCTCACACGCACGCTCCTCCTAAAGCGTTGCCGTACCCTCACCTGGACCCTAAACCGTCCCCGTCCCCTAACCCTAACCCTAGCCCGAACCCTAACCCTAACCCTTCCCCGAAGCCTGACCCTCACCCGTCCCTAATCCTAACCCGTACGCTAACACTAACCCGCGCCCTCACACGCACGCTCCCCCTAAAGCGTTGCCGTACCCTCACCTGGACCCTAAACCGTCCCCGTCCCCAACCCTAACCCTAGCCCGAACCCTAACCCTAACCCTTCCCCGAAGCCTGACCCTCACCCGTCCCCTAATCCTAAGCCATACGCTAACACTAACCCGCGCCCTCACACGCACGCTCCCCCTAAAGCGTTGCCGTACCCTCACCTGGACCCGAAACCGTCCCCGTCCCCTAACCCTAACCCTAGCCCGAACCCTAACCCTAACCCTTCCCCGAAGCCTGACCCTCACCCGTCCCCTAATCCTAACCCGTACGCTAACACTAACCCGCGCCCTCACACGCACGCTCCCCCTAAAGCGTTGCCGTACCCTCACCTGGACCCTAAACCTTCCCCATCCCCTAACCCTAACCCTAGCCCGAACCCTAACCCTAACCCTTCCCCGAAGCCTGACCCTCACCCGTCCCCTAATCCTAACCCGTACGCTAACACTAACCCGCGCCCTCACACGCACGCTCCCCCTAAAGCGTTGCCGTACCCTCACCTGGACCCTAAACCGTCCCCATCCCCTAACCCTAACCCTAGCCCGAACCCTAACCCTAACCCTTCCCCGAAGCCTGACCCTCACCCGTCCCCTAATCCTAACCCGTATGCTAACACTAACACGCGCCCTCACACGCACGCTCCCCATAAAGCGTTGCCGTACCCTCACCTGGACCCTAAACCTTCCCCGTCCCCTAACACTAACCGTAGCCCGAACCCTAACCCTAACACTTCCCCGAAGCCTGACCCTCACCCGTCCCCTAATCCTAACCCGTACGCTAACACTAACCCGCGCCCTCACACGCACGCTCCCCCTAAAGCGTTGCCGTACCCTCACCTGAACCCTAAACCGTCCCCGTCCCCTAACCCTAACCCTAGCCCGAACCCTAACCCTAACCCTTCCCCGAAGCCTGACCCTCACCCGTCCCCTAATCCTAACCCGTACGCTAACACCAACCCGCGCCCTCACACGCACGCTCACCCTAAAGCGTTGCCGTACCCTCACCTGGACCCTAAACCGTCCCCGTCCCCTAACCCTAACCCTAGCCCGAACCCTAACTCTAACCCTTCCCCGAAGCCTGACCCTCACCCGTCCCCTAATCCTAACCCGTACGCTAACACTAACCCGCGCCCTCACACCCTCGCTCCCCCTAAAGCGTTGCCGTACCCTCACCTGGACCCTAAACCGTCCCCGTCCCCTAACCCTAACCCTAGCCGGAACCCTAACCCTAACCCTTCCCAGAAGCCTGACCCTCACCCGTCCCCTAATCCTAACCCGTACGCTAACACTAACCCGCGCCCTCACACGCACGCTCCCCCTAAAGAGTTGCCGTACCCTCACCTGGACCCGAAACCGTCCCCGTCCCCTAACCCTAACCCTAGCCCGAACCCTGACCCTAACTCTTCCCCGAAGCCTGACCCTCACCCGTCCCCTAATCCTAAGCCATACGCTAACACTAACGCGCGCCCTCACACGCACGCTGCCCCTAAAGCGTTGCCGTACCCTCACCTGGACCCTAAACCGTCCCCGTCCCCTAACCCTAACCCTAGCCCGAACCCTAACCCTAACCCTTCCCCGAAGCCTAACCCTCACCCGTCCCCTAATCCTAACCCGTACGCTAACACTAAACCGCGCCCTCACACGCACGCTCCCCCTAAAGCGTTGCCGTACCCTCACCTGGACCCTAAACCGTCCCCGTCCCCTAACCCTAACCCTAGCCCGAACCCTAACCCTAACCCTTCCCCGAAGCCTGACCCTCACCCGTCCCCTAATCCTAACCCGTACGCTAACACTAACCCGCGCCCTCACACGCACGCTCCCCCTAAAGCGTTGCCGTACCCTCACCTGGACCCGAAACCGTCCCCGTCCCCTAACCCTAACCCTACCCCGAAGCCTGACCCTCACCCGTCCACTAATCTTAACCCGTACGCTAACACTAACCCGCGCCCTCACACGCACGCTCCTCCTAAAGCGTTGCCGTACCCTCACCTGGACCCTAAACCGTCCCCGTCCCCTAACCCTAACCCTAGCCCGAACCCTAACCCTAACCCATCCCCGAAGCCTGACCCTCACCCGTCCCCTAATCCTAACCCGTACGCTAACACTAACCCGCGCCCTCACACGCACGCTCCCCCTAAAGCGTTGCCGTACCCTCACCTGGACCCTAAACCGTCCCCGTCCGCTAACCCTAACCCTAGCCCGAACCCTAACCCTAACCCTTCCCCGAAGCCTGACCCTCACCCGTCCCCTAATCCTAACCCGTACGCTAACACTAACCCGCGCCCTCACACGCACGCTCCCCCTAAAGCGTTGCCTTACCCTCACCTGGACCCTAAACCGTCCCTGTCCCCTAACCCTAACCCTAGCCCGAACCCTAACCCTAACCCTTCCCCGAAGCCTGACCCTCACCCGTCCCCTAATCCTAACCCGTACGCTAACACTAACCCGCGCCCTCACACGCACGCTCCCCCTAAAGCGTTGTCGTACCCTCACCTGGACCCTAAACCGTCCCCGTACCCTTACTCTAACCCTAGCCCGAACCCTAACCCTAACACTTCCCCGAAGCCTGACCCTCACCCGTCCCCTAATCCTAACCCGTACGCTAACACTAACCCGCGCCCTCACACGCACGCTCCCCCTAAAGCGTTGCCGTACCCTTACCTGGACCCTAAACCGTCCCCGTCCCCTAACCCTAACCCTAGACCGAACCCTAACCCTAACCCTTCCCCGAAGCCTGACCCTCACCCGTCCCCTAATTCTAACCCGTACGCTAACACTAACCCGCGCCCTCACACGCACGCTCCCCCTAAAGCGTTGCCGTACCCTCACCAGGACCCTAAACCGTCCCCGTCCCCTAACCCTAACCCTAGCCCGAACCCTAACCCTAACCCTTCCCCGAAGCCTGACCCTCACCCGTCCCCTAATCCTAAGCCGTACGCTAAAACTAACCCGCGCCCTCACACGCACGCTCCCCCTAATGTGTTGCCGTACCCTCACCTGGACCCGAAACCGTCCCCGTCCCCTAACCCTAACCCTAGCCCGAACCCTAACCCTAACCCTTCCCCGAAGCCTGACCCTCACCCGTCCCCTAATCCTAACCCGTACGCTAACACTAACCCGCGCCCTCACACGCACGCTCCCCCTAAATCGTTGCCGTTCCCTCACCTGGACCCTAAACCTTCCCCATCCCCTAACCCTAACCCTAGCCCGAACCCTAACCCTAACCATTCCCCGAAGCCTGACCCTCACCCGTCCCCTAATCCTAACCCGTACGCTAACACTAACCCGCGCCCTCACACGCACGCTCCCCCTAAAGCGTTGCCGTACCCTCACCTGGACCCTAAACCGTCCCCGTTCCCTAACCCTGACCCTAGCCCGAACCCTAACCGTAACCCTTCCCCGAAGCCTGACCCTCACCCGTCCCCTAATCCTAACCCGTACGCTAACACTAACACGCGCCCTCACACGCACGCTCCCCCTAAAGCGTTGCCGTACCCTCACCTGGACCCGAAACCGTCCCCGTCCCCTAACACTAACCCTAGCCCGAACCCTAACCCTAACCCTTCCCCGAAGCCTGACCCTCACCCGTCCCCTAATCCTAACCCGTACGCTAACACTAACCCGCGCCCTCACACGCACGCTCCCCCTAAAGCGTTGCCATACCCTCACCTGGACCCTAAACCGTCCCCGTCCCCTAACCCTAACCCTAGCCCGAACCCTAACCCTAACCCTTCCCCGAAGCCTGACTCTCACCCGTCCCCTAATCCTAACCCGTACGCTAACACTAACCCGCGCCCTCACACGCACGCTCCACCTAAAGCGTTGCCGTACCCTCACCTGGACCCGAAACCGTTCCCGTCCCCTAACCCTAACCCTAGCCCGAACCCTAACCCTAACCCTTCCCCGAAGCCTGACCCTCACCCGTCCCCTAATCTTAACCCGTACGCTAACACTAACCCACGCCCTCACACGCACGCTCCCCCTAAAGCCTTGCCGTACCCTCACCTGGACCCTAAACCGTCCCCGTCCCCTAACCCTAACCCTAGCCCGAACCCTAACCCTAACCCATCCCCGAAGCCTGACCCTCACCCGTCCCCTAATCCTAACCCGTACGCTAACACTAACCCGCGCCCTCACACGCACGCTCCCCCTAAAGCGTTGCCGTACCCTCACCTGGACCCTAAACCGTCCCCGTCCCCTAACCCTAACCCTAGCCCGAACCCTAACCCTAACCCTTCCCCGAAGCCGGACCCTCACCCGTCCCCTAATCCTAACCCGTACGCTAACACTAACCCGCGCCCTCACACGCATGCTCCCCCTAAAGCGTTGCCGTAACCTCACCTGGACCCTAAACCGTCCCCGTACCCTAACCCTAACTCTAGCCCGAACCCTAACCCTAACCCTTCCCCGAAGCCTGACCCTCACCCGTCCCCTAATCCTAACCCGTACGCTAACACTAACCCGCGCCCTCACACGCACGCTCCCCCTAAAGCGTTGCCGTACCCTCACCTGGACCCTAAACCGTCCCCGTCCCCTAACCCTAACCCTAGCCCGAACCCTAACCCTAACCCTTCCCCGAATCCTGACCCTCACACGTCCCCTAATCCTAAGCCGTACGCTAACACTAACCCGCGCCCTCACACGCACGCTCCCCCTAAAGCGTTGCCGTACCCTCACCTGGACCCGAAACCGTCCCCGTCCCCTAACCCTAACCCTAGCCCGAACCCTAACCCTAACCCTTCCCCGAAGCCTGACCCTCACCCGTCCCCTAATCCTAACCCGTACGCTAACACTAACCCGCGCCCTCACACGCACGCTCCCCCTAAATCGTTGCCGTTCCCTCACCTGGACCCTAAACCTTCCCCATCCCCTAACCCTAACCCTAGCCGGAACCCTAACCCTAACCATTCCCCGAAGCCTGACCCTCACCCGTCCCCTAATCCTAACCCGTACGCTAACACTAACCCGCGCCCTCACACGCACGCTCCCCCTAAAGCGTTGCCGTACCCTCACCTGGACCCTAAACCGTCCCCGTCCCCTAAACCTGACCCTAGCCCGAACCCTAACCGTAACCCTTCCCCGAAGCCTGACCCTCACCCGTCCCCTAATCCTAACCCGTACGCTAACACTAACACGCGCCCTCACACGCACGCTCCCCCTAAAGCGTTGCCGTACCCTCACCTGTACCCGAAACCGTCCCCGTCCCCTAACACTAACCCTAGCCCGAACCCTAACCCTAACCCTTCCCCGAAGCCTGACCCTCACCCGTCCCCTAATCCTAACCCGTACGCTAACACTAACCCGCGCCCTCACACGCACGCTCCACCTAAAGCGTTGCCGTACCCTCACCTGGACCCTAAACCGTCCCCGTCCCCTAACCCTAACCCTAGCCCGAACCCTAACCCTAACCCTTCCCCGAAGCCTGACCCTCACCCGTCCCCTAATCCTATGCCGTACGCTACCACTAACCCGCGCCCTCACACGCACGGTCCCCCTAAAGCGTTGCCGTACCCTCACCTGGACCCTAAACCGTCCCCGTCCCCTAACCCTAACCCTAGCCCGAACCCTAACCCTAACCCTTCCCCGAAGCCTGACCCTCACCCATCCCCTAATCCTAAACCGTACACTAACACTAACCCGCGCCCTCACACGCACGCTCCCCCTAAAGCGTTGCCGTACCCTCACCTGGACCCTAAACCGTCCCCGTCCCCTAACCCTAACCCTAGCCCGAGCCCTAACCCTAACCCTTCCCCGAAGCCTGACCCTCACCCGTCCCCTAATCTTAACCCGTACGCTAACACTAACCCGCGCCCTCACACGCACGCTCCCCCTAAAGCGTTGCCGTACCCTCACCTGGACCCTAAACCGTCCCCGTCCCCTAACCCTAACCCTAGCCCGAACCCTAACCCTAACCCTTCCCCGAATCCTGACCCTCACACGTCCCCTAATCCTAAGCCGTACGCTAACACTAACCCGCGCCCTCACACGCACGCTCCCCCTAAAGCGTTGCCGTACCCTCACCTGGACCCGAAACCGTCCCCGTCCCCTAACCCTAACCCTAGCCCGAACCCTAACCCTAACCCTTCCCCGAAGCCTGACCCTCACCCGTCCCCTAATCCTAACCCGTACGCTAACACTAACCCGCGCCCTCACACGCACGCTCCCCCTAAATCGTTGCCGTTCCCTCACCTGGACCCTAAACCTTCCCCATCCCCTAACCCTAACCCTAGCCGGAACCCTAACCCTAACCATTCCCCGAAGCCTGACCCTCACCCGTCCCCTAATCCTAACCCGTACGCTAACACTAACCCGCGCCCTCACACGCACGCTCCCCCTAAAGCGTTGCCGTACCCTCACCTGGACCCTAAACCGTCCCCGTCCCCTAAACCTGACCCTAGCCCGAACCCTAACCGTAACCCTTCCCCGAAGCCTGACCCTCACCCGTCCCCTAATCCTAACCCGTACGCTAACACTAACACGCGCCCTCACACGCACGCTCCCCCTAAAGCGTTGCCGTACCCTCACCTGGACCCGAAACCGTCCCCGTCCCCTAACACTAACCCTAGCCCGAACCCTAACCCTAACCCTTCCCCGAAGCCTGACCCTCACCCGTCCCCTAATCCTAACCCGTACGCTAACACTAACCCGCGCCCTCACACGCACGCTCCACCTAAAGCGTTGCCGTACCCTCACCTGGACCCTAAACCGTCCCCGTCCCCTAACCCTAACCCTAGCCCGAACCCTAACCCTAACCCTTCCCCGAAGCCTGACCCTCACCCGTCCCCTAATCCTATGCCGTACGCTACCACTAACCCGCGCCCTCACACGCACGGTCCCCCTAAAGCGTTGCCGTACCCTCACCTGGACCCTAAACCGTCCCCGTCCCCTAACCCTAACCCTAGCCCGAACCCTAACCCTAACCCTTCCCCGAAGCCTGACCCTCACCCATCCCCTAATCCTAAACCGTACACTAACACTAACCCGCGCCCTCACACGCACGCTCCCCCTAAAGCGTTGCCGTACCCTCACCTGGACCCTAAACCGTCCCCGTCCCCTAACCCTAACCCTAGCCCGAGCCCTAAACCTAACCCTTCCCCGAAGCCTGACCCTCACCCGTCCCCTAATCTTAACCCGTACGCTAACACTAACCCACGCCCTCACACGCACGCTCCCCCTAAAGCCTTGCCGTACCCTCACCTGGACCCTAAACCGTCCCCGTCCCCTAACCCTAACCCTAGCCCGAACCCTAACCCTAACCCATCCCCGAAGCCTGACCCTCACCCGTCCCCTAATCCTAACCCGTACGCTAACACTAACCCGCGCCCTCACACGCACGCTCCCCCTAAAGCGTTGCCGTACCCTCACCTGGACCCTAAACCGTCCCCGTCCCCTAACCCTAACCCTAGCCCGAACCCTAGCCCTAACCCTTCCCCGAAGCCGGACCCTCACCCGTCCCCTAATCCTAACCCGTACGCTAACACTTACCCGCGCCCTCACACGCACGCTCCCCCTAAAGTGTTGCCGTACCCTCACCTGGACCCTAAACCGTCCCCGTCCCCTAACCCTAACTCTAGCCCGAACCCTAACCCTAACCCTTCCCCGATGCCTGACCCTCACCCGTCCCCTAATCCTAACCCGTATGCTAACACTAACCCGCGCCCTCACACGCACGCTCCCCCTAAAGCGTTGCCGTACCCTCACCTGGACCCTAAACCGTCCCCGTCACCTAACCCTAACCCTAGCCCGAACCCTAACCCTAACCCTTCCCCGAAGCCTGACCCTCACCCGTCCCCTAATCCTAACCCGTACGCTAACACTAACCCGCGCCCTCACACGCACGCTCCCCCTAAAGCGTTGCCGTACCCTCACCTGGACCCTAAACCTTCCCCGTACCCTAACCCTAACCGTAGCCCGAACCCCAACCCTAACCCTTCCCCGAAGCCTGACCCTCACCCGTCCCCTAATCCTAAGCCGTACGCTAACACTAACCCGCGCCCTCACACGCACGCTCCCCCTAAAGCGTTGCCGTACCCTCACCTGAACCCTAAACCGTCCCCGTCCCCTAACCCTAACCCTAGCCCGAACCCTAACCCTAACCCTTCCCCGAAGCCTGACCCTCACCCGTCCCCTAATCCTAACTCGTACGCTAACACTAACCCGCGCCCTCACACGCACGCTCCCCGTAAAGCGTTGCCGTACCCTCACCTGGACCCTAAACCGTCCCCGTCCCCTAACCCTAACCCTAGCCCGAACCCTAACCCTAACCCTTCCCCAAAGCCTGACCCTCACCCGTCCCCTAATCCTAACCCGTACGCTAACACTAACCCGCGCCCTCACACACACGCTCCCCCTAAAGCGTTGCCGTACCCTCACCTGGACCCTAAACCGTCCCCGTCCCCTAACCCTAACCCTAACCCGAACCCTAACCCTAACCCTTCCCCGAAGCCTGACCCTCACCCGTCCCCTAATCCTAAGCCATACGCTAACACTAACGCGCGTCCTCACACGCACGCTCCTCCTAAAGCGTTGCCGTACCCTCACCTGGACCCTAAACCGTCCCCGTCCCCTAACCCTAACCCTAGCCCGAACCCTAACCCTAACCCTTCCCCGAAGCCTGACCCTCACCCGTCCCCTAATCCTAACCCGTACGCTAACACTAACCCGCGCCCTCACACGCACGCTCCCCCTAAAGCGTTGCCGTACCCTCACCTGGACCCGAAACCGCCCCCGTCCCCTAACCTTAAACCTAGCCCGAACCCTAACCCTAACCCTTCCCCGAAGCCTGACCCTCACCCGTCCCCTAATCCTAACCCGTACGCTAACACTAACCCGCGCCCTCACACGCACGCTCCCCCTAAAGCGTTGCCGTACCCTCACCTGGACCCGAAACCGTCCCCGTCCCCTAACCCTAACCCTAGCCCGAACCCTAACCCTAACCCTTCCCCGAAGCCTGACCCTCACCCGTCCCCTAATCTTAACCCGTACGCTAACACTAACCCGCGCCCTCACACGCACGCTGCCCCTAAAGCGTTGCTGTACCCTCACCTGGACCCTAAACCGTCCCCGTCCCCTAACCATAACCCTAGCCCGAACCCTAACCCTAACCCTTCCCCGAAGCCTGACCCTCACCCGTCTCCTAATCCTAACCCGTACGCTAACACTAACCCGCGCCCTCACACGCACGCTCCCCCTAAAGAGTTGCCGTACCCTCACCTGGACCCGAAACCGTCCCCGTCCCCTAACCCTAACCCTAGCCCGAACCCTGACCCTAACCCTTCCCCGAAGCCTGACCCTCACCCGTCCCCTAATCCTAAGCCATACGCTAAAACTAACCCGCGCCCTCACACGCACGCTCCCCCTAAAGCGTTGCCGTACCCTCACCTGGACCCTAAACCGTCCCCGTCCCCTAACCCTAACCCTAGCCCGAACCCTAACCCTAACCCTTCCCAGAAGCCTGACCCTCACCCGTCCCCTAATCCTAACCCGTACGCTAACACTAACCCGCCCCCTCACACGCACGCTCCCCCTAAAGAGTTGCCGTACCCTCACCTGGACCCGAAACCGTCCCCGTCCCCTAACCCTAACCCTAGCCCGAACCCTGACCTTAACCCTTCCCCGAAGCCTGACCCTCACCCGTCCCCTAATCCTAACCCGTACGCTAAAACTAACCCGCGCCCTCACACGCACGCTCCCCCTAAAGCGTTGCCGTACCCTCACCTGGACCCTAAACCGTCCCCGTCCCCTAACCATAACCCTAGCCCGAACCCTAACCCTAAACCTTCCCCGAAGCCTGACCCTCACCCGTCCCCTAATCCTAAGCCATACGCTAACACTAACGCGCGCCCTCACACGCACGCTGCCCCTAAAGCGTTGCCGTACCCTCACCTGGACCCTAAACCGTCCCCGTCCCCTAACCCTAACCCTAGCCCGAACCCTAACCCTAACCCTTCCCCGAAGCCTGACCCTCACCCGTCCCCTAATCCTAACCCGTACGCTAACACTAAACCGCGCCCTCACACGCACGCTCCCCCTAAAGCGTTGCCGTACCCTCACCTGGACCCTAAACCGTCCCCGTCCCCTAACCCTAACCCTAGCCCGAACCCTAACCCTAACCCTTCCCCGAAGCCTGACCCTCACCCGTCCCCTAATCCTAAACCGTATGCTAACACTAACCCGCGCCCTCACACGCACGCTCCCCCTAAAGCGTTGCCGTACCCTCACATGGACCCGAAACCGTCCCCGTCCCCTAACCCTAACCCTAGCCCGAACCCTAACCCTAACCCTACCCCGAAGCCTGACCCTCACCCGTCCACTAATCTTAACCCGTACGCTAACACTAACCCACGCCCTCACACGCACGCTCCCCCTAAAGCGTTGCCGTACCCTCACCTGGACCCTAAACCGTCCCCGTCCCCTAACCCTAACCCTAGCCTGAACCCTAACCCTAACCCATCCCCGAAGCCTGACCCTCACCCGTCCCCTAATCCTAACCCGTACGCTAACACTAACCCGCGCCCTCACACGCACGCTCCCCCTAAAGCGTTGCCGTACCCTCACCTGGACTCTAAACCGTCCCCGTCCCCTAACCCTAACCCTAGCCCGAACCCTAACCCTAACCCTTCCCCGAAGCCTGACCCTCACCCGTCCCCTAATCCTAAGCCGTACGCTAACACTAACGCGCGCCCTCACACGCACGCTCCCCCTAAAGCGTTGCCGTACCCTCACTTGGACCCTTAACCGTCCCCGTCCCCTAACCCTAACCCTAGCCCGAACCCTAACCCTAACCCTTCCCCGAAGCCTGACCCTCACCCGTCCCCTAATCCTAAGCCGTACACTAACACTAATGCGCGCCCTCACACGCACGCTCCCCCTAAAGCGTTGCCGTACCCTCTCCTGGACCCTAAACCGTCCCCGTCCCCTAACCCTAACCCTAGCCCGAACCCTAACCCTAACCCTTCCCCGAAGCCTGACCCTCACCCGTCCCTAATCCTAACCCGTACGCTAACACTAACGCGTGCCCTCACACGCACGCTCCCCCTAAAGCGTTGCCGTACCCTCACCTGGACCCTAAACCGTCCCCGTCCCCTAACCCTAACCCTAGCCCGAACCCTAACCCTAACCCTTCCCCGAAGCCTGACCCTCACCCGTCCCCTAATACTAACCCGTACGCTAACACTAACCCGCGCCCTCACACGCACGCTCCCCCTAAAGCGTTGCCGTACCCTCACCTGGACCCTAAACCGTCCCCGTCCCCTAACCCTAACCCTAGCCCGAACCCTAACCCTAACCCTTCCCCGAAGCCTGACCCTCACCCGTCCCCTAATCCTAACCCGTACGCTAACACTAACCCGCGCCCTCACACGCACGCTCCCCCTAAAGCGTTGCCGTACCCTCACCTGGACCCTAAACCTTCCCCGTCCCCTAACCCTAACCGTAGCCCGAACCCTAACCCTAACCCTTCCCCGAAGCCTGACCCTCACCCGTCCCCTAATCCTAAGCCGTACGCTAACACTAACCCGCGCCCTCACACGCACGCTCCCCCTAAACCGTTGCCGTACCCTCACCTGAACCCTAAACCGTAACCGTCCCCTAACCTTAACCCTAGCCCGAACCCTAACCCTAACCCTTCCCCGAAGCCTGACCCTCACCCGTCCCCTAATCCTAACCCGTACGCTAACACTAACCCTCGCCCTCACACGCACGCTCCCCCTAAAGCGTTGCCGTACCCTCACCTGGACCCTAAACCGTCCCCGTCCCCTAACCCTAACCCTAGCCCGAACCCTACCCTAACCCTTCACCGAAGCCTGACCCTCACCCATCCCCTAATCCTAACCCGTACGCTAACACTAACCCGTGCCCTCACACGCACGCTCCCCCTAAAGCGTTGCCGTACCCTCACCTGGACCCTAAACCGTCCCCGTCCCCTAACCCTAACCCTAGCCCGAACCCTGACCCTAACCCTTCCCCGAAGCCTGACCCTCACCCGTCCCCTAATCCTAAGCCATACGCTAAAACTAACCCGCGCCCTCACACGCACGCTCCCCCTAAAGCGTTGCCGTACCCTCACCTGGACCCTAAACCGTCCCCGTCCCCTAACCATAACCCTAGCCCGAACCCTAACCCTAACCCTTCCCCGAAGCCTGACCCTCACCCGTCCCCTAATCCTAAGCCGTACGCTAACACTAACCCGCGCCCTCACACGCACACTCCCCCTAAAGCGTTGCCGTACCCTCACCTGAACCCTAAACCGTCCCCGTCCCCTAACCCTAACCCTAGCCCGAACCCTAACCCTAACCCTTCCCCGAAGCCTGACCCTCACCCGTCCCCTAATCCTAACCCGTACGCTAACACTAACCCGCGCCCTCACACGCACGCTCCCCGTAAAGCGTTGCCGTACCCTCACCTGGACCCTAAACCGTCCCCGTCCCCTAACCCTAACTCTAGCCCGAACCCTAACCCTAACCCTTCCCCAAAGCCTGACCCTCACCCGTCCCCTAATCCTAACCCGTACGCTAACACTAACCCGCGCCCTCACACGCACGCTCCCCCTAAAGCGTTGCCGTACCCTCACCTGGACCCTAAACCGTCCCCGTCCCCTAACCCTAACCCTAACCCGAACCCTAACCCTAACCCTTCCCCGAAGCCTGACCCTCACCCGTCCCCTAATCCTAAGCCGTACGCTAACACTAACGCGCGTCCTCACACGCACGCTCCTCCTAAAGCGTTGCCGTACACTCACCTGGACCCTAAACCGTCCCCGTCCCCTAACCCTAACCCTAGCCCGAACCCTAACCCTAACCCTTCCCCGAAGCCTGACCCTCACCCGTCCCCTAATCCTAACCCGTACGCTAACACTAACCCGCGCCCTCACACGCACGCTCCCCCTAAAGCGTTGCCGTACCCTCACCTGGACCCGAAACCGCCCCCGTCCCCTAACCTTAAACCTAGCCCGAACCCTAACCCTAACACTTCCCCGAAGCCTGACCCTCACCCGTCCCCTAATCCTAACCCGTACGCTAACACTAACCCGCGCCCTCACACGCACGCTCCCCCTAAAGCGTTGCCGTACACTCACCTGGACCCGAAACCGTCCCCGTCCCCTAACCCTAACCCTAGCCCGAACCCTAACCCTAACCCTTCCCCGAAGCCTGACCCTCACCCGTCCCCTAATCTTAACCCGTACGCTAACACTAACCCGCGCCCTCACACGCACGCTGCCCCTAAAGCGTTGCCGTACCCTCACCTGGACCCTAAACCGTCCCCGTCCCCTAACCATAACCCTAGCCCGAACCCTAACCCTAACCCTTCCCCGAAGCCTGACCCTCACCCGTCCCCTAATCCTAACCCGTACGCTAACACTAACCCGCGCCCTCACACGCACGCTCCCCCTAAAGAGTTGCCGTACCCTCACCTGGACCCGAAACCGTCCCCGTCCCCTAACCCTAACCCTAGCCCGAACCCTGACCCTAACCCTTCCCCGAAGCCTGACCCTCACCCGTCCCCTAATCCTAAGCCATACGCTAAAACTAACCCGCGCCCTCACACGCACGCTCCCCCTAAAGCGTTGCCGTACCCTCACCTGGACCCTAAACCGTCCCCATCCCCTAACCCTAACCCTAGCCCGAACCCTAACCCTAACCCTTCCCAGAAGCCTGACCCTCACCCGTCCCATAATCCTAACCCGTACGCTAACACTAACCCGCGCCCTCACACGCACGCTCCCCCTAAAGAGTTGCCGTACCCTCACCTGGACCCGAAACCGTCCCCGTCCCCTAACCCTAACCCTAGCCCGAACCCTGACCTTAACCCTTCCCCGAAGCCTGACCCTCACCCGTCCCCTAATCCTAACCCGTACGCTAAAACTAACCCGCGCCCTCACACGCACGCTCCCCCTAAAGCGTTGCCGTACCCTCACCTGGACCCTAAACTGTCCCCGTCCCCTAACCATAACCCTAGTCCGAACCCTAACCCTAACCCTTCCCCGAAGCCTGACCCTCACCCGTCCCCTAATCCTAAGCCATACGCTAACACTAACGCGCGCCCTCACACGCACGCTGCCCCTAAAGCGTTGCCGTACCCTCACCTGGACCCTAAACCGTCCCCGTCCCCTAACCCTAACCCTAGCCCGAACCCTAACCCTAACCCTTCCCTGAAGCCTGACCCTCACCCGTCCCTAATCCTAACCCGTACGCTAACACTAACGCGTGCCCTCACACGCACGCTCCCCCTAAAGCGTTGCCGTACAATCACCTGGACCCTAAACCGTCCCCGTCCCCTAACCCTAACCCTAGCCCGAACCCTAACCCTAACCCTTCCCCGAAGCCTGACCCTCACCCGTCCCCTAATCCTAACCCGTACGCTAACACTAACCCGCGCCCTCACACGCACGCTCCCCCTAAAGCGTTGCCGTACCCTCACCTGGACCCTAAACCGTCCCCGTCCCCTAACCCTAACCCTAGCCCGAACCCTAACCCTAACCCTTCCCCGAAGCCTGACCCTCACCCGTCCCCTAATCCTAACCCGTACGCTAACACTAACCCGCGCCCTCACACGCACGCTCCCCCTAAAGCGTTGCCGTACCCTCACCTGGACCCTAAACCTTCCCCGTCCCCTAACCCTAACCGTAGCCCGAACCCTAACCCTAACCCTTCCCCGAAGCCTGACCCTCACCCGTCCCCTAATCCTAAGCCGTACGCTAACACTAACCCGCGCCCTCACACGCACGCTCCCCCTAAAGCGTTGCCGTACCCTCACCTGAACCCTAAACCGTAACCGTCCCCTAACCTTAACCCTAGCCCGAACCCTAACCCTAACCCTTCCCCGAAGCCTGACCCTCACCCGTCCCCTAATCCTAACCCGTACGCTAACACTAACCCTCGCCCTCACACGCACGCTCCCCCTAAAGCGTTGCCGTACCCTCACCTGGACCCTAAACCGTCCCCGTCCCCTAACCCTAACCCTAGCCCGAACCCTACCCTAACACTTCCCCGAAGCCTGACCCTCACCCATCCCCTAATCCTAACCCGTACGCTAACACTAACCCGTGCCCTCACACGCACGCTCCCCCTAAAGCGTTGCCGTACCCTCACCTGGACCCTAAACCGTCCCCGTCCCCTAACCCTAACCCTAGCCCGAACCCTGACCCTAACCCTTCCCCGAAGCCTGACCCTCACCCGTCCCCTAATCCTAAGCCATACGCTAAAACTAACCCGCGCCCTCACACGCACGCTCCCCCTAAAGCGTTGCCGTACCCTCACCTGGACCCTAAACCGTCCCCGTCCCCTAACCATAACCCTAGCCCGAACCCTAACCCTAACCCTTCCCCGAAGCCTGACCCTCACCCGTCCCCTAATCCTAAGCTATACGCTAACACTAACGCGCGCCCTCACACGCACGCTGCCCCTAAAGCGTTGCCGTACCCTCACCTGGACCCTAAACCGTCCCCGTCCCCTAACCCTAACCCTAGCCCGAACCCTAACCCTAACCCTTCCCCGAAGCCTGACCCTCACCCGTCCCCTTATCCTAACCCGTACGCTAACACTAAACCGCGCCCTCACACGCACGCTCCCCCTAAAGCGTTGCCGTACCCTCACCTGGACCCTAAACCGTCCCCGTCCCCTAACCCTAACCCTAGCCCGAACCCTAACCCTAACCCTTCCCCGAAGCCTGACCCTCACCCGTCCCCTAATCCTAACCCGTACGCTAACACTAACCCGCGCCCTCACACGCACGCTCCCCCTAAAGCGTTGCCGTACCCTCACCTGGACCCTAAACCGTCCCCGTCCCCTAACCCTAAACCTAGCCCGAACCCTAACCCTAACTCTACCCCGAAGCCTGACCCTCACCCGTCCACTAATCTTAACCCGTACGCTAACACTAACCCGCGCCCTCACACGCACGCTCCTCCTAAAGCGTTGCCGTACCCTCACCTGGACCCTAAACCGTCCCCGTCCCCTAACCCTAACCCTAGCCCGAACCCTAACCCTAACCCTTCCCCGAAGCCTGACCCTCACCCGTCCCTAATCCTAACCCGTACGCTAACACTAACCCGCGCCCTCACACGCACGCTCCCCCTAAAGCGTTGCCGTACCCTCACCTGGACCCTAAACCGTCCCCGTCCCCTAACCCTAACCCTAGCCCGAACCCTAACCCTAACCCTTCCCCGAAGCCTGACCCTCACCCGTCCCCTAATCCTAAGCCATACGCTAACACTAACCCGCGCCCTCACACGCACGCTCCCCCTAAAGCGTTGCCGTACCCTCAACTGGACCCGAAACCGTCCCCGTCCCCTAACCCTAACCCTAGCCCAAACCCTAACCCTAACCCTTCCCCGAAGCCTGACCCTCACCCGTCCCCTAATCCTAACCCGTACGCTAACACTAACCCGCGCCCTCACACGCACGCTCCCCCTAAAGCGTTGCCGTACCCTCACCTGGACCCTAAACCTTCCCCATCCCCTAACCCTAACCCTAGCCCGAACCCTAACCCTAACCCTTCCCCGAAGCCTGACCCTCACCCGTCCCCTAATCCTAACCCGTACGCTAACACTAACCCGCGCCCTCACACGCACGCTCCCCCTAAAGCGTTGCCGTACCCTCACCTGGACCCTAAACCGTCCCCATCCCCTAACCCTAACCCTAGCCCGAACCCTAACCCTAACCCTTCCCCGAAGCCTGACCCTCACCCGTCCCCTAATCCTAACCCGTATGCTAACACTAACACGCGCCCTCACACGCACGCTCCCCCTAAAGCGTTGCCGTACCCTCACCTGGACCCTAAACCTTCCCCGTCCCCTAACACTAACCGTAGCCCGAACCCTAACCCTAACCCTTCCCCGAAGCCTGACCCTCACCCGTCCCCTAATCCTAACCCGTACGCTAACACTAACCCGCGCCCTCACACGCACGCTCCCCCTAAAGCGTTGCCGTACCCTCACCTGAACCCTAAACCGTCCCCGTCCCCTAACCCTAACCCTAGCCCGAACCCTAACCCTAACCCTTCCCCGAAGCCTGACACTCACCTGTCCCCTAATCCTAACCCGTACGCTAACACTAACCCGCGCCCTCACACGCACGCTCCCCCTAAAGTGTTGCCGTACCCTCACCTGGACCCTAAACCGTCCCCGTCCCCTAACCCTAACCCTAGCCCGAACCCTAACTCTAACCCTTCCCCGAAGCCTGACCCTCACCCGTCCCCTAATCCTAACCCGTACGCTAACACTAACCCGCGCCCTCACACGCTCGCTCCCCCTAAAGCGTTGCCGTACCCTCACCTGGACCCTAAACCGTCCCCGTCCCCTAACCCTAACCCTAGCCGGAACCCTAACCCTAACCCTTCCCAGAAGCCTGACCCTCACCCGTCCCCTAATCCTAACTCGTACGCTAACACTAACCCGCGTCCTCTCACGCACGCTCCCCCTAAAGCGTTGCCGTACCCTCACCTGGACCCTAAACCGTCCCCGTCCCCTAACCGTAACCCTAGCCCGAACCCTAACCCTAACCCTTCCCCGAAGCCTGACCCTCACCCGTCCCCTAATCCTAACCCGTACGCTAACACTAAACCGCGCCCTCACACGCACGCTCCCCCTAAAGCGTTGCCGTACCCTCACCTGGATCCGAAACCGTTCCCGTCCCCTAACCCTAACCCTAGCCCGAACCCTAACCCTAACCCTTCCCCGAAGCCTGACCCTCACCCGTCCCCTAATCTTAACCCGTACGCTAACACTAACCCACGCCCTCACACGCACGCTCCCCCTAAAGCCTTGCCGTACCCTCACCTGGACCCTAAACCGTCCCCGTCCCCTAACCCTAACCCTAGCCCGAACCCTAACCCTAACCCATCCCCGAAGCCTGACCCTCACCCGTCCCCTAATCCTAACCCGTACGCTAACACTAACCCGCGCCCTCACACGCACGCTCCCCCTAAAGCGTTGCCGTACCCTCACCTGGACCCTAAACCGTCCCCGTCCCCTAACCCTAACCCTAGCCCGAACCCTAACCCTAACCCTTCCCCGAAGCCGGACCCTCACCCGTCCCCTAATCCTAACCCGTACGCTAACACTAACCCGCGCCCTCACACGCATGCTCCCCCTAAAGCGTTGCCGTACCCTCACCTGGACCCTAAACCGTCCCCGTACCCTAACCCTAACTCTAGCCCGAACCCTAACCCTAACCCTTCCCCGAAGCCTGACACTCACCCGTCCCCTAATCCTAACCCGTACGCTAACACTAACCCGCGCCCTCACACGCACGCTCCCCCTAAAGCGTTGCCGTACCCTCACCTGGACCCTAAACCGTCCCCGTCCCCTAACCCTAACCCTAGCCCGAACCCTAACCCTAACCCTTCCCCGAATCCTGACCCTCACCCGTCCCCTAATCCTAAGCCGTACGCTAACACTAACCCGCGCCCTCACACGCACGCTCCCCCTAAAGCGTTGCCGTACCCTCACCTGGACCCGAAACCGTCCCCGTCCCCTAACCCTAACCCTAGCCCGAACCCTAACCCTAACCCTTCCCCGAAGCCTGACCCTCACCCGTCCCCTAATCCTAACCCGTACGCTAACACTAACCCGCGCCCTCACACGCACGCTCCCCCTAAATCGTTGCCGTTCCCTCACCTGGACCCTAAACCTTCCCCATCCCCTAACCCTAACCCTAGCCGGAACCCTAACCCTAACCATTCCCCGAAGCCTGACCCTCACCCGTCCCCTAATCCTAACCCGTACGCTAACACTAACCCGTGCCCTCACACGCACGCTCCCCCTAAAGCGTTGCCGTACCCTCACCTGGACCCTAAACCGTCCCCGTCCCCTAAACCTGACCCTAGCCCGAACCCTAACCGTAACCCTTCCCCGAAGCCTGACCCTCACCCGTCCCCTAATCCTAACCCGTACGCTAACACTAACACGCGCCCTCACACGCACGCTCCCCCTAAAGCGTTGCCGTACCCTCACCTGAACCCGAAACCGTCCCCGTCCCCTAACACTAACCCTAGCCCGAACCCTAACCCTAACCCTTCCCCGAAGCCTGACCCTCACCCGTCCCCTAATCCTATCCCGTACGCTAACACTAACCCGCGCCCTCACACGCACGCTCCCCCTAAAGCGTTGCCGTACCCTCACCTGGACCCTAAACCGTCCCCGTCCCCTAACCCTAACCCTAGCCCGAACCCTAACCCTAACCCTTCCCCGAAGCCTGACCCTCACCCGTCCCCTAATCCTAACCCGTACGCTAACACTAACCCGCGCCCTCACACGCACGCTCCCCCTAAAGCGTTGCCGTACCCTCACCTGGACCCTAAACCGTCCCCGTACCCTTACTCTAACCCTAGCCCGAACCCTAACCCTAACACTTCCCCGAAGCCTGACCCTCACCCGTCCCCTAATCCTAACCCGTACGCTAACACTAACCCGCGCCCTCACACGCACGCTCCCCCTAAAGCCTTGCCGTACCCTCACCTGGACCCTAAACCGTCCCCGTCCCCTAACCCTAACCCTAGACCGAACCCTAACCCTAACCCTTCCCCGAAGCCTGACCCTCACCCGTCCCCTAATTCTAACCCGTACGCTAACACTAACCCGCGCCCTCACACGCACGCTCCCCCTAAAGCGTTGCCGTACCCTCACCAGGACCCTAAACCGTCCCCGTCCCCTAACCCTAACCCTAGCCCGAACCCTAACCCTAACCCTTCCCCGAAGCCTGACCCTCACCCGTCCCCTAATCCTAAGCCGTACGCTAAAACTAACCCGCGCCCTCACACGCACGCTCCCCCTAATGCGTTGCCGTACCCTCACCTGGACCCGAAACCGTCCCCGTCCCCTAACCCTAACCCTAGCCCGAACCCTAACCCTAACCCTTCCCCGAAGCCTGACCCTCACCCGTCCCCTAATCCTAACCCGTACGCTAACACTAACCCGCGCCCTCACACGCACGCTCCCCCTAAATCGTTGCCGTTCCCTCACCTGGACCCTAAACCTTCCCCATCCCCTAACCCTAACCCTAGCCGGAACCCTAACCCTAACCATTCCCCGAAGCCTGACCCTCACCCGTCCCCTAATCCTAACCCGTACGCTAACACTAACCCGCGCCCTCACACGCACGCTCCCCCTAAAGCGTTGCCGTACCCTCACCTGGACCCTAAACCGTCCCCGTTCCCTAACCCTGACCCTAGCCCGAACCCTAACCGTAACCCTTCCCCGAAGCCTGACCCTCACCCGTCCCCTAATCCTAACCCGTACGCTAACACTAACACGCGCCCTCACACGCACGCTCCCCCTAAAGCGTTGCCGTACCCTCACCTGGACCCGAAACCGTCCCCGTCCCCTAACACTAACCCTAGCCCGAACCCTAACCCTAACCCTTCCCCGAAGCCTGACCCTCACCCGTCCCCTAATCCTAACCCGTACGCTAACACTAACCCACGCCCTCACACGCACGCTCCCCCTAAAGCGTTGCCATACCCTCACCTGGACCCTAAACCGTCCCCGTCCCCTAACCCTAACCCTAGCCCGAACCCTAACCCTAACCCTTCCCCGAAGCCTGACTCTCACCCGTCCCCTAATCCTAACCCGTACGCTAACACTAACCCGCGCCCTCACACGCACGCTCCACCTAAAGCGTTGCCGTACCCTCACCTGGATCCGAAACCGTTCCCGTCCCCTAACCCTAACCCTAGCCCGAACCCTAACCCTAACCCTTCCCCGAAGCCTGACCCTCACCCGTCCCCTAATCTTAACCCGTACGCTAACACTAACCCACGCCCTCACACGCACGCTCCCCCTAAAGCCTTGCCGTACCCTCACCTGGACCCTAAACCGTCCCCGTCCCCTAACCCTAACCCTAGCCCGAACCCTAACCCTAACCCATCCCCGAAGCCTGACCCTCACCCGTCCCCTAATCCTAACCCGTACGCTAACACTAACCCGCGCCCTCACACGCACGCTCCCCCTAAAGCGTTGCCGTACCCTCACCTGGACCCTAAACCGTCCCCGTCCCCTAACCCTAACCCTAGCCCGAACCCTAACCCTAACCCTTCCCCGAAGCCGGACCCTCACCCGTCCCCTAATCCTAACCCGTACGCTAACACTAACCCGCGCCCTCACACGCATGCTCCCCCTAAAGCGTTGCCGTACCCTCACCTGGACCCTAAACCGTCCCCGTACCCTAACCCTAACTCTAGCCCGAACCCTAACCCTAACCCTTCCCCGAAGCCTGACCCTCACCCGTCCCCTAATCCTAACCCGTACGCTAACACTAACCCGCGCCCTCACACGCACGCTCCCCCTAAAGCGTTGCCGTACCCTCACCTGGACCCTAAACCGTCCCCGTCCCCTAACCCTAACCCTAGCCCGAACCCTAACCCTAACCCTTCCCCGAATCCTGACCCTCACCCGTCCCCTAATCCTAAGCCGTACGCTAACACTAACCCGCGCCCTCACACGCACGCTCCCCCTAAAGCGTTGCCGTACCCTCACCTGGACCCTAAACCTTCCCCATCCCCTAACCCTAACCCTAGCCGGAACCCTAACCCTAACCATTCCCCGAAGCCTGACCCTCACCCGTCCCCTAATCCTAACCCGTACGCTAACACTAACCCGCGCCCTCACACGCACGGTCCCCCTAAAGCGTTGCCGTACCCTCACCTGGACCCTAAACCGTCCCCGTCCCCTAAACCTGACCCTAGCCCGAACCCTAACCGTAACCCTTCCCCGAAGCCTGACCCTCACCCGTCCCCTAATCCTAACCCGTACGCTAACACTAACACGCGCCCTCACACGCACGCTCCCCCTAAAGCGTTGCCGTACCCTCACCTGTACCCGAAACCGTCCCCGTCCCCTAACACTAACCCTAGCCCGAACCCTAACCCTAACCCTTCCCCGAAGCCTGACCCTCACCCGTCCCCTAATCCTATCCCGTACGCTAACACTAACCCGCGCCCTCACACGCACGCTCCCCCTAAAGCGTTGCCGTACCCTCACCTGGACCCTAAACCGTCCCCGTCCCCTAACCCTAACCCTAGCCCGAACCCTAACCCTAACCCTTCCCCGAAGCCTGACCCTCACCCGTCCCCTAATCCTAACCCGTACGCTAACACTAACCCGCGCCCTCACACGCACGCTCCCCCTAAAGCGTTGCCGTACCCTCACCTGGACCCTAAACCGTCCCCGTACCCTTACTCTAACCCTAGCCCGAACCCTAACCCTAACACTTCCCCGAAGCCTGACCCTCACCCGTCCCCTAATCCTAACCCGTACGCTAACACTAACCCGCGCCCTCACACGCACGCTCCCCCTAAAGCGTTGCCGTACCCTCACCTGGACCCTAAACCGTCCCCGTCCCCTAACCCTAACCCTAGACCGAACCCTAACCCTAACCCTTCCCCGAAGCCTGACCCTCACCCGTCCCCTAATTCTAACCCGTACGCTAACACTAACCCGCGCCCTCACACGCACGCTCCCCCTAAAGCGTTGCCGTACCCTCACCAGGACCCTAAACCGTCCCCGTCCCCTAACCCTAACCCTAGCCCGAACCCTAACCCTAACCCTTCCCCGAAGCCTGACCCTCACCCGTCCCCTAATCCTAAGCCGTACGCTAAAACTAACCCGCGCCCTCACACGCACGCTCCCCCTAAAGCGTTGCCGTACCCTCACCTGGACCCGAAACCGTCCCCGTCCCCTAACCCTAACCCTAGCCCGAACCCTAACCCTAACCCTTCCCCGAAGCCTGACCCTCACCCGTCCCCTAATCCTAACCCGTACGCTAACACTAACCCGCGCACTCACACGCACGCTCCCCCTAAATCGTTGCCGTTCCCTCACCTGGACCCTAAACCTTCCCCATCCCCTAACCCTAACCCTAGCCGGAACCCTAACCCTAACCATTCCCCGAAGCCTGACCCTCACCCGTCCCCTAATCCTAACCCGTACGCTAACACTAACCCGCGCCCTCACACGCACGCTCCCCCTAAAGCGTTGCCGTACCCTCACCTGGACCCTAAACCGTCCCCGTTCCCTAACCCTGACCCTAGCCCGAACCCTAACCGTAACCCTTCCCCGAAGCCTGACCCTCACCCGTCCCCTAATCCTAACCCGTACGCTAACACTAACACGCGCCCTCACACGCACGCTCCCCCTAAAGCGTTGCCGTACCCTCACCTGGACCCGAAACCGTCCCCGTCCCCTAACACTAACCCTAGCCCGAACCCTAACCCTAACCCTTCCCCGAAGCCTGACCCTCACCCGTCCCCTAATCCTAACAGGTACGCTAACACTAACCCGCGCCCTCACACGCACGCTCCCCCTAAAGCATTGCCATACCCTCACCTGGACCCTAAACCGTCCCCGTCCCCTAACCCTAACCCTAGCCCGAACCCTAACCCTAACCCTTCCCCGAAGCCTGACTCTCACCCGTCCCCTAATCCTAACCCGTACGCTAACACTAACCCGCGCCCTCACACGCACGCTCCACCTAAAGCGTTGCCGTACCCTCACCTGGATCCGAAACCGTTCCCGTCCCCTAACCCTAACCCTAGCCCGAACCCTAACCCTAACCCTTCCCCGAAGCCTGACCCTCACCCGTCCCCTAATCTTAACCCGTACGCTAACACTAACCCACGCCCTCACACGCACGCTCCCCCTAAAGCCTTGCCGTACCCTCACCTGGACCCTAAACCGTCCCCGTCCCCTAACCCTAACCCTAGCCCGAACCCTAACCCTAACCCATCCCCGAAGCCTGACCCTCACCCGTCCCCTAATCCTAACCCGTACGCTAACACTAACCCGCGCCCTCACACGCACGCTACCCCTAAAGCGTTGCCGTACCCTCACCTGGACCCTAAACCGTCCCCGTCCCCTAACCCTAACCCTAGCCCGAACCCTAACCCTAACCCTTCCCCGAAGCCGGACCCTCACCCGTCCCCTAATCCTAACCCGTACGCTAACACTAACCCGCGCCCTCACACGCATGCTCCCCCTAAAGCGTTGCCGTACCCTCACCTGGACCCTAAACCGTCCCCGTACCCTAACCCTAACTCTAGCCCGAACCCTAACCCTAACCCTTCCCCGAAGCCTGACCCTCACCCGTCCCCTAATCCTAACCCGTACGCTAACACTAACCCGCGCCCTCACACGCACGCTCCCCCTAAAGCGTTGCCGTACCCTCACCTGGACCCTAAACCGTCCCCGTCCCCTAACCCTAACCCTAGCCCGAACCCTAACCCTAACCCTTCCCCGAATCCTGACCCTCACCCGTCCCCTAATCCTAAGCCGTACGCTAACACTAACCCGCGCCCTCACACGCACGCTCCCCCTAAAGCGTTGCCGTACCCTCACCTGGACCCGAAACCGTCCCCGTCCCCTAACCCTAACCCTAGCCCGAACCCTAACCCTAACCCTTCCCCAAAGCCTGACCCTCACCCGTCCCCTAATCCTAACCCGTACGCTAACACTAACCCGCGCCCTCACACGCACGCTCCCCCTAAAGCGTTGCCGTACCCTCACCTGGACCCTAAACCGTCCCCGTCCCCTAACCCTAACCCTAACCCGAACCCTAACCCTAACCCTTCCCCGAAGCCTGACCCTCACCCGTCCCCTAATCCTAAACCATACGCTAACACTAACGCGCGTCCTCACACGCACGCTCCTCCTAAAGCGTTGCCGTACCCTCACCTGGACCCTAAACCGTCCCCGTCCCCTAACCCTAACCCTAGCCCGAACCCTAACCCTAACCCTTCCCCGAAGCCTGACCCTCACCCGTCCCCTAATCCTAACCCGTACGCTAACACTAACCCACGCCCTCACACGCACGCTCCCCCTAAAGCGTTGCCGTACCCTCACCTGGACCCGAAACCGTCCCCGTCCCCTAACCTTAACCCTAGTCCAAACCCTAACCCTAACCCTTCCCCGAAGCCTGACCCTCACCCGTCCCCTAATCCTAACCCGTACGCTAACACTAACCCGCGCCCTCACACGCACGCTCCCCCTAAAGCGTTGCCGTACCCTCACCTGGACCCGAAACCGTCCCCGTCCCCTAACCCTAACCCTAGCCCGAACCCTAACCCTAACCCTTCCCCATAGCCTGACCCTCACCCGTCCCCTAATCTTAACCCGTACGCTAACACTAACCCGCGCCCTCACACGCACGCTCCCCCTAAAGCGTTGCCGTACCCTCACCTGGACCCTAAACCGTCCCCGTCCCCTAACCCTAACCCTAGCCCGAACCCTAACCCTAAACCATCCCCGAAGCCTGACACTCACCCGTCCCCTAATCCTAACCCGTACGCTAACACTAACCCGCGCCCTCACACGCACGCTCCCCCTAAAGCGTTGCCGTATCCTCACCTGGACCCGAAACCGTCCCCGTCCCCTAACCCTAACCCTAGCCCGAACCCTAACCCTAACCCTTCCCCGAAGCCGGACCCTCACCCGTCCCCTAATCCTAAGCCGTACGCTAACACTAACCCGCGCCCTCACACGCACGCTCCCCCTAAAGCGTTGCCGTACCCTCACCTGAACCCTAAACCGTCCCCGTCCCCTAACCCTAACCCTAGCCCGAACCCTAACCCTAACACTTCCCCGAAGCCGGACCCTCACCCGTCCCCTAATCTTAACCCGTACGCTAACACTAACCCACGCCCTCACACGCACGCTCCCCCTAAAGCGTTGCCGTACCCTCACCTGGACCCTAAACCGTCCCCGTCCCCTAACCCTAACCCTAGCCCGAACCCTAACCCTAACCCTTCCCCGAAGCCTGACCCTCACCCGTCCCCTAATCCTAACCCGTACGCTAACACTAACCCGCGCCCTCACACGCACGCTCCCCCTAAAGCGTTGCCGTACCCTCACCTGGACCCTAAACCGTCCCCGTACCCTAACCCTAACCCTAGCCCGAACCCTAACCCTAACCCTTCCCCGAAGCCTGACCCTCACCCGTCCCCTAATCCTAAGCCGTACGCTAACACTAACCCGCGCCCTCACACGCACGCTCCCCCTAAAGCGTTGCCGTACCCTCACCTGGACCCTAAACCGTCCCCGTCCCCTAACCCTAAACCTAGCCCGAACCCTAACCCTAACCCTTCCCCGAAGCCTGACCCTCACCCGTCTCCTAATCCTAACCCGTACGCTAACACTAACCCGCGCCCTCACATGCACGCTCCCCCTAAAGCGTTGCCGTACCCTCACCTGGACCCTAAACCGTCCCCGTCCCCTAACCCTAACCCTAGCCCGAACCCTAACCCTAACCCTTCCCCGAAGCCTGACCCTCACCCGTCCCCTAATCCTAAGCCGTACGCTAACACTAACCCGCGCCCTCACACGCACGCTCCCCCTAAAGCGTTGCCGTACCCTCACCTGGACCCTAAACCGTCCCCGTCCCCTAACCCTAACCCTAGCCCGAACCCTAACCCTAACCCTTCCCCGAAGCCTGACCCTCACCCGTCCCCTAATCCTAAGCCGTACGCTAACACTATCGCGCGTCCTCACACGTACGCTCCCCCTAAAGCGTTGCCGTACCCTCACCTGGACCCTAAACCGTCCTCGTCCCCTAACCCTAACCCTAGCCCGAACCCTAACCCTAACCCTTCCCCGAAGCCTGACCCTCACCCGTCCCCTAATCCTCACCCGAACGCTAACACTAACCCGCGCCCTCACACGCACGCTCCCCCTAAAGCGTTGCCATACCCTCACCTGGACCCGAAACCGTCCCCGTCCCCTAACCCTAACCCTAGCCCGAACCCTAACCCTAACCCTTCCCCGAAGCCTGACCCTCACCCGTCCCCTAATCCTAACCCGTACGCTAACACTAAACCGCGCCCTCACACGCACGCTCCCCCTAAAGCGTTGCCGTACCCTCACCTGGACCCTAAACCGTCCCCGTACCCTTACTCTAACCCTAGCCCGAACCCTAACCCTAACCCTTCCCCGAAGCCTGACCCTCACCCGTCCCCTAATCCTAACCCGTACGCTAACACTAACCCGTGCCCTCACACGCACGCTCCCCCTAAAGCGTTGCCGTACCCTCACCTGGACCCTAAACCGTCCCCGTCCCCTAACCCTAACCCTAGCCCGAACCCTAACCCTAACCCTTCCCCGAAGCCTGACCCTCACCCGTCCCCTAATCCTAAGCCGTACGCTAACACTAACCCGCGCCCTCACACGCACGCTCCCCCTAAAGCGTTGCCGTACCCTCACCGGGACCCTAAACCGTCCCCGTCCCCTAACCCTAACCCTAGCCCGAACCCTAACCCTAACCCTTCCCCGAAGCCTGACCCTCACCCGTCCCCTAATCCTAACCCGTACGCTAACACTAACCCGCGCCCTCACACGCACGCTCCCCCTAAAGCGTTGCCGTACCCTCACCTGGACCCTAAACCGTCCCCGTACCCTTACTCTAACCCTAGCCCGAACCCTAACCCTAACACTTCCCCGAAGCCTGACCCTCACCCGTCCCCTAATCCTAACCCGTACGCTAACACTAACCCGCGCCCTCACACGCACGCTCCCCCTAAAGCGTTGCCGTACCCTCACCAGGACCCTAAACCGTCCCCGTCCCCTAACCCTAACCCTAGCCCGAACCCTAACCCTAACCCTTCCCCGAAGCCTGACCCTCACCCGTCCCCTAATCCTAAGCCGTATGCTAAAACTAACCCGCGCCCTCACACGCACGCTCCCCCTAATGCGTTGCCGTACCCTCACCTGGACCCGAAACCGTCCCCGTCCCCTAACCCTAACCCTAGCCCGAACCCTAACCCTAACCCTTCCCCGAAGCCTGACCCTCACCCGTCCCCTAATCCTAACCCGTACGCTAACACTAACCCGCGCCCTCACACGCACGCTCCCCCTAAATCGTTGCCGTTCCCTCACCTGGACCCTAAACCTTCCCCATCCCCTAACCCTAACCCTAGCCGGAACCCTAAACCTAACCATTCCCCGAAGCCTGACCCTCACCCGTCCCCTAATCCTAACCCGTACGCTAACACTAACCCGCGCCCTCACACGCACGCTCCCCCTAAAGCGTTGCCGTACCCTCACCTGGACCCTAAACCGTCCCCGTTCCCTAACCCTGACCCTAGCCCGAACCCTAACCGTAACCCTTCCCCGAAGCCTGACCCTCACCCGTCCCCTAATCCTAACCCGTACGCTAACACTAACACGCGCCCTCACACGCACGCTCCCCCTAAAGCGTTGCCGTACCCTCACCTGGACCCGAAACCGTCCCCGTCCCCTAACACTAACCCTAGCCCGAACCCTAACCCTAACCCTTCCCCGAAGCCTGACCCTCACCCGTCCCCTAATCCTAACCCGTACGATAACACTAACCCGCGCCCTCACACGCACGCTCCCCCTAAAGCGTTGCCATACCCTCACCTGGACCCTAAACCGTCCCCGTCCCCTAACCCTAACCCTAGCCCGAACCCTAACCCTAACCCTTCCCCGAAGCCTGACTCTCACCCGTCCCCTAATCCTAACCCGTACGCTAACACTAACCCGCGCCCTCACACGCACGCTCCACCTAAAGCGTTGCCGTACCCTCACCTGGATCCGAAACCGTTCCCGTCCCCTAACCCTAACCCTAGCCCGAACCCTAACCCTAACCCTTCCCCGAAGCCTTACCCTCACCCGTCCCCTAATCTTAACCCGTACGCTAACACTAACCCACGCCCTCACACGCACGCTCCCCCTAAAGCCTTGCCGTACCCTCACCTGGACCCTAAACCGTCCCCGTACCCTAACCCTAACTCTAGCCCGAACCCTAACCCTAACCCTTCCCCGAAGCCTGACCCTCACCCGTCCCCTAATCCTAACCCGTACGCTAACACTAACCCGCGCCCTCACACGCACGCTCCCCCTAAAGCGTTGCCGTACCCTCACCTGGACCCTAAACCGTCCCCGTCCCCTAACCCTAACCCTAGCCCGAACCCTAACCCTAACCCTTCCCCGAATCCTGACCCTCACCCGTCCCCTAATCCTAAGCCGTACGCTAACACTAACCCGCGCCCTCACACGCACGCTCCCACTAAAGCGTTGCCGTACCCTCACCTGGACCCGAAACCGTCCCCGTCCCCTAACCCTAACCCTAGCCCGAACCCTAACCCTTACCCTTCCCCGAAGCCTGACCCTCACCCGTCCCCTAATCCTAACCCGTACGCTAACACTAACCCGCGCCCTCACACGCACGCTCCCCCTAAATCGTTGCCGTTCCCTCACCTGGACCCTAAACCTTCCCCATCCCCTAACCCTAACCCTAGCCGGTACCCTAACCCTAACCATTCCCCGAAGCCTGACCCTCACCCGTCCCCTAATCCTAACCCGTACGCTAACACTAACCCGCGCCCTCACACGCACGCTCCCCCTAAAGCGTTGCCGTACCCTCACCTGGACCCTAAACCGTCCCCGTCCCCTAAACCTGACCCTAGCCCGAACCCTAACCGTAACCCTTCCCCGAAGCCTGACCCTCACCCGTCCCCTAATCCTAACCCGTACGCTAACACTAACACGCGCCCTCACACGCACGCTCCCCCTAAAGCGTTGCCGTACCCTCACCTGGACCCGAAACCGTCCCCGTCCCCTAACACTAACCCTAGCCCGAACCCTAACCCTAACCCTTCCCCGAAGCCTGACCCTCACCCGTCCCCTAATCCTATCCCGTACGCTAACACTAACCCGCGCCCTCACACGCACGCTCCCCCTAAAGCGTTGCCGTACCCTCACCTGGACCCTAAACCGTCCCCGTCCCCTAACCCTAACCCTAGCCCGAACCCTAACCCTAACCCTTCCCCGAAGCCTGACCCTCACCCGTCCCCTAATCCTAAGCCGTACGCTACCACTAACCCGCGCCCTCACACGCACGGTCCCCCTAAAGCGTTGCCGTACCCTCACCTGGACCCTAAACCGTCCCCGTCCCCTAACCCTAACCCTAGCCCGAGCCCTAACCCTAACCCTTCCCCGAAGCCTGACCCTCACCCGTCCCCTAATCTTAACCCGTACGCTAACACTAACCCACGCCCTCACACGCACGCTCCCCCTAAAGCGTTGCCGTACCCTCACCTGGACCCTAAACCGTCCCCGTCCCCTAACCCTAACCCTAGCCCGAACCCTAACACTAACCCATCCCCGAAGCCTGACCCTCACCCGTCCCATAATCCTAACCCGTACGCTAACACTAACCCGCGCCCTCACACGCACGCTCCCCCTAAAGCGTTGCCGTACCCTCACCTGGACCCTAAACCGTCCCCGTCCCCTAACCCTAACCCTAGCCCGAACCCTAACCCTAACCCTTCCCCGAAGCCGGACCCTCACCCGTCCCCTAATCCTAACCCGTACGCTAACACTTACCCGCGCCCTCACACGCACGCTCCCCCTAAAGTGTTGCCGTACCCTCACCTGGACCCTAAACCGTCCCCGTCCCCTAACCCTAACTCTAGCCCGAACCCTAACCCTAACCCTTCCCCGATGCCTGACCCTCACCCGTCCCCTAATCCTAACCCGTATGCTAACACTAACCCGTGCCCTCACACGCACGCTCCCCCTAAAGCGTTGCCGTACCCTCACCTGGACCCTAAACCGTCCCCGTCACCTAACCCTAACCCTAGCCCGAACCCTAACCCTAACCCTTCCCCGAAGCCTGACCCTCACCCGTCCCCTAATCCTAACCCGTACGCTAACACTAACCCGCGCCCTCACACGCACGCTCCCCCTAAAGCGTTGCCGTACCCTCACCTGGACCCTAAACCGTCCCCGTCACCTAACCCTAACCCTAGCCCGAACCCTAACCCTAACCCTTCCCCGAAGCCTGACCCTCACCCGTCCCCTAATCCTAACCCGTACGCTAACACTAACCCGCGCCCTCACACGCACGCTCCCCCTAAAGCGTTGCCGTACCCTCACCTGGACCCTAAACCTTCCCCGTCCCCTAACCCTAACCGTAGCCCGAACCCCAACCCTAACCCTTCCCCGAAGCCTGACCCTCACTCGTCCCCTAATCCTAAGCCGTACGCTAACACTAACCCGCGCCCTCACACGCACGCTCCCCCTAAAGCGTTGCCGTACCCTCACCTGGACCCTAAACCGTCCCCGTCCCCTAACCCTAACCCTAACCCGAACCCTAACCCTAACCCTTCCCCGAAGCCTGACCCTCACCCGTCCCCTAATCCTAAGCCATACGCTAACACTAACGCGCGTCCTCACACGCACGCTCCTCCTAAAGCGTTGCCGTACCCTCACCTGGACCCTAAACCGTCCCCGTCCCCTAACCCTAACCCTAGCCCGAACCCTAACCCTAACCCTTCCCCGAAGCCTGACCCTCACCCGTCCCCTAATCCTAACCCGTACGCTAACACTAAACCGCGCCCTCACACGCACGCTCCCCCTAAAGCGTTGCCGTACCCTCACCTGGACCCGAAACCGTCCCCGTCCCCTAACCTTAACCCTAGCCCGAACCCTAACCCTAACCCTTCCCCGAAGCCTGACCCTCACCCGTCCCCTAATCCTAACCCGTACGCTAACACTAACCCGCGCCCTCACACGCACGCTCCCCCTAAAGCGTTGCCGTACCCTCACCTGGACCCGAAACCGTCCCCGTCCCCTAACCCTAACCCTAGCCCGAACCCTAACCCTAACCCTTCCCCATAGCCTGACCCTCACCCGTCCCCTAATCTTAACCCGTACGCTAACACTAACCCGCGCCCTCACACGCACGCTCCCCCTAAAGCGTTGCCGTACCCTCACCTGGACCCTAAACCGTCCCCGTCCCCTAACCCTAACCCTAGCCCGAACCCTAACCCTAACCCATCCCCGAAGCCTGACACTCACCCGTCCCCTAATCCTAACCCGTACGCTAACACTAACCCGCGCCCTCACACGCACGCTCCCCCTAAAGCGTTGCCGTATCCTCACCTGGACCCGAAACCGTCCCCGTCCCCTAACCCTAACCCTAGCCCGAACCCTAACCCTAACCCTTCCCCGAAGCCTGACCCTCACCCGTCCCCTAATCCTAAGCCGTACGCTAACACTAACCCGCGCCCTCACACGCACGCTCCCCCTAAAGCGTTGCCGTACCCTCACCTGGACCCTAAACCGTCCCCGTCCCCTAACCCTAAACCTAGCCCGAACCCTAACCCTAACCCTTCCCCGAAGCCTGACCCTCACCCGTCTCCTAATCCTAACCCGTACGCTAACACTAACCCGCGCCCTCACACGCACGCTCCCCCTAAAGCGTTGCCGTACCCTCACCTGGACCCTAAACCGTCCCCGTCCCCTAACCCTAACCCTAGCCCGAACCCTAACCCTAACCCTTCCCCGAAGCCTGACCCTCACCCGTCCCCTAATCCTAACCCGTACGCTAACACTAACCCGCGCCCTCACACGCACGCTCCCCCTAAAGCGTTGCCGTACCCTCACCTGGACCCTAAACCGTCCCCGTCCCCTAACCCTAACCCTAGCCCGAACCCTAACCCTAACCCTTCCCCGAAGCCTGACCCTCACCCGTCCCCTAATCCTAAGCCGTACGCTAACACTAACCCGCGCCCTCACACGCACGCTCCCCCTAAAGCGTTGCCGTACCCTCACCTGGACCCTAAACCGTCCCCGTCCCCTAACCCTAACCCTAGCCCGAACCCTAACCCTAACCCTTCCCCGAAGCCTGACCCTCACCCGTCCCCTAATCCTAAGCCGTACGCTAACACTATCGCGCGTCCTCACACGTACGCTCCCCCTAAAGCGTTGCCGTACCCTCACCTGGACCCTAAACCGTCCTCGTCCCCTAACCCTAACCCTAGCCCGAACCCTAACCCTAACCCTTCCCCGAAGCCTGACCCTCACCCGTCCCCTAATCCTCAGCCGAACGCTAACACTAACCCGCGCCCTCACACGCACGCTCCCCCTAAAGCGTTGCCATACCCTCACCTGGACCCGAAACCGTCCCCGTCCCCTAACCCTAACCCTACCCCGAACCCTAACCCTAACCCTTCCCCGAAGCCTGACCCTCACCCGTCCCCTAATCCTAACCCGTACGCTAACACTAACCCGCGCCCTGACACGCACGCTCCCCCTAAAGCGTTGCCGTAACCTCACCTGGACCCTAAACCGTCCCCGTACCCTTACTCTAACCCTAGCCCGAACCCTAACCCTAACCCTTCCCCGAAGCCTGACCCTCACCCGTCACCTAATCCTAACCCGTACGCTAACACTAACCCGCGCCCTCACACGCTCGCTCCCCCTAAAGCGTTGCCGTACCCTCACCTGGACCCTAAACCGTCCCCGTCCCCTAACCCTAACCCTAGCCCGAACCCTAACCCTAACCCTTCCCCGAAGCCTGACCCTCACCCGTCCCCTAATCCTAACCCGTACGCTAACAATAACCCACGCCCTCACACGCACGCTCCCCCTAAAAAGTTGCCGTACCCTCACCTGGACCCTAAACCGTCCCCGTCCCCTAACCCTAACCCTAGCCCGAACCCTAACCCTAACCCTTCCCCGAAGCCTGACCCTCACCCGTCCCCTAATCCTAACCCGTACGCTAACACTAACCCGCGCCCTCACACGCACGCTCCCCCTAAAGCGTTGCCGTACCCTCACCTGGACCCGAAACCGTCCCCGTCCCCTAACCCTAACCCTAGCCCGAACCCTAACCCTAACCCTTCCCCGAAGCCTGACCCTCACCCGTCCCCTAATCCTAACCCGTACGCTAACACTAACCCGCGCCCTCACACGCACGCTCCCCCTAAATCGTTGCTGTTCCCTCACCTGGACCCTAAACCTTCCCCGTCCCCTAACCCTAACCCTAGCCGGAACCCTAACCCTAACCATTCCCCGAAGCCTGACCCTCACCCGTCCCCTAATCATCAGCCGAACGCTAACACTAACCCGCGCCCTCACACGCACGCTCCCCCTAAAGCGTTGCCATACCCTCACCTGGACCCGAAACCGTCCCCGTCCCCTAACCCTAACCCTAGCCCGAACCCTAACCCTAACCCTTCCCCGAAGCCTGACCCTCACCCGTCCCCTAATCCTAACCCGTACGCTAACACTAACACGCGCCCTCACACGCACACTCCCCCTAAAGCGTTGCCGTACCCTCACCTGGACCCTAAACCGTCCCCGTCCCCTAACACTAACCCTAGCCCGAACCCTAACCCTAACCCTTCCCCGAAGCCTGACCCTCACCCGTCCCCTAATCCTAACCCGTACGCTAACACTAACCCGCGCCCTCACACGCACGCTCCCCCTAAAGCGTTGCCGTACCCTCACCTGGACCCTAAACCGTCCCCGTCCCCTAACCCTAACCCTAGCCCGAACCCTAACCCTAACCCTTCCCCGAAGCCTGACCCTCACCCGTCCCCTAATCCTAACCCGTACGCTAACACTAACCCGCGCCCTCACACGCACGCTCCCCCTAAAGCGTTGCCGTACCCTCACCTGGACCCTAAACCGTCCCCGTCCCCTAACCCTAACCCTAGCCCGAACTCTAACCCTAACCCTTCCCCGAAGCCTGACCCTCACCCGTCCCCTAATCCTAACCCGTACGCTAACACTAACCCGCGCCCTCACACGCACGCTCCCCCTAAAGCGTTGCCGTACCCTCACCTGGACCCTAAACCGTCCCCGTCCCCTAACCCTAACCCTAGCCCGAACCCTAACCCTAACCCTTCCCCGAAGCCTGAACCTCACCCGTCCCCTAATCCTAACCCGTACGCTAACACTAACCCGCGCCCTCACACGCACGCTCCACCTAAAGCGTTGCCGTACCCTCACCTGGACCCGAAACCGTCCCCGTCCCCTAAACCTAACCCTAGCCCGAACCCTAACCCTAACCCTTCCCCGAAGCCTGACCCTCACCCGTCCCCTAATCTTAACCCGTACGCTAACACTAACCCTCGCCATCACACGCACGCTCCCCCTAAAGCGTTGCCGTACCCTCACCTGGACCCTAAACCGTCCCCGTCCCCTAACCCTAACCCTAGCCCGAACCCTAACCCTAACCCATCCCCGAAGCCTGACCCTCACCCGTCCCCTAACCCTAACCCGTACGCTAACACTAACCCACGCCCTCACACGCACGCTCCCCCTAAAGCGTTGCCGTACCCTCACCTGGACCCTAAACCGTCCCCGTCCCCTAACCCTAACCCTAGCCCGAACCCTAACCCTAACCCTTCCCCGAAGCCGGACCCTCACCCGTCCCCTAATCCTAACCCGTACGCTAACACTAACCCGCGCCCTCACACGCACGCTCCCCCTAAAGCGTTGCCGTACCCTCACCTGGACCCTAAACCGTCCCCATCCCCTAACCCTAACCCTAGCCCAAACCCTAACCCTAACCCTTCCCCGAAGCCTGACCCTCACGCGTCCCCTATTCCTAACCCGTACGCTAACACTAACCCGCGCCCTCACACGCACGCTCCCCCTAAAGCGTTGCCGTACCCTCACCTGGACCCTAAACCGTCCCCGTACCCTAACCCTAACCCTAGCCCGAACCCTAACCCGAAAACTTCCCCGAAGCCTGACCCTCACCCGTCCCCTAATCCTAACCCGTACGCTAACACTAACCCGCGCCCTCACACGCATGCTCCCCCTAAAGCGTTGCCGTACCCTCACCTGGACCCTAAACCTTCCCCGTCCCCTAACCCTAACCCTAGCCCGAACCCTAACCCTAACCCTTCCCCGAAGCCTGACCCTCACCCGTCCCCTAATCCTAAGCCGTACGCTAACACTAACCCGCGCCCTCACACGCACGCTCCCCCTAAAGCGTTGCCGTACCCTCACCTGAACCCTAAACCGTCCCCGTCCCCTAACCCTAACCCTAGCCCGAACCCTAACCCTAACCCTTCCCCGAAGCCTGACCCTCACTCGTCCCCTAATCCTAACCCGTACGCTAACACTAACCCGCGCCCTCACACGCACGCTCCCCCTAAAGCGTTGCCATACCCTCACCTGGACCCGAAACCGTCCCCGTCCCCTAACCCTAACCCTAGCCCGAACCCTAACCCTAACCCTTCCCCGAAGCCTGACCCTCACCCGTCCCCTAATCCTAACCCGTACGCTAACACTAACACGCGCCCTCACACGCACACTCCCCCTAAAGCGTTGCCGTACCCTCACCTGGACCCTAAACCGTCCCCGTCCCCTAACACTAACCCTAGCCCGAACCCTAACCCTAACCCTTCCCCGAAGCCTGACCCTCACCCGTCCCCTAATCCTAACCCGTACGCTAACACTAACCCGCGCCCTCACACGCACGCTCCCCCTAAAGCGTTGCCGTACCCTCACCTGGACCCTAAACCGTCCCCGTCCCCTAACCCTAACCCTAGCCCGAACCCTAACCCTAACCCTTCCCCGAAGCCTGACCCTCACCCGTCCCCTAATCCTAACCCGTACGCTAACACTAACCCGCGCCCTCACACGCACGCTCCCCCTAAAGCGTTGCCGTACCCTCACCTGGACCCTAAACCGTCCCCGTCCCCTAACCCTAACCCTAGCCCGAACTCTAACCCTAACCCTTCCCCGAAACCTGACCCTCACCCGTCCCCTAATCCTAACCCGTACGCTAACACTAACCCGCGCCCTCACACGCACGCTCCCCCTAAAGCGTTGCCGTACCCTCACCTGGACCCTAAACCGTCCCCGTCCCCTAACCCTAACCCTAGCCCGAACCCTAACCCTAACCCTTCCCCGAAGCCTGAACCTCACCCGTCCCCTAATCCTAACCCGTACGCTAACACTAACCCGCGCCCTCACACGCACGCTCCACCTAAAGCGTTGCCGTACCCTCACCTGGACCCGAAACCGTCCCCGTCCCCTAAACCTAACCCTAGCCCGAACCCTAACCCTAACCCTTCCCCGAAGCCTGACCCTCACCCGTCCCCTAATCTTAACCCGTACGCTAACACTAACCCTCGCCATCACACGCACGCTCCCCCTAAAGCGTTGCCGTACCCTCACCTGGACCCTAAACCGTCCCCGTCCCCTAACCCTAACCCTAGCCCGAACCCTAACCCTAACCCATCCCCGAAGCCTGACCCTCACCCGTCCCCTAATCCTAACCCGTACGCTAACACTAACCCACGCCCTCACACGCACGCTCCCCCTAAAGCGTTGCCGTACCCTCACCTGGACCCTAAACCGTCCCCGTCCCCTAACCCTAACCCTAGCCCGAACCCTAACCCTAACCCTTCCCCGAAGCCGGACCCTCACCCGTCCCCTAATCCTAACCCGTACGCTAACACTAACCCGCGCCCTCACACGCACGCTCCCCCTAAAGCGTTGCCGTACCCTCACCTGGACCCTAAACCGTCCCCATCCCCTAACCCTAACCCTAGCCCAAACCCTAACCCTAACCCTTCCCCGAAGCCTGACCCTCACGCGTCCCCTATTCCTAACCCGTACGCTAACACTAACCCGCGCCCTCACACGCACGCTCCCCCTAAAGCGTTGCCGTACCCTCACCTGGACCCTAAACCGTCCCCGTACCCTAACCCTAACCCTAGCCCGAACCCTAACCCGAAAACTTCCCCGAAGCCTGACCCTCACCCGTCCCCTAATCCTAACCCGTACGCTAACACTAACCCGCGCCCTCACACGCATGCTCCCCCTAAAGCGTTGCCGTACCCTCACCTGGACCCTAAACCTTCCCCGTCCCCTAACCCTAACCCTAGCCCGAACCCTAACCCTAACCCTTCCCCGAAGCCTGACCCTCACCCGTCCCCTAATCCTAAGCCGTACGCTAACACTAACCCGCGCCCTCACACGCACGCTCCCCCTAAAGCGTTGCCGTACCCTCACCTGAACCCTAAACCGTCCCCGTCCCCTAACCCTAACCCTAGCCCGAACCCTAACCCTAACCCTTCCCCGAAGCCTGACCCTCACTCGTCCCCTAATCCTAACCCGTACGCTAACACTAACCCGCGCCCTCACACGCACGCTCCCCCTAAAGCGTTGCCGTACCCTCACCTGGACCCTAAACCGTCCCCGTCCCCTAACCCTAACCCTAGCCCGAACCCTAACCCTAACCCTTCCCCGAAGCCTGACCCTCACCCGTCCCCTAATCCTAACCCGTACGCTAACACTAACCCGCGCCCTCACATGCACGCTCCCCCTAAAGCGTTGCCGTACCCTCACCTGGACCCTAAACCGTCCCCGTCCCCTAACCCTAACCCTAGCCCGAACCCTAACCCTAACCCTTCCCAGAAGCCTGACCCTCACCCGTCCCCTAATCCTAACCCGTACGCTAACACTAACCCGCGCCCTCACACACACGCTCCCCCTAAAGCGTTGCCGTACCCTCACCTATACCCTAAACCGTCCCCGTCCCCTAACCCTAACCCTAGCCCGAACCCTAACCCTAACCCTTCCCCGAAGCCTGACCCTCACCCGTCCCCTAATCCTAAGCCGTACGCTACCACTAACCCGCGCCCTCACACGCACGCTCCCCCTAAAGCGTTGCCGTACCCTCACCTGGACCCTAAACCGTCCCCGTCCCCTAACCCTAAACCTAGCCCGAACCCTAACCCTAACCCTTCCCCGAAGCCTGACCCTCACCCGTCTCCTAATCCTAACCCGTACGCTAACACTAACCCACGCCCTCACACGCACGCTCCCCGTAAAGCGTTGCCGTACCCTCACCTGGACCCTAAACCGTCCCCGTCCCCTAACCCTAACCCTAGCACGAACCCTAACCCTAACCCTTCCCCGAAGCCTGACCCTCACCCGTCCCCTAATCCTAACCCGTACGCTAACACTAACCCGCGCCCTCACACGCACGCTCCCCCTAAAGCGTTGCCGTACCCTCACCTGGACCCTAAACCGTCCCGGTCCCCTAACCCTAACCCTAGCCCGAACCCTAACCCTAACCCTTCCCCGAAGCCTGACCCTCACCCGTCCCCTAATCCTAAGCCGAACGCTAACACTAACCCGCGCCCTCACACGCACGCTCCCCCTAAAGCGTTGCCGTACCCTCACCTGGACCCTAAACCGTCCCCGTCCCCTAACCCTAACCCTAGCCCGAACCCTAACCCTAACCCTTCCCAGAAGCCTGACCCTCACCCGTCCCCTAATCCTAACCCGTACGCTAACACTAACCCGCGCCCTCACATGCTCGCTCCCACTAAAGCGTTGCCGTACCCTCACCTGGACCCTAAACCGTCCCTGTCCCCTAACCCTAACCCTAGCCCGAACCCTAACCCTAACCCTTTCCCGAAGCCTGACCCTCACCCGTCCCCTAATCCTAACCCGTACGCTAACACTAACCCGCGCCCTCACACGCACGCTCCCCCTAAAGCGTTGCCGTACCCTCACCTGGACCCTAAACCGTCCCCGTCCCCTAACCCTAACCCTAGCCCGAACCCTAACCCTAACCCTTCCCCGAAGCCTGACCCTCACCCGTCCCCTAATCCTAACCCGTACGCTAACACTAACCCGCGCCCTCACACGCACGCTCTCCCTAAAGCGTTGCCGTACCCTCACCTGGACCCTAAACCATCCCCGTCCCCTAACCCTAACCCTAGCCCGAACCCTAACCCTAACCCTTCCCCAAAGCCTGACCCTCACCAGTCCCCTAATCCTAACCCGTACGCTAACACTAACCCGCGCCCTCACACGCACGCTCCCCCTAAAGCGTTGCCGTACCCTCACCTGGACCCGAAACCGTCCCCGTCCCCTAACCCTAACCCTAGCCCGAACCCTAACCCTAACCCTTCCCCGAAGCCTGACCCTCACCCGTCCCCTAATTCTAACCCGTACGCTAACACTAACCCACGCCCTAACACGCACGCTCCCCCTAAAGCGTTGCCGTACCCTCACCTGGACCCGAAACCGTCCCCGTCCCCTAACCCTAACCCTAGCCCGAACCCTAACCCTAACCCTTCCCCGAAGCCTGACCCTCACCCGTCCCCTAATCCTAAGCCGTACGCTAACACTAACCCGCGCCCTCACACGCACGCTCCCCCTAAAGCGTTGCCGTACCCTCACCTGGACCCTAAACCGTCCCCGTCCCTTAACCCTTACCCTAGCCCGAACCCAAACCCTAACCCTTCCCCGAAGCCTGACCCTCACCCGTCCCCTAATCCTAACCCGTACGCTAACACTAACCCGCGCCCTCACACGCACGCTCCCCCTAAAGCGTTGCCGTACCCTCACCTGGACCCTAAACCTTCCCCGTCCCCTAACCCTAACCCTAGCCCGAACCCTAACCCTAACACTTCCCCGAAGCCTGACCCTCACCCGTCCCCTAATCCTAACCCGTACGCTAACACTAACCCGCGCCCTCACACGCACGCTCCCCCTAAAGCGTTGCCGTACCCTCACCTGGACCCTAAACCGTCCCCGTCCCCGTCCCCTAACCCTAACCCTAGCCCGAACCCTAACCCTAACCCTTCCCCGAAGCCGGACCCTCACCCGTCCCCTAATCCTAACCCGTACGGTAACACTAACCCACGCCCTCACACGCACGCTCCCCCTAAAGCGTTGCCGTACCCTCACCTGGACCCTAAACCGTCCCCGTCCCCTAACCCTAACCCTAGCCCGAACCCTAACCCTAACCCTTCCCCGAAGCCTGACCCTCACCCGTCCCCTAATCCTAACCCGTACGCTAACACTAACCCGCGCCCTCACACGCACGCTCCCCCTAAAGCGTTGCCGTACCCTCACCTGGACCCTAAACCGTCCCCGTACCCTAACCCTAACCCTAGCCCGAACCCTAACCCTAACCCTTCCCCGAAGCCTGACCCTCACCCGTCCCCTAATCCTAAGCCGTACGCTAACACTATCGCGCGTCCTCACACGTACGCTCCCCCTAAAGCGTTGCCGTACCCTCACCTGGACCCTAAACCGTCCTCGTCCCCTAACCCTAACCCTAGCCCGAACCCTAACCCTAACCCTTCCCCGAAGCCTGACCCTCACCCGTCCCCTAATCCTCAGCCGAACGCTAACACTAACCCGCGCCCTCACACGCACGCTCCCCCTAAAGCGTTGCCATACCCTCACCTGGACCCGAAACCGTCCCCGTCCCCTAACCCTAACCCTACCCCGAACCCTAACCCTAACCCTTCCCCGAAGCCTGACCCTCACCCGTCCCCTAATCCTAACCCGTACGCTAACACTAACCCGCGCCCTGACACGCACGCTCCCCCTAAAGCGTTGCCGTACCCTCACCTGGACCCTAAACCGTCCCCGTCCCCTAACCCTAACCCTAGCCCGAACCCTAACCCTAACCCTTCCCCGAAGCCTGACCCTCACCCGTCCCCTAATCCTAACCCGTACGCTAACAATAACCCACGCCCTCACACGCACGCTCCCCCTAAAAAGTTGCCGTACCCTCACCTGGACCCTAAACCGTCCCCGTCCCCTAACCCTAACCCTAGCCCGAACCCTAACCCTAACCCTTCCCCGAAGCCTGACCCTCACCCGTCCCCTAATCCTAACCCGTACGCTAACACTAACCCGCGCCCTCACACGCACGCTCCCCCTAAAGCGTTGCCGTACCCTCACCTGGACCCGAAACCGTCCCCGTCCCCTAACCCTAACCCTAGCCCGAACCCTAACCCTAACCCTTCCCCGAAGCCTGACCCTCACCCGTCCCCTAATCCTAACCCGTACGCTAACACTAACCCGCGCCCTCACACGCACGCTCCCCCTAAATCGTTGCTGTTCCCTCACCTGGACCCTAAACCTTCCCCGTCCCCTAACCCTAACCCTAGCCGGAACCCTAACCCTAACCATTCCCCGAAGCCTGACCCTCACCCGTCCCCTAATCATCAGCCGAACGCTAACACTAACCCGCGCCCTCACACGCACGCTCCCCCTAAAGCGTTGCCATACCCTCACCTGGACCCGAAACCGTCCCCGTCCCCTAACCCTAACCCTAGCCCGAACCCTAACCCTAACCCTTCCCCGAAGCCTGACCCTCACCCGTCCCCTAATCCTAACCCGTACGCTAACACTAACACGCGCCCTCACACGCACACTCCCCCTAAAGCGTTGCCGTACCCTCACCTGGACCCTAAACCGTCCCCGTCCCCTAACACTAACCCTAGCCCGAACCCTAACCCTAACCCTTCCCCGAAGCCTGACCCTCACCCGTCCCCTAATCCTAACCCGTACGCTAACACTAACCCGCGCCCTCACACGCACGCTCCCCCTAAAGCGTTGCCGTACCCTCACCTGGACCCTAAACCGTCCCCGTCCCCTAACCCTAACCCTAGCCCGAACCCTAACCCTAACCCTTCCCCGAAGCCTGACCCTCACCCGTCCCCTAATCCTAACCCGTACGCTAACACTAACCCGCGCCCTCACACGCACGCTCCCCCTAAAGCGTTGCCGTACCCTCACCTGGACCCTAAACCGTCCCCGTCCCCTAACCCTAACCCTAGCCCGAACTCTAACCCTAACCCTTCCCCGAAGCCTGACCCTCACCCGTCCCCTAATCCTAACCCGTACGCTAACACTAACCCGCGCCCTCACACGCACGCTCCCCCTAAAGCGTTGCCGTACCCTCACCTGGACCCTAAACCGTCCCCGTCCCCTAACCCTAACCCTAGCCCGAACCCTAACCCTAACCCTTCCCCGAAGGCTGAACCTCACCCGTCCCCTAATCCTAACCCGTACGCTAACACTAACCCGCGCCCTCACACGCACGCTCCACCTAAAGCGTTGCCGTACCCTCACCTGGACCCGAAACCGTCCCCGTCCCCTAAACCTAACCCTAGCCCGAACCCTAACCCTAACCCTTCCCCGAAGCCTGACCCTCACCCGTCCCCTAATCTTAACCCGTACGCTAACACTAACCCTCGCCATCACACGCACGCTCCCCCTAAAGCGTTGCCGTACCCTCACCTGGACCCTAAACCGTCCCCGTCCCCTAACCCTAACCCTAGCCCGAACCCTAACCCTAACCCATCCCCGAAGCCTGACCCTCACCCGTCCCCTAATCCTAACCCGTACGCTAACACTAACCCACGCCCTCACACGCACGCTCCCCCTAAAGCGTTGCCGTACCCTCACCTGGACCCTAAACCGTCCCCGTCCCCTAACCCTAACCCTAGCCCGAACCCTAACCCTAACCCTTCCCCGAAGCCGGACCCTCACCCGTCCCCTAATCCTAACCCGTACGCTAACACTAACCCGCGCCCTCACACGCACGCTCCCCCTAAAGCGTTGCCGTACCCTCACCTGGACCCTAAACCGTCCCCATCCCCTAACCCTAACCCTAGCCCAAACCCTAACCCTAACCCTTCCCCGAAGCCTGACCCTCACGCGTCCCCTATTCCTAACCCGTACGCTAACACTAACCCGCGCCCTCACACGCACGCTCCCCCTAAAGCGTTGCCGTACCCTCACCTGGACCCTAAACCGTCCCCGTACCCTAACCCTAACCCTAGCCCGAACCCTAACCCGAAAACTTCCCCGAAGCCTGACCCTCACCCGTCCCCTAATCCTAACCCGTACGCTAACACTAACCCGCGCCCTCACACGCATGCTCCCCCTAAAGCGTTGCCGTACCCTCACCTGGACCCTAAACCTTCCCCGTCCCCTAACCCTAACCCTAGCCCGAACCCTAACCCTAACCCTTCCCCGAAGCCTGACCCTCACCCGTCCCCTAATCCTAAGCCGTACGCTAACACTAACCCGCGCCCTCACACGCACGCTCCCCCTAAAGCGTTGCCGTACCCTCACCTGAACCCTAAACCGTCCCCGTCCCCTAACCCTAACCCTAGCCCGAACCCTAACCCTAACCCTTCCCCGAAGCCTGACCCTCACTCGTCCCCTAATCCTAACCCGTACGCTAACACTAACCCGCGCCCTCACACGCACGCTCCCCCTAAAGCGTTGCCGTACCCTCACCTGGACCCTAAACCGTCCCCGTCCCCTAACCCTAACCCTAGCCCGAACCCTAACCCTAACCCTTCCCCGAAGCCTGACCCTCACCCGTCCCCTAATCCTAACCCGTTCGCTAACACTAACCCGCGCCCTCACATGCACGCTCCCCCTAAAGCGTTGCCGTACCCTCACCTGGACCCTAAACCGTCCCCGTCCCCTAACCCTAACCCTAGCCCGAACCCTAACCCTAACCCTTCCCAGAAGCCTGACCCTCACCCGTCCCCTAATCCTAACCCGTACGCTAACACTAACCCGCGCCCTCACACACACGCTCCCCCTAAAGCGTTGCCGTACCCTCACCTATACCCTAAACCGTCCCCGTCCCCTAACCCTAACCCTAGCCCGAACCCTAACCCTAACCCTTCCCCGAAGCCTGACCCTCACCCGTCCCCTAATCCTAAGCCGTACGCTACCACTAACCCGCGCCCTCACACGCACGCTCCCCCTAAAGCGTTGCCGTACCCTCACCTGGACCCTAAACCGTCCCCGTCCCCTAACCCTAAACCTAGCCCGAACCCTAACCCTAACCCTTCCCCGAAGCCTGACCCTCACCCGTCTCCTAATCCTAACCCGTACGCTAACACTAACCCACGCCCTCACACGCACGCTCCCCGTAAAGCGTTGCCGTACCCTCACCTGGACCCTAAACCGTCCCCGTCCCCTAACCCTAACCCTAGCACGAACCCTAACCCTAACCCTTCCCCGAAGCCTGACCCTCACCCGTCCCCTAATCCTAACCCGTACGCTAACACTAACCCGCGCCCTCACACGCACGCTCCCCCTAAAGCGTTGCCGTACCCTCACCTGGACCCTAAACCGTCCCGGTCCCCTAACCCTAACCCTAGCCCGAACCCTAACCCTAACCCTTCCCCGAAGCCTGACCCTCACCCGTCCCCTAATCCTAAGCCGAACGCTAACACTAACCCGCGCCCTCACACGCACGCTCCCCCTAAAGCGTTGCCGTACCCTCGCCTGGACCCTAAACCGTCCCCGTCCCCTAACCCTAACCCTAGCCCGAACCCTAACCCTAACCCTTCCCAGAAGCCTGACCCTCACCCGTCCCCTAATCCTAACCCGTACGCTAACACTAACCCGCGCCCTCACATGCTCGCTCCCACTAAAGCGTTGCCGTACCCTCACCTGGACCCTAAACCGTCCCTGTCCCCTAACCCTAACCCTAGCCCGAACCCTAACCCTAACCCTTTCCCGAAGCCTGACCCTCACCCGTCCCCTAATCCTAACCCGTACGCTAACACTAACCCGCGCCCTCACACGCACGCTCCCCCTAAAGCGTTGCCGTACCCTCACCTGGACCCTAAACCGTCCCCGTCCCCTAACCCTAACCCTAGCCCGAACCCTAACCCTAACCCTTCCCCGAAGCCTGACCCTCACCCGTCCCCTAATTCTAACCCGTACGCTAACACTAACCCACGCCCTAACACGCACGCTCCCCCTAAAGCGTTGCCGTACCCTCACCTGGACCCGAAACCGTCCCCGTCCCCTAACCCTAACCCTAGCCCGAACCCTAACCCTAACCCTTCCCCGAAGCCTGACCCTCACCCGTCCCCTAATCCTAAGCCGTACGCTAACACTAACCCGCGCCCTCACACGCACGCTCCCCCTAAAGCGTTGCCGTACCCTCACCTGGACCCTAAACCGTCCCCGTCCCTTAACCCTTACCCTAGCCCGAACCCAAACCCTAACCCTTCCCCGAAGCCTGACCCTCACCCGTCCCCTAATCCTAACCCGTACGCTAACACTAACCCGCGCCCTCACACGCACGCTCCCCCTAAAGCGTTGCCGTACCCTCACCTGGACCCTAAACCTTCCCCGTCCCCTAACCCTAACCCTAGCCCGAACCCTAACCCTAACCCTTCCCCGAAGCCTGACCCTCACCCGTCCCCTAATCCTAACCCGTACGCTAACACTAACCCGCGCCCTCACACGCACGCTCCCCCTAAAGCGTTGCCGTACCCTCACCTGGACCCTAAACCGTCCCCGTCCCCGTCCCCTAACCCTAACCCTAGCCCGAACCCTAACCCTAACCCTTCCCCGAAGCCGGACCCTCACCCGTCCCCTAATCCTAACCCGTACGGTAACACTAACCCACGCCCTCACACGCACGCTCCCCCTAAAGCGTTGCCGTACCCTCACCTGGACCCTAAACCGTCCCCGTCCCCTAACCCTAACCCTAGCCCGAACCCTAACCCTAACCCTTCCCCGAAGCCTGACCCTCACCCGTCCCCTAATCCTAACCCGTACGCTAACACTAACCCGCGCCCTCACACGCACGCTCCCCCTAAAGCGTTGCCGTACCCTCACCTGGACCCTAAACCGTCCCCGTACCCTAACCCTAACCCTAGCCCGAACCCTAACCCTAACCCTTCCCCGAAGCCTGACCCTCACCCGTCCCCTAATCCTAAGCCGTACGCTAACACTAACCCGCGCCCTCACACGCATGCTCCCCCTAAAGCGTTGCCGTACCCTCACCTGAACCCTAAACCGTCCCCGTCCCCTAACCCTAACCCTAGCCCGAACCCTAACCCTAACCCTTCCCCGAAGCCTGACCCTCACCCGTCCCCTAATCCTAACCCGTACGCTAACACTAACCCGCGCCCTCACACGCACGCTCCCCCTAAAGCGTTGCCGTACCCTCACCTGGACCCTAAACCGTCCCCGTCCCCTAACCCTAACCCTAGCCCGAACCCTAACCCTAACCCTTCCCCGAAGCCTGACCCTCACCCGTCCCCTAATCCTAACCCGTACGCTAACACTAACCCGCGCCCTCACATGCACGCTCCCCCTAAAGCGTTGCCGTACCCTCACCTGGACCCGAAACCGTCCCCGTCCCCTAACCCTAACCCTAGCCCGAACCCTAACCCTAACCCTTCCCCGAAGCCTGACCCTCACCCGTCCCCTAATCCTAAGCCGTACGCTAACACTAACCCGCGCCCTCACACGCACGCTCCCCCTAAAGCGTTGCCGTACCCTCACCTGGACCCTAAACCGTCCCCGTCCCTTAACCCTTACCCTAGCCCGAACCCAAACCCTAACCCTTCCCCGAAGCCTGACCCTCACCCGTACCCTAATCCTAACCCGTACGCTAACACTAACCCGCGCCCTCACACGCACGCTCCCCCTAAAGCGTTGCCGTACCCTCACCTGGACCCTAAACCTTCCCCATCCCCTAACCCTAACCCTAGCCCGAACCCTAACCCTAACCCTTCCCCGAAGCCTGACCCTCACCCGTCCCCTAATCCTAACCCGTACGCTAACACTAACCCGCGCCCTCACACGCACGCTCCCCCTAAAGCGTTGCCGTACCCTCACCTGGACCCTAAACCGTCCCCGTCCCCGTCCCCTAACCCTAACCCTAGCCCGAACACTAACCCTAACCCTTCCCCGAAGCCTGACCCTCACCCGTCCCCTAATCCTAACCCGTACGCTAACACTAACCCGCGCCCTCACACGCACGCTCCCCCTAAAGCGTTGCCGTACCCTCACCTGGACCCTAAACCGTCCCCGTACCCTAACCCTAACCCTAGCCCGAACCCTAACCCTAACCCTTCCCCGAAGCCTGACCCTCACCCGTCCCCTAATCTTAACCCGTACGCTAACACTAACCCACGCCCTCACACGCACGCTCCCCCTAAAGCGTTGCCGTACCCTCACCTGGACCCTAAACCGTCCCCGTCCCCTAACCCTAACCCTAGCCCAAACCCTAACCCTAACCCATCCCCGAAGCCTGACCCTCACCCATCCCCTAATCCTAACCCGTACGCTAACACTAACCCGCGCCCTCACACGCACGCTCCCCCTAAAGCGTTGCCGTACCCTCACCTGGACCCTAAACCGTCCCCGTCCCCTAACCCTAACCCTAGCCCGAACCCTAACCCTAACCCTTCCCCGAAGCCGGACCCTCACCCGTCCCCTAATCCTAACCCGTACAGTAACACTAACCCACGCCCTCACACGCACGCTCCCCCTAAAGCGTTGCCGTACCCTCACCTGGACCCTAAACCGTCCCCGTCCCCTAACCCTAACCCTAGCCCGAACCCTAACCCTAACCCTTCCCCGAAGCCTGACCCTCACCCGTCCCCTAATCCTAACCCGTACGCTAACACTAACCCGCGCCCTCACACGCACGCTCCCCCTAAAGCGTTGCCGTACCCTCACCTGGACCCTAAACCGTCCCCGTACCCTAACCCTAACCCTAGCCCGAACCCTAACCCTAACCCTTCCCCGAAGCCTGACCCTCACCCGTCCCCTAATCCTAAGCCGTACGCTAACACTAACCCGCGCCCTCACACGCATGCTCCCCCTAAAGCGTTGCCGTACCCTCACCTGAACCCTAAACCGTCCCCGTCCCCTAACCCTAACCCTAGCCCGAACCCTAACCCTAACCCTTCCCCGAAGCCTGACCCTCACCCGTCCCCTAATCCTAACCCGTACGCTAACACTAACCCGCGCCCTCACACGCACGCTCCCCCTAAAGCGTTGCCGTACCCTCACCTGGACCCTAAACCGTCCCCGTCCCCTAACCCTAACCCTAGCCCGAACCCTAACCCTAACCCTTCCCCGAAGCCTGACCCTCACCCGTCCCCTAATCCTAACCCGTACGCTAACACTAACCCGCGCCCTCACATGCACGCTCCCCCTAAAGCGTTGCCGTACCCTCACCTGGACCCAAAACCGTCCCCGTCCCCTAACCCTAACCCTAGCCCGAACCCTAACCCTAACCCTTCCCCGAAGCCTGACCCTCACCCGTCCCCTAATCCTAACCCGTACGCTAACACTAACCCGCGCCCTCACACGCACGCTCCCCCTAAAGCGTTGCCGTACCCTCACCTGGACCCTAAACCGTCCCCGTCCCCTAACCCTAAACCTAGCCCGAACCCTAACCCTAACCCTTCCCCGAAGCCTGACCCTCACCCGTCCCCTAATCCTAAGCCGTACGCTACCACTAACCCGCGCCCTCACACGCACGCTCCCCCTAAAGCGTTGCCGTACCCTCACCTGGACCCTAAACCGTCCCCGTCCCCTAACCCTAACCCTAGCCCGAACCCTAACCCTAACCCTTCCCCGAAGCCTGACCCTCACCCGTCCCCTAATCCTAACCCGTAGGCTAACAATAACCCACGCCCTCACACGCACGCTCCCCCTAAAAAGTTGCCGTACCCTCACCTGGACCCTAAACCGTCCCCGTCCCCTAACCCTAACCCTAGCCCGAACCCTAACCCTAACCCTTCCCCGAAGCCTGACCCTCACCCGTCCCCTAATCCAAACCCGTACGCTAACACTAACCCGCGCCCTCACATGCACGCTCCCCCTAAAGCGTTGCCGTACCCTCACCTGGACCCGAAACCGTCCCCGTCCCCTAACCCTAACCCTAGCCCGAACCCTAACCCTAACCCTTCCCCGAAGCCTGACCCTCACCCGTCCCCTAATCCTAACCCGTACGCTAACACTAACCCGCGCCCTCACACGCACGCTCCCCCTAAATCGTTGCCGTTCCCTCACCTGGACCCTAAACCTTCCCCATCCCCTAACCCTATCCCTAGCCGGAACCCTAACCCTAACCATTCCCCGAAGCCTGACCCTCACCCGTCCCCTAATCCTAACCCGTACGCTAACACTAACCCGCGCCCTCACACGCACGCTCCCCCTAAAGCGTTGCCGTACCCTCACCTGGACCCTAAACCGTCCCCGTCCCCTAACCCTGACCCTAGCCCGAACCCTAACCGTAACCCTTCCCCGAAGCCTGACCCTCACCCGTCCCCTAATCCTAACCCGTACGCTAACACTAACACGCGCCCTCACACGCACGCTCCCCCTAAAGCGTTGCCGTACCCTCACCTGGACCCTAAACCGTCCCCGTCCCCTAACCCTAAACCTAGCCCGAACCCTAACCCTAACCCTTCCCCGAAGCCTGACCCTCACCCGTCTCCTAATCCTAACCCGTACGCTAACACTAACCCGCGCCCTCACACGCACGCTCCCCCTAAAGCGTTGCCGTACCCTCACCTGGACCCTAAACCGTCCCCGTCCCCTAACCCTAACCCTAGCCCGAACCCTAACCCTAACCCTTCCCCGAAGCCTGACCCTCACCCGTCCCCTAATCCTAACCCGTACGCTAACACTAACCAGCGCCCTCACACGCACGCTCCCCCTAAAGCGTTGCCGTACCCTCACCTGGACCCTAAACCGTCCCCGTACCCTTACTCTAACCCTAGCCCGAACCCTAACCCTAACCCTTCCCCGAAGCCTGACCCTCACCCGTCACCTAATCCTAACCCGTACGCTAACACTAACCCGCGCCCTCACACGCTCGCTCCCCCTAAAGCATTGCCGTACCCTCACCTGGACCCTAAACCGTCCCCGTCCCCTAACCCTAACCCTAGCCCGAACCCTAACCCTAACCCTTCCCCGAAGCCTGACCCTCACCCGTCCCCTAATCCTAACCCGTAGGCTAAAAATAACCCACGCCCTCACACGCACGCTCCCCCTAAAAAGTTGCCGTACCCTCACCTGGACCCTAAACCGTCCCCGTCCCCTAACCCTAACCCTAGCCCGAACCCTAACCCTAACCCTTCCCCGAAGCCTGACCCTCACCCGTCCCCTAATCCAAACCCGTACGCTAACACTAACCCGCGCCCTCACACGCACGCTCCCCCTAAAGCGTTGCCATACCCTCACCTGGACCCGAAACCGTCCCCGTCCCCTAACCCTAACCCTAGCCCGAACCCTAACCCTAACCCTTCCCCGAAGCCTGACCCTCACCCGTCCCCTAATCCTAACCCGTACGCTAACACTAACCCGCGCCCTCACACGCACGCTCCCCCTAAAGCGTTGCCGTTCCCTCACCTGGACCCTAAACCTTCCCCATCCCCTAACCCTATCCCTAGCCGGAACCCTAACCCTAACCATTCCCCGAAGCCTGACCCTCACCCGTCCCCTAATCCTAACCCGTACGCTAACACTAACCCGCGCCCTCACACGCACGCTCCCCCTAAAGCGTTGCCGTACCCTCACCTGGACCCTAAACCGTCCCCGTCCCCTAACCCTGACCCTAGCCCGAACCCTAACCGTAACCCTTCCCCGAAGCCTGACCCTCACCCGTCCCCTAATCCTAACCCGTACGCTAACACTAACACGCGCCCTCACACGCACGCTCCCCCTAAAGCGTTGCCGTACCCTCACCTGGACCCGAAACCGTCCCCGTCCCCTAACACTAACCCTAGCCCGAACCCTAACCCTAACCCTTCCCCGAAGCCTGACCCTCACCCGTCCCCTAATCCTAACCCGTACGCTAACACTAACCCGCGCCCTCACACGCACGCTCCCCCTAAAGCGTTGCCGTACCCTCACCTGGACCCTAAACCGTCCCCGTCCCCTAACCCTAACCCTAGCCCGAACCCTAACCCTAACCCTTCCCCGAAGCCTGACCCTCACCCGTCCCCTAATCCTAACCCGTACGCTAACACTAACCCGCGCCCTCACACGCACGCTCCCCCTAAAGCGTTGCCGTACCCTCACCTGGACCCTAAACCGTCCCCGTCCCCTAACCCTAACCCTAGCCCGAACCCTAACCCTAACCCTTCCCCGAAGCCTGACCCTCACCCGTCCCCTAATCCTAACCCGTACGCTAACACTAACCCGCGCCCTCACACGCACGGTCCCCATAAAGCGTTGCCGTACCCTCACCTGGACCCTAAACCGTCTCCGTCCCCTAACCCTAACCCTAGCCCGAACCCTAACCCTAACCCTTCCCCGAAGCCTGAACCTCACCCGTCCCCTAATCCTAACCCGTACGCTAACACTAACCCGCGCCCTCACACGCACGCTCCACCTAAAGCGTTGCCGTACCCTCACCTGGACCCGAAACCGTCCCCGTCCCCAAAACCTAACCCTAGCCCGAACCCTAACCCTAACCCTTCCCCGAAGCCTGACCCTCACCCGTCCCCTAATCTTAACACGTACGCTAACACTAACCCACGCCATCACACGCACGCTCCCCCTAAAGCGTTGCCGTACCCTCACCTGGACCCTAAACCGTCCCCGTCCCCTAACCCTAACCCTAGCCCGAACCCTAACCCTAACCAATCCCCGAAGCCTGACCCTCACCCGTCCCCTAATCCTAACCCGTACGCTAACACTAACCCGCGCCCTCACACGCACGCTCCCCCTAAAGCGTTGCCGTACCCTCACCTGGACCCTAAACCGTCCCCGTCCCCTAACCCTAACCCTAGCCCGAACCCTAACCCTAACCCTTCCCCGAAGCCGGACCCTCACCCGTCCCCTAATCCTAACCCGTACGCTAACACTAACCCGCGCCCTCACACGCACGCTCCCCCTAAAGCGTTGCCGTACCCTCACCTGGACCCTAAACCGTCCCCGTCCCCTAACCCTAACCCTAGCCCAAACCCTAACCCTAACCCTTCCCCGAAGCCTGACCCTCACGTGTCCCCTAATCCTAACCCGTACGCTAACACTAACCCGCGCCCTCACACGCACGCTCCCCCTAAAGCGTTGCCGTACCCTCACCTGGACCCTAAACCGTCCCCGTACCCTAACCCTAACCCTAGCCCGAACCCTAACCCTAAACCTTCCCCGAAGCCTGACCCTCACCCGTCCCCTAATCCTAACCCGTACGCTAACACTAACCCGCGTCCTCACACGCATGCTCCCCCTAAAGCGTTGCCGTACCCTCACCTGGACCCTAAACCTTCCCCGTCCCCTAACCCTAACCCTAGCCCGAACCCTAACCCTAACCCTTCCCCGAAGCCTGACCCTCACCCGTCCCCTAATCCTAAGCCGTACGCTAACACTAACCCGCGCCCTCACACGCACGCTCCCCCTAAAGCGTTGCCGTACCCTCACCTGAACCCTAAACCGTCCCCGTCCCCTAACCCTAACCCTAGCCCGAACCCTAACCCTAACCCTTCCCCGAAGCCTGACCCTCACCCGTCCCCTAATCCTAAGCCGTACGTTAACACTAACGCGCGCCCTCACACGTACGCTCCCCCTAAAGCGTTGCCGTACCCTCACCTGGACCCTAAACCGTCCCGGTCCCCTAACCCTAACCCTAGCCCGAACCCTAACCCTAACCCTTCCCCGAAGCCTGACCCTCACCCGTCCCCTAATCCTAAGCCGAACGCTAACACTAACCCGCGCCCTCACACGCACGCTCCCCCTAAAGCGTTGCCGTACCCTCACCTGGACCCTAAACCGTCCCCGTCCCCTAACCCTAACCCTAGCCCGAACCCTAACCCTAACCCTTCCCAGAAGCCTGACCCTCACCCGTCCCCTAATCCTAACCCGTACGCTAACACTAACCCGCGCCCTCACATGCACGCTCCCCCTAAAGCGTTGCCGTACCCTCACCTGGACCCTAAACCGTCCCTGTCCCCTAACCCTAACCCTAGCCCGAACCCTAACCCTAACACTTTCCCGAAGCCTGACCCTCACCCGTCCCCTAATCCTAACCCGTACGCTAACACTAACCCGCGCCCTCACACGCACGCTCCCCCTAAAGCGTTGCCGTACCCTCACCTGGACCCTAAACCATCCCCGTCCCCTAACCCTAACCCTAGCCCGAACCCTAACCCTAACCCTTCCCCGAAGCCTGACCCTCACCCGTCCCCTAATCCTAACCCGTACGCTAACACTAACCCGCGCCCTCACACGCACGCTCCCACTAAAGCGTTGCCGTACCCTCACCTGGACCCGAAACCGTCCCCGTCCCCTAACCCTAACCCTAGCCCGAACCCTAACCCTAACCCTTCCCCGAAGCCTGACCCTCACCCGTCCCCTAATCCTAAGCCGTACGCTAACACTAACCCGCACCCTCACACGCACGCTCCCCCTAAAGCGTTGCCGTACCCTCACCTGGACCCGAAACCGTCCCCGTCCCCTAACCCTAACCCTAGCCCGAACCCTAACCCTAACCCTTCCCCGAAGCCTGACCCTCACCCGTCCCCTAATCCTAACCCGTACGCTAACACTAACCCGCGCCCTCACACGTACGCTCCCCCTAAAGCGTTGCCGTACCCTCACCTGGACCCTAAACCGTCCCCGTCCCCTAACCCTAACCCTAGCCCGAACCCTAACCCTAACCCTTCCCCGATGCCTGACCCTCACCCGTCCCCTAATCCTAACCCGTACGCTAACACTAACCCGCGTCCTCACACGCACGCTCCCCCTAAAGCGTTGCCGTACCCTCACCTGGACCCTAAACCGTCCCCGTCCCTTAACCCTTACCCTAGCCCGAACCCAAACCCTAACCCTTCCCCGAAGCCTGACCCTCACCCGTCCCCTAATCCTAACCCGTACGCTAACACTAACCCGCGCCCTCACACGCACGCTCCCCCTAAAGCGTTGCCGTACCCTCACCTGGACCCTAAACCTTCCCCATCCCCTAACCCTAACCCTAGCCCGAACCCTAACCCTAACCCTTCCCCGAAGCCTGACCCTCACCCGTCCCCTAATCCTAACCCGTACGCTAACACTAACCCGCGCCCTCACACGCACGCTCCCCCTAAAGCGTTGCCGTACCCTCACCTGGACCCTAAACCGTCCCCGTCCCCTAACCCTAACCCTAGCCCGAACACTAACCCTAACCCTTCCCCGAAGCCTGACCCTCACCCGTCCCCTAATCCTAACCCGTACGCTAACACTAACCCGCGCCCTCACACGCACGCTCCCCCTAAAGCGTTGCCGTACCCTCACCTGGACCCTAAACCGTCCCCGTACCCTAACCCTAACCCTAGCCCGAACCCTAAACCTAACCCTTCCCCGAAGCCTGACCCTCACCCGTTCCCTAATCTTAACCCGTACGCTAACACTAACCCACGCCCTCACACGCACGCTCCCCCTAAAGCGTTGCCGTACCCTCACCTGGACCCTAAACCGTCCCCGTCCCCTAACCCTAACCCTAGCCCGAACCCTAACCCTAACCCATCCCCGAAGCCTGACCCTCACCCGTCCCCTAATCCTAACCCGTACGCTAACGCTAACCCGCGCCCTCACACGCACGCTCCCCCTAAAGCGTTGCCGTACCCTCACCTGGACCCTAAACCGTCCCCGTACCCTAACCCTAACCCTAGCCCGTACCCTAACCCTAACCCTTCCCCGAAGCCTGACCCTCACCCGTCCCCTAATCCTAAGCCGTACGCTAACACTAACCCGCGCCCTCACACGCACGCTCCCCCTAAAGCGTTGCCGTACCCTCACCTGAACCCTAAACCGTCCCCGTCCCCTAACCCTAACCCTAGCCCGAACCCTAACCCTAACCCTTCCCCGAAGCCTGACCCTCACCCGTCCCCTAATCCTAACCCGTACGCTAACACTAACCCGCGCCCTCACACGCACGCTCCCCCTAAAGCGTTGCCGTACCCTCACCTGGACCCTAAACCGTCCCCATCCCCTAACCCTAACCCTAGCCCAAACCCTAACCCTAACCCTTCCCCGAAGCCTGACCCTCACCCGTCCCCTAATCCTAACCCGTACGCTAACACTAACCCGCGCCCTCACATGCACGCTCCCCCTAAAGCGTTGCCGTACCCTCACCTGGACCCAAAACCGTCCCCGTCCCCTAACCCTAACCATAGCCCGAACCCTAACCCTAACCCTTCCCAGAAGCCTGACCCTCACCCGTCCCCTAATCCTAACCCGTACGCTAACACTAACCCGCGCCCTCACACGCACGCTCCCCCTAAAGCGTTGCCGTACCCTCACCTGGACCCTAAACCGTCCCCGTCCCCTAACCCTAAACCTAGCCCGAACCCTAACCCTAACCCTTCCCCGAAGCCTGACCCTCACCCGTCCCCTAATCCTAAGCCGTACGCTACCACTAACCCGCGCCCTCACACGCACGCTCCCCCTAAAGCGTTGCCGTACCCTCACCTGGACCCTAAACCGTCCCCGTCCCCTAACCCTAAACCTAGCCCGAACCCTAACCCTAACCCTTCCCCGAAGCCTGACCCTCACCCGTCTCCTAATCCTAACCCGTATGCTAACACTAACCCGCGCCCTCACACGCACGCTCCCCCTAAAGCGTTGCCGTACCCTCACCTGGACCCTAAACCGTCCCCGTCCCCTAACCCTAACCCTAGCCCGAACCCTAACCCTAACCCTTCCCCGAAGCCTGACCCTCACCCGTCCCCTAATCCTAAGCCGTACGCTAACACTAACCCGCGCCCTCACACGCACGCTCCCTCTAAAGCGTTGCCGTACCCTCACCTGGACCCTAAACCGTCCCCGTCCCCTAACCCTAACCCTAGCCCGAACCCTAACCCTAACCCTTCCCCGAAGCCTGACCCTCACCCGTCCCCTAATCCTAAGCCGTACGCTAACACTAACGCGCGCCCTCACACGTACGCTCCCCCTAAAGCGTTGCCGTACCCTCACCTGGACCCTAAACCGTCCCCGTCCCCTAACCCTAACCCTAACCCTAGCCCGAACGCTAACCCTAACCCTTCCCCGAAGCCGGACCCTCACCCGTCCCCTAATCCTAACCCGTACGCTAACACTAACCCCCGCCCTCACACGCACGCTCCCCCTAAAGCGTTGCCGTACCCTCACCTGGACCCTAAACCGTCCCCGTCCCCTAACCCTAACCCTAGCCCGAACCCTAACCCTAACCCTTCCCCGAAGCCTGACCCTCACCCGTCCCCTAATCCTAACCCGTACGCTAACACTAACCCGCGCCCTCACACGCACGCTCCCCCTAAATCGTTGCCGTTCCCTCACCTGGACCCTAAACCTTCCCCATCCCCTAACCCTAACCCTAGCCGGAACCCTAACCCTAACCATTCCCCGAAGCCTGACCCTCACCCGTCCCCTAATCCTAACCCGTACGCTAACACTAACCCGCGCCCTCACACGCACGCTCCCCCTAAAGCGTTGCCGTACCCTCACCTGGACCCTAAACCGTCCCCGTCCCCTAACCCTGACCCTAGCCCGAACCCTAACCGTAACCCTTCCCCGAAGCCTGACCCTCACCCGTCCCCTAATCCTAACCCGTACGCTAACACTAACACGCGCCCTCACACGCACGCTCCCCCTAAAGCGTTGCCGTACCCTCACCTGGACCCGAAACCGTCCCCGTCCCCTAACACTAACCCTAGCCCGAACCCTAACCCTAACCCTTCCCCGAAGCCTGACCCTCACCCGTCCCCTAATCCTAACCCGTACGCTAACACTAACCCGCGCCCTCACACGCACGCTCCCACTAAAGCGTTGCCGTACCCTCACCTGGACCCTAAACCGTCCCCGTCCCCTAACCCTAACCCTAGCCCGAACCCTAACCCTAACCCTTCCCCGAAGCCTGACCCTCACCCGTCCCCTAATCCTAAGCCGTACGCTACCACTAACCCGCGCCCTCACACGCACGCTCCCCCTAAAGCGTTGCCGTACCCTCATCTGGACCCTAAACCGTCCCCGTCCCCTAACTCTAACCCTAGCCCGAACCCTAACCCTAACCCTTCCCCGAAGCCTGACCCTCACCCGTCCCCTATTCCTAACCCATACGCTAACACTAACCCGCGCCCTCACACGCACGGTCCCCCTAAAGCGTTGCCGTACCCTCACCTGGACCCTAAACCGTCCCCGTCCCCTAACCCTAACCCTAGCCCGAACCCTAACCCTAACCCTTCCCCGAAGCCTGAACCTCACCCGTCCCCTAATCCTAACCTGTACGCTAACACTAACCCGCGCCCTCACACGCACGCTCCACCTAAAGCGTTGCCGTACCCTCACCTGGACCCGAAACCGTCCCCGTCACCTAAACCTAACCCTAGCCCGAACCCTAACCCTAACCCTTCCCCGAAGCCTGACCCTCACCCGTCCCCTAATCTTAACCCGTACGCTAACACTAATCCATGCCATCACACGCACGCTCCCCCTAAAGAGTTGCCGTACCCTCACCTGGACCCTAAACCGTCCCCGTCCCCTAACCCTAACCCTAGCCCGAACCCTAACCCTAACCCATCCCCGAAGCCTGACCCTCACCCGTCCCCTAATCCTAAGCCGTACGCTACCACTAACCCGCGCCCTCACACGCACGCTCCCCCTAAAGCGTTGCCGTACCCTCACCTGGACCCTAAACCGTCCCCGTCCCCTAACCCTAACCCTAGCCCGAACCCTAACCCTAACCCTTCCCCGAAGCCTGACCCTCACCCGTCCCCTAATCCTAAGCCGTACGCTAACACTAACCCGCGCCCTCACACGCACGCTCCCCCTAAAGCGTTGCCGTACCCTCACCTGGACCCTAAACCGTCCCCGTACCCTAACCCTAACCCTAGCCCAAACCCTAACCCTAACCCTTCCCCGAAGTCTGACCCTCACCCGTCCCCTAATCCTAACCCGTACGCTAACACTAACCCGCGCCCTCACACGCATGCTCCCCCTAAAGCGTTGCCGTACCCTCACCTGGACCCTTAAACCTTCCCCGTCCCCTAACGCTAACCGTAGCCCGAACCCTAACCCTAACCCTTCCCCGAAGCCTGACCCTCACCCGTCCCCTAATCCTAAGCCGTACGCTAACACTAACCCGCGCCCTCACACGCACGCTCCCCCTAAAGCGTTGCCGTACCCTCACCTGAACCCTAAACCGTCCCCGTCCCCTAACCCTAACCCTAGCCCGAACCCTAACCCTAACCCTTCCCCGAAGCCTGACCCTCACCCGTCCCCTAATCCTAACTCGTACGCTAACACTAACCCGCGCCCTCACACGCACGCTCCCGCTAAAGCGTTGCCGTACCCTCACCTGGACCCTAAACCGTCCCCGTACCCTACCCCTAACCCTAGCCCGAACCCTAACCCTAACCCTTCCCCGAAGCCTGACCCTCACCCGTCCCCTAATCCTAACCCGTACGCTAACACTAACCCGCGCCCTCACACGCACGCTCCCCCTAAAGCGTTGCCGTACCCTCACCTGGACCCTAAACCGTCCCCGTCCCCTAACCCTAACCCTAGCCCGAACCCTAACCCTAACCCTTCCCCGAAGCCTGACCCTCACCCGTCCCCTAATCCTAAGCCGTACGCTACCACTAACCCGCGCCCTCACACGCACGCTCCCCCTAAAGCGTTGCCGTACCCTCACCTGGACCCTAAACCGTCCCCGTCCCCTAACCCTAAACCTAGCCCGAACCCTAACCCTAACCCTTCCCCGAAGCCTGACCCTCACCTGTCACCTAACCCTAACCCGTACGCTAACACTAACCCGCGCCCTCACACGCACGCTCCCCGTAAAGCGTTGCCGTACCCTCACCTGGACCCTAAACCGTCCCCGTCCCCTAACCCTAACCTTAGCCCGAACCCTAACCCTAACCCTTCCCCGAAGCCTGACCCTCACCCGTCCCCTAATCCTAAGCCGTACGCTAACACTAACCCGCGCCCTCACACGCACGCTCCCCCTAAAGCGTTGCCGTACCCTCACCTGGACCCTAAACCGTCCCCGTCCCCTAACCCTAACCCTAGCCCGAACCCTAACCCTAACCCTTACCCGAAGCCTGACCCTCACCCGTCCCCTAATCCTAAGCCGTACGCTAACACTAACCCGCGCCCTCACACGCACGCTCCCCCTAAAGCGTTGCCGTACCCTCACCTGGACCCTAAACCGTCCCCGTCCCCTAACCCTAACCCTAGCCCGAACCCTAACCCTAACCCTTCCCCGAAGCCTGACCCTCACCCGTCCCCTAATCCTAAGCCGTACGCTAACACTAACCCGCGCCCTCACACGCACGCTCCCCCTAAAGCGTTGCCGTACCCTCACCTGGACCCTAAACCGTCCCCGTCCCCTAACCCTAACCCTAGCCCGAACCCTAACCCTAACCCTTCCCCGAAGCCTGACCCTCACCCGTCCCCTAATCCTAAGCCGCACGCTAACACTAACCCGCGCCCTCACACGCACGCTCCCCCTAAAGCGTTGCCGTACCCTCACTTGGACCCTAAACCGTCCCCGTCCCCTAACCCTAACCCTAGCCCGAACCCTAACCCTAACCCTTCCCCGAAGCCTGACCCTCACCCGTCCCCTAATCCTAAGCCGTACGCTAACACTAACGCGCGCCCTCACACGCACGCTCCACCTAAAGCGTTGCCGTACCCTCTCCTGGACACTAAGCCGTCCCCGTACCCTAACCCTAACCCTAGCCCGAACCCTAACCCTAACCCTTCCCCGAAGCCTGACCCTCACCCGTCCCCTAATCCTAACCCGTACGCTAACACTAACCCACGCCCTCACACGCACGCTCCCCCTAAAGCGTTGCCGTACCCTCACCTGGACCCGAAACCGTCCCCGTCCCCTAACCCTAAACCTAGCCCGAACCCTAACCCTAACCCTTCCCCGAAGCCTGACCCTCACCCGTCCCCTAATCCTAAGCCGTACGCTAACACTAACTCGCGCCCTCACACGCATGCTCCCCCTAAAGCGTTGCCGTACCCTCACATGGACCCTAAACCGTCCCCGTCCCCTAACCCTAACCCTAGCCCGAACCCTAACCCTAACCCTTCCCCGAAGCCTGACCCTCACCCGTCCCCTAATCCTAACCCGTACGCTAACACTAACCCACGCCCTCACACGCACGCTCCCCCTAAAGCGTTGCCGTACCCTCACCTGGACCCTAAACCTTCCCCGTCCCCTAACCCTAATCGTAGCCCGAACCCTAACCCTAACCCTTCCCCGAAGCCTGACCCTCACCCGTCCCCTAATCCTAAGCCGTACGCTAACACTAACCCACGCCCTCACACGCACGCTCCCCCTAAAGCGTTGCCGTACCCTCACCTGGACCCTAAACCGTCCCCGTCCCCTTACCCTGACCCTAGCCCGAACCCTAACCGTAACCCTTCCCCGAAGCCTGACCCTCACCCGTCCCCTAATCCTAACCCGTACGCTAACACTAACACGCGCCCTCACACGCACGCTCCCCCTAAAGCGTTGCCGTACCTCACCTGGACCCGAAACCGTCCCCGTCCCCTAACACTAACCCTAGCCCGAACCCTAACCCTAACCCTTCCCCGAAGCCTGACCCTCACCCGTCCCCTAATCCTAACCCGTACGCTAACACTAACCCGCGCCCTCACACGCACGCTCCCACTAAAGCGTTGCCGTACCCTCACCTGGACCCTAAACCGTCCCCGTCCCCTAACCCTAACCCTAGCCCGAACCCTAACCCTAACCCTTCCCCGAAGCCTGACCCTCGCCCGTCCCCTAATCCTAAGCCGTACGCTACCACTAACCCGCGCCCTCACACGCACGCTCCCCCTAAAGCGTTGCCGTACCCTCATCTGGACCCTAAACCGTCCCCGTCCCCTAACTCTAACCCTAGCCCGAACCCTAACCCTAACCCTTCCCCGAAGCCTGACCCTCACCCGTCCCCTAATCCTAACCCATACGCTAACACTAACCCGCGCCCTCACACGCACGGTCCCCCTAAAGCGTTGCCGTACCCTCACCTGGACCCTAAACCGTCCCCGTCCCCTAACCCTAACCCTAGCCCGAACCCTAACCCTAACCCTTCCCCGAAGCCTGAACCTCACCCGTCCCCTAATCCTAACCTGTACGCTAACACTAACCAGCGCCCTCACACGCACGCTCCACCTAAAGCGTTGCCGTACCCTCACCTGGACCCGAAACCGTCCCCGTCACCTAAACCTAACCCTAGCCCGAACCCTAACCCTAACCCTTCCCCGAAGTCTGACCCTCACCCGTCCCCTAATCCTAACCCGTACGCTAACACTAACCCGCGCCCTCACACGCATGCTCCCCCTAAAGCGTTGCCGTACCCTCACCTGGACCCTTAAACCTTCCCCGTCCCCTAACACTAACCGTGGTCCGAACCCTAACCCTAACCCTTCCCCGAAGCCTGACCCTCACCCGTCCCCTAATCCTAAGCCGTACGCTAACACTAACCCGCGCCCTCACACGCACGCTCCCCCTAAAGCGTTGCCGTACCCTCACCTGAACCCTAAACCGTCCCCGTCCCCTAAACCTAACCCTAGCCCGAACCCTAACCCTAACCCTTCCCCGAAGCCTGACCCTCACCCGTCCCCTAATCCTAACCCGTACGCTAACACTAACCCGCGCCCTCACACGCACGCTCCCCCTAAAGCGTTGCCGTACCCTCACCTGGACCCTAAACCGTCCCCGTCCCCTACCCCTAACCCTAGCCCGAACCCTAACCCTAACCCTTCCCCGAAGCCTGACCCTCACCCGTCCCCTAATCCTAACCCGTACGCTAACACTAACCCGCGCCCTCACACGCACGCTCCCCCTAAAGCGTTGCCGTACCCTCACCTGGACCCTAAACCGTCCCCGTCCCCTAACCCTAACCCTAGCCCGAACCCTAACCCTAACCCTTCCCCGAAGCCTGACCCTCACCCGTCCCCTAATCCTAAGCCGTACGCTACCACTAACCCGCGCCCTCACACGCACGCTCCCCCTAAAGCGTTGCCGTACCCTCACCTGGACCCTAAACCGTCCCCGTCCCCTAACCCTAAACCTAGCCCGAACCCTAACCCTAACCCTTCCCCGAAGCCTGACCCTCACCCGTCCCCTAATCCTAAGCCGTACGCTAACACTAACCCGCGCCCTCACACGCACGCTCCCCCTAAAGCGTTGCCGTACCCTCACCTGGACCCTAAACCGTCCCCGTCCCCTAACCCTAACCCTAGCCCGAACCCTAACCCTAACCCTTCCCCGAAGCCTGACCCTCACCCGTCCCCTAATCCTAACACGTACGCTAACACTAACCCGCGCCCTCACACGCACGCTCCCCCTAAAGCGTTGCCGTACCCTCACCTGGACCCTAAACCGTCCCCGTCCCCTAACCCTAACCCTAGCCCGAACCCTAACCCTAACCCTTCCCCGAAGCCTGACCCTCACCCGTCCCCTAATCCTAAGCCGCACGCTAACACTAACCCGCGCCCTCACACGCACGCTCCCCCTAAAGCGTTGCCGTACCCTCACTTGGACCCTAAACCGTCCCCGTCCCCTAACCCTAACCCTAGCCCGAACCCTAACCCTAACCCTTCCCCGAAGCCTGACCCTCACCCGTCCCCTAATCCTAAGCCGTACGCTAACACTAACGCGCGCCCTCACACGCACGCTCCACCTAAAGCGTTGCCGTACCCTCTCCTGGACCCTAAGCCGTCCCCGTACCCTAACCCTAACCCTAGCCCGAACCCTAACCCTAACCCTTCCCCGAAGCCTGACCCTCACCCGTCCCCTAATCCTAACCCGTACGCTAACACTAACCCACGCCCTCACACGCACGCTCCCCCTAAAGCGTTGCCGTACCCTCACCTGGACCCGAAACCGTCCCCGTCCCCTAACCCTAACCCTAGCCCGAACCCTAACCCTAACCCTTCCCCGAAGCCTGACCCTCACCCGTCCCCTAATCCTAAGCCGTACGCTAACACTAACCCGCGCCCTCACACGCACGCTCCCCCTAAAGCGTTGCCATACCCTCACCTGAACCCTAAACCGTAACCGTCCCCTAACCCTAACCCTAGCCCGAACCCTAACCCTAACCCTTCCCCGAAGCCTGACCCTCACCCGTCCCCTAATCCTAACCCGTACGCTAACACTAACCCGTGCCCTCACACGCACGCTCCCCCTAAAGCGTTGCCGTACCCTCACCTGGACCCGAAACCGTCCCCGTCCCCTAACCCTAACCCTAGCCCGAACCCTAACCCTAACCCTTCCCCGAAGCCTGACCCTCACCCGTCCCCTAATCCTAAGCCGTACGCTAACACTAACCCGCGCCCTCACACGCACGCTCCCCCTAAAGCGTTGCCGTACCCTCACCTGGACCCTAAACCGTCCCCGTCCCCTAACCCTAACCCTAGCCCAAACCCTAACCCTAACCCTTCCCCGAAGCCTGACCCTCACCCGTCCCCTAATCCTAAGCCGTACGCTAACACTAACCCGCGCCCTCACACGCACGCTCCCCCTAAAGCGTTGCCGTACCCTCACCTGGACCCTAAACCGTCCCCGTCCCCTAACCCTAACCCTAGCCCGAACCCTAACCCTAACCCTTCCCCGAAGCCTGACCCTCACCCGTCCCCTAATCCTAAGCCGCACGCTAACACTAACCCGCGCCCTCACACGCACGCTCCCCCTAAAGCGTTGCCGTACCCTCACTTGGACCCTAAACCGTCCCCGTCCCCTAACCCTAACCCTAGCCCGAACCCTAACCCTAACCCTTCCCCGAAGCCCGACCCTCACCCGTCCCCTAATCCTAAGCCGTACGCTAACACTTACGCGCGCCCTCACACGCACGCTCCACCTAAAGCGTTGCCGTACCCTCTCCTGGACACTAAGCCGTCCCCGTACCCTAACCCTAACCCTAGCCCGAACCCTAACCCTAACCCTTCCCCGAAGCCTGACCCTCACCCGTCCCCTAATCCTAACCCGTACGCTAACACTAACCCACGCCCTCACACGCACGCTCCCCCTAAAGCGTTGCCGTACCCTCACCTGGACCCGAAACCGTCCCCGTCCCCTAACCCTAAACCTAGCCCGAACCCTAACCCTAACCCTTCCCCGAAGCCTGACCCTCACCCGTCCCCTAATCCTAAGCCGTACGCTAACACTAACTCGCGCCCTCACACGCATGCTCCCCCTAAAGCGTTGCCGTACCCTCACATGGACCCTAAACCGTCCCCGTCCCCTAACCCTAACCCTAGCCCGAACCCTAACCCTAACCCTTCCCCGAAGCCTGACCCTCACCCGTCCCCTAATCCTAACCCGTACGCTAACACTAACCCGCGCCCTCACACGCACGCTCCCCCTAAAGCGTTGCCGTACCCTCACCTGGACCCTAAACCTTCCCCGTCCCCTAACCCTAATCGTAGCCCGAACCCTAACCCTAACCCTTCCCCGAAGCCTGACCCTCACCCGTCCCCTAATCCTAAGCCGTACGCTAACACTAACCCGCGCCCTCACACGCACGCTCCCCCTAAAGCGTTGCCGTACCCTCACCTGGACCCTAAACCGTCCCCGTCCCCTAACCCTGACCCTAGCCCGAACCCTAACCGTAACCCTTCCCCGAAGCCTGACCCTCACCCGTCCCCTAATCCTAACCCGTACGCTAACACTAACACGCGCCCTCACACGCACGCTCCCCCTAAAGCGTTGCCGTACCTCACCTGGACCCGAAACCGTCCCCGTCCCCTAACACTAACCCTAGCCCGAACCCTAACCCTAACCCTTCCCCAAAGCCTGACCCTCACCCGTCCCCTAATCCTAACCCGTACGCTAACACTAACCCGCGCCCTCACACGCACGCTCCCACTAAAGCGTTGCCGTACCCTCACCTGGACCCTAAACCGTCCCCGTCCCCTAACCCTAACCCTAGCCCGAACCCTAACCCTAACCCTTCCCCGAAGCCTGACCCTCGCCCGTCCCCTAATCCTAAGCCGTACGCTACCACTAACCCGCGCCCTCACACGCACGCTCCCCCTAAAGCGTTGCCGTACCCTCATCTGGACCCTAAACCGTCCCCGTCCCCTAACTCTAACCCTAGCCCGAACCCTATCCCTAACCCTTCCCCGAAGCCTGACCCTCACCCGTCCCCTAATCCTAACCCATACGCTAACACTAACCCGCGCCCTCACACGCACGGTCCCCCTAAAGCGTTGCCGTACCCTCACCTGGACCCTAAACCGTCCCCGTCCCCTAACCCTAACCCTAGCCCGAACCCTAACCCTAACCCTTCCCCGAAGCCTGAACCTCACCCGTCCCCTAATCCTAACCTGTACGCTAACACTAACCCGCGCCCTCACACGCACGCTCCACCTAAAGCGTTGCCGTACCCTCACCTGGACCCGAAACCGTCCCCGTCACCTAAACCTAACCCTAGCCCGAACCCTAACCCTAACCCTTCCCCGAAGTCTGACCCTCACCCGTCCCCTAATCCTAACCCGTACGCTAACACTAACCCGCGCCCTCACACGCATGCTCCCCCTAAAGCGTTGCCGTACCCTCACCTGGACCCTTAAACCTTCCCCGTCCCCTAACACTAACCGTGGTCCGAACCCTAACCCTAACCCTTCCCCGAAGCCTGACCCTCACCCGTCCCCTAATCCTAAGCCGTACGCTAACACTAACCCGCGCCCTCACACGCACGCTCCCCCTAAAGCGTTGCCGTACCCTCACCTGAACCCTAAACCGTCCCCGTCCCCTAAACCTAACCCTAGCCCGAACCCTAACCCTAACCCTTCCCCGAAGCCTGACCCTCACCCGTCCCCTAATCCTAACCCGTACGCTAACACTAACCCGCGCCCTCACACGCACGCTCCCCCTAAAGCGTTGCCGTACCCTCACCTGGACCCTAAACCGTCCCCGTCCCCTACCCCTAACCCTAGCCCGAACCCTAACCCTAACCCTTCCCCGAAGCCTGACCCTCACCCGTCCCCTAATCCTAACCCGTACGCTAACACTAACCCGCGCCCTCACACGCACGCTCCCCCTAAAGCGTTGCCGTACCCTCACCTGGACCCTAAACCGTCCCCGTCCCCTAACCCTAACCCTAGCCCGAACCCTAACCCTAACCCTTCCCCGAAGCCTGACCCTCACCCGTCCCCTAATCCTAAGCCGTACGCTACCACTAACCCGCGCCCTCACACGCACGCTCCCCCTAAAGCGTTGCCGTACCCTCACCTGGACCCTAAACCGTCCCCGTCCCCTAACCCTAAACCTAGCCCGAACCCTAACCCTAACCCTTCCCCGAAGCCTGACCCTCACCCGTCCCCTAATCCTAAGCCGTACGCTAACACTAACGCGCGCCCTCACACGCACGCTCCCCCTAAAGCGTTGCCGTACCCTCACCTGGACCCTAAACCGTCCCCGTCCCCTAACCCTAACCCTAGCCCGAACCCTAACCCTAACCCTTCCCCGAAGCCTGACCCTCACCCGTCCCCTAATCCTAAGCCGTACGCTAACACTAACCCGCGCCCTCACACGCACGCTCCCCCTAAAGCGTTGCCGTACCCTCACCTGGACCCTAAACCGTCCCCGTCCCCTAACCCTAACCCTAGCCCGAACCCTAACCCTAACCCTTCCCCGAAGCCTGACCCTCACCCGTCCCCTAATCCTAAGCCGCACGCTAACACTAACCCGCGCCCTCACACGCACGCTCCCCCTAAAGCGTTGCCGTACCCTCACTTGGACCCTAAACCGTCCCCGTCCCCTAACCCTAACCCTAGCCCGAACCCTAACCCTAACCCTTCCCCGAAGCCTGACCCTCACCCGTCCCCTAATCCTAAGCCGTACGCTAACACTAACGCGCGCCCTCACACGCACGCTCCACCTAAAGCGTTGCCGTACCCTCTCCTGGACCCTAAGCCGTCCCCGTACCCTAACCCTAACCCTAGCCCGAACCCTAACCCTAACCCTTCCCCGAAGCCTGACCCTCACCCGTCCCCTAATCCTAACCCGTACGCTAACACTAACCCACGCCCTCACACGCACGCTCCCCCTAAAGCGTTGCCGTACCCTCACCTGGACCCGAAACCGTCCCCGTCCCCTAACCCTAACCCTAGCCCGAACCCTAACCCTAACCCTTCCCCGAAGCCTGACCCTCACCCGTCCCCTAATCCTAAGCCGTACGCTAACACTAACCCGCGCCCTCACACGCACGCTCCCCCTAAAGCGTTGCCATACCCTCACCTGAACCCTAAACCGTAACCGTCCCCTAACCCTAACCCTAGCCCGAACCCTAACCCTAACCCTTCCCCGAAGCCTGACCCTCACCCGTCCCCTAATCCTAACCCGTACGCTAACACTAACCCGTGCCCTCACACGCACGCTCCCCCTAAAGCGTTGCCGTACCCTCACCTGGACCCGAAACCGTCCCCGTCCCCTAACCCTAACCCTAGCCCGAACCCTAACCCTAACCCTTCCCCGAAGCCGGACCCTCACCCGTCCCCAATCTTAACCCGTACGCTAACACTAACCCGCGCCCTCACACGCACGCTCCCCCTAAAGCGTTGCCGTACCCTCACCTGGACCCTAAACCGTCCCCGTCCCCTAACCCTAACCCTAGCCCGAACCCTAACCCTAACCCATCCCCGAAGCCTGACCCTCACCCGTCCCCTAATCCTAACCCGTACGCTAACACTAACCCGCGCCCTCACACGCACGCTCCCCCTAAAGCGTTGCCGTACCCTCACCTGGACCCTAAACCGTCCCCGTCCCCTAACCCTAACCCTAGCCCGAACCCTAACCCTAACCCTTCCCCGAAGCCTGACCCTCACCCGTCCCCTAATCCTAACCCGTACGCTAACACTAACCCGCGCCCTCACACGCACGCTCCCCCTAAAGCGTTGCCGTACCCTCACCTGGACCCTAAACCGTCCCCGTCCCCTAACCCTAACCCTAGCCCGAACCCTAACCCTAACCCTTCCCCGAAGCCTGACCCTCACCCGTCCCCTAATCCTAAGCCGTATGCTAACTCTAACCCGCGCCCTCACACGCACGCTCCTCCTAAAGCATTGCCGTACCCTCACCTGGACCCTAAACCGTCCCCGTCCACTAACCCTAACCCTAGCCCGAACCCTAACCCTAACCCTTCCCCGAAGCCTGACCCTCACCCGTCCCCTAATCCTAACCCGTACGCTAACACTAACCCGCGCCCTCACATGCACGCTCCCCCTAAAGCGTTGCCGTACCCTCACCTGGACCCGAATCCGTCCCCGTCCCCTAACCCTAACCCTAGCCCGAACCCTAACCCTAACCCTTCCCCGAAACCTGACCCTCACCCGTCCCCTAATCCTAACCCGTACGCTAACACTAACCCGCGCCCTCACACGCACGCTCCCCCTAAAGCGTTGCCGTACCCTCACCTGGACCCTAAACCGTCCCCGTCCCCTAACCCTAACCCTAGCCCGAACCCTAACCCTAACCCTTCCCCGAAGCCTGACCCTCACCCGTCCCCTAATCTTAACCCGTACGCTAACACTAACCCGCGCCCTCACACGCACGCTCCCCCTAAAGCGTTGCCGTACCCTCACCTGGACCCTAAACCGTCCCCGTCCCCTAACCCTAACCCTAGCCCGAACCCTAACCCTAACCCTTCCCCGAAGCCTGACCCTCACCCGTCCCCTAATCCTAACCCGTACGCTAACACTAACCCGCGCCCTCACACGCACGCTCCCCCTAAAGCGTTGCCGTACCCTCACCTGGACCCTAAACCGTCCCCGTCCCCTAACCCTAACCCTAGCCCGAACCCTAATCCTAACCCTTCCCCGAAGCCTGACCCTCACCCGTCCCCTAATCCTAACCCGTACGCTAACACTAACCCGCGCCCTCACACGCACGCTCCCCCTAAAGCGTTGCCGTACCCTCACCTGGACCCTAAACCGTCCCCGTCCCCTACCCCTAACCCTAGCCCGAACCCTAACCCTAACCCTTCCCCGAAGCCTGAACCTCACCCGTCCCCTAATCCTAACCCGTACGCTAACACTAACCCGCGCCCTCACACGCACGCTCCCCCTAAAGCGTTGCCGTACCCTCACCTGGACTCTAAACCGTCCCCATCCCCTAACCCTAACCCTAGCCCGAACCCTAACCCTAACCCTTCCCCGAAGCCTGACCCTCACCCGTCCCCTAATCCTAACCCGTACGGTAACACTAAGCCGCGCCCTCACACGCACGCTACCCCTAAAGCGTTGCCGTACCCTCACCTGAACCCTAAACCGTCCCCGTCCCCTAACCCTAACCCTAGCCCGAACCCTAACCCTAACCCTTCCCCGAAGCCTGACCCTCACCCGTCCCCTAATCCTAACCCGTACGCTAACACTAACCCGCGCCCTCACATGCACGCTCCCCCTAAAGCGTTGCCGTACCCTCACCTGGACCCGAAACCGTCCCCGTCCCCTAACCCTAACCCTAGCCCGAACCCTAACCCTAACCCTTCCCCGAAGCCTGACCCTCACCCGTCCCCTAATCCTAACCCGTACGCTAACACTAACCCGTGCCCTCACACGCACGCTCCCCCTAAAGCGTTGCCGTACCCTCACCTGGACCCTAAACCGTCCCCGTCCCCTAACCCTAACCCTAGCCCGAACCCTAACCCTAACCCTTCCCCGAAGCCTGACCCTCACCCGTCCCCTAATCCTAACCTGTACGCTAACACTAACCCGCGCCCTCACACGCACGCTCCCCCTAAAGCGTTGCCGTACCCTCACCTGGACCCTAAACCGTCCCCGTCCCCTAACCCTAACCCTAGCCCGAACCCTAACCCTAACCCTTCCCCGAAGCCTGACCCTCACCCATCCCCTAATCCTAACCCGTACGCTAACACTAACCCGCGCCCTCACACGCACGCTCCCCCTAAAGCGTTGCCGTACCCTCACCTGGACCCTAAACCGTCCCCGTCCCCTAACCCTAACCCTAGCCCGAACCCTAACCCTAACCCTTCCCCAAAGCCTGACCCTCACCCGTCCCCTAATCCTAACCCGTACGCTAACACTAACCCGCGCCCTCACACGCACGCTCCCCCTAAAGCGTTGCCGTACCCTCACCTGGACCCTAAACCGTCCCCGTCCCCTAACCCTAACCCTAGCCCGAACCCTAACCCTAATCCTTCCCCGAAGCCTGACACTCATCCGTCCCCTAATCCTATCCCGTACGCTAACACTAACCCGCGCCCTCACACGCACGCTCCCCCTAAAGCGTTGCCGTACCCTCACCTGGACCCTAAAGCGTCCCCGTCCCCTAACCCTAACCCTAGCCCGAACCCTAACCCTAACCCTTCCCCGAAGCCTGACCCTCACCCATCCCCTAATCCTAACCCGTACGCTAACACTAACCCCCGCCCTCACACGCACGCTCCCCCTAAAGCGTTGCCGTACCCTCACCTGGACCCTAAACCGTCCCCGTCCCCTAACCCTAACCTTAGCCCGAACCCTAACCCTAACCCTAACCCTTCCCCGAAGCCTGAACCTCACCCGTCCCCTAATCCTAACCCGTACGCTAACACTAACCCGCGCCCTCACACACACGCTCCCCCTAAAGCGTTGCCGTACCCTCACCTGGACCCTAAACCGTCCCCGTCTCCTAACCCTAACCCTAGCCCGAACCCTAACCCTAACCCTTCCCCGAAGCCTGACCCTCACCCGTCCCCTAATCCTAACCCGTACGCTAACACTAACCCGCGCCCTCACACGCACGCTCCCCCTAAAGCGTTGCCGTACCCTCACCTGGACCCTAAACCGTCCCCGTCCCCTAACCCTAACCCTAGCCCGAACCCTAACCCTAACCCTAACCCTTCCCCGAAGCCTAAAACTCACCCGTCCCCTAATCCTAACCCGTACGCTAACACTAACCCGCGCCCTCACACACACGCTCCCCCTAAAGCGTTGCCGTACCCTCACCTGGACCCTAAACCGTCCCCGTCCCCTAACCCTAACCCTAGCCCGAACCCTAACCCTAACCCTTCCCCGAAGCCTGACCCTCACCCGTCCCCTAATCCTAAGCCGTACGCTAACACTAACCCGCGCCCTCACACGCACGCTCCCCCTAAAGCGTTGCCGTACCCTCACCTGGACCCTAAACCGTCCCCGTCCCCTAACCCTAACCCTAGCCCGAACCCTAACCCTAACCTTTCCCCGAAGCCAGACCCTCACCCATCCCCTAATCCTAACCCGTACGCTAACACTAACCCGCGCCCTCACACGCACGCTCCCCCTAAAGCGTTGCCGTACCCTCACCTGGACCCTAAACCGTCCCCGTCCCCTAACCCTAACCCTAGCCCGAACCCTAACCCTAACCCTTCCCCGAAGCCTGACCCTCACCCGTCCCCTAATCCTAACCCGTACGCTAACACTAATCCGCGCCCTCACACGCACGCTCCCCCTAAAGCGTTGCCGTACCCTCACCTGGACCCTAAACCGTCCCCGTCCCCTAACCCTAACCCTAGCCCGAACCCTAACCCTAACCCTTCCCCGAAGCCTGACCCTCACCCGTCCCCTAATCCTAAGCCGTAGGCTAACACTAACCCGCGCCCTCACACGCACGCTCCCCCTAAAGCGTTGCCGTACCCTCACCTGGACTCTAAACCGTCCCCGTCCCCTAACCCTAACCCTAGCCCGAACCCTAACCCTAACCCTTCCCCGAAGCCTGACCCTCACCCGTCCCCTAATCCTAACCCGTACGCTAACACTAACCCGCGCCCTCACACGCACATTCCCCCTAAAGCGTTGCCATACCCTCACCTGGACCCTAAACCGTCCCCGTACCCTAACCCTAACCCTAGCCCGAACCCTAACCCTAACCCTTCCCAGAAGCCTGACCCTCACCCGTCCCCTAATTCTAACCCGTACGCTAACACTAACCCGCGCCCTCACACGCACGCTCCCCCTAAAGCGTTGCCGTACCCTCACCTGGACCCTAAACCGTCCCCGTCCCCTAACCCTAACCCTAGCCCGAACCCTAACCCTAACCCTTCCCCGAAGCCTGACCCTCACCCATCCCCTAATCCTAACCCGTACGCTAACACTAACCCGCGCCCTCACACGCACGCTCCCCCTAAAGCGTTGCCGTACCCTCACCTGGACCCTAAACCGTCCCCGTCCCCTAACCCTAACCCTAGCCCGAACCCTAACCCTAACCCTTCCCCAAAGCCTGACCCTCACCCGTCCCCTAATCCTAACCCGTACGCTAACACTAACCCGCGCCCTCACACGCACGCTCCCCCTAAAGCGTTGCCGTACCCTCACCTGGACCCTAAACCGTCCCCGTCCCCTAACCCTAACCCTAGCCCGAACCCTAACCCTAATCCTTCCCCGAAGCCTGACACTCATCCGTCCCCTAATCCTATCCCGTACGCTAACACTAACCCGCGCCCTCACACGCACGCTCCCCCTAAAGCGTTGCCGTACCCTCACCTGGACCCTAAACCGTCCCCGTCCCCTAACCCTAACCCTAGCCCGAACCCTAACCCTAACCCTTCCCCGAAGCCTGACCCTCACCCATCCCCTAATCCTAACCCGTACGCTAACACTAACCCCCGCCCTCACACGCACGCTCCCCCTAAAGCGTTGCCGTACCCTCACCTGGACCCTAAACCGTCCCCGTCCCCTAACCCTAACCTTAGCCCGAACCCTAACCCTAACCCTAACCCTTCCCCGAAGCCTGAACCTCACCCGTCCCCTAATCCTAACCCGTACGCTAACACTAACCCGCGCCCTCACACACACGCTCCCCCTAAAGCGTTGCCGTACCCTCACCTGGACCCTAAACCGTCCCCGTCCCCTAACCCTAACCCTAGCCCGAACCCTAACCCTAACCCTTCCCCGAAGCCTGACCCTCACCCGTCCCCTAATCCTAACCCGTACGCTAACACTAACCCGCGCCCTCACACGCACGCTCCCCCTAAAGCGTTGCCGTACCCTCACCTGGACCCTAAACCGTCCCCGTCCCCTAACCCTAACCCTAGCCCGAACCCTAACCCTAACCCTAACCCTTCCCCGAAGCCTAAAACTCACCCGTCCCCTAATCCTAACCCGTACGCTAACACTAACCCGCGCCCTCACACACACGCTCCCCCTAAAGCGTTGCCGTACCCTCACCTGGACCCTAAACCGTCCCCGTCCCCTAACCCTAACCCTAGCCCGAACCCTAACCCTAACCCTTCCCCGAAGCCTGACCCTCACCCGTCCCCTAATCCTAAGCCGTACGCTAACACTAACCCGCGCCCTCACACGCACGCTCCCCCTAAAGCGTTGCCGTACCCTCACCTGGACCCTAAACCGTCCCCGTCCCCTAACCCTAACCCTAGCCCGAACCCTAACCCTAACCTTTCCCCGAAGCCAGACCCTCACCCATCCCCTAATCCTAACCCGTACGCTAACACTAACCCGCGCCCTCACACGCACGCTCCCCCTAAAGCGTTGCCGTACCCTCACCTGGACCCTAAACCGTCCCCGTCCCCTAACCCTAACCCTAGCCCGAACCCTAACCCTAACCCTTCCCCGAAGCCTGACCCTCACCCGTCCCCTAATCCTAACCCGTACGCTAACACTAATCCGCGCCCTCACACGCACGCTCCCCCTAAAGCGTTGCCGTACCCTCACCTGGACCCTAAACCGTCCCCGTCCCCTAACCCTAACCCTAGCCCGAACCCTAACCCTAACCCTTCCCCGAAGCCTGACCCTCACCCGTCCCCTAATCCTAAGCCGTAGGCTAACACTAACCCGCGCCCTCACACGCACGCTCCCCCTAAAGCGTTGCCGTACCCTCACCTGGACTCTAAACCGTCCCCGTCCCCTAACCCTAACCCTAGCCCGAACCCTAACCCTAACCCTTCCCCGAAGCCTGACCCTCACCCGTCCCCTAATCCTAACCCGTACGCTAACACTAACCCGCGCCCTCACACGCACATTCCCCCTAAAGCGTTGCCATACCCTCACCTGGACCCTAAACCGTCCCCGTACCCTAACCCTAACCCTAGCCCGAACCCTAACCCTAACCCTTCCCAGAAGCCTGACCCTCACCCGTCCCCTAATTCTAACCCGTACGCTAACACTAACCCGCGCCCTCACACGCACGCTCCCCCTAAAGCGTTGCCGTACCCTCACCTGGACCCTAAACCGTCCCCGTCCCCTAACCCTAACCCTAGCCCGAACCCTAACCCTAACCCTTCCCCGAAGCCTGACCCTCACCCGTCCCCTAATCCTAACCCGTACGCTAACACTAACCCGCGCCCTCACACGCACGCTCCCCCTAAAGCGTTGCCGTACCCTCACCTGGACCCGAAACCGTCCCCGTCCCCTAACCCTAACCCTAGCCCGAACCCTAACCCTAACCCTTCCCCGAAGCCTGACCCTCACCCGTCCCCTAATCCTAAGCCGTATGCTAACTCTAACCCGCGCCCTCACACGCACGCTCCCCCTAAAGCGTTGCCGTACACTCACCTGGACCCGAAACCGTCCCCGTCCCCTAACCCTAACCCTAGCCCGAACCCTAACCCTAACCCTTCCCCGAAGCCTGACCCTCACCCGTCCCCTAATCCTAACCCGTACGCTAACACTAACCCGCGCCCTCACACGCACGCTCCCCCTAAATCGTTGCCGTTCCCTCACCTGGACCCTAAACCTTCCCCATCCCCTAACCCTAACCCTAGCCCGAACCCTAACCCTAACCATTCCCCGAAGCCTGACTCTCACCCGTCCCCTAAACCTAACCCGTACGCTAACACTAACCCGCGCCCTCACACGCACGCTCCCCCTAAAGCGTTGCCGTACCCTCACCTGGACCCTAAACCGCCCCCGTCCCCTAACCCTAACCCTAGCCCGAACCCTAACCCTAACCCTTCCCCGAAACCTGACCCTCACCCGTCCCCTAATCCTAACCCGTACGCTAACACTAACCCGCGCCCTCACACGCACGCTCCCCCTAAAGTGTTGCCGTACCCTCACCTGGACCCTAAACCGTCCCCGTCCCCTAACCCTAACCCTAGCCCGAACCCTAACCCTAACCCTTCCCCGAAGCCTGACCCTCACCCGTCCCCTAATCCTAAGCCGTAGGCTAACACTAACCCGCGCCCTCACACGCACGCTCCCCCTAAAGCGTTGCCGTACCCTCACCTGGACTCTAAACCGTCCCCGTCCCCTAACCCTAACCCTAGCCCGAACCCTAACCCTAACCCTTCCCCGAAGCCTGACCCTCACCCGTCCCCTAATCCTAACCCGTACGGTAACACTAACCCGCGCCCTCACACGCACGCTCCCCCTAAAGCGTTGCCATACCCTCACCTGGACCCTAAACCGTCCCCGTACCCTAACCCTAACCCTAGCCCGAACCCTAACCCTAACCCTTCCCAGAAGCCTGACCCTCACCCGTCCCCTAATTCTAACCCGTACGCTAACACTAACCCGCGCCCTCACACGCACGCTCCCCCTAAAGCGTTGCCGTACCCTCACCTGGACCCTAAACCGTCCCCGTCCCCTAACCCTAACCCTAGCCCGAACCCTAACCCTAACCCTTCCCCGAAGCCTGACCCTCACCCGTCCCCTAATCCTAACCCGTACGCTAACACTAACCCGCGCCCTCACACGCACGGTCCCCCTAAAGCGTTGCCGTACCCTCACCTGGACCCTAAACCGTCCCCGTCCCCTAACCCTAACCCTAGCCCGAACCCTAACCCTAACCCTTCCCCGAAGCCTGACCCTCACCCGTCCCCTAATCCTAAGCCGTATGCTAACACTAACCCGCGCCCTCACACGCACGCTCCCCCTAAAGCGTTGCCGTACACTCACCTGGACCCGAAACCGTCCCCGTCCCCTAACCCTAACCCTAGCCCGAACCCTAACCCTAACCCTTCCCCGAAGCCTGACCCTCACCCGTCCCCTAATCCTAACCCGTACGCTAACACTAACCCGCGCCCTCACACGCACGCTCCCCCTAAATCGTAGCCGTTCCCTCACCTGGACCCTAAACCTTCCCCATCCCCTAACCCTAACCCTAGCCCGAACCCTAACCCTAACCATTCCCCGAAGCCTGACTCTCACCCGTCCCCTAAACCTAACCCGTACGCTAACACTAACCCGCGCCCTCACACGCACGCTCCCCCTAAAGCGTTGCCGTACCCTCACCTGGACCCTAAACCGCCCCCGTCCCCTAACCCTAACCCTAGCCCGAACCCTAACCCTAACCCTTCCCCGAAGCCTGACCCTCACCCGTCCCCTAATCCTAACCCGTACGCTAACACTAACCCGCGCCCTCACACGCACGCTCCCCCTAAAGCGTTGCCGTACCCTCACCTGGACCCTAAACCGTCCCCGTCCCCTAACTCTAACCCTAGCCCGAACCCTAACCCTAACCCTTCCCCGAAGCCTGACCCTCACCCGTCCCCTAATCCAAACCCGTACGCTAACGCTGTCGCGTGCCCTCACACGCACGCTCCCCCTAAAGCGTTGCCGTACCCTCACCTGGACCCTAAACTGTCCCCGTCCCCTAACCCTAACCCTAGCCCGAACCCTAACCCTAACCCTTCCCCGAAGCCTGACCCTCACCCGTCCCCTAATCCTAACCCGTACGCTAACACTAACCCGCGCCCTCACACGCACGCTCCCCCTAAAGCATTGCCGTACCCTCACCTGGACCCTAAACCGTCCCCGTCCCCTAACCCTAACCCTAGCCCGAACCCTAACCCTAACCCTTCCCCGAAGCCTGACCCTCACCCGTCCCCTCATCCTAACCCGTACGCTAACACTAACCCGCGCCCTCACACGCACGCTCCCCCTAAAGCGTTGCCGTACCCTCACCTGGACCCTAAACCGTCCCCGTCCCCTAACCCTAACCCTAGCCCGAACCCTAACCCTAACCCTTCCCCGAAGCCTGACCCTCACCCGTCCCCTAATCCTAACCCGTACGCTAACACTAACCCGCGCCCTCACACGCACGTTCCACCTAAAGCGTTGCCGTACCCTCACCTGGACCCGAAACCGTCCCCGTCCCCTAACCCTAACCCTAGCCCGAACCCTAACCCTAACCCTTCCCCGAAGCCTGACCCTCACCCGTCCCCTAATCCTAACCCGTACGCTAACACTAACCCGCGCCCTCACACGCACGCTCCCCCTAAAGCGTTGCCGTACCCTCACCTGGACCCTAAACCGTCCCCGTCCCCTAACCCTAACCCTAGCCCGAACCCTAACCCTAACCCTTCCACGAAGCCTGACCCTCACCCGTCCCCTAATCCTAACCCGTACGCTAACACTAAACCGCGCCCTCACACGCACGCTCCTCCTAAAGCGTTGCCGTACCCTCACCTGGACCCTAAACCGTCCCCGTCCACTAACCCTAACCCTAGCCCGAACCCTAACCCTAACCCTTCCCCGAAGCCTGACCCTCACCCGTCCCCTAATCCTAACCCGTACGCTAACACTAACCCGCGCCCTCACACGCACGCTCCCCCTAAAGCGTTGCCGTACCCTCACCTGGACCCGAAACCGTCCCCGTCCCCTAACCCTAACCCTAGCCCGAACCCTAACCCTAACCCTTCCCCGAAGCCTGACCCTCACCCGTCCCCTAATCCTAACCCGTACGCTAACACTAACCCACGCCCTCACACGCACGCTCCCCCTAAAGCGTTGCCGTACCCTCACCTGGACCCTAAACCGTCCCCTAACCCTAACCCTAACCCTAGCCCGAACCCTAACCCTAACCCTTCCCCGAAGCCTGACCCTCACCCGTCCCCTAATCCTAACCCGTACGCTAACACTAACCAGCGCCCTCACACGCACGCTCCCCCTAAAGCGTTGCCGTACCCTCACCTGGACCCTAAACCGTCCCCGTCCCCTAACCCTAACCCTAGCCCGAACCCTAACCCTAACCCTTCCCCGAAGCCTGACCCTCACGCGTCCCCTAATCCTAAGCCGTATGCTAACTCTAACCCGCGCCCTCACACGCACGCTCCCCCTAAAGCGTTGCCGTACACTCACCTGGACCCGAAACCGTCCCCGTCCCCTAACCCTAACCCTAGCCCGAACCCTATCACTAACCCTTCCCCGAAGCCTGACCCTCACCCGTCCCCTAATCCTAACCCGTACGCTAACACTAACCCGCGCCCTCACACGCACGCTCCCCCTAAATCGTTGCCGTTCCCTCACCTGGACCCTAAACCTTCCCCATCCCCTAACCCTAACCCTAGCCCGAACCCTAACCCTAACCATTCCCCGAAGCCTGACTCTTACCCGTCCCCTAAACCTAACCCGTACGCTAACACTAACCCGCGCCCTCACACGCACGCTCCCCCTAAAGCGTTGCCGTACCCTCACCTGGACCCTAAACCGCCCCCGTCCCCTAACCCTAACCCTAGCCCGAACCCTAACCCTAACCCTTCCCCGAAGCCTGACCCTCACCCGTCCCCTAATCCTAACCCGTACGCTAACACTAACCCGCGCCCTCACACGCACGCTCCCCCTAAAGCGTTGCCGTACCCTCACCTGGACCCTAAACCGTCCCCGTCCCCTAACCCTAACCCTAGCCCGAACCCTAACCCTAACACTTCCCCGAAGCCTGACCCTCACCCGTCCCCTAATCCAAACCCGTACGCTAACGCTGTCGCGTGCCCTCACACGCACGCTCCCCCTAAAGCGTTGCCGTACCCTCACCTGGACCCTAAACTGTCCCCGTCCCCTAACCCTAACCCTAGCCCGAACCCTAACCCTAACCCTTCCCCGAAGCCTGACCCTCACCCGTCCCCTAATCCTAACCCGTACGCTAACACTAACCCGCGCCCTCACACGCACGCTCCCCCTAAAGCGTTGCCGTACCCTCACCTGGACCCTAAACCGTCCCCGTCCCCTAACCCTAACCCTAGCCCGAACCCTAACCCTAACCCTTCCCCGAAGCCTGACCCTCACACGTCCCCTCATCCTAACCCGTACGCTAACACTAACCCGCGCCCTCACACGCACGCTCCCCCTAAAGCGTTGCCGTACCCTCACCTGGACCCTAAACCGTCCCCGTCCCCTAACTCTAACCCTAGCCCGAACCCTAACCCTAACCCTTCCCCGAAGCCTGACCCTCACCCTTCCCCTAATCCTAACCCGTACGCTAACACTAACCCGCGCCCTCACACGCACGTTCCCCCTAAAGCGTTGCCGTACCCTCACCTGGACCCGAAACCGTCCCCGTCCCCTAACCCTAACCCTAGCCCGAACCCTAACCCTAACACTTCCCCGAAGCCTGACCCTCACCCGTCCCCTAATCCTAACCCGTACGCTAACACTAACCCGCGCCCTCACACGCACGCTCCCCCTAAATCGTAGCCGTTCCCTCACCTGGACCCTAAACCTTCCCCATCCCCTAACCCTAACCCTAGCCCGAACCCTAACCCTAACCATTCCCCGAAGCCTGACTCTCACCCGTCCCCTAAACCTAACCCGTACGCTAACACTAACCCGCGCCCTCACACGCACGCTCCCCCTAAAGCGTTGCCGTACCCTCACCTGGACCCTAAACCGCCCCCGTCCCCTAACCCTAACCCTAGCCCGAACCCTAACCCTAACCCTTCCCCGAAGCCTGACCCTCACCCGTCCCCTAATCCTAACCCGTACGCTAACACTAACCCGCGCCCTCACACGCACGCTCCCCCTAAAGCGTTGCCGTACCCTCACCTGGACCCTAAACCGTCCCCGTCCCCTAACCCTAACCCTAGCCCGAACCCTAACCCTAACCCTTCCCCGAAGCCTGACCCTCACCCGTCCCCTAATCCAAACCCGTACGCTAACGCTGTCGCGTGCCCTCACACGCACGCTCCCCCTAAAGCGTTGCCGTACCCTCACCTGGACCCTAAACTGTCCCCGTCCCCTAACCCTAACCCTAGCCCGAACCCTAACCCTAACCCTTCCCCGAAGCCTGACCCTCACCCGTCCCCTAATCCTAACCCGTACGCTAACACTAACCCGCGCCCTCACACGCACGCTCCCCCTAAAGCATTGCCGTACCCTCACCTGGACCCTAAACCGTCCCCGTCCCCTAACCCTAACCCTAGCCCGAACCCTAACCCTAACCCTTCCCCGAAGCCTGACCCTCACCCGTCCCCTCATCCTAACCCGTACGCTAACACTAACCCGCGCCCTCACACGCACGCTCCCCCTAAAGCGTTGCCGTACCCTCACCTGGACCCTAAACCGTCCCCGTCCCCTAAACCTAACCCTAGCCCGAACCCTAACCCTAACCCTTCCCCGAAGCCTGACCCTCACCCGTCCCCTAATCCTAACCCGTACGCTAACACTAACCCGCGCCCTCACACGCACGTTCCCCCTAAAGCGTTGCCGTACCCTCACCTGGACCCGAAACCGTCCCCGTCCCCTAACCCTAACCCTAGCCCGAACCCTAACCCTAACCCTTCCCCGAAGCCTGACCCTCAACCGTCCCCTAATCCTAACCCGTACGCTAACACTAACCCGCGCCCTCACACGCACGCTCCCCCTAAAGCGTTGCCGTACCCTCACCTGGACCCTAAACCGTCCCCGTCCCCTAACCCTAACCCTAGCCCGAACCCTAACCCTAACCCTTCCCCGAAGCCTGACCCTCACCCGTCCCCTAATCCTAACCCGTACGCTAACACTAAACCGCGCCCTCACACGCACGCTCCTCCTAAAGCGTTGCCGTACCCTCACCTGGACCCTAAACCGTCCCCGTCCACTAACCCTAACCCTAGCCCGAACCCTAACCCTAACCCTTCCCCGAAGCCTGACCCTCACCCGTCCCCTAATCCTAACCCGTACGCTAACACTAACCCGCGCCCTCACACGCACGCTCCCCCTAAAGCGTTGCCGTACCCTCACCTGGACCCGAAACCGTCCCCGTCCCCTAACCCTAACCCTAGCCCGAACCCTAACCCTAACCCTTCCCCGAAGCCTGACCCTCACCCGTCCCCTAATCCTAACCCGTACGCTAACACTAACCCACGCCCTCACACGCACGCTCCCCCTAAAGCGTTGCCGTACCCTCACCTGGACCCTAAACCGTCCCCGTCCCCTAACCCTAACCCTAGCCCGAACCCTAACCCTAACCCTTCCCCGAAGCCTGACCCTCACCCGTCCCCTAATCCTAACCCGTACGCTAACACTAACCCGCGCCCTCACACGCACGCTCCCCCTAAAGCGTTGCCGTACCCTCACCTGGACCCTAAACCGTCCCCGTCCCCTAACCCTAACCCTAGCCCGAACCCTAACCCTAACCCTTCCCCGAAGCCTGACCCTCACCCGTCCCCTAATCCTAAGCCGTATGCTAACTCTAACCCGCGCCCTCACACGCACGCTCCCCCTAAAGCGTTGCCGTACACTCACCTGGACCCGAAACCGTCCCCGTCCCCTAACACTAACCCTAGCCCGAACCCTAACACTAACCCTTCCCCGAAGCCTGACCCTCACCCGTCCCCTAATCCTAACCCGTACGCTAACACTAACCCGCGCCCTCACACGCACGCTCCCCCTAAATCGTTGCCGTTCCCTCACCTGGACCCTAAACCTTCCCCATCCCCTAACCCTAACCCTAGCCCGAACCCTAACCCTAACCATTCCCCGAAGCCTGACTCTTACCCGTCCCCTAAACCTAACCCGTACGCTAACACTAACCCGCGCCCTCACACGCACGCTCCCCCTAAAGCGTTGCCGTACCCTCACCTGGACCCTAAACCGCCCCCGTCCCCTAACCCTAACCCTAGCCCGAACCCTAACCCTAACCCTTCCCCGAAGCCTGACCCTCACCCGTCCCCTAATCCTAACCCGTACGCTAACACTAACCCGCGCCCTCACACGCACGCTCCCCCTAAAGCGTTGCCGTACCCTCACCTGGACCCTAAACCGTCCCCGTCCCCTAACCCTAACCCTAGCCCGAACCCTAACCCTAACACTTCCCCGAAGCCTGACCCTCACCCGTCCCCTAATCCAAACCCGTACGCTAACGCTGTCGCGTGCCCTCACACGCACGCTCCCCCTAAAGCGTTGCCGTACCCTCACCTGGACCCTAAACCGTCCCCGTCCCCTAACCCTAACCCTAGCCCGAACCCTAACCCTAACCCTTCCCCGAAGCCTGACCCTCACCCGTCCCCTAATCCTAACCCGTACGCTAACACTAACCCGCGCCCTCACACGCACGCTCCCCCTAAAGCGTTGCCGTACCCTCACCTGGACCCTAAACCGTCCCCGTCCCCTAACCCTAACCCTAGCCCGAACCCTAACCCTAACCCTTCCCCGAAGCCTGACCCTCACACGTCCCCTCATCCTAACCCGTACGCTAACACTAACCCGCGCCCTCACACGCACGCTCCCCCTAAAGCGTTGCCGTACCCTCACCTGGACCCTAAACCGTCCCCGTCCCCTAACTCTAACCCTAGCCCGAACCCTAACCCTAACCCTTCCCCGAAGCCTGACCCTCACCCTTCCCCTAATCCTAACCCGTACGCTAACACTAACCCGCGCCCTCACACGCACGTTCCCCCTAAAGCGTTGCCGTACCCTCACCTGGACCCTAAACCGTCCCCGTCCCCTAACCCTAACCCTAGCCCGAACCCTAACCCTAACCCTTCCCCGAAGCCTGACCCTCACCCGTCCCCTAATCCTAACCCGTACGCTAACACTAACCCGCGCCCTCACACGCACGCTCCCCCTAAAGCGTTGCCGTACCCTCACCTGGACCCTAAACCGTCCCCGTCCCCTAACCCTAACCCTAGCCCGAACCCTAACCCTAACCCTTCCCCGAAGCCTGACCCTCACCCGTCCCCTAATCCTAACCCGTACGCTAACACTAACCCGCGCCCTCACACGCACGCTCCCCCTAAAGCGTTGCCATACCCTCACCTGGACCCTAAACCGTCCCCGTCCCCTAACCCTAACCCTAGCCCGAACCCTAACCCTAACCCTTCCCCGAAGCCTGACACTCACCCGTCCCCTAATCCTAACCCGTACGCTAACACTAACCCGGGCCCTCACACGCACGCTCCCCCTAAAGCGTTGCCGTACCCTCACCTGGACCCTAAACCGTCCCCGTCCCCTAAACCTAACCCTAGCCCGAACCCTAACCCTAACACTTCCCCGAAGCCTGACCCTCACCCGTACCATAATCCTAACCTGTACGCTAACACTAACCCGCGACCTCACACGCACGCTCCCCCTAAAGCGTTGCCGTACCCTCACCTGGACCCGAAACCGTCCCCGTCCCTTAACCCTTACCCTAGCCCGAACCCTAACACTAACCCTTCCCCGAAGCCTGACCCTCACCCGTCCCCTAATCCTAACCCGTACGCTAATACTAACCCGCGCCCTCACACGCACGCTCCCCCTAAAGCGTTGCCGTACCCTCACCTGGACCCTAAACCGTCCCCGTCCCCTAACCCTAACCCTAGCCCGAACCCTAACCCTAACCCTTCCCCGAAGCCTGACCCTCACCCGTCCCCTAATCCTAACCCGTACGCTAACACTAACTCGCGCCCTCACACGCACGCTCCCCCTAAAGCGTTGCCGTACCCTCACCTGGACCCTAAACCGTCCCCGTCCCCTAACCCTAACCCTAGCCCGAACCCTAACCCTAACCCTTCCCCGAAGCCTGACCCTCACCCGTCCCCTAATCCTAAACCGTACGCTAACACTAACCCGCGCCCTCACACGCACGCTCCCCCTAAAGCGTTGCCATACCCTCACCTGGACCCTAAACCGTCCCCGTCCCCTAACCCTAACCGTAGGCCGAACCCTAACCCTAACCCTTCCCCGAAGCCTGACCCTCACACATCCCCTAATCCTAACCCGTACGCTAACACTAACCCGCGCCCTCACACGCACGCTCCCCCTAAAGCGTTGCCGTACCCTCACCTGGACCCTAAACCGTCCCCGTCCCCTAACCCTAACCCTAGCCCGAACCCTAACCCTAACCCTTCCCCGAAGCCTGACCCTCACCCGTCCCCTAATCCTAACCCGTACGCTAACACTAACCCGCGCCCTCACACGCACGCTCCCCCTAAAGCGTTGCCGTACCCTCACCTGGACCCTAAACCGTCCCCGTCCCCTAACCCTAACCCTAGCCCGAACCCTAACCCTAACCCTTCCCCGAAGCCTGAACCTCACCCGTCCCCTAATCCTAACCCGTACGCTAACACTAACCCGCGCCCTCACACGCACGCTCCCCCTAAAGCGTTGCCGTACCCTCACCTGGACTCTAAACCGTCCCCATCCCCTAACCCTAACCCTAGCCCGAACCCTAACCCTAACCCTTCCCCGAAGCCTGACCCTCACCCGTCCCCTAATCCTAACCCGTACGCTAACACTAACCCGCGCCCTCACACGCACGCTCCCCCTAAAGCGTTGCCATACCCTCACCTGGACCCTAAACCGTCCCCGTCCCCTAACCCTAACCCTAGCCCGAACCCTAACCCTAACCCTTCCCCGAAGCCTGAACCTCACCCGTCCCCTAATCCTAACCCGTACGCTAACACTAACCCACGCCCTCACACACACGCTCCCCCTAAAGCGTTGCCGTACCCTCACCTGGACCCTAAACCGTCCCCGTCCCCTAACCCTAACCCTAGCCCGAACCCTAACCCTAACCCTTCCCCGAAGCCTGACCCTCACCCGTCCCCTAATCCTAACCCGTACGCTAACACTAACCCGCGCCCTCACACACACGTTCCCCCTAAAGCGTTGCCGTACCCTCACCTGGACCCTAAACCGTCCCCGTCCTCTAACCCTAACCCTAGCCCGAACCCTAACCCTAGCCCTTCCCCGAAGCCTGACCCTCACCCGTCCCCTAATCCTAACCCGTACGCTAACACTAACCCGCGCCCTCACATGCACGCTCCCCCTAAACCGTTGCCGTACCCTCACCTGGACCCTAAACAGTCCCCGTCCCCTTACCCTAACCCTAGCCTGAACCCTAACCCTAACCCTTCCCCGAAGCCTGACCCTCACCCGTCCCCTAATCCTAACCCGTACGCTAACACTAACCCGCGCCCTCACACGCACGCTCCCCCTAAAGCGTTGCCGTACCCTCACCTGGACCCTAAACCGTCCCCGTCCCCTAACCCTAACCCTAGCCCGAACCCTAACCCTAACCCTTCCCCAAAGCCTGACCCTCACCCGTCCCCTAATCCTAACCCGTACGCTAACACTAACCCGCGCCCTCACACGCACGCTCCCCCTAAAGCGTTGCCGTACCCTCACCTGGACCCTAAACCGTCCCCGTCCCCTAACCCTAACCCTAGCCCGAACCCTAACCCTAACCCTTCCCCGAAGCCTGACACTCATCCGTCCCCTAATCCTATCCCGTACGCTAACACTAACCCGCGCCCTCACACGCACGCTCCCCCTAAAGCGTTGCCGTACCCTCACCTGGACCCTAAACCGTCCCCGTCCCCTAACCCTAACCCTAGCCCGAACACTAACCCTAACCCTTCCCCGAAGCCTGACCCTCACCCATCCCCTAATCCTAACCCGTACGCTAACACTAACCCGCGCCCTCACACGCACGCTCCCCCTAAAGCGTTGCCGTACCCTCACCTGGACCCTAAACCGTCCCCGTCCCCTAACCCTAACCCTAGCCCGAACCCTAACCCTAACCCTTCCCCGAAGCCTGACCCTCACCCGTCCCCTAATCCTAAACCGTACGCTAACACTAACCCGTGCCCTCACACGCACGCTCCCCCTAAAGCGTTGCCGTACCCTCACCTGGACCCTAAACCGTCCCCGTCCCCTAACCCTAACCTTAGCCCGAACCCTAACCCTAACCCTAACCCTTCCCCGAAGCCTGAACCTCACCCGTCCCCTAATCCTAACCCGTACGCTAACACTAACCCGCGCCCTCACACACACGCTCCCCGTAAAGCGTTGCCGTACCCTCACCTGGACCCTAAACCGTCCCCGTCCCCTAACCCTAACCCTAGCCCGAACCCTAACCCTAACCCTTCCCCGAAGCCTGACCCTCACCCGTCCCCTAATCCTAACCCGTACGCTAACACTAACCCGCGCCCTCACACGCACGCTCCCCCTAAAGCGTTGCCGTACCCTCACCTGGACCCTAAACCATCCCCGTCCCCTAACCCTAACCCTAGCCCGAACCATAACCCTAACCCTAACCCTTCCCCGAAGCCTAAAACTCACCAGTCCCCTAATCCTAACCTGTACGCTAACACTAACCCGCGCCCTCACACACACGCTCCCCCTAAAGCGTTGCCGTACCCTCACCTGGACCCTAAACCGTCCCCGTCCCCTAACCCTAACCCTAGCCCGAACCCTAACCCTAACCCTTCCCCGAAGCCTGACCCTCACCCGTCCCCTAATCCTAACCCGTACGCTAACACTAACCCGCGCCCTCACACGCACGCTCCCCCTAAACCGTTGCCGTACCCTCACCTGGACCCTAAACCGTCCCCGTCCCCTAACCCTAACCCTAGCCTGAACCCTAACCCTAACCCTTCCCCGAAGCCTGACCCTCACCCGTCCCCTAATCCTAACCCGTACGCTAACACTAACCCGCGCCCTCACACGCACGCTCCCCCTAAAGCGTTGCCGTACCCTCACCTGGACCCTAAACCGTCCCCGTCCCCTAACCCTAACCCTAGCCCGAACCCTAACCCTAACCCTTCCCCGAAGCCTGACACTCACCCGGCCCCTAATCCTAACCCGTACGCTAACACTAACCCGCGCCCTCACACGCACGCTCCCCCTAAAGCGTTACCGTACCCTCACCTGGACCCTAAACCGTCCCCGTCCCCTAACCCTAACCCTAGCCCGAACCCTAACCCTAACCCTTCCGCGAAGCCTGACACTCACCCGTCCCCTAATCCTAACCCGTACGCTAACACTAACCCGCGCCCTCACACGCACGCTCCCCCTAAAGCGTTGCCGTACCCTCACCTGGACCCTAAACCGTCCCCGTCCCCTAAACCTAACCCTAGCCCGAACCCTAACCCTAACCCTTCCCCGAAGCCTGACCCTCACCCGTCACCTAATCCTAACCCGTACGCTAACACTAACCCGCGCCCTCACACGCACGCTCCCCCTAAAGCGTTGCCGTACCCTCACCTGGACCCGAAACCGTCCCCGTCCCCTAACCCTAACCCTAGCCCGTACCCTAACCCTAACCCTTCCCCGAAGCCTGACCCTCACCCGTCCCCTAATCCTAAGCCGTACGCTAACACTAACCCGCGCCCTCACACGCACGCTCCCCCTAAAGCGTTGCCGTACCCTCACCTGGACCCTAAACCGTCCCCGTCCCCTAACCCTAACCCTAGCCCGAACCCTAACCCTAACCTTTCCCCGAAGCCAGACCCTCACCCATCCCCTAATCCTAACCCGTACGCTAACACTAACCCGCGCCCTCACACGCACGCTCCCCCTAAAGCGTTGCCGTACCCTCACCTGGACCCTAAACCGTCCCCGTCCCCTAACCCTAACCCTAGCCCGAACCCTAACCCTAACCCTTCCCCGAAGCCTGACCCTCACCCGTCCCCTAATCCTAACCCGTACGCTAACACTAACCCGCGCCCTCACACGCACGCTCCCCCTAAAGCGTTGCCGTACCCTCACCTGGACCCTAAACCGTCCCCGTCCCCTAACCCTAACCCTAGCCCGAACCCTAACCCTAACCCTTCCCCGAAGCCTGACCCTCACCCATCCCCTAATCCTAACCCGTACGCTAACACTAATCCGCGCCCTCACACGCACGCTCCCCCTAAAGCGTTGCCGTACCCTCACCTGGACCCTAAACCGTCCCCGTCCCATAACCCTAACCCTAGCCCGAACCCTAACCCTAACCCTTCCCCGAAGCCTGACCCTCACCCGTCCCCTAATCCTAAGCCGTAGGCTAACACTAACCCGCGCCCTCACACGCACGCTCCCCCTAAAGCGTTGCGGTACCCTCACCTGGACTCTAAACCGTCCCCGTCCCCTAACCCTAACCCTAGCCCGAACCCTAACCCTAACCCTTCCCCGAAGCCTGACCCTCACCCGTCCCCTAATCCTAACCCGTACGCTAACACTAACCCGCGCCCTCACACGCACGCTCCCCCTAAAGCTTTGCCGTACCCTCACCTGGACCCTAAACCGTCCCCGTCCCCTAACCCTAACCCTAGCCCGAACCCTAACCCTAACCCTTCCCCGAAGCCTGACACTCATCCGTCCCCTAATCCTATCCCGTACGCTAACACTAACCCGCGCCCTCACACGCACGCTCCCCCTAAAGCGTTGCCGTACCCTCACCTGGACCCTAAACCGTCCCCGTCCCCTAACCCTAACCCTAGCCCGAACACTAACCCTAACCCTTCCCCGAAGCCTGACCCTCACCCATCCCCTAATCCTAACCCGTACGCTAACACTAACCCGCGCCCTCACACGCACGCTCCCCCTAAAGCGTTGCCGTACCCTCACCTGGACCCTAAACCGTCCCCGTCCCCTAACCCTAACCCTAGCCCGAACCCTAACCCTAACCCTTCCCCGAAGCCTGACCCTCACCCGTCCCCTAATCCTAAACCGTACGCTAACACTAACCCGTGCCCTCACACGCACGCTCCCCCTAAAGCGTTGCCGTACCCTCACCTGGACCCTAAACCGTCCCTGTCCCCTAACCCTAACCTTAGCCCGAACCCTAACCCTAACCCTAACCCTTCCCCGAAGCCTGAACCTCACCCGTCCCCTAATCCTAACCCGTACGCTAACACTAACCCGCCCCCTCACACACACGCTCCCCCTAAAGCGTTGCCGTACCCTCACCTGGACCCTAAACCGTCCCCGTCCCCTAACCCTAACCCTAGCCCGAACCCTAACCCTAACCCTTCCCCGAAGCCTGACCCTCACCCGTCCCCTAATCCTAACCCGTACGCTAACACTAACCCGCGCCCTCACACGCACGCTCCCCCTAAAGCGTTGCCGTACCCTCACCTGGACCCTAAACCGTCCCCGTCCCCTAACCCTTACCCTAGCCCGAACCCTAACCCTAACCCTAACCCTTCCCCGAAGCCTAAAACTCACCAGTCCCCTAATCCTAACCTGTACGCTAACACTAACCCGCGCCCTCACACACACGCTCCCCCTAAAGCGTTGCCGTACCCTCACCTGGACCCTAAACCGTCCCCGTCCCCTAACCCTAACCCTAGCCCGAACCCTAACCCTAACCCTTCCCCGAAGCCTGACCCTCACCCGTCCCCTAATCCTAACCCGTACGCTAACACTAACCCGCGCCCTCACACGCACGCTCCCCCTAAACCGTTGCCGTACCCACACCTGGACCCTAAACCGTCCCCGTCCCCTAACCCTAACCCTAGCCTGAACCCTAACCCTAACCCTTCCCCGAAGCCTGACCCTCACCCGTCCCCTAATCCTAACCCGTACGCTAACACTAACCCGCGCCCTCACACGCACGCTCCCCCTAAAGCGTTGCCGTACCCTCACCTGGACCCTAAACCGTCCCCGTCCCCTAACCCTAACCCTAGCCCGAACCCTAACCCTAACCCTTCCCCGAAGCCTGACACTCACCCGGCCCCTAATCCTAACCCGTACGCTAACACTAACCCGCGCCCTCACACGCACGCTCCCCCTAAAGCGTTACCGTACCCTCACCTGGACCCTAAACCGTCCCCGTCCCCTAACCCTAACCGTAGCCCGAACCCTAACCCTAACCCTTCCGCGAAGCCTGACACTCACCCGTCCCCTAATCCTAACCCGTACGCTAACACTAACCCGCGCCCTCACACGCACGCTCCCCCTAAAGCGTTGCCGTACCCTCACCTGGACCCTAAACCGTCCCCGTCCCCTAAACCTAACCCTAGCCCGAACCCTAACCCTAACCCTTCCCCGAAGCCTGACCCTCACCCGTCACCTAATCCTAACCCGTACGCTAACACTAACCCGCGCCCTCACACGCACGCTCCCCCTAAAGCGTTGCCGTACCCTCACCTGGACCCGAAACCGTCCCCGTCCCCTAACCCTAACCCTAGCCCGTACCCTAACCCTAACCCTTCCCCGAAGCCTGACCCTCACCCGTCCCCTAATCCTAAGCCGTACGCTAACACTAACCCGCGCCCTCACACGCACGCTCCCCCTAAAGCGTTGCCGTACCCTCACCTGGACCCTAAACCGTCCCCGTCCCCTAACCCTAACCCTAGCCCGAACCCTAACCCTAACCTTTCCCCGAAGCCAGACCCTCACCCATCCCCTAATCCTAACCCGTACGCTAACACTAACCCGCGCCCTCACACGCACGCTCCCCCTAAAGCGTTGCCGTACCCTCACCTGGACCCTAAACCGTCCCCGTCCCCTAACCCTAACCCTAGCCCGAACCCTAACCCTAACCCTTCCCCGAAGCCTGACCCTCACCCGTCCCCTAATCCTAACCCGTACGCTAACACTAACCCGCGCCCTCACACGCACGCTCCCCCTAAAGCGTTGCCGTACCCTCACCTGGACCCTAAACCGTCCCCGTCCCCTAACCCTAACCCTAGCCCGAACCCTAACCCTAACCCTTCCCCGAAGCCTGACCCTCACCCGTCCCCTAATCCTAACCCGTACGCTAACACTAATCCGCGCCCTCACACGCACGCTCCCCCTAAAGCGTTGCCGTACCCTCACCTGGACCCTAAACCGTCCCCGTCCCCTAACCCTAACCCTAGCCCGAACCCTAACCCTAACCCTTCCCCGAAGCCTGACCCTCACCCGTCCCCTAATCCTAAGCCGTAGGCTAACACTAACCCGCGCCCTCACACGCACGCTCCCCCTAAAGCGTTGCCGTACCCTCACCTGGACCCTAAACCGTCCCCGTCCCCTAACCCTAACCCTAGCCCGAACCCTAACCCTAACCCTTCCCCGAAGCCTGACCCTCACCCGTCCCCTAATCCTAACCCGTACGCTAACACTAACCCACGCCCTCACACGCACGCTCCCCCTAAAGCGTTGCCGTACCCTCACCTGGACCCTAAACCGTCCCCGTCCCCTAACCCTAACCCTAGCCCAAACCCTAACCCTAACCGTTCCCCGAAGCCTGACCCTCACCCGTCCCCTAATCCTAAGCCGTACGCTAACACTAACCCGCGCCCTCACACGCACGCTCCCCCTAAAGCGTTGCCGTACCCTCACCTGGACCCTAAACCGTCCCCGTCCCCTAACCCTAACCCTAGCCCGAACCCTAACCCTAACCCTTCCCCGAAGCCTGACCCTCACCCGTCCCCTAATCCTAAGCCGCACGCTAACACTAACGCGCGCCCTCATACGCACGCTCCCCCTAAAGCGTTGCCGTACCCTCACTTGGACCCTAAACCGTCCCCGACCCCTAACCCTAACCCTAGCCCGAACCCTAACCCTAACCCTTCCCCGAAGCCTGACCCTCACCCGTCCCCTAATCCTAAGCCGTACGATAACACTAACGCGCGCCCTCACACGCACGCTCCCCCTAAAGCGTTGCCGTACCCTCTCCTGGACCCTAAACCGTCCCCGTACCCTAACCCTAACCCTAGCCCGAACCCTAACCCTATCCCTTCCCCGAAGCCTGACCCTCACCCGTCCCCTAATCCTAACCCGTACGCTAACACTAACGCGTGCCCTCACACGCACGCTCCCCCTAAAGCGTTGCCGTACCCTCACCTGGACCCGAAACCGTCCCCGTCCCCTAACCCTAACCCTAGCCCGAACCCTAACCCTAACCCTTCCCCGAAGCCTGACCCTCACCCGTCCCCTAATCCTAACCCGTACGCTAACACTAACCTGCGCCCTCACACGCACGCTCCCCCTAAAGCGTTGCCATACCCTCACCTGGACCCTAAACCGTCCCCGTCCCCTAACACTACCCCTAGCCCGAACGCTAACCCTAACCCTTCCCAGAAGCCTGACCCTCACCCGTCCCCTAATCCTAAGCCGTACGCTAACACTAACCCGCGCCCTCACACGCACGCTCCCCCTAAAGCGTTGCCGTACCCTCACCTGGACCCTAAACCTTCCCCGTCCCCTAACCCTAACCGTAGCCCGAACCCTAACCCTAACCCTTCCCCGAAGCCTGACCCTCACCCGTCCCCTAATCCTAAGCCGTACGCTAATACTAACCCGCGCCCTCACACGCACGCTCCCCCTAAAGCGTTGCCGTACCCCCACCTGAACCCTAAACCGTAACCGTCCCCTAACCCTAACCCTAGCCCGAACCCTAACCCTAACCCTTCCCCGAAGCCTGACCCTCACCCATCCCCTAATCCTAACCCGTACTCTAACACTAATCTGCGCCCTCACACGCACGCTCCCCCTAAAGCGTTGCCGTACCTTCACCTGGACCCGAAACCGTCCCCGTCCCCTAACCCTAACCCTAGCCCGAACCCTAACCCTAACCCTTCCCCGAAGCCTGACCCTCACCCGTCCCCTAATCCTAACCCGTACGCTAACAGTAACCCGCGCCCTCACACGTACGCTCCCCCTAAAGCGTTGCCGTACCCTCACCTGGACCCTAAACTGTCCCCGTCCCCTAACCCTAACCCTAGCCCGAACCCTAACCCTAACCCTTCCCCGATGCCTGACCCTCACCCGTTCCCTAATCCTAACCCGTACGCTAACACTAACCCGCGTCCTCACACGCACGCTCCCCCTAAAGCGTTGCCGTACCCTCACCTGGACCCTAAACCGTCCCCGTCCCCTAACCCTAACCCTAGCCCGAACCCTAACCCTAACCCTTCCCCGAAGCCTGACCCTCACCCATCCCCTAATCCTAACCCGTACGCTAACACTAACCCGCGCCCTCACACGCACGCTCCCCCTAAAGCGTTGCCGTACCCTCACCTGGACCCTAAACCGTCCCCGTCCCCTAACCCTAACCCTAGCCCGAACGCTAACCCTAACCCTTCCCAGAAGCCTGACCCTCACCCGTCCCCTAATCCTAACCCGTACGCTAACACTAACCCGCGCCCTCACACGCACGCTCCCCCTAAAGCGTTGCCGTACCCTCACCTGGACCCTAAACCTTCCCCGTCCCCTAACCCTAACCGTAGCCCGAACCCTAACCCTAACCCTTCCCCGAAGCCTGACCCTCACCCGTCCCCTAATCCTAAGCCGTACGCTAACACTAACCCGCGCCCTCACACGCACGCTCCCCCTAAAGCGTTGCCGTACCCTCACCTGAACCCTAAACCGTAACCGTCCCCTAACACTAAACCTAGCCCGAACCCTAACCCTAACCCTTCCCCGAAGCCTGACCCTCACCCATCCCCTAATCCTAACCCGTACTCTAACACTAACCCGCGCCCTCACACGCACGCTCCCCCTAAAGCGTTGCCGTACCTTCACCTGGACCCGAAACCGTCCCCGTCCCCTAACCCTAACCCTAGCCCGAACCCTAACCCTAACCCTTCCCCGAAGCCTGACCCTCACCCGTCCCCTAATCCTAACCCGTACGCTAACAGTAACCCGCGCCCTCACACGTACGCTCCCCCTAAAGCGTTGCCGTACCCTCACCTGGACCCTAAACTGTCCCCGTCCCCTAACCCTAACCCTAGCCCGAACCCTAACCCTAACCCTTCCCCGATGCCTGACCCTCACCCGTTCCCTAATCCTAACCCGTACGCTAACACTAACCCGCGTCCTCACACGCACGCTCCCCCTAAAGCGTTGCCGTACCCTCACCTGGACCCGAAACCGTCCCCGTCCCCTAACCCTAACCCTAGCCCGAACCCTAACCCTAACCCTTCCCCGAAGCCTGACCCTCACCCATCCCCTAATCCTAACCCGTACGCTAACATTAACCCGCGCCCTCACACGCACGCTCCCCCTAAAGCGTTGCCGTACCCTCACCTGGACCCTAAACCGTCCCCGTCCCCTAACCCTAACCCTAGCCCGAACCCTAACCCTAACCCTTCCCCGAAGCCTGACCCTCACCCGTCCCCTAATCCTAAACCGTACGCTAACACTAACCCGTGCCCTCACACGCACGCTCCCCCTAAAGCGTTGCCGTACCCTCACCTGGACCCCAAACCGTCCCCGTCCCCTAACCCTAACCTTAGCCCGAACCCTAACCCTAACCCTAACCCTTCCCCGAAGCCTGAACCTCACCCGTCCCCTAATCCTAACCCGTACGCTAACACTAACCCGCGCCCTCACACACACGCTCCCCCTAAAGCGTTGCCATACCCTCACCTGGACCCTAAACCGTCCCCGTCCCCTAACCCTAACCCTAGCCTGAAACCTAACCCTAACCCTAACCCTTCCCCGAAGCCTGAACCTCACCCATCCCCTAATCCTAACCCGTACGCTAACACTAACCCGCGCCCTCACACGCACGCTCCCCCTAAAGCGTTGCCGTACCCTCACCTGGACCCTAAACCGTCCCCGTCCCCTAACCCTAACCCTAGCCCGAACCCTAACCCTAACCCTTCCCCGAAGCCTGACCCTCACCCGTCCCCTAATCCTAACCCGTACGCTAACACTAACACGCGCCCTCACACGTACACTCCCCCTAAAGCGTTGCCGTACCCTCACCTGGACCCTAAACCGTCCCCGTCCCCTAACCCTAACCCTAGCCCGAACCCTAACCCTAACCCTTCCCTGAAGCCTGACCCTCACCGGTCCCCTAATCCTAACCCGTACGCTAACACTAACCCGCGCCCTCACACGCACGCTCCCCCTAAAGCGTTGCCGTACCCTCACCTGGACCCTAAACCGTCCCCGTCCCCTAACCCTAACCCTAGCCCGAACCCTAACCCTAACCCTTCCCCGAAGCCAGACCCTCACCCATCCCCTAATCCTAACCCGTACGCTAACACTAACCCGCGCCCTCACACGCACGCTCCCCCTAAAGCGTTGCCGTACCCTCACCTGGACCCTAAACCGTCCCCGTCCCCTAACCCTAACCCTAGCCCGAACCCTAACCCTAACCCTTCCCCGAAGCCTGACCCTCACCCGTCCCCTAATCCTAAACCGTACGCTAACACAAACCCGTGCCCTCACACGCACGCTCCCCCTAAAGCGTTGCCGTACCCTCACCTGGACCCTAAACCCTCCCCGTCCCCTAACCCTAACCTTAGCCCGAACCCTAACCCTAACCCTAACCCTTCCCCGAAGCCTGAACCTCACCCGTCCCCTAATCCTAACCCGTACGCTAACACTAACCCGCGCCCTCACACACACGCTCCCCCTAAAGCGTTGCCGTACCCTCAAATGGACCCTAAACCATCCCCGTCCCCTAACCCTAACCGTAGCCCGAACCCTAACCCTAACCCTTCCCCGAAGCCTGACCCTCACCCGTCCCCTAATCCTAACCCGTACGCTAACACTAACCCGCGCCCTCACACGCACGCTCCCCCTAAAGCGTTGCCGTACCCTCACCTGGACCCTAAACCGTCCCCGTCCCCTAACCCTAACCCTAGCCCGAACCCTAACCCTAACCCTTCCCCGAAGCCTGAACCTCACCCGTCCCCTAATCCTAACCCGTACGCTAACACTAACCCGCACCCTCACACACACGCTCCCCTAAAGCGTTGCCGTACCCTCACCTGGACCCTAAACCGTCCCCGTCCCCTAACCCTAACCCTAGCCCGAACCCTAACCCTAACCCTTCCCCGAAGCCTGACCCTCACCCGTCCCCTAATCCTAACCCGTACGCTAACACTAACCCACGCCCTCACACGCACGCTCCCCCTAAACCGTTGCCGTACCCTCACCTGGACCCTAAACCGTCCCCGTCCCCTAACCCTAACCCTAGTCTGAACCCTAACCCTAACCCTTCCCCGAAGCCTGACCCTCACCCGTCCCCTAATCCTAACCCGTACGCTAACACTAACCCGCGCCCTCACACGCACGCTCCCCCTAAAGCGTTGCCGTACCCTCACCTGGACCCTAAACCGTCCCCGTCCCCTAACCCTAACCCTAGCCCGAACCCTAACCCTAACCCTTCCCCGAAGCCTGACCCTCACCCGTCCCCTAATCCTAACCCGTACGCTAACACTAACCCGCGCCCTCACACGCACGCTCCCCCTAAAGCGTTGCCGTACCCTCACCTGGACCCTAAACCGTCCCCGTCCCCTAACCCTAACCCTAGCCCGAACCCTAACCCTAACACTTCCCAGAAGCCTGACACTCACCCGTCCCCTAAACCTAACCCGTACGCTAACACTAACCCGCGCCCTCACACGCACGCTCCCCCTAAAGCGTTGCCGTACCCTCACCTGGACCCTAAACCGTCCCCGTCCCCTAACCCTAACCCTAGCCCGAACCCTAACCCTAACCCTTCCCCGAAGCCTGACCCTCACCCATCCCCTAATCCTAACCCGTACGCTAACACTAACCCGCGCCCTCACACGCATGCTCCCCCTAAAGCGTTGCCGTACCCTCACCTGGACCCTAAACCGTCCCCGTCCCCTAACCCTAACCCTAGCCCGAACCCTAACCCTAACCCTTCCCAGAAGCCTGACCCTCACCCGTCCCCTAATCCTAAACCGTACGCTAACACTAACCCGTGCCCTCACACGCACGCTCCCCCTAAAGCGTTGCCGTACCCTCACCTGGACCCTAAACCGTCCCCGTCCCCTAACCCTAACCTTAGCCCGAACCCTAACCCTAACCCTAACCCTTCCCCGAAGCCTGAACCTCACCCGTCCCCTAATCCTAACCCGTACGCTAACACTAACCCGCGCCCTCACACACACGCTCCCCCTAAAGCGTTGCCGTACCCTCACCTGGACCCTAAACCGTCCCCGTCCCCTAACCCTACCCTAGCCCGAACCCTAAACCTAACCCTTCCCCGAAGCCTGACCCTCACCCGTCCCCTAATCCTAACCCGTACGCTAACACTAACCCGCGCCCTCACACGCACGCTCCCCCTAAAGCGTTGCCGTACCCTCACCTGGACCCTAAACCGTCCCCGTCCCCTAACCCTAACCCTAGCCCGAACCCTAACCCTAACCCTTCCCCGAAGCCTGACACTCACCCGTCCCCTAATCCTAACCCGTACGCTAACACTAACCCGCGCCCTCACACGCACGCTCCCCCTAAAGCGTTGCCGTACCCTCACCTGGACCCTAAACCGTCCCCGTCCCCTAACCCTAACCCTAGCCCGAACCCTAACCCTAACCCTTCCGCGAAGCCTGACACTCACCCGTCCCCTAATCCTAACCCGTACGCTAACACTAACCCGCGCCCTCACACGCACGCTCCCCCTAAAGCGTTGCCGTACCCTCACCTGGACCCTAAACCGTCCCCGTCCCCTAACCCTAACCCTAGCCCGAACCCTAACCCTAACCCTTCCCCGAAGCCTGACCCTCACCCGTCCCCTAATCCTAACCCGTACGCTAACACTAACCCGCGCCCTCACACACACGCTCCCCCTAAACCGTTGCCGTACCCTCACCTGGACCCTAAACCGTCCCCGTCCCCTAACCCTAACCCTAGCCTGAACCCTAACCCTAACCCTTCCCCGAAGCCTGACCCTCACCCGTCCCCTAATCCTAACCCGTACGCTAACACTAACCCGCGCCCTCACACGCACGCTCCCCCTAAAGCGTTGCCGTACCCTCACCTGGACCCTAAACCGTCCCCGTCCCCTAACCCTAACCCTAGCCCGAACCCTAACCCTAACCCTTCCCCAAAGCCTGACCCTCACCCGTCCCCTAATCCTAACCCGTACGCTAACACTAACCCGCGCCCTCACACGCACGCTCCCCCTAAAGCGTTGCCGTACCCTCACCTGGACCCTAAACCGTCCCCGTCCCCTAACCCTAACCCTAGCCCGAACCCTAACCCTAACCCTTCCCCGAAGCCTGACACTCACCCGTCCCCTAATCCTAACCCGTACGCTAACACTAACCCGCGCCCTCACACGCACGCTCCCCCTAAAGCGTTGCCGTACCCTCACCTGGACCCTAAACCGTCCCCGTCCCCTAACCCTAACCCTAGCCCGAACCCTAACCCTAACCCTTCCGCGAAGCCTGACACTCACCCGTCCCCTAATCCTAACCCGTACGCTAACACTAACCCGCGCCCTCACACGCACGCTCCCCCTAAAGCGTTGCCGTACCCTCACCTGGACCCTAAACCGTCCCCGTCCCCTAAACCTAACCCTAGCCCGAACCCTAACCCTAACCCTTCCCCGAAGCCTGACCCTCACCCGTACCCTAATCCTAACCCGTACGCTAACACTAACCCGCGCCCTCACACGCACGCTCCCCCTAAAGCGTTGCCGTACCCTCACCTGGACCCGAAACCGTCCCCGTCCCTTAACCCTTACCCTAGCCCGAACCCTAACCCTAACCCTTCCCCGAAGCCTGACCCTCACCCGTCCCCTAATCCTAACCCGTACGCTAACACTAACCCGCGCCCTCACACGCACGCTCCCCCTAAAGCGTTGCCGTACCCTCACCTGGACCCTAAACCGTCCCCGTCCCCTAAACCTAACCCTAGCCCGAACCCTAACCCTAACCCTTCCCCGAAGCCTGACCCTCACCCGTCCCCTAATCCTAAGCCGTACGCGAACACTAACCCGCGCCCTCACACGCACGCTCCCCCTAAAGCGTTGCCGTACCCTCACCTGGACCCTAAACCGTCCCCGTCCCCTAACCCTAACCCTAGCCCGAACCCTAACCCTAACCTTTCCCCGAAGCCAGACCCTCACCCATCCCCTAATCCTAACCCGTACGCTAACACTAACCCGCGCCCTCACACGCACGCTCCCCCTAAAGCGTTGCCGTACCCTCACCTGGACCCTAAACCGTCCCCGTCCCCTAACCCTAACCCTAGCCCGAACCCTAACCCTAACCCTTCCCCGAAGCCTGACCCTCACCCGTCCCCTAATCCTAACCCGTACGCTAACACTAACCCGCGCCCTCACACGCACGCTCCCCCTAAACCGTTGCCGTACCCTCACCTGGACCCTAAACCGTCCCCGTCCCCTAACCGTAACCCTAGCCCGAACCCTAACCCTAACCCTTCCCCGAAGCCTGACCCTCACCCGTCCCCTAATCCTAACCCGTACGCTAACACTAACCCGCGCCCTCACACGCACGCTCCCCCTAAAGCGTTGCCGTACCCTCACCTGGACCCTAAACCGTCCCCGTCCCCTAACCCTAACCCTAGCCCGAACCCTAACCCTAACCCTTCCCCGAAGCCTGACCCTCACCCGTCCCCTAATCCTAAGCCGGAGGCTAACACTAACCCGCGCCCTCACACGCACGCTCCCCCTAAAGCGTTGCCGTACCCTCACCTGGACTCTAAACCGTCCCTGTCCCCTAACCCTAACCCTAGCCCGAACCCTAACCCTAACCCTTCCCCGAAGCCTGACCCTCACCCGTCCCCTAATCCTAACCCGTACGCTAACACTAACCCGCGCCCTCACACGCACGCTCCCCCTAAAGCGTTGCCGTACCCTCACCTGGACCCTAAACCGTCCCCGTCCCCTAACCCTAACCCTAGCCCGAACCCTAACCCTAACCCTTCCCCGAAGCCTGACCCTCACCCGTCCCCTAATCCTAACCCGTACGCTAACACTAACCCGCGCCCTCACATGCACGCTCCCCGTAAAGCGTTGCCGTACCCTCAGCTGGACCCGAAACCGTCCCCGTCCCCTAACCCTAACCCTAGCCCGAACCCTAACCCTAACCCTTCCCCGAAGCCTGACCCTCACCCGTCCCCTAATCCTAACCCGTACGCTAACACTAACCCGCGCCCTCACACGCACGCTCCCCCTAAAGCGTTGCTGTACCCTCACCTGGACCCTAAACCGTCCCCGTCCCCTAACCCTAACCCTAGCCCGAACCCTAACCCTAACCCTTCCCCGAAGCCTGACCCTCACCCGTCCCCTAATCCTAACCCGTACGCTAACACTAACACGCGCCCTCACACGCACGCTCCCCCTAAAGCGTTGCCGTACCCTCACCTGGACCCTAAACCGTCCCCGTCCCCTAACCCTAACCCTAGCCCGAACCCTAACCCTAACCCTTCCCCGAAGCCTTACCCTCACCCGTCCCCTAATCCTAACCCGTACGCTAACACTAACCCGCGCCCTCACATGCACGCTCCCCCTAAAACGTTGCCGTACCCTCACCTGGACCCGAAACCGTCCCCGTCCCCTAACCCTAACCCTAGCCCGAACCCTAACCCTAACCCTTCCCCGAAGCCTGACCCTCACCCGTCCCCTAATCCTAAGCGTACGCTAACACTAACCCGCGCCCTCACACGCACGCTCCCCCTAAAGCGTTGCCGTACCCTCACCTGGACCCTAAACCGTCCCCGTCCCCTAACCCTAACCCTAGCCCGAACCCTAACCCTAACCCTTCCCCAAAGCCTGACCCTCACCCGTCCCCTAATCCTAACCCGTACGCTAACACTAACACGCGCCCTCACACGCACGCTCCCCCTAAAGCGTTGCCGTACCCTCACCTGGACCCTAAACCGTCCCCGTCCCCTAACCCTAACCCTAGCCCAAACCCTAACCCTAACCCTTCCCCGAAGCCTGACCCTCACCCGTCCCCTAATCCTAAGCCGTACGCTAACACTAACCCGCGCCCTCACACGCACGCTCCCCCTAAAGCGTTGCCGTACCCTCACCTGGACCCTAAACCGTCCCCGTCCCCTAACCCTAACCCTAGCCCGAACCCTAACCCTAACCCTTCCCCGAAGCCTGACCCTCACCCGTCCCCTAATCCTAAGCTGCACGCTAACACTAACGCGCGCGCTCATACGCACGCTCCCCCTAAAGCGTTGCCGTACCCTCACTTGGACCCTAAACCGTCCCCGACACCTAACCCTAACCCTAGCCCGAACCCTAACCCTAACCCTTCCCCGAAGCCTGACCCTCACCCGTCCCCTAATCCTAAGCCGTACGATAACACTAACGCGCGCCCTCACACGCACGCTCCCCCTAAAGCGTTGCCGTACCCTCTCCTGGACCCTAAACCGTCCCCGTACCCTAACCCTAACCCTAGCCCGAACCCTAACCCTATCCCTTTCCCGAAGCCTGACCCTCACCCGTCACCTAATCCTAACCCGTACGCTAACACTAACGCGTGCCCTCACACGCACGCTCCCCCTAAAGCGTTGCCGTACCCTCACCTGGACCCGAAACCGTCCCCGTCCCCTAACCCTAACCCTAGCCCGAACCCTAAACCTAACCCTTCCCCGAAGCCTGAACCTCACCCGTCCCCTAATCCTAACCCGTACGCTAACACTAACCTGCGCCCTCACACGCACGCTCCCCCTAAAGCGTTGCCGTACCCTCACCTGGACCCGAAACCGTCCCCGTCCCCTAACCCTAACCCTAGCCCGAACCCTAACCCTAACCCTTCCCCGAAGCCTGACCCTCACCCGTCCCCTAATCCTAACCCGTACGCTAACAGTAACCCGCGCCCTCACACGTACGCTCCCCCTAAAGCGTTGCCGTACCCTCACCTGGACCCTAAACCGTCCCCGTCCCCTAACCCTAACCCTAGCCCGAACCCTAACCCTAACCCTTCCCCGATGCCTGACCCTCACCCGTTCCCTAATCCTAACCCGTACGCTAAGACTAACCCGCGTCCTCACACGCACGCTCCCCCTAAAGCGTTGCCGTACCCTCACCTGGACCCTAAACCATCCCCGTCCCTTAACCCCTACCCTAGCCCGAACCCTAACCCTAAACCTTCCCCGAAGCCTGACCCTCACCCGTCCCCTAATCCTAACCCGTACGCTAACACTAACCCGCGCCCTCACACGCACGCTCCCCCTAAAGCGTTGCCGTACCCTCACCTGGACCCCAAACCTTCCCCATCCCCTAACCCTAACCCTAGCCCGAACCCTAACCCTAACCCTTCCCCGAAGCCTGACCCTCACCCGTCCCCTAATCCTAACCCGTACGCTAACACTAACACGCGCCCTCACACGCACGCTCCCCCTAAAGCGTTGCCGTACCCTCACCTGGACCCTAAACCGTCCCCGTCCCCTAACCCTAACCCTAGCCCGAACCCTAACCCTAACCCTTCCCCGAAGCCTGACCCTCACCCGTCCCCTAATCCTAACCCGTACGCTAACACTAACACGCGCCCTCACACGCACGCTCCCCCTAAAGCGTTGCCGTACCCTCACCTGGACCCTAAACCGTCCCCATCCCTTAACCCTAACCCTAGCCCGAACCCTAACCCTAACCCTTCCCCGAAGCCTGACCCTCACCCGTCCCCTAATCCTAACCCGTACGCTAACACTAACACGCGCCCTCACACGCACGCTCCCCCTAAAGCGTTGCCGTACCCTCACCTGGACCCTAAACCGTCCCCGTCCCCTAACCCTAACCCTAGCCCGAACCCTAACCCTAACCCTTCCCCGAAGCCTGACCCTCACCCGTCCCCTAATCCTAACCCGTACGCTAACACTAACCCGCGCCCTCACACGCACGCTCCCCCTAAAGCGTTGCCGTACCCTCACCTGGACCCTAAACCGTCCCCGTCCCCTAACCCTAACCCTAGCCCGAACCCTAACCCTAACCCTTCCCCGAAGCCTGACCCTCACCCGTCCCCTAATCCTAACCCGTACGCTATCATTAACCCGCGCCCTCACACGCACGCTCCCCCTAAAACGTTGCCGTACCCTCACCTGGACCCGAAACCGTCCCCGTCCCCTAAACCTAACCCTAGCCCGAACCCTAACCCTAACCCTTCCCCGAAGCCTGACCCTCACCCGTCCCCTAATCCTAAGCCGTACGCTAACACTAACCCGCGCCCTCACACGCACGCTCCCCCTAAAGCGTTGCCGTACCCTCACCTGGACCCTAAACCGTCCCCGTCCCCTAACCCTTACCCTAGCCCGAACCCTAACCCTAACCCTTCCCCGAAGCCTGACCCTCACCCGTCCCCTAATCCTAAGCCGCACGCTAACACTAACGCACGCCCTCACACGCACGCTCCCCCTAAAGCGTTGCCGTACCCTCACTTGGACCCTAAACCGTCCCCGTCCCCTAACCCTAACCCTAGCCCGAACCCTAACCCTAAACCTTCCCCGAAGCCTGACCCTCACCCGTCCCCTAATCCTAACCCGTACGCTAACACTAACCCGCGCCCTCACACGCACGCTCCCCCTAAAGCGTTGCCGTACCCTCACCTGGACCCTAAACCGTCCCCGTCCCCTAACCCTAACCCTAGCCCAAACCCTAACCCTAACCCTTCCCCGAAGCCTGACCCTCACCCGTCCCCTAATCCTAACCCGTACGCTATCATTAACCCGCACCCTCACACGCACGCTCCCCCTATAACGTTGCCGTACCCTCACCTGGACCCGAAACCGTCCCCGTCCCCTAACCCTAACCCTAGCCCGAACCCTAACCCTAACCCTTCCCCGAAGCCTGACCCTCACCCGTCCCCTAATCCTAACCCGTACGCTAACACTAACCCGCACCCTCACACGCACGCTCCCCCTAAAGCGTTGCCGTACCCTCACCTGGACCCTAAACCGTCCCCGTCCCCTAACCCTAACCCTAGCCCGAACCCTAACACTAACCCTTCCCCGAAGCCTGACCCTCACCCGTCCCCTAATCCTAACCCGTACGCTAACACTAACCCGCGCCCTCACACGCACGCTCCCCCTAAAGCGTTGCCGTACCCTCACCTGGACCCTAAACCGTCCCCGTCCCCTAACCCTAACCTTAGCCCGAACCCTAACCCTAACCCTAAACCTTCCCCGAAGCCTGAACCTCACCCGTCCCCTAATCCTAACCCTTACGCTAACACTAACCCGCGCCCTCACACACACGCTCCCCCTAAAGCGTTGCCGTACCCTCACCTGGACCCTAAACCGTCCCCGTCCCCTAACCCTACCCTAGCCCGAACCCTAACCCTAACCCTTCCCCGAAGCCTGACCCTCACCCGTCCCCTAATCCTAACCCGTACGCTAACACTAACCCGCGCCCTCACACGCACGCTCCCCCTAAAGCGTTGCCGTACCCTCACCTGGACCCTAAACCGTCCCCGTCCCCTAACCCTAACCCTAGCCCGAACCCTAACCCTAACCCTTCCCCGAAGCCTGAACCTCACCCGTCCCCTAATCCTAACCCGTACGCTAACACTAACACGCGCCCTCACACACACGCTCCCCCTAAAGCGTTGCCGTACCCTCACCTGGACCCTAAACCGTCCCCGTCCCCTAACCCTAACCCTAGCCCGAACCCTAACCCTAACCCTTCCCCGAAGCCTGACCCTCACCCGTCCCCTAATCCTAACCCGTACGCTAACACTAACCCGCGCCCTCACACACACGCTCCCCCTAAACCGTTGCCGTACCCTCACCTGGACCCTAAACCGTCCCCGTCCCCTAACCCTAACCCTAGCCCGAACCCTAACCCTAACCCTTCCCCGAAGCCTGACCCTCACCCGTACCCTAATCCTAACCCGTACGCTAACACTAACCCGCGCCCTCACACGCACGCTCCCCCTAAAGCGTTGCCGTACCCTCACCTGGACCCGAAACCGTCCCCGTCCCTTAACCCTTACCCTAGGCCGAACCCTAACCCTAACCCTTCCCCAAAGCCTGACCCTCACCCGTCCCCTAATCCTAACCCGTACGCTAACACTAACCCGCGCCCTCACACGCACGCTCCCCCTAAAGCGTTGCCGTACCCTCACCTGGACCCTAAACCGTCCCCATCCCTTAACCCTAACCCTAGCCCGAACCCTAACCCTAACCCTTCCCCGAAGCCTGACCCTCACCCGTCCCCTAATCCTAACCCGTACGCTAACACTAACCCGCGCCCTCACACGCACGCTCCCCCTAAAGCGTTGCCGTACCCTCACCTGGACCCGAAACCGTCCCCGTCCCCTAACCCTAACCCTAGCCCGAACCCTAACCCTAACCCTTCCCCGAAGCCTGACCCTCACCCGTCCCCTAATCCTAACCCGTACGCTAACAGTAACCCGCGCCCTCACACGTACGCTCCCCCTAAAGCGTTGCCGTACCCTCACCTGGACCCTAAACCGTCCCCGTCCCCTAACCCTAACCCTAGCCCGAACCCTAACCCTAACCCTTCCCCGATGCCTGACCCTCACCCGTTCCCTAATCCTAACCCGTACGCTAAGACTAACCCGCGTCCTCACACGCACGCTCCCCCTAAAGCGTTGCCGTACCCTCACCTGGACCCTAAACCGTCCCCGTCCCTTAACCCCTACCCTAGCCCGAACCCTAACCCTAAACCTTCCCCGAAGCCTGACCCTCACCCGTCCCCTAATCCTAACCCGTACGCTAACACTAACCCTCACCCTCACACGCACGCTCCCCCTAAAGCGTTGCCGTACCCTCACCTGGACCCCAAACCTTCCCCATCCCCTAACCCTAACCCTAGCCCGAACCCTAACCCTAACCCTTCCCCGAAGCCTGACCCTCACCCGTCCCCTAATCCTAACCCGTACGCTAACACTAACACGCGCCCTCACACGCACGCTCCCCCTAAAGCGTTGCCGTACCCTCACCTGGACCCTAAACCGTCCCCGTCCCCTAACCCTAACCCTAGCCCGAACCCTAACCCTAACCCTTCCCCGAAGCCTGACCCTCACCCGTCCCCTAATCCTAAGCCGTACGCTAACACTAACACGCGCCCTCACACGCACGCTCCCCCTAAAGCGTTGCCGTACCCTCACCTGGACCCTAAACCGTCCCCATCCCTTAACCCTAACCCTAGCCCGAACCCTAACCCTAACCCTTCCCCGAAGCCTGACCCTCACCCGTCCCCTAATCCTAACCCGTACGCTAACACTAACCCGCGCCCTCACACGCACGCTCCCCCTAAAACATTGCCGTACCCTCACCTGGACCCTAAACCGTCCCCGTCCCCTAACCCTAACCCTAGCCCGAACCCTAACCCTAACCCTTCCCAGAAGCCTGACCCTCACCCGTCCCCTAATCCTAACCCGTACGCTAACACTAACCCGCGCCCTCACACGCACGCTCCCCCTAAAGCGTTGCCGTACCCTCACCTGGACCCTAAACCGTCCCCGTCCCCTAACCCTAACCCTAGCCCGAACCCTAACCCTAACCCTTCCCCGAAGCCTGACCCTCACCCGTCCCCTAATCCTAACCCGTACGCTATCATTAACCCGCGCCCTCACACGCACGCTCCCCCTAAAACGTTGCCGTACCCTCACCTGGACCCGAAACCGTCCCCGTCCCCTAAACCTAACCCTAGCCCGAACCCTAACCCTAACCCTTCCCCGAAGCCTGACCCTCACCCGTCCCCTAATCCTAAGCCGTACGCTAACACTAACCCGCGCCCTCACACGCACGCTCCCCCTAAAGCGTTGCCGTACCCTCACCTGGACCCTAAACCGTCCCCGTCCCCTAACCCTAACCCTAGCCCGAACCCTAACCCTAACCCTTCCCCGAAGCCTGACCCTCACCCGTCCCCTAATCCTAAGCCGCACGCTAACACTAACGCACGCCCTCACACGCACGCTCCCCCTAAAGCGTTGCCGTACCCTCACTTGGACCCTAAACCGTCCCCGTCCCCTAACCCTAACCCTAGCCCGAACCCTAACCCTAACCCTTCCCCGAAGCCTGACCCTCACCCGTCCCCTAATCCTAACCCGTACGCTAACACTAACCCACGCCCTCACACGCACGCTCCCCCTAAAGCGTTGCCGTACCCTCACCTGGACCCTAAACCGTCCCCGTCCCCTAACCCTAACCCTAGCCCAAACCCTAACCCTAACCCTTCCCCGAAGCCTGACCCTCACCCGTCCCCTAATCCTAACCCGTACGCTATCATTAACCCGCACCCTCACACGCACGCTCCCCCTATAACGTTGCCGTACCCTCACCTGGACCCGAAACCGTCCCCGTCCCCTAACCCTAACCCTAGCCCGAACCCTAACCCTAACCCTTCCCCGAAGCCTGACCCTCACCCGTCCCCTAATCCTAACCCGTACGCTAACACTAACCCGCGCCCTCACACGCACGCTCCCCCTAAAGCGTTGCCGTACCCTCACCTGGACCCTAAACCGTCCCCGTCCCCTAACCCTAACCCTAGCCCGAACCCTAACCCTAACCCTTCCCCGAAGCCTGACCCTCACCCGTCCCCTAATCCTAACCCGTACGCTAACACTAACCCGCGCCCTCACACGCACGCTCCCCCTAAAGCGTTGCCGTACCCTCACCTGGACCCTAAACCGTCCCCGTCCCCTAACCCTAACCTTAGCCCGAACCCTAACCCTAACCCTAAACCTTCCCCGAAGCCTGAACCTCACCCGTCCCCTAATCCTAACCCGTACGCTAACACTAACCCGCGCCCTCACACACACGCTCCCCCTAAAGCGTTGCCGTACCCTCACCTGGACCCTAAACCGTCCCCGTCCCCTAACCCTACCCTAGCCCGAACCCTAACCCTAACCCTTCCCCGAAGCCTGACCCTCACCCGTCCCCTAATCCTAACCCGTACGCTAACACTAACCCGCGCCCTCACACGCACGCTCCCCCTAAAGCGTTGCCGTACCCTCACCTGGACCCTAAACCGTCCCCGTCCCCTAACCCTAACCCTAGCACGAACCCTAACCCTAACCCTTCCCCGAAGCCTGACCCTCACCCGTCCCCTAATCCTAACCCGTACGCTATAATTAACCCGCACCCTCACACGCACGCTCCCCCTATAACGTTGCCGTACCCTCACCTGGACCCGAAACCGTCCCCGTCCCCTAACCCTAACCCTAGCCCGAACCCTAACCCTAACCCTTCCCCGAAGCCTGACCCTCACCCGTCCCCTAATCCTAACCCGTATGCTAACACTAACCCGCGCCCTCACACGCACGCTCCCCCTAAAGCGTTGCCGTACCCTCACCTGGACCCTAAACCGTCCCCGTCCCCTAACCCTAACCCTAGCCCGAACCCTAACCCTAACCCTTCCCCGAAGCCTGACCCTCACCCGTCCCCTAATCCTAACCCGTACGCTAACACTAACCCGCGCACTCACACGCACGCTCCCCCTAAAGCGTTGCCGTACCTTCACCTGGACCCTAAACCGTCCCCGTCCCCTAACCCTAACCTTAGCCCGAACCCTAACCCTAACCCTAAACCTTCCCCGAAGCCTGAACCTCACCCGTCCCCTAATCCTAACCCGTACGCTAACACTAACCCGCGACCTCACACACACGCTCCCCCTAAAGCGTTGCCGTACCCTCACCTGGACCCTAAACCGTCCCCGTCCCCTAACCCTACCCTAGCCCGAACCCTAACCCTAACCCTTCCCCGAAGCCTGACCCTCACCCGTCCCCTAATCCTAACCCGTACGCTAACACTAACCCGCGCCCTCACACGCACGCTCCCCCTAAAGCGTTGCCGTACCCTCACCTGGACCCTAAACCGTCCCCGTCCCCTAACCCTAACCCTAGCCCGAACCCTAACCCTAACACTTCCCCGAAGCCTGAACCTCACCCGTCCCCTAATCCTAACCCGTACGCTAACACTAACACGCGCCCTCACACACACGCTCCCCCTAAAGCGTTGCCGTACCCTCACCTGGACCCTAAACCGTCCCCGTCCCCTAACCCTAACCCTAGCCCGAACCCTAACCCTAACCCTTCCCCGAAGCCTGACCCTCACCCGTCCCCTAATCCTAACCCGTACGCTAACACTAACCCGCGCCCTCACACACACGCTCCCCCTAAACCGTTGCCGTACCCTCACCTGGACCCTAAACCGTCCCCGTCCCCTAACCCTAACCCTAGCCTGAACCCTAACCCTAACCCTTCCCCGAAGCCTGACCCTCACCCGTCCCCTAATCCTAACCCGTACGCTAACACTAACCCGCGCCCTCACACGCACGCTCCCCCTAAAGCGTTGCCGTACCCTCACCTGGACCCTAAACCGTCCCCGTCCCCTAACCCTAACCCTAGCCCGAACCCTAACCCTAACCCTTCCCCAAAGCCTGACCCTCACCCGTCCCCTAATCCTAACCCGTACGCTAACACTAACCCGCGCCCTCACACGCACGCTCCCCCTAAAGCGTTGCCGTACCCTCACCTGGACCCTAAACCGTCCCCGTCCCCTAACCCTAACCCTAGCCCGAACCCTAACCCTAACCCTTCCCCGAAGCCTGACACTCACCCGTCCCCTAATCCTAACCCGTACGCTAACACTAACCCGCGCCCTCACACGCACGCTCCCCCTAAAGCGTTGCAGTACCCTCACCTGGACCCTAAACCGTCCCCGTCCCCTAACCCTAACCCTAGCCCGAACCCTAACCCTAACCCTTCCGCGAAGCCTGACCCTCACCCGTCCCCTAATCCTAACCCGTACGCTAACACTAACCCGCGCCCTCACACGCACGCTCCCCCTAAAGCGTTGCCGTACCCTCACCTGGACCCTAAACCGTCCCCGTCCCCTAAACCTAACCCTAGCCCGAACCCTAACCCTAACCCTTCCCCGAAGCCTGACCCTCACCCGTACCCTAATCCTAACCCGTACGCTAACACTAACCCGCGCCCTCACACACACGCTCCCCCTAAAGCGTTGCCGTACCCTCACCTGGACCCCAAACCTTCCCCATCCCCTAACCCTAACCCTAGCCCGAACCCTAACCCTAACCCTTCCCCGAAGCCTGACCCTCACCCGTCCCCTAATCCTAACCCGTACGCTAACACTAACACGCGCCCTCACATGCACGCTCCCCCTAAAGCGTTGCCGTACCCTCACCTGGACCCTAAACCGTCCCCGTCCCCTAACCCTAACCCTAGCCCGAACCCTAACCCTAACTCTTCCCCGAAGCCTGACCCTCACCCGTCCCCTAATCCTAACCCGTACGCTAACACTAACACGCGCCCTCACACGCACGCTCCCCCTAAAGCGTTGCCGTACCCTCACCTGGACCCTAAACCGTCCCCATCCCTTAACCCTAACCCTAGCCCGAACCCTAACCCTAACCCTTCCCCGAAGCCTGACCCTCACCCGTCCCCTAATCCTAACCCGTACGCTAACACTAACACGCGCCCTCACACGCACGCTCCCCCTAAAGCGTTGCCGTACCCTCACCTGGACCCTAAAACGTCCCCGTCCCCTAACCCCAACCCTAGCCCGAACCCTAACCCTAACCCTTCCCAGAAGCCTGACCCTCACCCGTCCCCTAATCCTAACCCGTACGCTAACACTAACCCGCACCCTCACACGCACGCTCCCCCTAAAGCGTTGCCGTACCCTCACCTGGACCCTAAACCGTCCCCGTCCCCTAACCCTAACCCTAGCCCGAACCCTAACCCTAACCCTTCCCCGAAGCCTGACCCTCACCCGTCCCCTAATCCTAACCCGTACGCTATCATTAACCCGCGCCCTCACACGCACGCTCCCCCTAAAACGTTGCCGTACCCTCACCTGGACCCGAAACCGTCCCCGTCCCCTAAACCTAACCCTAGCCCGAACCCTAACCCTAACCCTTCCCCGAAGCCTGACCCTCACCCGTCCCCTAATCCTAAGCCGTACGCTAACACTAACCCGCGCCCTCACACGCACGCTCCCCCTAAAGCGTTGCCGTACCCTCACCTGGACCCTAAACCGTCCCCGTCCCCTAACCCTTACCCTAGCCCGAACCCTAACCCTAACCCTTCCCCGAAGCCTGACCCTCACCCGTCCCCTAATCCTAAGCCGCACGCTAACACTAACGCACGCCCTCACACGCACGCTCCCCCTAAAGCGTTGCCGTACCCTCACTTGGACCCTAAACCGTCCCCGTCCCCTAACCCTAACCCTAGCCCGAACCCTAACCCTAACCCTTCCCCGAAGCCTGACCCTCACCCGTCCCCTAATCCTAACCCGTACGCTAACACTAACCCTCACCCTCACACGCACGCTCCCCCTAAAGCGTTGCCGTACCCTCACCTGGACCCCAAACCTTCCCCATCCCCTAACCCTAACCCTAGCCCGAACCCTAACCCTAACCCTTCCCCGAAGCCTGACCCTCACCCGTCCCCTAATCCTAACCCGTACGCTAACACTAACACGCGCCCTCACATGCACGCTCCCCCTAAAGCGTTGCCGTACCCTCACCTGGACCCTAAACCGTCCCCGTCCCCTAACCCTAACCCTAGCCCGAACCCTAACCCTAACCCTTCCCCGAAGCCTGACCCTCACCCGTCCCCTAATCCTAACCCGTACGCTAACACTAACACGCGCCCTCACACGCACGCTCCCCCTAAAGCGTTGCCGTACCCTCACCTGGACCCTAAACCGTCCCCATCCCTTAACCCTAACCCTAGCCCGAACCCTAACCCTAACCCTTCCCCGAAGCCTGACCCTCACCCGTCCCCTAATCCTAACCCGTACGCTAACACTAACCCGCGCCCTCACACGCACGCTCCCCCTAAAACATTGCCGTACCCTCACCTGGACCCTAAACCGTCCCCGTCCCCTAACCCTAACCCTAGCCCGAACCCTAACCCTAACCCTTCCCAGAAGCCTGACCCTCACCCGTCCCCTAATCCTAACCCGTACGCTAACACTAACCCGCGCCCTCACACGCACGCTCCCCCTAAAGCGTTGCCGTACCCTCACCTGGACCCTAAACCGTCCCCGTCCCCTAACCCTAACCCTAGCCCGAACCCTAACCCTAACCCTTCCCCGAAGCCTGACCCTCACCCGTCCCCTAATCCTAACCCGTACGCTATCATTAACCCGCGCCCTCACACGCACGCTCCCCCTAAAACGTTGCCGTACCCTCACCTGGACCCGAAACCGTCCCCGTCCCCTAAACCTAACCCTAGCCCGAACCCTAACCCTAACCCTTCCCCGAAGCCTGACCCTCACCCGTCCCCTAATCCTAAGCCGTACGCTAACACTAACCCGCGCCCTCACACGCACGCTCCCCCTAAAGCGTTGCCGTACCCTCACCTGGACCCTAAACCGTCCCCGTCCCCTAACCCTAACCCTAGCCCGAACCCTAACCCTAACCCTTCCCCGAAGCCTGACCCTCACCCGTCCCCTAATCCTAAGCCGCACGCTAACACTAACGCACGCCCTCACACGCACGCTCCCCCTAAAGCGTTGCCGTACCCTCACTTGGACCCTAAACCGTCCCCGTCCCCTAACCCTAACCCTAGCCCGAACCCTAACCCTAACCCTTCCCCGAAGCCTGACCCTCACCCGTCCCCTAATCCTAACCCGTACGCTAACACTAACCCACGCCCTCACACGCACGCTCCCCCTAAAGCGTTGCCGTACCCTCACCTGGACCCTAAACCGTCCCCGTCCCCTAACCCTAACCCTAGCCCAAACCCTAACCCTAACCCTTCCCCGAAGCCTGACCCTCACCCGTCCCCTAATCCTAACCCGTACGCTATCATTAACCCGCACCCTCACACGCACGCTCCCCCTATAACGTTGCCGTACCCTCACCTGGACCCGAAACCGTCCCCGTCCCCTAACCCTAACCCTAGCCCGAACCCTAACCCTAACCCTTCCCCGAAGCCTGACCCTCACCCGTCCCCTAATCCTAACCCGTACGCTAACACTAACCCGCGCCCTCACACGCACGCTCCCCCTAAAGCGTTGCCGTACCCTCACCTGGACCCTAAACCGTCCCCGTCCCCTAACCCTAACCCTAGCCCGAACCCTAACCCTAACCCTTCCCCGAAGCCTGACCCTCACCCGTCCCCTAATCCTAACCCGTACGCTAACACTAACCCGCGCCCTCACACGCACGCTCCCCCTAAAGCGTTGCCGTACCCTCACCTGGACCCTAAACCGTCCCCGTCCCCTAACCCTAACCTTAGCCCGAACCCTAACCCTAACCCTAAACCTTCCCCGAAGCCTGAACCTCACCCGTCCCCTAATCCTAACCCGTACGCTAACACTAACCCGCGCCCTCACACACACGCTCCCCCTAAAGCGTTGCCGTACCCTCACCTGGACCCTAAACCGTCCCCGTCCCCTAACCCTACCCTAGCCCGAACCCTAACCCTAACCCTTCCCCGAAGCCTGACCCTCACCCGTCCCCTAATCCTAACCCGTACGCTAACACTAACCCGCGCCCTCACACGCACGCTCCCCCTAAAGCGTTGCCGTACCCTCACCTGGACCCTAAACCGTCCCCGTCCCCTAACCCTAACCCTAGCACGAACCCTAACCCTAACCCTTCCCCGAAGCCTGACCCTCACCCGTCCCCTAATCCTAACCCGTACGCTATAATTAACCCGCACCCTCACACGCACGCTCCCCCTATAACGTTGCCGTACCCTCACCTGGACCCGAAACCGTCCCCGTCCCCTAACCCTAACCCTAGCCCGAACCCTAACCCTAACCCTTCCCCGAAGCCTGACCCTCACCCGTCCCCTAATCCTAACCCGTATGCTAACACTAACCCGCGCCCTCACACGCACGCTCCCCCTAAAGCGTTGCCGTACCCTCACCTGGACCCTAAACCGTCCCCGTCCCCTAACCCTAACCCTAGCCCGAACCCTAACCCTAACCCTTCCCCGAAGCCTGACCCTCACCCGTCCCCTAATCCTAACCCGTACGCTAACACTAACCCGCGCACTCACACGCACGCTCCCCCTAAAGCGTTGCCGTACCTTCACCTGGACCCTAAACCGTCCCCGTCCCCTAACCCTAACCTTAGCCCGAACCCTAACCCTAACCCTAAACCTTCCCCGAAGCCTGAACCTCACCCGTCCCCTAATCCTAACCCGTACGCTAACACTAACCCGCGACCTCACACACACGCTCCCCCTAAAGCGTTGCCGTACCCTCACCTGGACCCTAAACCGTCCCCGTCCCCTAACCCTACCCTAGCCCGAACCCTAACCCTAACCCTTCCCCGAAGCCTGACCCTCACCCGTCCCCTAATCCTAACCCGTACGCTAACACTAACCCGCGCCCTCACACGCACGCTCCCCCTAAAGCGTTGCCGTACCCTCACCTGGACCCTAAACCGTCCCCGTCCCCTAACCCTAACCCTAGCCCGAACCCTAACCCTAACACTTCCCCGAAGCCTGAACCTCACCCGTCCCCTAATCCTAACCCGTACGCTAACACTAACACGCGCCCTCACACACACGCTCCCCCTAAAGCGTTGCCGTACCCTCACCTGGACCCTAAACCGTCCCCGTCCCCTAACCCTAACCCTAGCCCGAACCCTAACCCTAACCCTTCCCCGAAGCCTGACCCTCACCCGTCCCCTAATCCTAACCCGTACGCTAACACTAACCCGCGCCCTCACACACACGCTCCCCCTAAACCGTTGCCGTACCCTCACCTGGACCCTAAACCGTCCCCGTCCCCTAACCCTAACCCTAGCCTGAACCCTAACCCTAACCCTTCCCCGAAGCCTGACCCTCACCCGTCCCCTAATCCTAACCCGTACGCTAACACTAACCCGCGCCCTCACACGCACGCTCCCCCTAAAGCGTTGCCGTACCCTCACCTGGACCCTAAACCGTCCCCGTCCCCTAACCCTAACCCTAGCCCGAACCCTAACCCTAACCCTTCCCCAAAGCCTGACCCTCACCCGTCCCCTAATCCTAACCCGTACGCTAACACTAACCCGCGCCCTCACACGCACGCTCCCCCTAAAGCGTTGCCGTACCCTCACCTGGACCCTAAACCGTCCCCGTCCCCTAACCCTAACCCTAGCCCGAACCCTAACCCTAACCCTTCCCCGAAGCCTGACACTCACCCGTCCCCTAATCCTAACCCGTACGCTAACACTAACCCGCGCCCTCACACGCACGCTCCCCCTAAAGCGTTGCAGTACCCTCACCTGGACCCTAAACCGTCCCCGTCCCCTAACCCTAACCCTAGCCCGAACCCTAACCCTAACCCTTCCGCGAAGCCTGACCCTCACCCGTCCCCTAATCCTAACCCGTACGCTAACACTAACCCGCGCCCTCACACGCACGCTCCCCCTAAAGCGTTGCCGTACCCTCACCTGGACCCTAAACCGTCCCCGTCCCCTAAACCTAACCCTAGCCCGAACCCTAACCCTAACCCTTCCCCGAAGCCTGACCCTCACCCGTACCCTAATCCTAACCCGTACGCTAACACTAACCCGCGCCCTCACACACACGCTCCCCCTAAAGCGTTGCCGTACCCTCACCTGGACCCCAAACCTTCCCCATCCCCTAACCCTAACCCTAGCCCGAACCCTAACCCTAACCCTTCCCCGAAGCCTGACCCTCACCCGTCCCCTAATCCTAACCCGTACGCTAACACTAACACGCGCCCTCACATGCACGCTCCCCCTAAAGCGTTGCCGTACCCTCACCTGGACCCTAAACCGTCCCCGTCCCCTAACCCTAACCCTAGCCCGAACCCTAACCCTAACCCTTCCCCGAAGCCTGACCCTCACCCGTCCCCTAATCCTAACCCGTACGCTAACACTAACACGCGCCCTCACACGCACGCTCCCCCTAAAGCGTTGCCGTACCCTCACCTGGACCCTAAACCGTCCCCATCCCTTAACCCTAACCCTAGCCCGAACCCTAACCCTAACCCTTCCCCGAAGCCTGACCCTCACCCGTCCCCTAATCCTAACCCGTACGCTAACACTAACACGCGCCCTCACACGCACGCTCCCCCTAAAGCGTTGCCGTACCCTCACCTGGACCCTAAAACGTCCCCGTCCCCTAACCCCAACCCTAGCCCGAACCCTAACCCTAACCCTTCCCAGAAGCCTGACCCTCACCCGTCCCCTAATCCTAACCCGTACGCTAACACTAACCCGCACCCTCACACGCACGCTCCCCCTAAAGCGTTGCCGTACCCTCACCTGGACCCTAAACCGTCCCCGTCCCCTAACCCTAACCCTAGCCCGAACCCTAACCCTAACCCTTCCCCGAAGCCTGACCCTCACCCGTCCCCTAATCCTAACCCGTACGCTATCATTAACCCGCGCCCTCACACGCACGCTCCCCCTAAAACGTTGCCGTACCCTCACCTGGACCCGAAACCGTCCCCGTCCCCTAAACCTAACCCTAGCCCGAACCCTAACCCTAACCCTTCCCCGAAGCCTGACCCTCACCCGTCCCCTAATCCTAAGCCGTACGCTAACACTAACCCGCGCCCTCACACGCACGCTCCCCCTAAAGCGTTGCCGTACCCTCACCTGGACCCTAAACCGTCCCCGTCCCCTAACCCTTACCCTAGCCCGAACCCTAACCCTAACCCTTCCCCGAAGCCTGACCCTCACCCGTCCCCTAATCCTAAGCCGCACGCTAACACTAACGCACGCCCTCACACGCACGCTCCCCCTAAAGCGTTGCCGTACCCTCACTTGGACCCTAAACCGTCCCCGTCCCCTAACCCTAACCCTAGCCCGAACCCTAACCCTAACCCTTCCCCGAAGCCTGACCCTCACCCGTCCCCTAATCCTAACCCGTACGCTAACACTAACCCGCGCCCTCACACGCACGCTCCCCCTAAAGCGTTGCCGTACCCTCACCTGGACCCTAAACCGTCCCCGTCCCCTAACCCTAACCCTAGCCCAAACCCTAACCCTAACCCTTCCCCGAAGCCTGACCCTCACCCGTCCCCTAATCCTAACCCGTACGCTATCATTAACCCGCACCCTCACACGCACGCTCCCCCTATATTGTTGCCGTACCCTCACCTGGACCCGAAACCGTCCCCGTCCCCTAACCCTAACCCTAGCCCGAACCCTAACCCTAACCCTTCCCCGAAGCCTGACCCTCACCCGTCCCCTAATCCTAACCCGTACGCTATCATTAACCCGCGCCCTCACACGCACGCTCCCCCTAAAACGTTGCCGTACCCTCACCTGGACCCGAAACCGTCCCCGTCCCCTAAACCTAACCCTAGCCCGAACCCTAACCCTAACCCTTCCCCGAAGCCTGACCCTCACCCGTCCCCTAATCCTAAGCCGTACGCTAACACTAACCCGCGCCCTCACACGCACGCTCCCCCTAAAGCGTTGCCGTACCCTCACCTGGACCCTAAACCGTCCCCGTCCCCTAACCCTTACCCTAGCCCGAACCCTAACCCTAACCCTTCCCCGAAGCCTGACCCTCACCCGTCCCCTAATCCTAAGCCGCACGCTAACACTAACGCACGCCCTCACACGCACGCTCCCCCTAAAGCGTTGCCGTACCCTCACTTGGACCCTAAACCGTCCCCGTCCCCTAACCCTAACCCTAGCCCGAACCCTAACCCTAACCCTTCCCCGAAGCCTGACCCTCACCCGTCCCCTAATCCTAACCCGTACGCTAACACTAACCCGCGCCCTCACACGCACGCTCCCCCTAAAGCGTTGCCGTACCCTCACCTGGACCCTAAACCGTCCCCGTCCCCTAACCCTAACCCTAGCCCAAACCCTAACCCTAACCCTTCCCCGAAGCCTGACCCTCACCCGTCCCCTAATCCTAACCCGTACGCTATCATTAACCCGCACCCTCACACGCACGCTCCCCCTATAACGTTGCCGTACCCTCACCTGGACCCGAAACCGTCCCCGTCCCCTAACCCTAACCCTAGCCCGAACCCTAACCCTAACCCTTCCCCGAAGCCTGACCCTCACCCGTCCCCTAATCCTAACCCGTACGCTAACACTAACCCGCGCCCTCACACGCACGCTCCCCCTAAAGCGTTGCCGTACCCTCACCTGGACCCTAAACCGTCCCCGTCCCCTAACCCTAACCCTAGCCCGAACCCTAACACTAACCCTTCCCCGAAGCCTGACCCTCACCCGTCCCCTAATCCTAACCCGTACGCTAACACTAACCCGCGCCCTCACACGCACGCTCCCCCTAAAGCGTTGCCGTACCCTCACCTGGACCCTAAACCGTCCCCGTCCCCTAACCCTAACCTTAGCCCGAACCCTAACCCTAACCCTAAACCTTCCCCGAAGCCTGAACCTCACCCGTCCCCTAATCCTAACCCTTACGATAACACTAACCCGCGCCCTCACACACACGCTCCCCCTAAAGCGTTGCCGTACCCTCACCTGGACCCTAAACCGTCCCCGTCCCTTAACCCCTACCCTAGCCCGAACCCTAACCCTAAACCTTCCCCGAAGCCTGACCCTCACCCGTCCCCTAATCCTAAGCCGCACGCTAACACTAACGCACGCCCTCACACGCACGCTCCCCCTAAAGCGTTGCCGTACCCTCACTTGGACCCTAAACCGTCCCCGTCCCCTAACCCTAACCCTAGCCCGAACCCTAACCCTAACCCTTCCCCGAAGCCTGACCCTCACCCGTCCCCTAATCCTAACCCGTACGCTAACACTAACCCGCGCCCTCACACGCACGCTCCCCCTAAAGCGTTGCCGTACCCTCACCTGGACCCTAAACCGTCCCCGTCCCCTAACCCTAACCCTAGCCCAAACCCTAACCCTAACCCTTCCCCGAAGCCTGACCCTCACCCGTCCCCTAATCCTAACCCGTACGCTATCATTAACCCGCACCCTCACACGCACGCTCCCCCTATATTGTTGCCGTACCCTCACCTGGACCCGAAACCGTCCCCGTCCCCTAACCCTAACCCTAGCCCGAACCCTAACCCTAACCCTTCCCCGAAGCCTGACCCTCACCCGTCCCCTAATCCTAACCCGTACGCTATCATTAACCCGCGCCCTCACACGCACGCTCCCCCTAAAACGTTGCCGTACCCTCACCTGGACCCGAAACCGTCCCCGTCCCCTAAACCTAACCCTAGCCCGAACCCTAACCCTAACCCTTCCCCGAAGCCTGACCCTCACCCGTCCCCTAATCCTAAGCCGTACGCTAACACTAACCCGCGCCCTCACACGCACGCTCCCCCTAAAGCGTTGCCGTACCCTCACCTGGACCCTAAACCGTCCCCGTCCCCTAACCCTTACCCTAGCCCGAACCCTAACCCTAACCCTTCCCCGAAGCCTGACCCTCACCCGTCCCCTAATCCTAAGCCGCACGCTAACACTAACGCATGCCCTCACACGCACGCTCCCCCTAAAGCGTTGCCGTACCCTCACTTGGACCCTAAACCGTCCCCGTCCCCTAACCCTAACCCTAGCCCGAACCCTAACCCTAACCCTTCCCCGAAGCCTGACCCTCACCCGTCCCCTAATCCTAACCCGTACGCTAACACTAACCCGCGCCCTCACACGCACGCTCCCCCTAAAGCGTTGCCGTACCCTCACCTGGACCCTAAACCGTCCCCGTCCCCTAACCCTAACCCTAGCCCAAACCCTAACCCTAACCCTTCCCCGAAGCCTGACCCTCACCCGTCCCCTAATCCTAACCCGTACGCTATCATTAACCCGCACCCTCACACGCACGCTCCCCCTATAACGTTGCCGTACCCTCACCTGGACCCGAAACCGTCCCCGTCCCCTAACCCTAACCCTAGCCCGAACCCTAACCCTAACCCTTCCCCGAAGCCTGACCCTCACCCGTCCCCTAATCCTAACCCGTACGCTAACACTAACCCGCGCCCTCACACGCACGCTCCCCCTAAAGCGTTGCCATACCCTCACCTGGACCCTAAACCGTCCCCGTCCCCTAACCCTAACCCTAGCCCGAACCCTAACACTAACCCTTCCCCGAAGCCTGACCCTCACCCGTCCCCTAATCCTAACCCGTACGCTAACACTAACCCGCGCCCTCACACGCACGCTCCCCCTAAAGCGTTGCCGTACCCTCACCTGGACCCTAAACCGTCCCCGTCCCCTAACCCTAACCTTAGCCCGAACCCTAACCCTAACCCTAAACCTTCCCCGAAGCCTGAACCTCACCCGTCCCCTAATCCTAACCCTTACGCTAACACTAACCCGCGCCCTCACACACACGCTCCCCCTAAAGCGTTGCCGTACCCTCACCTGGACCCTAAACCGTCCCCGTCCCCTAACCCTACCCTAGCCCGAACCCTAACCCTAACCCTTCCCCGAAGCCTGACCCTCACCCGTCCCCTAATCCTAACCCGTACGCTAACACTAACCCGCGCCCTCACACGCACGCTCCCCCTAAAGCGTTGCCGTACCCTCACCTGGACCCTAAACCGTCCCCGTCCCCTAACCCTAACCCTAGCCCGAACCCTAACCCTAACCCTTCCCCGAAGCCTGAACCTCACCCGTCCCCTAATCCTAACCCGTACGCTAACACTAACACGCGCCCTCACACACACGCTCCCCCTAAAGCGTTGCCGTACCCTCACCTGGACCCTAAACCGTCCCCGTCCCCTAACCCTAACCCTAGCCCGAACCCTAACCCTAACCCTTCCCCGAAGCCTGACCCTCACCCGTCCCCTAATCCTAACCCGTACGCTAACACTAACCCGCGCCCTCACACACACGCTCCCCCTAAACCGTTGCCGTACCCTCACCTGGACCCTAAACCGTCCCCGTCCCCTAACCCTAACCCTAGCCCGAACCCTAACCCTAACCCTTCCCCGAAGCCTGACCCTCACCCGTACCCTAATCCTAACCCGTACGCTAACACTAACCCGCGCCCTCACACGCACGCTCCCCCTAAAGCGTTGCCGTACCCTCACCTGGACCCGAAACCGTCCCCGTCCCTTAACCCTTACCCTAGCCCGAACCCTAACCCTAACCCTTCCCCAAAGCCTGACCCTCACCCGTCCCCTAATCCTAACCCGTACGCTAACACTAACCCGCGCCCTCACACGCACGCTCCCCCTAAAGCGTTGCCGTACCCTCACCTGGACCCTAAACCGTCCCCATCCCTTAACCCTAACCCTAGCCCGAACCCTAACCCTAACCCTTCCCCGAAGCCTGACCCTCACCCGTCCCCTAATCCTAACCCGTACGCTAACACTAACCCGCGCCCTCACACGCACGCTCCCCCTAAAGCGTTGCCGTACCCTCACCTGGACCCGAAACCGTCCCCGTCCCCTAACCCTAACCCTAGCCCGAACCCTAACCCTAACCCTTCCCCGAAGCCTGACCCTCACCCGTCCCCTAATCCTAACCCGTACGCTAACAGTAACCCGCGCCCTCACACGTACGCTCCCCCTAAAGCGTTGCCGTACCCTCACCTGGACCCTAAACCGTCCCCGTCCCCTAACCCTAACCCTAGCCCGAACCCTAACCCTAACCCTTCCCCGATGCCTGACCCTCACCCGTTCCCTAATCCTAACCCGTACGCTAAGACTAACCCGCGTCCTCACACGCACGCTCCCCCTAAAGCGTTGCCGTACCCTCACCTGGACCCTAAACCGTCCCCGTCCCTTAACCCCTACCCTAGCCCGAACCCTAACCCTAAACCTTCCCCGAAGCCTGACCCTCACCCGTCCCCTAATCCTAACCCGTACGCTAACACTAACCCGCGCCCTCACACGCACGCTCCCCCTAAAGCGTTGCCGTACCCTCACCTGGACCCCAAACCTTCCCCATCCCCTAACCCTAACCCTAGCCCGAACCCTAACCCTAACCCTTCCCCGAAGCCTGACCCTCACCCGTCCCCTAATCCTAACCCGTACGCTAACACTAACACGCGCCCTCACACGCACGCTCCCCCTAAAGCGTTGCCGTACCCTCACCTGGACCCTAAACCGTCCCCGTCCCCTAACCCTAACCCTAGCCCGAACCCTAACCCTAACCCTTCCCCGAAGCCTGACCCTCACCCGTCCCCTAATCCTAACCCGTACGCTAACACTAACACGCGCCCTCACACGCACGCTCCCCCTAAAGCGTTGCCGTACCCTCACCTGGACCCTAAACCGTCCCCATCCCTTAACCCTAACCCTAGCCCGAACCCTAACCCTAACCCTTCCCCGAAGCCTGACCCTCACCCGTCCCCTAATCCTAACCCGTACGCTAACACTAACCCGCGCCCTCACACGCACGCTCCCCCTAAAACATTGCCGTACCCTCACCTGGACCCTAAACCGTCCCCGTCCCCTAACCCTAACCCTAGCCCGAACCCTAACCCTAACCCTTCCCAGAAGCCTGACCCTCACCCGTCCCCTAATCCTAACCCGTACGCTAACACTAACCCGCGCCCTCACACGCACGCTCCCCCTAAAGCGTTGCCCTACCCTCACCTGGACCCTAAACCGTCCCCGTCCCCTAACCCTAACCCTAGCCCGAACCCTAACCCTAACCCTTCCCCGAAGCCTGACCCTCACCCGTCCCCTAATCCTAACCCGTACGCTATCATTAACCCGCGCCCTCACACGCACGCTCCCCCTAAAACGTTGCCGTACCCTCACCTGGACCCGAAACCGTCCCCGTCCCCTAAACCTAACCCTAGCCCGAACCCTAACCCTAACCCTTCCCCGAAGCCTGACCCTCACCCGTCCCCTAATCCTAAGCCGTACGCTAACACTAACCCGCGCCCTCACACGCACGCTCCCCCTAAAGCGTTGCCGTACCCTCACCTGGACCCTAAACCGTCCCCGTCCCCTAACCCTAACCCTAGCCCGAACCCTAACCCTAACCCTTCCCCGAAGCCTGACCCTCACCCGTCCCCTAATCCTAAGCCGCACGCTAACACTAACGCACGCCCTCACACGCACGCTCCCCCTAAAGCGTTGCCGTACCCTCACTTGGACCCTAAACCGTCCCCGTCCCCTAACCCTAACCCTAGCCCGAACCCTAACCCTAACCCTTCCCCGAAGCCTGACCCTCACCCGTCCCCTAATCCTAACCCGTACGCTAACACTAACCCGCGCCCTCACACGCACGCTCCCCCTAAAGCGTTGCCGTACCCTCACCTGGACCCTAAACCGTCCCCGTCCCCTAACCCTAACCCTAGCCCAAACCCTAACCCTAACCCTTCCCCGAAGCCTGACCCTCACCCGTCCCCTAATCCTAACCCGTACGCTATCATTAACCCGCACCCTCACACGCACGCTCCCCCTATAACGTTGCCGTACCCTCACCTGGACCCGAAACCGTCCCCGTCCCCTAACCCTAACCCTAGCCCGAACCCTAACCCTAACCCTTCCCCGAAGCCTGACCCTCACCCGTCCCCTAATCCTAACCCGTACGCTAACACTAACCTGCGCCCTCACACGCACGCTCCCCCTAAAGCGTTGCCGTACCCTCACCTGGACCCTAAACCGTCCCCGTCCCCTAACCCTAACCCTAGCCCGAACCCTAACCCTAACCCTTCCCCGAAGCCTGACCCTCACCCGTCCCCTAATCCTAACCCGTACGCTAACACTAACCCGCGCCCTCACACGCACGCTCCCCCTAAAGCGTTGCCGTACCTTCACCTGGACCCTAAACCGTCCCCGTCCCCTAACCCTAACCTTAGCCCGAACCCTAACCCTAACCCTAAACCTTCCCCGAAGCCTGAAACTCACCCGTCCCCTAATCCTAACCCGTACGCTAACACTAACCCGCGCCCTCACACACACGCTCCCCCTAAAGCGTTGCCGTACCCTCACCTGGACCCTAAACCGTCCCCGTCCCCTAACCCTACCCTAGCCCGAACCCTAACCCTAACCCTTCCCCGAAGCCTGACCCTCACCCGTCCCCTAATCCTAACCCGTACGCTAACACTAACCCGCGCCCTCACACGCACGCTCCCCCTAAAGCGTTGCCGTACCCTCACCTGGACCCTAAACCGTCCCCGTCCCCTAACCCTAACCCTAGCCCGAACCCTAACCCTAACCCTTCCCCGAAGCCTGACCCTCACCCGTCCCCTAATCCTAACCCGTACGCTATCATTAACCCGCACCCTCACACGCACGCTCCCCCTATAACGTTGCCGTACCCTCACCTGGACCCGAAACCGTCCCCGTCCCCTAACCCTAACCCTAGCCCGAACCCTAACCCTAACCCTTCCCCGAAGCCTGACCCTCACCCGTCCCCTAATCCTAACCCGTACGCTAACACTAACCCGCGCCCTCACACGCACGCTCCCCCTAAAGCGTTGCCGTACCCTCACCTGGACCCTAAACCGTCCCCGTCCCCTAACCCTAACCCTAGCCCGAACCCTAACCCTAACCCTTCCCCGAAGCCTGACCCTCACCCGTCCCCTAATCCTAACCCGTACGCTAACACTAACCCGCGCACTCACACGCACGCTCCCCCTAAAGCGTTGCCGTACCTTCACCTGGACCCTAAACCGTCCCCGTCCCCTAACCCTAACCTTAGCCCGAACCCTAACCCTAACCCTAAACCTTCCCCGAAGCCTGAACCTCACCCGTCCCCTAATCCTAACCCGTACGCTAACACTAACCCGCGACCTCACACACACGCTCCCCCTAAAGCGTTGCCGTACCCTCACCTGGACCCTAAACCGTCCCCGTCCCCTAACCCTACCCTAGCCCGAACCCTAACCCTAACCCTTCCCCGAAGCCTGACCCTCACCCGTCCCCTAATCCTAACCCGTACGCTAACACTAACCCGCACCCTCACACGCACGCTCCCCCTAAAGCGTTGCCGTACCCTCACCTGGACCCTAAACCGTCCCCGTCCCCTAACCCTAACCCTAGCCCGAACCCTAACCCTAACCCTTCCCCGAAGCCTGAACCTCACCCGTCCCCTAATCCTAACCCGTACGCTAACACTAACACGCGCCCTCACACACACGCTCCCCCTAAAGCGTTGCCGTACCCTCACCTGGACCCTAAACCGTCCCCGTCCCCTAACCCTAACCCTAGCCCGAACCCTAACCCTAACCCTTCCCCGAAGCCTGACCCTCACCCGTCCCCTAATCCTAACCCGTACGCTAACACTAACCCGCGCCCTCACACACACGCTCCCCCTAAACCGTTGCCGTACCCTCACCTGGACCCTAAACCGTCCCCGTCCCCTAACCCTAACCCTAGCCTGAACCCTAACCCTAACCCTTCCCCGAAGCCTGACCCTCACCCGTCCCCTAATCCTAACCCGTACGCTAACACTAACCCGCGCCCTCACACGCACGCTCCCCCTAAAGCGTTGCCGTACCCTCACCTGGACCCTAAACCGTCCCCGTCCCCTAACCCTAACCCTAGCCCGAACCCTAACCCTAACCCTTCCCCAAAGCCTGACCCTCACCCGTCCCCTAATCCTAACCCGTACGCTAACACTAACCCGCGCCCTCACACGCACGCTCCCCCTAAAGCGTTGCCGTACCCTCACCTGGACCCTAAACCGTCCCCGTCCCCTAACCCTAACCCTAGCCCGAACCCTAACCCTAACCCTTCCCCGAAGCCTGACACTCACCCGTCCCCTAATCCTAACCCGTACGCTAACACTAACCCGCGCCCTCACACGCACGCTCCCCCTAAAGCGTTGCAGTACCCTCACCTGGACCCTAAACCGTCCCCGTCCCCTAACCCTAACCCTAGCCCGAACCCTAACCCTAACCCTTCCGCGAAGCCTGACCCTCACCCGTCCCCTAATCCTAACCCGTACGCTAACACTAACCCGCGCCCTCACACGCACGCTCCCCCTAAAGCGTTGCCGTACCCTCACCTGGACCCTAAACCGTCCCCGTCCCCTAAACCTAACCCTAGCCCGAACCCTAACCCTAACCCTTCCCCGAAGCCTGACCCTCACCCGTACCCTAATCCTAACCCGTACGCTAACACTAACCCGCGCCCTCACACGCACGCTCCCCCTAAAGCGTTGCCGTACCCTCACCTGGACCCGAAACCGTCCCCGTCCCTTAACCCTTACCCTAGCCCGAAACCTAACCCTAACCCTTCCCCAAAGCCTGACCCTCACCCGTCCCCTAATCCTAACCCGTACGCTAACACTAACCCGCGCCCTCACACGCACGCTCCCCCTAAAGCGTTGCCGTACCCTCACCTGGACCCTAAACCGTCCCCGTCCCCTAACCCTAACCCTAGCCCGAACCCTAACCCTAACCCTTCCCCGAAGCCTGACCCTCACCCGTCCCCTAATCCTAATCCGTACGCGAACACTAACCCGCGCCCTCACATGCACGCTCCCCCTAAAGCGTTGCCGTACCCTCACCTGGACCCTAAACCGTCCCCGTCCCCTAACCCTAACCCTAGCCCGAACCCTAACCCTAACCTTTCCCCGAAGCCAGACCCTCACCCATCCCCTAATCCTAACCCGTACGCTAACACTAACCCGCGCCCTCACACGCACGCTCCCCCTAAAGCGTTGCCGTACCCTCACCTGGACCCTAAACCGTCCCCGTCCCCTAACCCTAACCCTAGCCCGAACCCTAACCCTAACCCTTCCCCGAAGCCTGACCCTCACCCGTCCCCTAATCCTAACCCGTACGCTAACACTAACCCGCGCCCTCACACGCACGCTCCCCCTAAAGCATTGCCGTACCCTCACCTGGACCCTAAACCGTCCCCGTCCCCTAACCCTAACCCTAGCCCGAACCCTAACCCTAACCCTTCCCCGAAGCCTGACCCTCACCCGTCCCCTAATCCTAAGCCGTACGCGAACACTAACCCGCGCCCTCACATGCACGCTCCCCCTAAAGCGTTGCCGTACCCTCACCTGGACCCTAAACCGTCCCCGTCCCCTAACCCTAACCCTAGCCCGAACCCTAACCCTAACCTTTCCCCGAAGCCAGACCCTCACCCATCCCCTAATCCTAACCCGTACGCTAACACTAACCCGCGCCCTCACACGCACGCTCCCCCTAAAGCGTTGCTGTACCCTCACCTGGACCCTAAACCGTCCCCGTCCCCTAACCCTAACCCTAGCCCGAACCCTAACCCTAACCCTTCCCCGAAGCCTGACCCTCACCCGTCCCCTAATCCTAACCCGTACGCTAACACTAACCCGCGCCCTCACACGCACGCTCCCCCTAAAGCATTGCCGTACCCTCACCTGGACCCTAAACCGTCCCCGTCCCCTAACCCTAACCCTAGCCCGAACCCTAACCCTAACCCTTCCCCGAAGCCTGACCCTCACCCGTCCCCTAATCCTAAGCCGGAGGCTAACACTAACCCGCGCCCTCACACGCACGCTCCCCCTAAAGCGTTGCCGTACCCTCACCTGGACTCTAAACCGTCCCTGTCCCCTAACCCTAACCCTAGCCCGAACCCTAACCCTAACCCTTCCCCGAAGCCTGACCCTCACCCGTCCCCTAATCCTAACCCGTACGCTAACACTAACCCGCGCCCTCACACGCACGCTCCCCCTAAAGCGTTGCCGTACCCTCACCTGGACCCTAAACCGTCCCCGTCCCCTAACCCTAACCCTAGCCCGAACCCTAACCCTAACCCTTCCCCGAAGCCTGACCCTCACCCGTCCCCTAATCCTAACCCGTACGCTAACACTAACCCGCGCCCTCACATGCACGCTCCCCGTAAAGCGTTGCCGTACCCTCAGCTGGACCCGAAACCGTCCCCGTCCCCTAACCCTAACCCTAGCCCGAACCCTAACCCTAACCCTTCCCCGAAGCCTGACCCTCACCCGTCCCCTAATCCTAACCCGTACGCTAACACTAACCCGCGCCCTCACACGCACGCTCCCCCTAAAGCGTTGCCGTACCCTCACCTGGACCCTAAACCGTCCCCGTCCCCTAACCCTAACCCTAGCCCGAACCCTAACCCTAACCCTTCCCCGAAGCCTGACCCTCACCCGTCCCCTAATCCTAACCCGTACGCTAACACTAACACGCGCCCTCACACGCACGCTCCCCCTAAAGCGTTGCCGTACCCTCACCTGGACCCTAAACCGTCCCCGTCCCCTAACCCTAACCCTAGCCCGAACCCTAACCCTAACCCTTCCCCGAAGCCTGACCCTCACCCGTCCCCTAATCCTAACCCGTACGCTAACACTAACCCGCGCCCTCACATGCACGCTCCCCCTAAAACGTTGCCGTACCCTCACCTGGACCCGAAACCGTCCCCGTCCCCTAACCCTAACCCTAGCCCGAACCCTAACCCTAACCCTTCCCCGAAGCCTGACCCTCACCCGTCCCCTAATCCTAAGCGTACGCTAACACTAACGCGTGCCCTCACACGCACGCTCCCCCTAAAGCGTTGCCGTACCCTCACCTGGACCCGAAACCGTCCCCGTCCCCTAACCCTAACCCTAGCCCGAACCCTAACCCTAACCCTTCCCCGAAGCCTGACCCTCACCCGTCCCCTAATCCTAACCCGTACGCTAACACTAACCTGCGCCCTCACACGCACGCTCCCCCTAAAGCGTTGCCGTACCCTCACCTGGACCTTAACCGTCCCCGTCCCCTAACCCTAACCCTAGCCCGAACCCTAACCCTAACCCTTCCCAGAAGCCTGACCCTCACCCGTCCCCTAATCCTAACCCGTACGCTAACACTAACCCGCGCCCTCACACGCACGCTCCCCCTAAAGCGTTGCCGTACCCTCACCTGGACCCTAAACCGTCCCCGTCCCCTAACCCTAACCCTAGCCCGAACCCTAACCCTAACCCTTCCCCGAAGCCTGACCCTCACCCGTCCCCTAATCCTAAGCCGTACGCGAACACTAACCCGCGCCCTCACACGCACGCTCCCCCTAAAGCGTTGCCGTACCCTCACCTGGACCCTAAACCGTCCCCGTCCCCTAACCCTAACCCTAGCCCGAACCCTAACCCTAACCTTTCCCCGAAGCCAGACCCTCACCCATCCCCTAATCCTAACCCGTACGCTAACACTAACCCGCGCCCTCACACGCACGCTCCCCCTAAAGCGTTGCCGTACCCTCACCTGGACCCTAAACCGTCCCCGTCCCCTAACCCTAACCCTAGCCCGAACCCTAACCCTAACCCTTCCCCGAAGCCTGACCCTCACCCGTCCCCTAATCCTAACCCGTACGCTAACACTAACCCGCGCCCTCACACGCACGCTCCCCCTAAACCGTTGCCGTACCCTCACCTGGACCCTAAACCGTCCCCGTCCCCTAACCCTAACCCTAGCCCGAACCCTAACCCTAACCCTTCCCCGAAGCCTGACCCTCACCCGTCCCCTAATCCTAACCCGTACGCTAACACTAACCCGCGCCCTCACACGCACGCTCCCCCTAAAGCATTGCCGTACCCTCACCTGGACCCTAAACCGTCCCCGTCCCCTAACCCTAACCCTAGCCCGAACCCTAACCCTAACCCTTCCCCGAAGCCTGACCCTCACCCGTCCCCTAATCCTAAGCCGGAGGCTAACACTAACCCGCGCCCTCACACGCACGCTCCCCCTAAAGCGTTGCCGTACCCTCACCTGGACTCTAAACCGTCCCTGTCCCCTAACCCTAACCCTAGCCCGAACCCTAACCCTAACCCTTCCCCGAAGCCTGACCCTCACCCGTCCCCTAATCCTAACCCGTACGCTAACACTAACCCGCGCCCTCACACGCACGCTCCCCCTAAAGCGTTGCCGTACCCTCACCTGGACCCTAAACCGTCCCCGTCCCCTAACCCTAACCCTAGCCCGAACCCTAACCCTAACCCTTCCCCGAAGCCTGACCCTCACCCGTCCCCTAATCCTAACCCGTACGCTAACACTAACCCGCGCCCTCACATGCACGCTCCCCGTAAAGCGTTGCCGTACCCTCAGCTGGACCCGAAACCGTCCCCGTCCCCTAACCCTAACCCTAGCCCGAACCCTAACCCTAACCCTTCCCCGAAGCCTGACCCTCACCCGTCCCCTAATCCTAACCCGTACGCTAACACTAACCCGCGCCCTCACACGCACGCTCCCCCTAAAGCGTTGCTGTACCCTCACCTGGACCCTAAACCGTCCCCGTCCCCTAACCCTAACCCTAGCCCGAACCCTAACCCTAACCCTTCCCCGAAGCCTGACCCTCACCCGTCCCTTAATCCTAACCCATACGCTAACACTAACACGCGCCCTCACACGCACGCTCCCCCTAAAGCGTTGCCGTACCCTCACCTGGACCCTAAACCGTCCCCGTCCCCTAACCCTAACCCTAGCCCGAACCCTAACCCTAACCCTTCCCCGAAGCCTGACCCTCACCCGTCCCCTAATCCTAACCCGTACGCTAACACTAACCCGCGCCCTCACATGCACGCTCCCCCTAAAACGTTGCCGTACCCTCACCTGGACCCGAAACCGTCCCCGTCCCCTAACCCTAACCCTAGCCCGAACCCTAACCCTAACCCTTCCCCGAAGCCTGACCCTCACCCGTCCCCTAATCCTAAGCGTACGCTAACACTAACCCGCGCCCTCACACGCACGCTCCCCCTAAAGCGTTGCCGTACCCTCACCTGGACCCTAAACCGTCCCCGTCCCCTAACCCTAACCCTAGCCCGAACCCTAACCCTAACCCTTCCCCGAAGCCTGACCCTCACCCGTCCCCTAATCCTAACCCGTACGCTAACACTAACACGCGCCCTCACACGCACGCTCCCCCTAAAGCGTTGCCGTACCCTCACCTGGACCCTAAACCGTCCCCGTCCCCTAACCCTAACCCTAGCCAGAACCCTAACCCTATCCCTTTCCCGAAGCCTGACCCTCACCCGTCCCCTAATCCTAACCCGTACGCTAACACTAACGCGTGCCCTCACACGCACGCTCCCCCTAAAGCGTTGCCGTACCCTCACCTGGACCCGAAACCGTCCCCGTCCCCTAACCCTAACCCTAGCCCGAACCCTAACCCTAACCCTTCCCCGAAGCCTGACCCTCACCCGTCCCCTAATCCTAACCCGTACGCTAACACTAACCTGCGCCCTCACACGCACGCTCCCCCTAAAGCGTTGCCGTACCCTCACCTGGACCTTAACCGTCCCCGTCCCCTAACCCTAACCCTAGCCCGAACCCTAACCCTAACCCTTCCCAGAAGCCTGACCCTCACCCGTCCCCTAATCCTAAACCGTACGCTAACACTAACCCGCGCCCTCACACGCACGCTCCCCCTAAAGCGTTGCCGTACCCTCACCTGGACCCTAAACCTTCCCCGTCCCCTAACCCTAACCGTAGCCCGAACCCTAACCCTAACCCTTCCCCGAAGCCTGACCCTCACCCGTCCCCTAATCCTAAGCCGTACGCTAACACTAACCCGCGCCCTCACACGCACGCTCCCCCTAAAGCGTTGCCGTACCCTCACCTGAACCCTAAACCGTAACCGTCCCCTAACCCTAACCCTAGCCCGAACCCTAACCCTAACCCTTCCCCGAAGCCTGACCCTCACCCATCCCCTAATCCTAACCCGTACTCTAACACTAACCCGCGCCCTCACACGCATGCTCCCCCTAAAGCGTTGCCGTACCCTCACCTGGACCCGAAACCGTCCCCGTCCCCTAACCCTAACCCTAGCCCGAACCCTAACCCTAACCCTTCCCCGAAGCCTGACCCTCACCCGTCCCCTAATCGTAACCCGTACGCTAACAGTAACCCGCGCCCTCACACGTACGCTCCCCCTAAAGCGTTGCCGTACCCTCACCTGGACCCTAAACCGTCCCCGTCCCCTAACCCTAACCCTAGCCCGAACCCTAACCCTAACCCTTCCCCGAAGCCTGACCCTCACCCGTCCCCTAATCCTAACCCGTACGCTAACACTAACACGCGCCCTCACACGCACGCTCCCCCTAAAGCGTTGCCGTACCCTCACCTGGACCCTAAACCGTCCCCATCCCTTAACCCTAACCCTAGCCCGAACCCTAACCCTAACCCTTCCCCGAAGCCTGACCCTCACCCGTCCCCTAATCCTAACCCGTACGCTAACACTAACCCGCGCCCTCACACGCACGCTCCCCCTAAAACATTGCCGTACCCTCACCTGGACCCTAAACCGTCCCCGTCCCCTAACCCTAACCCTAGCCCGAACCCTAACCCTAACCCTTCCCAGAAGCCTGACCCTCACCCGTCCCCTAATCCTAACCCGTACGCTAACACTAACCCGCGCCCTCACACGCACGCTCCCCCTAAAGCGTTGCCGTACCCTCACCTGGACCCTAAACCGTCCCCGTCCCCTAACCCTAACCCTAGCCCGAACCCTAACCCTAACCCTTCCCCGAAGCCTGACCCTCACCCGTCCCCTAATCCTAACCCGTACACTATCATTAACCCGCGCCCTCACACGCACGCTCCCCCTAAAACGTTGCCGTACCCTCACCTGGACCCGAAACCGTCCCCGTCCCCTAAACCTAACCCTAGCCCGCACCCTAACCCTAACCCTTCCCCGAAGCCTGACCCTCACCCGTCCCCTAATCCGAAGCCGTACGCTAACACTAACCCGCGCCCTCACACGCACGCTCCCCCTAAAGCGTTGCCGTACCCTCACCTGGACCCTAAACCGTCCCCGTCCCCTAACCCTAACCCTAGCCCGAACCCTAACCCTAACCCTTCCCCGAAGCCTGACCCTCACCCGTCCCCTAATCCTAAGCCGCACGCTAACACTAACGCACGCCCTCACACGCACGCTCCCCCTAAAGCGTTGCCGTACCCTCACTTGGACCCTAAACCGTCCCCGTCCCCTAACCCTAACCCTAGCCCGAACCCTAACCCTAACCCTTCCCCGAAGCCTGACCCTCACCCGTCCCCTAATCCTAACCCGTACGCTAACACTAACCCGCGCCCTCACACGCACGCTCCCCCTAAAGCGTTGCCGTACCCTCACCTGGACCCTAAACCGTCCCCGTCCCCTAACCCTAACCCTAGCCCAAACCCTAACCCTAACCCTTCCCCGAAGCCTGACCCTCACCCGTCCCCTAATCCTAACCCGTACGCTATCATTAACCCGCACCCTCACACGCACGCTCCCCCTATAACGTTGCCGTACCCTCACCTGGACCCGAAACCGTCCCCGTCCCCTAACCCTAACCCTTGCCCGAACCCTAACCCTAACCCTTCCCCGAAGCCTGACCCTCACCCGTCCCCTAATCCTAACCCGTACGCTAACACTAACCCGCGCCCTCACACGCACGCTCCCCCTAAAGCGTTGCCGTACCCTCACCTGGACCCTAAACCGTCTCCGTCCCCTAACCCTAACCCTAGCCCGAACCCTAACCCTAACCCTTCCCCGAAGCCTGACCCTCACCCGTCCCCTAATCCTAACCCGTACGCTAACACTAACCCGCGCCCTCACACGCACGCTCCCCCTAAAGCGTTGCCGTACCCTCACCTGGACCCTAAACCGTCCCCGTCCCCTAACCCTAACCTTAGCCCGAACCCTAACCCTAACCCTAAACCTTCCCCGAAGCCTGAACCTCACCCGTCCCCTAATCCTAACCCGTACGCTAACACTAACCCGCGCCCTCACACACACGCTCCCCCTAAAGCGTTGCCGTACCCTCACCTGGACCCTAAACCGTCCCCGTCCCCTAACCCTACCCTAGCCCGAACCCTAACCCTAACCCTTCCCCGAAGCCTGACCCTCACCCGTCCCCTAATCCTAACCCGTACGCTAACACTAACCCGCGCCCTCACACGCACGCTCCCCCTAAAGCGTTGCCGTACCCTCACCTGGACCCTAAACCGTCCCCGTCCCCTAACCCTAACCCTAGCCCGAACCCTAACCCTAACCCTTCCCCGAAGCCTGAACCTCACCCGTCCCCTAATCCTAACCCGTACGCTAACACTAACACGCGCCCTCACACACACGCTCCCCCTAAAGCGTTGCCGTACCCTCACCTGGACCCTAAACCGTCCCCGTCCCCTAACCCTAACCCTAGCCCGAACCCTAACCCTAACCCTTCCCCGAAGCCTGACCCTCACCCGTCCCCTAATCCTAACCCGTACGCTAACACTAACCCGCGCCCTCACACACACGCTCCCCCTAAACCGTTGCCGTACCCTCACCTGGACCCTAAACCGTCCCCGTCCCCTAACCCTAACCCTAGCCCGAACCCTAACCCTAACCCTTCCCCGAAGCCTGACCCTCACCCGTACCCTAATCCTAACCCGTACGCTAACACTAACCCGCGCCCTCACACGCACGCTCCCCCTAAAGCGTTGCCGTACCCTCACCTGGACCCGAAACCGTCCCCGTCCCTTAACCCTTACCCTAGCCCGAACCCTAACACTAACCCTTCCCCAAAGCCTGACCCTCACCCGTCCCCTAATCCTAACCCGTACGCTAACACTAACCCGCGCCCTCACACGCACGCTCCCCCTAAAGCGTTGCCGTACCCTCACCTGGACCCTAAACCGTCCCCATCCCTTAACCCTAACCCTAGCCCGAACCCTAACCCTAACCCTTCCCCGAAGCCTGACCCTCACCCGTCCCCTAATCCTAAGCCGCACGCTAACACTAACGCACGCCCTCACACGCACGCTCCCCCTAAAGCGTTGCCGTACCCTCACTTGGACCCTAAACCGTCCCCGTCCCCTAACCCTAACCCTAGCCCGAACCCTAACCCTAACCCTTCCCCGAAGCCTGACCCTCACCCGTCCCCTAATCCTAACCCGTACGCTAACACTAACCCGCGCCCTCACACGCACGCTCCCCCTAAAGCGTTGCCGTACCCTCACCTGGACCCTAAACCGTCCCCGTCCCCTAACCCTAACCCTAGCCCAAACCCTAACCCTAACCCTTCCCCGAAGCCTGACCCTCACCCGTCCCCTAATCCTAACCCGTACGCTATCATTAACCCGCACCCTCACACGCACGCTCCCCCTATAACGTTGCCGTACCCTCACCTGGACCCGAAACCGTCCCCGTCCCCTAACCCTAACCCTAGCCCGAACCCTAACCCTAACCCTTCCCCGAAGCCTGACACTCACCCGTCCCCTAATCCTAACCCGTACGCTAACACTAACCCGCGCCCTCACACACACGCTCCCCCTAAACCGTTGCCGTACCCTCACCTGGACCCTAAACCGTCCCCGTCCCCTAACCCTAACCCTAGCCCGAACCCTAACCCTAACCCTTCCCCGAAGCCTGACCCTCACCCGTACCCTAATCCTAACCCGTACGCTAACACTAACCCGCGCCCTCACACGCACGCTCCCCCTAAAGCGTTGCCGTACCCTCACCTGGACCCGAAACCGTCCCCGTCCCTTAACCCTTACCCTAGCCCGAACCCTAACACTAACCCTTCCCCAAAGCCTGACCCTCACCCGTCCCCTAATCCTAACCCGTACGCTAACACTAACCCGCGCCCTCACACGCACGCTCCCCCTAAAGCGTTGCCGTACCCTCACCTGGACCCTAAACCGTCCCCATCCCTTAACCCTAACCCTAGCCCGAACCCTAACCCTAACCCTTCCCCGAAGCCTGACCCTCACCCGTCCCCTAATCCTAAGCCGCACGCTAACACTAACGCACGCCCTCACACGCACGCTCCCCCTAAAGCGTTGCCGTACCCTCACTTGGACCCTAAACCGTCCCCGTCCCCTAACCCTAACCCTAGCCCGAACCCTAACCCTAACCCTTCCCCGAAGCCTGACCCTCACCCGTCCCCTAATCCTAACCCGTACGCTAACACTAACCCGCGCCCTCACACGCACGCTCCCCCTAAAGCGTTGCCGTACCCTCACCTGGACCCTAAACCGTCCCCGTCCCCTAACCCTAACCCTAGCCCAAACCCTAACCCTAACCCTTCCCCGAAGCCTGACCCTCACCCGTCCCCTAATCCTAACCCGTACGCTATCATTAACCCGCACCCTCACACGCACGCTCCCCCTATAACGTTGCCGTACCCTCACCTGGACCCGAAACCGTCCCCGTCCCCTAACCCTAACCCTAGCCCGAACCCTAACCCTAACCCTTCCCCGAAGCCTGACACTCACCCGTCCCCTAATCCTAACCCGTACGCTAACACTAACCCGTGCCCTCACACGCACGCTCCCCCTAAAGCGTTGCCGTACCCTCACCTGGACCCTAAACCGTCCCCGTCCCCTAACCCTAACCTTAGCCCGAACCCTAACCCTAACCCTAAACCTTCCCCGAAGCCTGAACCTCACCCGTCCCCTAATCCTAACCCGTACGCTAACACTAACCCGCGCCCTCACACACACGCTCCCCCTAAAGCGTTGCCGTACCCTCACCTGGACCCTAAACCGTCCCCGTCCCCTAACCCTACCCTAGCCCGAACCCTAACCCTAACCCTTCCCCGAAGCCTGACCCTCACCCGTCCCCTAATCCTAACCCGTACGCTAACACTAACCCGCGCCCTCACACGCACGCTCCCCCTAAAGCGTTGCCGTACCCTCACCTGGACCCTAAACCGTCCCCGTCCCCTAACCCTAACCCTAGCCCGAACCCTAACCCTAACCCTTCCCCGAAGCCTGACCCTCACCCGTCCCCTAATCCTAACCCGTACGCTAACACTAACACGCGCCCTCACACACACGCTCCCCCTAAAGCGTTGCCGTACCCTCACCTGGACCCTAAACCGTCCCCGTCCCCTAACCCTAACCCTAGCCCGAACCCTAACCCTAACCCTTCCCCGAAGCCTGACCCTCACCCGTCCCCTTATCCTAACCCGTACGCTAACACTAACCCGCGCCCTCACACACACGCTCCCCCTAAACCGTTGCCGTACCCTCACCTGGACCCTAAACCGTCCCCGTCCCCTAACCCTAACCCTAGCCCGAACCCTAACCCTAACCCTTCCCCGAAGCCTGACCCTCACCCGTACCCTAATCCTAACCCGTACGCTAACACTAACCCGCGCCCTCACACGCACGCTCCCCCTAAAGCGTTGCCGTACCCTCACCTGGACCCGAAACCGTCCCCGTCCCTTAACCCTTACCCTAGCCCGAACCCTAACCCTAACCCTTCCCCAAAGCCTGACCCTCACCCGTCCCCTAATCCTAACCCGTACGCTAACACTAACCCGCGCCCTCACACGCACGCTCCCCCTAAAGCGTTGCCGTACCCTCACCTGGACCCTAAACCGTCCCCATCCCTTAACCCTAACCCTAGCCCGAACCCTAACCCTAACCCTTCCCCGAAGCCTGACCCTCACCCGTCCCCTAATCCTAACCCGTACGCTAACACTAACCCGCGCCCTCACACGCACGCTCCCCCTAAAACATTGCCGTACCCTCACCTGGACCCTAAACCGTCCCCGTCCCCTAACCCTAACCCTAGCCCGAACCCTAACCCTAACCCTTCCCAGAAGCCTGACCCTCACCCGTCCCCTAATCCTAACCCGTACGCTAACACTAACCCGCGCCCTCACACGCACGCTCCCCCTAAAGCGTTGCCGTACCCTCACCTGGACCCTAAACCGTCCCCGTCCCCTAACCCTAACCCTAGCCCGAACCCTAACCCTAACCCTTCCCCGAAGCCTGACCCTCACCCGTCCCCTAATCCTAACCCGTACGCTATCATTAACCCGCGCCCTCACACGCACGCTCCCCCTAAAACGTTGCCGTACCCTCACCTGGACCCGAAACCGTCCCCGTCCCCTAAACCTAACCCTAGCCCGAACCCTAACCCTAACCCTTCCCCGAAGCCTGACCCTCACCCGTCCCCTAATCCTAAGCCGTACGCTAACACTAACCCGCGCCCTCACACGCACGCTCCCCCTAAAGCGTTGCCGTACCCTCACCTGGACCCTAAACCGTCCCCGTCCCCTAACCCTAACCCTAGCCCGAACCCTAACCCTAACCCTTCCCCGAAGCCTGACCCTCACCCGTCCCCTAATCCTAAGCCGCACGCTAACACTAACGCACGCCCTCACACGCACGCTCCCCCTAAAGCGTTGCCGTACCCTCACTTGGACCCTAAACCGTCCCCGTCCCCTAACCCTAACCCTAGCCCGAACCCTAACCCTAACCCTTCCCCGAAGCCTGACCCTCACCCGTCCCCTAATCCTAACCCGTACGCTAACACTAACCCGCGCCCTCACACGCACGCTCCCCCTAAAGCGTTGCCGTACCCTCACCTGGACCCTAAACCGTCCCCGTCCCCTAACCCTAACCCTAGCCCGAACCCTAACCCTAACCCTTCCCCGAAGCCTGACCCTCACCCGTCCCCTAATCCTAACCCGTACGCTATCATTAACCCGCACCCTCACACGCACGCTCCCCCTAAAGCGTTGCCGTACCCTCACCTGGACCCTAAACCGTCCCCGTCCCCTAACCCTAACCCTAGCCCGAACCCTAACCCTAACCCTTCCCCGAAGCCTGACCCTCACCCGTCCCCTAATCCTAACCCGTACGCTAACACTAACCCGCGCCCTCACACGCACGCTCCCCCTAAAGCGTTGCCGTACCTTCACCTGGGCCCTAAACCGTCCCCGTCCCCTAACCCTAACCCTAGCCCGAACCCTAACCCTAACCCTTCCCCGAAGCCTGACCCTCACCCGTCCCCTAATCCTAACCCGTACGCTAACACTAACCCGCGCCCTCACACGCACGCTCCCCCTAAAGCGTTGCCGTACCTTCACCTGGGCCCTAAACCGTCCCCGTCCCCTAACCCTAACCTTAGCCCGAACCCTAACCCTAACCCTAACCCTTCCCCGAAGCCTGACCCTCACCCGTCCCCTAATCCTAACCCGTACGCTAACACTAACCCGCGCCCTCACACGCACGCTCCCCCTAAAGCATTGCCGTACCCTCACCTGGACCCTAAACCGTCCCCGTCCCCTAACCCTAACCCTAGCCCGAACCCTAACCCTAACCCTTCCCCGAAGCCTGACCCTCACCCGTCCCCTAATCCTAAGCCGGAGGCTAACACTAACCCGCGCCCTCACACGCACGCTCCCCCTAAAGCGTTGCCGTACCCTCACCTGGACTCTAAACCGTCCCTGTCCCCTAACCCTAACCCTAGCCCGAACCCTAACCCTAACCCTTCCCCGAAGCCTGACCCTCACCCGTCCCCTAATCCTAACCCGTACGCTAACACTAACCCGCGCCCTCACACGCACGCTCCCCCTAAAGCGTTGCCGTACCCTCAGCTGGACCCGAAACCGTCCCCGTCCCCTAACCCTAACCCTAGCCCGAACCCTAACCCTAACCCTTCCCCGAAGCCTGACACTCACCCGTCCCCTAATCCTAACCCGTACGCTAACACTAACCCGCGCCCTCACACGCACGCTCCCCCTAAAGCGTTGCTGTACCCTCACCTGGACCCTAAACCGTCCCCGTCCCCTAACCCTAACCCTAGCCCGAACCCTAACCCTAACCCTTCCCCGAAGCCTGACCCTCACCCGTCCCCTAATCCTAACCCGTACGCTAACACTAACACGCGCCCTCACACGCACGCTCCCCCTAAAGCGTTGCCGTACCCTCACCTGGACCCTAAACCGTCCCCGTCCCCTAACCCTAACCCTAGCCCGAACCCTAACCCTAACCCTTCCCCGAAGCCTGACCCTCACCCGTCCCCTAATCCTAACCCGTACGCTAACACTAACCCGCGCCCTCACACGCACGCTCCCCCTAAAGCGTTGCCGTACCCTCACCTGGACCCTAAACCGTCCCCGTCCCCTAACCCTAACCCTAGCCCGAACCCTAACCCTAACCCTTCCCCGAAGCCTGAACCTCACCCGTCCCCTAATCCTAACCCGTACGCTAACACTAACACGCGCCCTCACACACACGCTCCCCCTAAAGCGTTGCCGTACCCTCACCTGGACCCGAAACCGTCCCCGTCCCCTAACCCTAACCCTAGCCCGAACCCTAACCCTAACCCTTCCCCGAAGCCTGACCCTCACCCGTCCCCTAATCCTAACCCGTACGCTAACACTAACCCGCGCCCTCACATGCACGCTCCCCCTAAAACGTTGCCGTACCCTCACCTGGACCCGAAACCGTCCCCGTCCCCTAACCCTAACCCTAGCCCGAACCCTAACCCTAACCCTTCCCCGAAGCCTGACCCTCACCCGTCCCCTAATCCTAAGCGTACGCTAACACTAACCCGCGCCCTCACACGCACGCTCCCCCTAAAGCGTTGCCGTACCCTCACCTGGACCCTAAACCGTCCCCGTCCCCTAACCCTAACCCTAGCCCGAACCCTAACCCTAACCCTTCCCCAAAGCCTGACCCTCACCCGTCCCCTAATCCTAACCCGTACGCTAACACTAACACGCGCCCTCACACGCACGCTCCCCCTAAAGCGTTGCCGTACCCTCACCTGGACCCTAAACCGTCCCCGTCCCCTAACCCTAACCCTAGCCAGAACCCTAACCCTATCCCTTTCCCGAAGCCTGACCCTCACCCGTCCCCTAATCCTAACCCGTACGCTAACACTAACGCGTGCCCTCACACGCACGCTCCCCCTAAAGCGTTGCCGTACCCTCACCTGGACCCGAAACCGTCCCCGTCCCCTAACCCTAACCCTAGCCCGAACCCTAACCCTAACCCTTCCCCGAAGCCTGACCCTCACCCGTCCCCTAATCCTAAGCCGGAGGCTAACACTAACCCGCGCCCTCACACGCACGCTCCCCCTAAAGCGTTGCCGTACCCTCACCTGGACTCTAAACCGTCCCTGTCCCCTAACCCTAACCCTAGCCCGAACCCTAACCCTAACCCTTCCCCGAAGCCTGACCCTCACCCGTCCCCTAATCCTAACCCGTACGCTAACACTAACCCGCGCCCTCACACGCACGCTCCCCCTAAAGCGTTGCCGTACCCTCAGCTGGACCCGAAACCGTCCCCGTCCCCTAACCCTAACCCTAGCCCGAACCCTAACCCTAACCCTTCCCCGAAGCCTGACCCTCACCCGTCCCCTAATCCTAACCCGTACGCTAACACTAACCCGCGCCCTCACACGCACGCTCCCCCTAAAGCGTTGCTGTACCCTCACCTGGACCCTAAACCGTCCCCGTCCCCTAACCCTAACCCTAGCCCGAACCCTAACCCTAACCCTTCCCCGAAGCCTGACCCTCACCCGTCCCCTAATCCTAACCCGTACGCTAACACTAACACGCGCCCTCACACGCACGCTCCCCCTAAAGCGTTGCCGTACCCTCACCTGGACCCTAAACCGTCCCCGTCCCCTAACCCTAACCCTAGCCCGAACCCTAACCCTAACCCTTCCCCGAAGCCTGACCCTCACCCGTCCCCTAATCCTAAGCGTACGCTAACACTAACCCGCGCCCTCACACGCACGCTCCCCCTAAAGCGTTGCCGTACCCTCACCTGGACCCTAAACCGTCCCCGTCCCCTAACCCTAACCCTAGCCCGAACCCTAACCCTAACCCTTCCCCAAAGCCTGACCCTCACCCGTCCCCTAATCCTAACCCGTACGCTAACACTAACACGCGCCCTCACACGCACGCTCCCCCTAAAGCGTTGCCGTACCCTCACCTGGACCCTAAACCGTCCCCGTCCCCTAACCCTAACCCTAGCCAGAACCCTAACCCTATCCCTTTCCCGAAGCCTGACCCTCACCCGTCCCCTAATCCTAACCCGTACGCTAACACTAACGCGTGCCCTCACACGCACGCTCCCCCTAAAGCGTTGCCGTACCCTCACCTGGACCCGAAACCGTCCCCGTCCCCTAACCCTAACCCTAGCCCGAACCCTAACCCTAACCCTTCCCCGAAGCCTGACCCTCACCCGTCCCCTAATCCTAACCCGTACGCTAACACTAACCTGCGCCCTCACACGCACGCTCCCCCTAAAGCGTTGCCGTACCCTCACCTGGACCCTAAACCGTCCCCGTCCCCTAACCCTAACCCTAGCCCGAACCCTAACCCTAACCCTTCCCAGAAGCCTGACCCTCACCCGTCCCCTAATCCTAACCCGTACGCTAACACTAACCCACGCCCTCACACGCACGCTCCCCCTAAAGCGTTGCCGTACCCTCACCTGGACCCTAAACCTTCCCCGTCCCCTAACCCTAACCGTAGCCCGAACCCTAACCCTAACCCTTCCCCGAAGCCTGACCCTCACCCGTCCCCTAATCCTAAGCCGTACGCTAACACTAACCCGCGCCCTCACACGCACGCTCCCCCTAAAGCGTTGCCGTACCCTCACCTGAACCCTAAACCGTAACCGTCCCCTAACCCTAACCCTAGCCCGAACCCTAACCCTAACCCTTCCCCGAAGCCTGACCCTCACCCATCCCCTAATCCTAACCCGTACTCTAAGACTAACCCGCGCCCTCACACGCACGCTCCCCCTAAAGCGTTGCCGTACCCTCACCTGGACCCGAAACCGTCCCCGTCCCCTAACCCTAACCCTAGCCCGAACCCTAACCCTAACCCTTCCCCGAAGCCTGACACTCACCCGTCCCCTAATCCTAACCCGTACGCTAACGGTAACCCGCGCCCTCACACGTACGCTCCCCCTAAAGCGTTGCCGTACCCTCACCTGGACCCTAAACCGTCCCCGTCCCCTAACCCTAACCCTAGCCCGAACCCTAACCCTAACCCTTCCCCGAAGCCTGACCCTCACCCGTCCCCTAATCCTAACCCGTACGCTAACACTAACCCGCGCCCTCACACGCACGCTCCCCCTAAAACATTGCCGTACCCTCACCTGGACCCTAAACCGTCCCCGTCCCCTAACCCTAACCCTAGCCCGAACCCTAACCCTAACCCTTCCCCGAAGCCTGACCCTCACCCGTCCCCTAATCCTAAGCGTACGCTAACACTAACCCGCGCCCTCACACGCACGCTCCCCCTAAAGCGTTGCCGTACCCTCACCTGGACCCTAAACCGTCCCCGTCCCCTAACCCTAACCCTAGCCCGAACCCTAACCCTAACCCTTCCCCAAAGCCTGACCCTCACCCGTCCCCTAATCCTAACCCGTACGCTAACACTAACACGCGCCCTCACACGCACGCTCCCCCTAAAGCGTTGCCGTACCCTCACCTGGACCCTAAACCGTCCCCGTCCCCTAACCCTAACCCTAGCCAGAACCCTAACCCTATCCCTTTCCCGAAGCCTGACCCTCACCCGTCCCCTAATCCTAACCCGTACGCTAACACTAACGCGTGCCCTCACACGCACGCTCCCCCTAAAGCGTTGCCGTACCCTCACCTGGACCCGAAACCGTCCCCGTCCCCTAACCCTAACCCTAGCCCGAACCCTAACCCTAACCCTTCCCCGAAGCCTGACCCTCACCCGTCCCCTAATCCTAAGCCGGAGGCTAACACTAACCCGCGCCCTCACACGCACGCTCCCCCTAAAGCGTTGCCGTACCCTCACCTGGACTCTAAACCGTCCCTGTCCCCTAACCCTAACCCTAGCCCGAACCCTAACCCTAACCCTTCCCCGAAGCCTGACCCTCACCCGTCCCCTAATCCTAACCCGTACGCTAACACTAACCCGCGCCCTCACACGCACGCTCCCCCTAAAGCGTTGCCGTACCCTCAGCTGGACCCGAAACCGTCCCCGTCCCCTAACCCTAACCCTAGCCCGAACCCTAACCCTAACCCTTCCCCGAAGCCTGACCCTCACCCGTCCCCTAATCCTAACCCGTACGCTATCATTAACCCGCACCCTCACACGCACGCTCCCCCTATAACGTTGCCGTACCCTCACCTGGACCCGAAACCGTCCCCGTCCCCTAACCCTAACCCTAGCCCGAACCCTAACCCTAACCCTTCCCCGAAGCCTGACCCTCACCCGTCCCCTAATCCTAACCCGTACGCTAACACTAACCCGCGCCCTCACACGCACGCTCCCCCTAAAGCGTTGCCGTACCCTCACCTGGACCCTAAACCGTCCCCGTCCCCTAACCCTAACCCTAGCCCGAACCCTAACCCTAACCCTTCCCCGAAGCCTGACCCTCACCCGTCCCCTAATCCTAACCCGTACGCTAACACTAACCCGCGCCCTCACACGCACGCTCCCCCTAAAGCGTTGCCGTACCCTCACCTGGACCCTAAACCGTCCCCGTCCCCTAACCCTAACCCTAGCCCGAACCCTAACCCTAACCCTTCCCCGAAGCCTGAACCTCACCCGTCCCCTAATCCTAACCCGTACGCTAACACTAACCCGCGCCCTCACATGCACGCTCCCCGTAAAGCGTTGCCGTACCCTCAGCTGGACCCGAAACCGTCCCCGTCCCCTAACCCTAACCCTAGCCCGAACCCTAACCCTAACCCTTCCCCGAAGCCTGACCCTCACCCGTCCCCTAATCCTAACCCGTACGCTAACACTAACCCGCGCCCTCACACGCACGCTCCCCCTAAAGCGTTGCTGTACCCTCACCTGGACCCTAAACCGTCCCCGTCCCCTAACCGTAACCCTAGCCCGAACCCTAACCCTAACCCTTCCCCGAAGCCTGACCCTCACCCGTCCCCTAATCCTAACCCGTACGCTAACACTAACACGCGCCCTCACACGCACGCTCCCCCTAAAGCGTTGCCGTACCCTCACCTGGACCCTAAACCGTCCCCGTCCCCTAACCCTAACCCTAGCCCGAACCCTAACCCTAACCCTTCCCCGAAGCCTGACCCTCACCCGTCCCCTAATCCTAACCCGTACGCTAACACTAACCCGCGCCCTCACATGCACGCTCCCCCTAAAACGTTGCCGTACCCTCACCTGGACCCGAAACCGTCCCCGTCCCCTAACCCTAACCCTAGCCCGAACCCTAACCCTAACCCTTCCCCGAAGCCTGACCCTCACCCGTCCCCTAATCCTAAGCGTACGCTAACACTAACCCGCGCCCTCACACGCACGCTCCCCCTAAAGCGTTGCCGTACCCTCACCTGGACCCTAAACCGTCCCCGTCCCCTAACACTAACCCTAGCCCGAACCCTAACCCTAACCCTTCCCCAAAGCCTGACCCTCACCCGTCCCCTAATCCTAACCCGTACGCTAACACTAACACGCGCCCTCACACGCACGCTCCCCCTAAAGCGTTGCCGTACCCTCACCTGGACCCTAAACCGTCCCCGTCCCCTAACCCTAACCCTAGCCAGAACCCTAACCCTATCCCTTTCCCGAAGCCTGACCCTCACCCGTCCCCTAATCCTAACCCGTACGCTAACACTAACGCGTGCCCTCACACGCACGCTCCCCCTAAAGCGTTGCCGTACCCTCACCTGGACCCGAAACCGTCCCCGTCCCCTAACCCTAACCCTAGCCCGAACCCTAACCCTAACCCTTCCCAGAAGCCTGACCCTCACCCGTCCCCTAATCCTAACCCGTACGCTAACACTAACCCGCGCCCTCACACGCACGCTCCCCCTAAAGCGTTGCCGTACCCTCACCTGGACCCTAAACCTTCCCCGTCCCCTAACCCTAACCGTAGCCCGAACCCTAACCCTAACCCTTCCCCGAAGCCTGACCCTCACCCGTCCCCTAATCCTAAGCCGTACGCTAACACTAACCCGCGCCCTCACACGCACGCTCCCCCTAAAGCGTTGCCGTACCCTCACCTGGACCCTAAACCGTCCCCGTCCCCTAACCCTAACCCTAGCCCGAACCCTAACCCTAACCCTTCCCCGAAGCCTGACCCTCACCCATCCCCTAATCCTAACCCGTACTCTAAGACTAACCCGCGCCCTCACACGCACGCTCCCCCTAAAGCGTTGCCGTACCCTCACCTGGACCCGAAACCGTCCCCGTCCCCTAACCCTAACCCTAGCCCGAACCCTAACCCTAACCCTTCCCCGAAGCCTGACCCTCACCCGTCCCCTAATCCTAACCCGTACGCTAACAGTAACCCGCGCCCTCACACGTACGCTCCCCCTAAAGCGTTGCCGTACCCTCACCTGGACCCTAAACCGTCCCCGTCCCCTAACCCTAACCCTAGCCCGAACCCTAACCCTAACCCTTCCCCGATGCCTGACCCTCACCCGTTCCCTAATCCTAACCCGTACGCTAAGACTAACCCGCGTCCTCACACGCACGCTCCCCCTAAAGCGTTGCTGTACCCTCACCTGGACCCTAAACCGTCCCCGTCCCTTAACCCCTACCCTAGCCCGAACCCTAACCCTAAACCTTCCCCGAAGCCTGACCCTCACCCGTCCCCTAATCCTAACCCGTACGCTAACACTAACCCGCGCCCTCACACGCACGCTCCCCCTAAAGCGTTGCCGTACCCTCACCTGGACCCCAAACCTTCCCCATCCCCTAACCCTAACCCTAGCCCGAACCCTAACCCTAACCCTTCCCCGAAGCCTGACCCTCACCCGTCCCCTAATCCTAACCCGTACGCTAACACTAACCCGCGCCCTCACACGCACGCTCCCCCTAAAGCGTTGCCGTACCCTCACCTGGACCCTAAACCGTCCCCGTCCCCTAACCCTAACCCTAGCCTGAACCCTAACCCTAACCCTTCCCCGAAGCCTGACCCTCACCCGTCCCCTAATCCTAACCCGTACGCTAACACTAACACGCGCCCTCACACGCACGCTCCCCCTAAAGCGTTGCCGTACCCTCACCTGGACCCTAAACCGTCCCCATCCCTTAACCCTAACCCTAGCCCGAACCCTAACCCTAACCCTTCCCCGAAGCCTGACCCTCACCCGTCCCCTAATCCTAACCCGTACGCTAACACTAACCCGCGCCCTCACACGCACGCTCCCCCTAAAACATTGCCGTACCCTCACCTGGACCCTAAACCGTCCCCGTCCCCTAACCCTAACCCTAGCCCGAACCCTAACCCTAACCCTTCCCAGAAGCCTGACCCTCACCCGTCCCCTAATCCTAACCCGTACGCTAACACTAACCCGCGCCCTCACACGCACGCTCCCCCTAAAGCGTTGCCGTACCCTCACCTGGACCCTAAACCGTCCCCGTCCCCTAACCCTAACCCTAGCCCGAACCCTAACCCTAACCCTTCCCCGAATCCTGACCCTCACCCGTCCCCTAATCCTAACCCGTACGCTATCATTAACCCGCGCCCTCACACGCACGCTCCCCCTAAAACGTTGCCGTACCCTCACCTGGACCCGAAACCGTCCCCGTCCCCTAAACCTAACCCTAGCCCGAACCCTAACCCTAACCCTTCCCCGAAGCCTGACACTCACCCGTCCCCTAATCCTAAGCCGTACGCTAACACTAACCCGCGCCCTCACACGCACGCTCCCCCTAAAGCGTTGCCGTACCCTCACCTGGACCCTAAACCGTCCCCGTCCCCTAACCCTAACCCTAGCCCGAACCCTAACCCTAACCCTTCCCCGAAGCCTGACCCTCACCCGTCCCCTAATCCTAAGCCGCACGCTAACACTAACGCACGCCCTCACACGCACTCTCCCCCTAAAGCGTTGCCGTACCCTCACTTGGACCCTAAACCGTCCCCGTCCCCTAACCCTAACCCTAGCCCGAACCCTAACCCTAACCCTTCCCAGAAGCCTGACCCTCACCCGTCCCCTAATCCTAACCCGTACGCTAACACTAACCCGCGCCCTCACACGCACGCTCCCCCTAAAGCGTTGCCGTACCCTCACCTGGACCCTAAACCGTCCCCGTCCCCTAACCCTAACCCTAGCCCGAACCCTAACCCTAACCCTTCCCCGAAGCCTGACCCTCACCCGTCCCCTAATCCTAACCCGTACGCTATCATTAACCCGCACCCTCACACGCACGCTCCCCCTATAACGTTGCCGTACCCTCACCTGGACCCGAAACCGTCCCCGTCCCCTAACCCTAACCCTAGCCCGAACCCTAACCCTAACCCTTCCCCGAAGCCTGACCCTCACCCGTCCCCTAATCCTAACCCGTACGCTAACACTAACCCGCGCCCTCACATGCACGCTCCCCGTAAAGCGTTGCCGTACCCTCAGCTGGACCCGAAACCGTCCCCGTCCCCTAACCCTAACCCTAGCCCGAACCCTAACCCTAACCCTTCCCCGAAGCCTGACCCTCACCCGTCCCCTAATCCTAACCCGTACGCTAACACTAACCCACGCCCTCACACGCACGCTCCCCCTAAAGCGTTGCTGTACCCTCACCTGGACCCTAAACCGTCCCCGTCCCCTAACCCTAACCCTAGCCCGAACCCTAACCCTAACCCTTCCCCGAAGCCTGACCCTCACCCGTCCCCTAATCCTAACCCGTACGCTAACACTAACACGCGCCCTCACACGCACGCTCCCCCTAAAGCGTTGCCGTACCCTCACCTGGACCCTAAACCGTCCCCGTCCCCTAACCCTAACCCTAGCCCGAACCCTAACCCTAACCCTTCCCCGAAGCCTGACCCTCACCCGTCCCCTAATCCTAACCCGTACGCTAACACTAACCCGCGCCCTCACATGCACGCTCCCCTAAAACGTTGCCGTACCCTCACCTGGACCCGAAACCATCCCCGTCCCCTAACCCTAACCCTAGCCCGAACCCTAACCCTAACCCTTCCCCGAAGCCTGACCCTCACCCGTCCCCTAATCCTAAGCGTACGCTAACACTAACCCGCGCCCTCACACGCACGCTCCCCCTAAAGCGTTGCCGTACCCTCACCTGGACCCTAAACCGTCCCCGTCCCCTAACCCTAACCCTAGCCCGAACCCTAACCCTAACCCTTCCCCAAAGCCTGACCCTCACCCGTCCCCTAATCCTAACCCGTACGCTAACACTAACACGCGCCCTCACACGCACGCTCCCCCTAAAGCGTTGCCGTACCCTCACCTGGACCCTAAACCGTCCCCGTCCCCTAACCCTAACCCTAGCCAGAACCCTAACCCTATCCCTTTCCCGAAGCCTGACCCTCACCCGTCCCCTAATCCTAACCCGTACGCTAACACTAACGCGTGCCCTCACACGCACGCTCCCCCTAAAGCGTTGCCGTACCCTCACCTGGACCCGAAACCGTCCCCGTCCCCTAACCCTAACCCTAGCCCGAACCCTAACCCTAACCCTTCCCCGAAGCCTGACCCTCACCCGTCCCCTAATCCTAACCCGTACGCTAACACTAACCTGCGCCCTCACACGCACGCTCCCCCTAAAGCGTTGCCGTACCCTCACCTGGACCCTAAACCGTCCCCGTCCCCTAACCCTAACCCTAGCCCGAACCCTAACCCTAACCCTTCCCAGAGCCTGACCCTCACCCGTCCCCTAATCCTAACCCGTACGCTAACACTAACCCGCGCCCTCACACGCACGCTCCCCCTAAAGCCTTGCCGTACCCTCACCTGGACCCTAAACCTTCCCCGTCCCCTAACCCTAACCGTAGCCCGAACCCTAACCCTAACCCTTCCCCGAAGCCTGACCCTCACCCCTCCCCTAATCCTAAGCCGTACGCTAACACTAACCCGCGCCCTCACACGCACGCTCCCCCTAAAGCGTTGCCGTACCCTCACCTGAACCCTAAACCGTAACCGTCCCCTAACCCTAACCCTAGCCCGAACCCTAACCCTAACCCTTCCCCGAAGCCTGACCCTCACCCATCCCCTAATCCTAACCCGTACTCTAACACTAACCCGCGCCCTCACACGCACGCTCCCCCTAAAGCGTTGCCGTACCCTCACCTGGACCCGAAACCGTCCCCGTCCCCTAACCCTAACCCTAGCCCGAACCCTAACCCTAACCCTTCCCCGAAGCCTGACCCTCACCCGTCCCCTAATCCTAACCCGTACGCTAACAGTAACCCGCGCCCTCACACGTACGCTCCCCCTAAAGCGTTGCCGTACCCTCACCTGGACCCTAAACCGTCCCCGTCCCCTAACCCTAACCCTAGCCCGAACCCTAACCCTAACCCTTCCCCGATGCCTGACCCTCACCCGTTCCCTAATCCTAACCCGTACGCTAAGACTAACCCGCGTCCTCACACGCACGCTCCCCCTAAAGCGTTGCTGTACCCTCACCTGGACCCTAAACCGTCCCCGTCCCTTAACCCCTACCCTAGCCCGAACCCTAACCCTAAACCTTCCCCGAAGCCTGACCCTCACCCGTCCCCTAATCCTAACCCGTACGCTAACACTAACCCGCGCCCTCACACGCACGCTCCCCCTAAAGCGTTGCCGTACCCTCACCTGGACCCCAAACCTTCCCCATCCCCTAACCCTAACCCTAGCCCGAACCCTAACCCTAACCCTTCCCCGAAGCCTGACCCTCACCCGTCCCCTAATCCTAACCCGTACGCTAACACTAACCCGCGCCCTCACACGCACGCTCCCCCTAAAGCGTTGCCGTACCCTCACCTGGACCCTAAACCGTCCCCGTCCCCTAACCCTAACCCTAGCCCGAACCCTAACCCTAACCCTTCCCCGAAGCCTGACCCTCACCCGTCCCCTAATCCTAACCCGTACGCTAACACTAACACGCGCCCTCACACGCACGCTCCCCCTAAAGCGTTGCCGTACCCTCACCTGGACCCTAAACCGTCCCCATCCCTTAACCCTAACCCTAGCCCGAACCCTAACCCTAACCCTTCCCCGAAGCCTGACCCTCACCCGTCCCCTAATCCTAACCCGTACGCTAACACTAACCCGCGCCCTCACACGCACGCTCCCCCTAAAACATTGCCGTACCCTCACCTGGACCCTAAACCGTCCCCGTCCCCTAACCCTAACCCTAGCCCGAACCCTAACCCTAACCCTTCCCAGAAGCCTGACCCTCACCCGTCCCCTAATCCTAACCCGTACGCTAACACTAACCCGCGCCCTCACACGCACGCTCCCCCTAAAGCGTTGCCGTACCCTCACCTGGACCCTAAACCGTCCCCGTCCCCTAACCCTAACCCTAGCCCGAACCCTAACCCTAACCCTTCCCCGAAGCCTGACCCTCACCCGTCCCCTAATCCTAACCCGTACGCTAACACTAACCCGCGCCCTCACACGCACGCTCCCCCTAAAGCGTTGCCGTACCCTCACCTGGACCCCAAACCTTCCCCATCCCCTAACCCTAACCCTAGCCCGAACCCTAACCCTAACCCTTCCCCGAAGCCTGACCCTCACCCGTCCCCTAATCCTAAGCCGTACGCTAACACTAACCCGCGCCCTCACACGCACGCTCCCCCTAAAGCGTTGCCGTACCCTCACCTGGACCCTAAACCGTCCCCGTCCCCTAACCCTAACCCTAGCCCGAACCCTAACCCTAACCCTTCCCCGAAGCCTGACCCTCACCCGTCCCCTAATCCTAAGCCGCACGCTAACACTAACGCACGCCCTCACACGCACGCTCCCCCTAAAGCGTTGCCGTACCCTCACTTGGACCCTAAACCGTCCCCGTCCCCTAACCCTAACCCTAGCCCGAACCCTAACCCTAACCCTTCCCCGAAGCCTGACCCTCACCCGTCCCCTAATCCTAACCCGTACGCTAACACTAACCCGCGCCCTCACACGCACGCTCCCCCTAAAGCGTTGCCGTACCCTCACCTGGACCCTAAACCGTCCCCGTCCCCTAACCCTAACCCTAGCCCGAACCCTAACCCTAACCCTTCCCCGAAGCCTGACCCTCACCCGTCCCCTAATCCTAACCCGTACGCTATCATTAACCCGCACCCTCACACGCACGCTCCCCCTATAACGTTGCCGTACCCTCACCTGGACCCGAAACCGTCCCCGTCCCCTAACCCTAACCCTAGCCCGAACCCTAACCCTAACCCTTCCCCGAAGCCTGACCCTCACCCGTCCCCTAATCCTAACCCGTACGCTAACACTAACCCGCGCCCTCACACGCACGCTCCCCCTAAAGCGTTGCCGTACCCTCACCTGGACCCGAAACCGTCCCCGTCCCCTAACCCTAACCCTAGCCCGAACCCTAACCCTAACCCTTCCCCGAAGCCTGACCCTCACCCGTCCCCTAATCCTAACCCGTACGCTAACACTAACCCGCGCCCTCACACGCACGCTCCCCCTAAAGCGTTGCCGTACCCTCACCTGGACCCTAAACCGTCCCCGTCCCCTAACCCTAACCCTAGCCCGAACACTAACCCTAACCCTTCCCCGAAGCCTGAACCTCACCCGTCCCCTAATCCTAACCCGTACGCTAACACTAACCCGCGCCCTCACACGCACGCTCCCCCTAAAGCGTTGCCGTACCCTCACCTGGACCCTAAACCGTCCCCGTCCCCTAACCCTAACCCTAGCCCGAACCCTAACCCTAACCCTTCCCCGAAGCCTGACCCTCACTCGTCCCCTAATCCTAACCCGTACGCTAACACTAACCCGCGCCCTCACACGCACGCTCCCCCTAAAGCGTTGCCGTACCCTCACCTGGACCCTAAACCGTCCCCGTCCCCTAACCCTAACCCTAGCCCAAACCCTAACCCTAACCCTTCCCCGAAGCCTGACCCTCACCCGTCCCCTAATCCTAAGCCGTACGCTAACAATAACCCGCGCCCTCACACGCACGCACCCCCTAAAGCGTTGCCGTACACTCACCTGGACCCTAAACCGTCCCCGTCCCCTAACCCTAACCCTAGCCCGAACCCTAACCCTAACCCTTCCCCGAAGCCTGACCCTCACCCTTCCCCTAATCCTAAGCCGCACGCTAACACTAACGCGCGCCCTCACACGCACGCTCCCCCTAAAGCGTTGCCGTACCCTCACTTGGACCCTAAACCGTCCCCGTCCCCTAACCGTAACCCTAGCCCGAACCCTAACCCTAACCCTTCCCCGAAGCCTGACCCTCACCCGTTCCCTAATCCTAAGCCGTACGCTAACACTAACGCGCGCCCTCACACGCACGCTCCCCCTAAAGCGTTGCCGTACCCTCTCCTGGACCCTAAACCGTCCCCGTCCCCTAACCCTAACCCTAGCCCGAACCCTAACCCTAACCCTTCCCCGAAGCCTGACCCTCACCCGTCCCCTAATCCTAACCCGTACGCTAACACTAACGCGTGCCCTCACACGCACGCTCCCCCTAAAGCGTTGCCGTACCCTCACCTGGACCCGAAACCGTCCCCGTCCCCTAACCCTAACCCTAGCCCGAACCCTAACCCTAACCCTTCCCCGAAGCCTGACCCTCACCCGTCCCCTAATCCTAACCCGTACGCTAACACTAACCCGCGCCCTCACACGCACGCTCCCCCTAAAGCGTTGCCGTACCCTCACCTGGACCCTAAACCGTCCCCGTCCCCTAACCCTAACCCTAGCCCGAACCCTAACCCTAACCCTTCCCCGAAGCCTGACCCTCACCCGTCCCTTAATCCTAACCCGTACGCTAACACTAACCCGTGCCCTCACACGCACGCTCCCCCTAAAGTGTTGCCGTACGCTCACCTGGACCCTAAACCGTCCCCGTCCCCTAACCCTAACCGTAGCCCGAACCCTAACCCTAACCCTTCCCCGAAGCCTGACCCTCACCCGTCCCCTAATCCTAAGCCGTACGCTAACACTAACCCGCGCCCTCACACGCACGCTCCCCCTAAAGCGTTGCCGTACCCTCACCTGAACCCTAAACCGTAACCGTCCCCTAACCTTAACCCTAGCCCGAACCCTAACCCTAACCCTTCCCCGAAGCCTGACCCTCACCCGTCACCTAATTCTAACCCGTACGCTAACACTAACCCGCGCCCTCACACGCACGCTCCCCCTAAAGCGTTGCCGTACCCTCACTTGGACCCGAAACCGTCCCCGTCCCCTAACCCTAACCCTAGCCCGAACCCTAACCCTAACCCTTCCCCGAAGCCTGACCCTCACCCGTCCCCTAATCCTAACCCGTACGCTAACACTAACCCGCGCCCTCACATGCACGCTCCCCCTAAAGCGTTGCCGTACCCTCACCTGGACCCTAAACCGTCCCCGTCCCCTAACCCTAAACCTAGCCCGAACCCTAACCCTAACCCTTCCCAGAAGCCTGACCCTCACCCGTCCCCTAATCCTAACCCGTACGCTAACACTAACCCGCGCCCTCACACGCACGCTCCCCCTAAAGCGTTGCCGTACCCTCACCTGGACCCTAAACCGTCCCCGTCCCCTAACCCTAACCCTAGCCCGAACCCTAACCCTAACCCTTCCCCGAAGCCTGAACCTCACCCTTCCCCTAATCCTAACCCGTACGCTAACACTAATCCGCGCCCTCACACGCACGCTCCCCCTAAAGCATTGCTGTACCCTCACCTGGACCCTAAACCGTCCCCGTCCCCTAACCCTAACCCTAGCCCGAACCCTAACCCTAACCCTTCCCCGAAGCCTGACCCTCACTCGTCCCCTAATCCTAACCCGTACGCTAACACTAACCCGCGCCCTCACACGCACGCTCCCCCTAAAGCGTTGCCGTACCCTCACCTGGACCCTAAACCGTCCACGTCCCCTAACCCTAACCCTAGCCCAAACCCTAACCCTAACCCTTCCCCGAAGCCTGACCCTCACCCGTCCCCTAATCCTAAGCCGTACGCTAACAATAACCCGCGCCCTCACACGCACGCTCCCCCTAAAGCGTTGCCGTACACTCACCTGGACCCTAAACCGTCCCCGTCCCCTAACCCTAACCCTAGCCCGAACCCTAACCCTAACCCTTCCCCGAAGCCTGACCCTCACCCTTCCCCTAATCCTAAGCCGCACGCTAACACTAATGCGCGCCCTCACACGCACGCTCCCCCTAAAGCGTTGCCGTACCCTCCCTTGGACCCTAAACCGTCCCCGTCCCCTAACCGTAACCCTAGCCCGAACCCTAACCCTAACCCTTCCCCGAAGCCTGACCCTCACCCTTCCCCTAATCCTAACCCGTACGCTAACACTAACCCGCGCCCTCACACGCACGCTCCCCCTAAAGCGTTGCCGTACCCTCACCTGGACCCTAAACCGTCCCCGTCCCCTAACCCTAACCCTAGCCCGAACCCTGACCCTAACCCTTCCCAGAAGCCTGACCCTCACCCGTCCCCTAATCCTAAGCCATACGCTAACATTAACGCGCGCCCTCACACGCACGCTCCCCCTAAAGCGTTGCCGTACCCTCACCTGGACCCTAAACCGTCCCCGTCCCCTAACCCTAACCCTAGCCCGAACCCTAACCCTAACCCTTCCCCGAAGCCTGACCCTCACCCGTCCCCTAATCCTAACCCGTACGCTAACACTAACCCGCGCCCTCACACGCACGCTCCCCCTAAAACATTGCCGTACCCTCACCTGGACCCTAAACCGTCCCCGTCCCCTAACCCTAACCCTAGCCCGAACCCTAACCCTAACCCTTCCCAGAAGCCTGACCCTCACCCGTCCCCTAATCCTAACCCGTACGCTAACACTAACCCGCGCCCTCACACGCACGCTCCCCCTAAAGCGTTGCCGTACCCTCACCTGGACCCTAAACCGTCCCCGTCCCCTAACCCTAACCCTAGCCCGAACCCTAACCCTAACCCTTCCCCGAAGCCTGACCCTCACCCGTCCCCTAATCCTAACCCGTACGCTATCATTAACCCGCGCCCTCACACGCACGCTCCCCCTAAAACGTTGCCGTACCCTCACCTGGACCCGAAACCGTCCCCGTCCCCTAAACCTAACCCTAGCCCGAACCCTAACCCTAACCCTTCCCCGAAGCCTGACCCTCACCCGTCCCCTAATCCTAAGCCGTACGCTAACACTAACCCGCGCCCTCACACGCACGCTCCCCCTAAAGCGTTGCCGTACCCTCACCTGGACCCTAAACCGTCCCCGTCCCCTAACCCTAACCCTAGCCCGAACCCTAACCCTAACCCTTCCCCGAAGCCTGACCCTCACCCGTCCCCTAATCCTAAGCCGCACGCTAACACTAACGCACGCCCTCACACGCACGCTCCCCCTAAAGCGTTGCCGTACCCTCACTTGGACCCTAAACCGTCCCCGTCCCCTAACCCTAACCCTAGCCCGAACCCTAACCCTAACCCTTCCCCGAAGCCTGACCCTCACCCGTCCCCTAATCCTAACCCGTACGCTAACACTAACCCGCGCCCTCACACGCACGCTCCCCCTAAAGCGTTGCCGTACCCTCACCTGGACCCTAAACCGTCCCCGTCCCCTAACCCTAACCCTAGCCCGAACCCTAACCCTAACCCTTCCCCGAAGCCTGACCCTCACCCGTCCCCTAATCCTAACCCGTACGCTATCATTAACCCGCACCCTCACACGCACGCTCCCCCTATAACGTTGCCGTACCCTCCCCTGGACCCGAAACCGTCCCCGTCCCCTAACCCTAACCCTAGCCCGAACCCTAACCCTAACCCTTCCCCGAAGCCTGACCCTCACCCGTCCCCTAATCCTAACCCGTACGCTAACACTAACCCGCGCCCTCACACGCACGCTCCCCCTAAAGCGTTGCCGTACCCTCACCTGGACCCTAAACCGTCCCCGTCCCCTAACCCTAACCCTAGCCCGAACCCTAACCCTAACCCTTCCCCGAAGCCTTACCCTCACCCGTCCCCTAATCCTAACCCGTACGCTAACACTAACCCGCGCCCTCACACGCACGCTCCCCCTAAAGCGTTGCCGTACCCTCACCTGGACCCTAAACCGTCCCCGTCCCCTAACCCTAACCCTAGCCCGAACCCTAACCCTAACCCTTCCCCGAAGCCTGAACCTCACCCGTCCCCTAATCCTAACCCATACGCTAACACTAACCCGCGCCCTCACACGCACGCTCCCCCTAAAGCGTTGCCGTACCCTCACCTGGACCCTAAACCGTCCCCGTCCCCTAACCCTAACCCTAGCCCGAACCCTAACCCTAACCCTTCCCCGAAGCCTGACCCTCACTCGTCCCCTAATCCTAACCCGTACGCTAACACTAACCCGCGCCCTCACACGCACGCTCCCCCTAAAGCGTTGCCGTACCCTCACCTGGACCCTAAACCGTCCCCGTCCCCTAACCCTAACCCTAGCCCAAACCCTAACCCTAACCCTTCCCCGAAGCCTGACCCTCACCCGTCCCCTAATCCTAAGCCGTACGCTAACAATAACCCGCGCCCTCACACGCACGCTCCCCCTAAAGCGTTGCCGTACACTCACCTGGACCCTAAACCGTCCCCGTCCCCTAACCCTAACCCTAGCCCGAACCCTAACCCTAACCCTTCCCCGAAGCCTGACCCTCACCCTTCCCCTAATCCTAAGCCGCACGCTAACACTAACGCGCGCCCTCACACGCACGCTCCCCCTAAAGCGTTGCCGTACCCTCACTTGGACCCTAAACCGTCCCCGTCCCCTAACCGTAACCCTAGCCCGAACCCTAACCCTAACCCTTCCCCGAAGCCTGACCCTCACCCGTTCCCTAATCCTAAGCCGTACGCTAACACTAACGCGCGCCCTCACACGCACGCTCCCCCTAAAGCGTTGCCGTACCCTCTCCTGGACCCTAAACCGTCCCCGTCCCCTAACCCTAACCCTAGCCCGAACCCTAACCCTAACCCTTCCCCGAAGCCTGACCCTCACCCGTCCCCTAATCCTAACCCGTACGCTAACACTAATGCGTGCCCTCACACGCACGCTCCCCCTAAAGCGTTGCCGTACCCTCACCTGGACCCGAAACCGTCCCCGTCCCCTAACCCTAACCCTAGCCCGAACCCTAACCCTAACCCTTCCCCGAAGCCTGACCCTCACCCGTCCCCTAATCCTAACCCGTACGCTAACACTAACCCGCGCCCTCACACGCACGCTCCCCCTAAAGCGTTGCCGTACCCTCACCTGGACCCTAAACCGTCCCCGTCCCCTAACCCTAACCCTAGCCCGAACCCTAACCCTAACCCTTCCCCGAAGCCTGACCCTCACCCGTCCCCTAATCCTAACCCGTACGCTAACACTAACCCGTGCCCTCACACGCACGCTCCCCCTAAAGTGTTGCCGTACCCTCACCTGGACCCTAAACCGTCCCCGTCCCCTAACCCTAACCGTAGCCCGAACCCTAACCCTAACCCTTCCCCGAAGCCTGACCCTCACCCGTCCCCTAATCCTAAGCCGTACGCTAACACTAACCCGCGCCCTCACACGCACGCTCCCCCTAAAGCGTTGCCGTACCCTCACCTGAACCCTAAACCGTAACCGTCCCCTAACCTTAACCCTAGCCCGAACCCTAACCCTAACCCTTCCCCGAAGCCTGACCCTCACCCGTCCCCTAATTCTAACCCGTATGCTAACACTAACCCGCGCCCTCACACGCACGCTCCCCCTAAAGCGTTGCCGTACCCTCACTTGGACCCGAAACCGTCCCCGTCCCCTAACCCTAACCCTAGCCCGAACCCTAACCCTAACCCTTCCCCGAAGCCTGAACCTCACCCGTCCCCTAATCCTAACCCGTACGCTAACACTAACCCGCGCCCTCACACGCACGCTCCCCCTAAATCGTTGCCGTACCCTCACCTGGACCCTAAACCGTCCCCGTCCCCTAACCCTAACCCTAGCCCGAACCCTAACCCTAACCCTTCCCCGAAGCCTGACCCTCACTCGTCCCCTAATCCTAACCCGTACGCTAACACTAACCCGCGCCCTCACACGCACGCTCCCCCTAAAGCGTTGCCGTACCCTCACCTGGACCCTAAACCGTCCCCGTCCCCTAACCCTAACCCTAGCCCAAACCCTAACCCTAACACTTCCCCGAAGCCTGACCCTCACCCGTCCCCTAATCCTAAGCCGTACGCTAACACTAACCCGCGCCCTCACACGCACGCTCCCCCTAAAGCGTTGCCGTACACTCACCTGGACCCTAAACCGTCCCCGTCCCCTAACCCTAACCCTAGCCCGAACCCTAACCCTAACCCTTCCCCGAAGCCTGACCCTCACCCTTCCCCTAATCCTAAGCCGCACGCTAACACTAACGCGCGCCCTCACACGCACGCTCCCCCTAAAGCGTTGCCGTACCCTCACTTGGACCCTAAACCGTCCCCGTCCCCTAACCGTAACCCTAGCCCGAACCCTAACCCTAACCCTTCCCCGAAGCCTGACCCTCACCCGTTCCCTAATCCTAAGCCGTACGCTAACACTAACGCGCGCCCTCACACGCACGCTCCCCCTAAAGCGTTGCCGTACCCTCTCCTGGACCCTAAATCGTCCCCGTTCCCTAACCCTAACCCTAGCCCGAACCCTAACCCTAACCCTTCCCCGAAGCCTGACCCTCACCCGTCCCCTAATCCTAACCCGTACGCTAACACTAACGCGTGCCCTCACACGCATGCTCCCCCTAAAGCGTTGCCGTACCCTCACCTGGACCCGAAACCGTCCCCGTCCCCTAACCCTAACCCTAGCCCGAACCCTAACCCTAACCCTTCCCCGAAGCCTGACCCTCACCCGTCCCCTAATCCTAACCCGTACGCTAACACTAACCCGCGCCCTCACACGCACGCTCCCCCTAAAGCGTTGCCGTACCCTCACCTGGACCCTAAACCGTCCCCGTCCCCTAACCCTAACCCTAGCCCGAACCCTAACCCTAACCCTTCCCCGAAGCCTGACCCTCACCCGTCCCCTAATCCTAACCCGTACGCTAACACTAACCCGTGCCCTCACACGCACGCTCCCCCTAAAGTGTTGCCGTACCCTCACCTGGACCCTAAACCGTCCCCGTCCCCTAACCCTAACCGTAGCCCGAACCCTAACCCTAACCCTTCCCCGAAGCCTGACCCTCACCCGTCCCCTAATCCTAAGCCGTACGCTAACACTAACCCGCGCCCTCACACGCACGCTCCCCCTAAAGCGTTGCCGTACCCTCACCTGAACCCTAAACCGTAACCGTCCCCTAACCTTAACCCTAGCCCGAACCCTAACCCTAACCCTTCCCCGAAGCCTGACCCTCACCCGTCCCCTAATTCTAACCCGTACGCTAACACTAACCCGCGCCCTCACACGCACGCTCCCCCTAAAGCGTTGCCGTACCTTCACTTGGACCCGAAACCGTCCCCGTCCCCTAACCCTAACCCTAGCCCGAACCCTAACCCTAACCCTTCCCCGAAGCCTGACCCTCACCCGTCCCCTAATCCTAACCCGTACGCTAACACTAACCCGCGCCCTCACATGCACGCTCCCCCTAAAGCGTTGCCGTACCCTCACCTGGACCCTAAACCGTCCCCGTCCCCTAACCCTAAACCTAGCCCGAACCCTAACCCTAACCCTTCCCAGAAGCCTGACCCTCACCCGTCCCCTAATCCTAACCCGTACGCTAACACTAACCCGCGCCCTCACACGCACGCTCCCCCTAAAGCGTTGCCGTACCCTCACCTGGACCCTAAACCGTCCCCGTCCCCTAACCCTAACCCTAGCCCAAACCCTAACCCTAACCCTTCCCCGAAGCCTGACCCTCACCCGTCCCCTAATCCTAAGCCGTACGCTAACACTAACCCGCGCCCTCACACGCACGCTCCCCCTAAACCGTTGCCGTACCCTCTCCTGGACCCTAAACCGTCCCCGTACCCTAACCCTAACCCTAGCCCGAACCCTAACCCTATCCCTTTCCCGAAGCCTGACCCTCACCCGTCCCCTAATCCTAACCCGTACGCTAACACTAACGCGTGCCCTCACACGCACGCTCCCCCTAAAGCGTTGCCGTACCCTCACCTGGACCCGAAACCGTCCCCGTCCCCTAACCCTAACCCTAGCCCGAACCCTAACCCTAACCCTTCCCCGAAGCCTGACCCTCACCCGTCCCCTAATCCTAACCCGTACGCTAACACTAACCTGCGCCCTCACACGCACGCTCCCCCTAAAGCGTTGCCGTACCCTCACCTGGACCCTAAACCGTCCCCGTCCCCTAACCCTAACCCTAGCCCGAACTCTAACCCTAACCCTTCCCAGAAGCCTGACCCTCACCCGTCCCCTAATCCTAACCCGTACGCTAACACTAACCCGCGCCCTCACACGCACGCTCCCCCTAAAGCGTTGCCGTACCCTCACCTGGACCCTAAACCTTCCCCGTCCCCTAACCCTAACCGTAGCCCGAACCCTAACCCTAACCCTTCCCCGAAGCCTGACCCTCACCCGTCCCCTAATCCTAAGCCGTACGCTAACACTAACCCGCGCCCTCACACGCACGCTCCCCCTAAAGCGTTGCCGTACCCTCACCTGAACCCTAAACCGTAACCGTCCCCTAACCCTAACCCTAGCCCGAACCCTAACCCTAACCCTTCCCCGAAGCCTGACCCTCACCCATCCCCTAATCCTAACCCGTACTCTAACACTAACCCGCGCCCTCACACGCACGCTCCCCCTAAAGCGTTGCCGTACCCTCACCTGGACCCGAAACCGTCCCCGTCCCCTAACCCTAACCCTAGCCCGAACCCTAACCCTAACCCTTCCCCGAAGCCTGACCCTCACCCATCCCCTAATCCTAACCCGTACGCTAACAGTAACCCGCGCCCTCACACGTACGCTCCCCCTAAAGCGTTGCCGTACCCTCACCTGGACCCTAAACCGTCCCCGTCCCCTAACCCTAACCCTAGCCCGAACCCTAACCCTAACCCTTCCCCGATGCCTGACCCTCACCCGTTCCCTAATCCTAACCCGTACGCTAAGACTAACCCGCGTCCTCACACGCACGCTCCCCCTAAAGCGTTGCCGTACCCTCACCTGGACCCTAAACCGTCCCCGTCCCTTAACCCCTACCCTAGCCCGAACCCTAACCCTAAACCTTCCCCGAAGCCTGACCCTCACCCGTCCCCTAATCCTAAGCCGCACGCTAACACTAACGCACGCCCTCACACGCACGCTCCCCCTAAAGCGTTGCCGTACCCTCACTTGGACCCTAAACCGTCCCCGTCCCCTAACCCTAACCCTAGCCCGAACCCTAACCCTAACCCTACCCCGAAACCTGACCCTCACCCGTCCCCTAATCCTAACCCGTACGCTAACACTAACCCGCGCCCTCACACGCACGCTCCCCCTAAAGCGTTGCCGTACCCTCACCTGGACCCTAAACCGTCCCCGTCCCCTAACCCTAACCCTAGCCCGAACCCTAACCCTAACCCTTCCCCGAAGCCTGACCCTCACCCGTCCCCTAATCCTAACCCGTACGCTATCATTAACCCGCACCCTCACACGCACGCTCCCCCTATAACGTTGCCGTACCCTCACCTGGACCCGAAACCGTCCCCATCCCCTAACCCTAACCCTAGCCCGAACCCTAACCCTAACCCTTCCCCGAAGCCTGACCCTCACCCGTCCCCTAATCCTAACCCGTACGCTAACAGTAACCCGCGCCCTCACACGTACGCTCCCCCTAAAGCGTTGCCGTACCCTCACCTGGACCCTAAACCGTCCCCGTCCCCTAACCCTAACCCTAGCCCGAACCCTAACCCTAACCCTTCCCCGAAGCCTGACCCTCACCCGTCCCCTAATCCTAACCCGTACGCTAACACTAACCCGCGCCCTCACACGCACGCTCCCCCTAAAGCGTTGCCGTACCCTCACCTGGACCCTAAACCGTCCCCGTCCCCTAACCCTAACCCTAGCCCGAACCCTAACCCTAACCCTTCCCCGAAGCCTGAACCTCACCCGTCCCCTAATCCTAACCCGTACGCTAACACTAACCCGCGCCCTCACACGCACGCTCCCCCTAAAGCGTTGCTGTACCCTCACCTGGACCCTAAACCGTCCCCGTCCCCTAACCCTAACCCTAGCCCGAACCCTAACCCTAACCCTTCCCCGAAGCCTGACCCTCACTCGTCCCCTAATCCTAACCCGTACGCTAACACTAACCCGCGCCCTCACACGCACGCTCCCCCTAAAGCGTTGCCGTACCCTCACCTGGACCCTAAACCGTCCCCGTCCCCTAACCCTAACCCTAGCCCAAACCCTAACCCTAACCCTTCCCCGAAGCCTGACCCTCACCCGTCCCCTAATCCTAAGCCGTACGCTAACAATAACCCGCGCCCTCACACGCACGCTCCCCCTAAAGCGTTGCCGTACACTCACCTGGACCCTAAACCGTCCCCGTCCCCTAACCCTAACCCTAGCCCGAACCCTAACCCTAACCCTTCCCCGAAGCCTGACCCTCACCCTTCCCCTAATCCTAAGCTGCACGCTAACACTAATGCGCGCCCTCACACGCACGCTCCCCCTAAAGCGTTGCCGTACCCTCCCTTGGACCCTAAACCGTCCCCGTCCCCTAACCGTAACCCTAGCCCGAACCCTAACCCTAACCCTTCCCCGAAGCCTGACCCTCACCCGTTTCCTAATCCTAAGCCGTACGGTAACACTAACGCGCGCCCTCACACGCACGCTCCCCCTAAAGCGTTGCCGTACCCTCTCCTGGATCCTAAACCGTCCCCGTCCCCTAACCCTAACCCTAGCCCGAACCCTAACCCTAACCCTTTCCCGAAGCCTGACCCTCACCCGTCCCCTAATCCTAACCCGTACGCTAACACTAACGCGTGCCCTCACACGCACGCTCCCCCTAAAGCGTTGCCGTACCCTCACCTGGCCCCGAAACCGTCCCCGTCCCCTAACCCTAACCCTAGCCCGAACCCTAACCCTAACCCTTCCCCGAAGCCTGACCCTCACCCGTCCCCTAATCCTAACCCGTACGCTAACACTAACCCGCGCCCTCACACGCACGCTCCCCCTAAAGCGTTGCCGTACCCTCACCTGGACCCTAAACCGTCCCCGTCCCCTAACCCTAACCCTAGCCCGAACCCTAACCCTAACCCTTCCCCGAAGCCTGACCCTCACCCGTCCCCTAATCCTAACCCGTACGCTAACACTAACCCGTGCCCTCACACGCACGCTCCCCCTAAAGTGTTGCCGTACCCTCACCTGGACCCTAAACCGTCCCCGTCCCCTAACCCTAACCGTAGCCCGAACCCTAACCCTAACCCTTCCCCGAAGCCTGACCCTCACCCGTCCCCTAATCCTAAGCCGTACGCTAACACTAACCCGCGCCCTCACACGCACGCTCCCCCTAAAGCGTTGCCGTACCCTCACCTGAACCCTAAACCGTAACCGTCCCCTAACCTTAACCCTAGCCCGAACCCTAACCCTAACCCTTTCCCGAAGCCTGACCCTCACCCGTCCCCTAATTCTAACCCGTACGCTAACACTAACCCGCGCCCTCACACGCACGCTCCCCCTAAAGCGTTGCCGTACCCTCACCTGGACCCTAAACCGTCCCCGTCCCCTAACCCTAACCCTAGCCCGAACCCTAACCCTAACCCTTCCCCGAAGCCTGACCCTCACCCGTCCCCTAATCCTAACCCGTACGCTAACACTAACCCGCGCCCTCACATGCACGCTCCCCCTAAAGCGTGGCCGTACCCTCACCTGGACCCTAAACCGTCCCCGTCCCCTAACCCTAACCCTAGCCCGAACCCTAACCCTAACCCTTCCCAGAAGCCTGACCCTCACCCGTCCCCTAATCCTAACCCGTACGCTAACACTAACCTGCGCCCTCACACGCACGCTCCCCCTAAAGCGTTGCCGTACCCTCACCTGGACCCTAAACCGTCCCCGTCCCCTAACCCTAACCCTAGCCCGAACCCTGACCCTAACCCTTCCCAGAAGCCTGACCCTCACCCGTCCCCTAATCCTAAGCCATACGCTAACATTAACGCGCGCCCTCACACGCACGCTCCCCCTAAAGCGTTGCCGTACCCTCACCTGGACCCTAAACCGTCCCCGTCCCCTAACCCTAACCCTAGCCCGAACCCTAACCCTAACCCTTCCCCGAAGCCTGACCCTCACCCGTCCCCTAATCCTAACCCGTACGCTAACACTAACCCGCGCCCTCACACGCACGCTCCCCCTAAAACATTGCCGTACCCTCACCTGGACCCTAAACCGTCCCCGTCCCCTAACCCTAACCCTAGCCCGAACCCTAACCCTAACCCTTCCCAGAAGCCTGACCCTCACCCGTCCCCTAATCCTAACCCGTACGCTAACACTAACCCGCGCCCTCACACGCACGCTCCCCCTAAAGCGTTGCCGTACCCTCACCTGGACCCTAAACCGTCCCCATCCCCTAACCCTAACCCTAGCCCGAACCCTAACCCTAACCCTTCCCCGAAGCCTGACCCTCACCCGTCCCCTAATCCTAACCCGTACGCTATCATTAAACCGCGCCCTCACACGCACGCTCCCCCTAAAACGTTGCCGTACCCTCACCTGGACCCGAAACCGTCCCCGTCCCCTAAACCTAACCCTAGCCCGAACCCTAACCCTAACCCTTCCCCGAAGCCTGACCCTCACCCGTCCCCTAATCCTAAGCCGTACGCTAACACTAACCCGCGCCCTCACACGCACGCTCCCCCTAAAGCGTTGCCGTACCCTCACCTGGACCCTAAACCGTCCCCGTCCCCTAACCCTAACCCTAGCCCGAACCCTAACCCTAACCCTTCCCCGAAGCCTGACCCTCACCCGTCCCCTAATCCTAAGCCGCACGCTAACACTAACGCACGCCCTCACACGCACGCTCCCCCTAAAGCGTTGCCGTACCCTCACTTGGACCCTAAACCGTCCCCGTCCCCTAACCCTAACCCTAGCCCGAACCCTAACCCTAACCCTTCCCCGAAGCCTGACCCTCACCCGTCCCCTAATCCTAACCCGTACGCTAACACTAACCCGCGCCCTCACACGCACGCTCCCCCTAAAGCGTTGCCGTACCCTCACCTGGACCCTAAACCGTCCCCGTCCCCTAACCCTAACCCTAGCCCGAACCCTAACCCTAACCCTTCCCCGAAGCCTGACCCTCACCCGTCCCCTAATCCTAACCCGTACGCTATCATTAACCCGCACCCTCACACGCACGCTCCCCCTATAACGTTGCCGTACCCTCACCTGGACCCGAAACCGTCCCCGTCCCCTAACCCTAACCCTAGCCCGAACCCTAACCCTAACCCTTCCCCGAAGCCTGACCCTCACCCGTCCCCTAATCCTAACCCGTACGCTAACACTAACCCGCGCCCTCACACGCACGCTCCCCCTAAAGCGTTGCCGTACCCTCACTTGGACCCTAAACCGTCCCCGTCCCCTAACCCTAACCCTAGCCCGAACCCTAACCCTAACCCTTCCCCGAAGCCTGACCCTCACCCGTCCCCTAATCCTAACCCGTACGCTAACACTAACCCGCGCCCTCACACGCACGCTCCCCCTAAAGCGTTGCCGTACCCTCACCTGGACCCTAAACCGTCCCCGTCCCCTAACCCTAACCCTAGCCCGAACCCTAACCCTAACCCTTCCCCGAAGCCTGAACCTCACCCGTCCCCTAATCCTAACCCGTATGCTAACACTAACCCGCGCCCTCACACGCACGCTCCCCCTAAAGCGTTGCCGTACCCTCACCTGGACCCTAAACCGTCCCCGTCCCCTAACCCTAACCCTAGCCCGAACCCTAACCCTAACCCTTCCCCGAAGCCTGACCCTCACTCGTCCCCTAATCCTAACCCGTACGCTAACACTAACCCGCGCCCTCACACGCACGCTCCCCCTAAAGCGTTGCCGTACCCTCACCTGGACCCTAAACCGTCCCCGTCCCCTAACCCTAACCCTAGCCCAAACCCTAACCCTAACCCTTCCCCGAAGCCTGACCCTCACCCGTCCCCTAATCCTAAGCCGTACGCTAACAATAACCCGCGCCGTCACACGCACGCTCCCCCTAAAGCGTTGCCGTACACTCACCTGGACCCTAAACCGTCCCCGTCCCCTAACCCTAACCCTAGCCCGAACCCTAACCCTAACCCTTCCCCGAAGCCTGACCCTCACCCTTCCCCTAATCCTAAGCCGCACGCTAACACTAACGCGCGCCCTCACACGCACGCTCCCCCTAAAGCGTTGCCGTACCCTCACTTGGACCCTAAACCGTCCCCGTCCCCTAACCGTAACCCTAGCCCGAACCCTAACCCTAACCCTTCCCCGAAGCCTGACCCTCACCCGTTCCCTAATCCTAAGCCGTACGCTAACACTAACGCGCGCCCTCACACGCACGCTCCCCCTAAAGCGTTGCCGTACCCTCTACTGGACCCTAAACCGTCCCCGTCCCCTAACCCTAACCCTAGCCCGAACCCGAACCCTAACCCTTCCCCGAAGCCTGACCCTCACCCGTCCCCTAATCCTAACCCGTACGCTAACACTAATGCGTGCCCTCACACGCACGCTCCCCCTAAAGCGTTGCCGTACCCTCACCTGGACCCGAAACCGTCCCCGTCCCCTAACCCTAACCCTAGCCCGAACCCTAACCCTAACCCTTCCCCGAAGCCTGACCCTCACCCGTCCCCTAATCCTAACCCGTACGCTAACACTAACCCGCGCCCTCACACGCACGCTCCCCCTAAAGCGTTGCCGTACCCTCACCTGGACCCAAAACCGTCCCCGTCCCCTAACCCTAACCCTAGCCCGAACCCTAACCCTAACCCTTCCCCGAAGCCTGACCCTCACCCGTCCCCTAATCCTAACCCGTACGCTAACACTAACCCGTGCCCTCACACGCACGCTCCCCCTAAAGCGTTGCCGTACCCTCACCTGAACCCTAAACCGTAACCGTCCCCTAACCCTAACCCTAGCCCGAACCCTAACCCTAACCCTTCCCCGAAGCCTGACCCTCACCCATCCCCTAATCCTAACCCGTACTCTAACACTAACCCGCGCCCTCACACGCACGCTCCCCCTAAAGCGTTGCCGTACCCTCACCTGGACCCGAAACCGTCCCCGTCCCCTAACCCTAACCCTAGCCCGAACCCTAACCCTAACCCTTCCCCGAAGCCTGACCCTCACCCGTCCCCTAATCCTAACCCGTACGCTAACAGTAACCCGCGCCCTCACACGTACGCTCCCCCTAAAGCGTTGCCGTACCCTCACCTGGACCGTAAACCGTCCCCGTCCCCTAACCCTAACCCTAGCCCGAACCCTAACCCTAACCCTTCCCCGATGCCTGACCCTCACCCGTTCCCTAATCCTAACCCGTACGCTAAGACTAACCCGCATCCTCACACGCACGCTCCCCCTAAAGCGTTGCCGTACCCTCACCTGGACCCTAAACCGTCCCCGTCCCTTAACCCCTACCCTAGCCCGAACCCTAACCCTAAACCTTCCCCGAAGCCTGACCCTCACCCGTCCCCTAATCCTAAGCCGCACGCTAACACTAACGCACGCCCTCACACGCACGCTCCCCCTAAAGCGTTGCCGTACCCTCACTTGGACCCTAAACCGTCCCCGTCCCCTAACCCTAACCCTAGCCCGAACCCTAACCCTAACCCTTCCCCGAAGCCTGACCCTCACCCGTCCCCTAATCCTAACCCGTACGCTAACACTAACCCGCGCCCTCACACGCACGCTCCCCCTAAAGCGTTGCCGTACCCTCACCTGGACCCTAAACCGTCCCCGTCCCCTAACCCTAACCCTAGCCCGAACCCTAACCCTAACCCTTCCCCGAAGCCTGACCCTCACCCGTCCCCTAATCCTAACCCGTACTCTAACACTAACCCGCGCCCTCACACGCACGCTCCCCCTAAAGCGTTGCCGTACCCTCACCTGGACCCTAAACCGTCCCCGTCCCCTAACCCTAACCCTAGCCCGAACCCTAACCCTAACCCTTCCCCGAAGCCTGACCCTCACCCGTCCCCTAATCCTAACCCGTACGCTAACAGTAACCCGCGCCCTCACACGTACGCTCCCCCTAAAGCGTTGCCGTACCCTCACCTGGACCCTAAACCGTCCCCGTCCCCTAACCCTAACCCTAGCCCGAACCCTAACCCTAACCCTTCCCCGATGCCTGACCCTCACCCGTTCCCTAATCCTAACCCGTACGCTAAGACTAACCCGCGTCCTCACACGCACGCTCCCCCTAAAGCGTTGCCGTACCCTCACCTGGACCCTAAACCGTCCCCGTCCCTTAACCCCTACCCTAGCCCGAACCCTAACCCTAAACCTTCCCCGAAGCCTGACCCTCACCCGTCCCCTAATCCTAAGCCGCACGCTAACACTAACGCACGCCCTCACACGCACGCTCCCCCTAAAGCGTTGCCGTACCCTCACTTGGACCCTAAACCGTCCCCGTCCCCTAACCCTAACCCTAGCCCGAACCCTAACCCTAACCCTTCCCCGAAGCCTGACCCTCACCCGTCCCCTAATCCTAACCCGTACGCTAACACTAACCCGCGCCCTCACACGCACGCTCCCCCTAAAGCGTTGCCGTACCCTCACCTGGACCCTAAACCGTCCCCGTCCCCTAACCCTAACCCTAGCCCGAACCCTAACCCTAACCCTTCCCCGAAGCCTGACCCTCACCCGTCCCCTAATCCTAACCCGTACGCTATCATTAACCCGCACCCTCACACGCACGCTCCCCCTATAACGTTGCCGTACCCTCACCTGGACCCGAAACCGTCCCCGTCCCCTAACCCTAACCCTAGCCCGAACCCTAACCCTAACCCTTCCCCGAAGCCTGACCCTCACCCGTCCCCTAATCCTAACCCGTACGCTAACACTAACCCGCGCCCTCACACGCACGCTCCCCCTAAAGCGTTGCCGTACCCTCACCTGGACCCTAAACCGTCCCCGTCCCCTAACCCTAACCCTAGCCCGAACCCTAACCCTAACCCTTCCCCGAAGCCTGACCCTCACCCGTCCCCTAATCCTAACCCGTACGCTAACACTAACCCGCGCCCTCACACGCACACTCCCCCTAAAGCGTTGCCGTACCCTCACCTGGACCCTAAACCGTCCCCGTCCCCTAACCCTAACCCTAGCCCGAACCCTAACCCTAACCCTTCCCCGAAGCCTGACCCTCACCCTTCCCCTAATCCTAAGCCGCACGCTAACACTAATGCGCGCCCTCACACGCACGCTCCCCCTAAAGCGTTGCCGTACCCTCCCTTGGACCCTAAACCGTCCCCGTCCCCTAACCGTAACCCTAGCCCGAACCCTAACCCTAACCCTTCCCCGAAGCCTGACCCTCACCCGTTCCCTAATCCTAAGCCGTACGGTAACACTAACGCGCACCCTCACACGCACGCTCCCCCTAAAGCGTTGCCGTACCCTCTCCTGGACCCTAAACCGTCCCCGTCCCCTAACCCTAACCCTAGCCCGAACCCTAACCCTAACCCTTCCCCGAAGCCTGACCCTCACCCGTCCCCTAATCCTAACCCGTACGCTAACACTAACGCGTGCCCTCACACGCACGCTCCCCCTAAAGCGTTGCCGTACCCTCACCTGGACCCGAAACCGTCCCCGTCCCCTAACCCTAACCCTAGCCCGAACCCTAACCCTAACCCTTCCCCGAAGCCTGACCCTCACCCGTCCCCTAATCCTAACCCGTACGCTAACACTAACCCGCGCCCTCACACGCACGCTCCCCCTAAAGCGTTGCCGTACCCTCACCTGGACCCTAAACCGTCCCCGTCCCCTAACCCTAACCCTAGCCCGAACCCTAACCCTAACCCTTCCCCGAAGCCTGACCCTCACTCGTCCCCTAATCCTAACCCGTACGCTAACACTAACCCGCGCCCTCACACGCACGCTCCCCCTAAAGCGTTGCCGTACCCTCACCTGGACCCTAAACCGTCCCCGTCCCCTAACCCTAACCCTAGCCCGAACCCTAACCCTAACCCTTCCCCGAAGCCTGACCCTCACCCGTCCCGTAATCCTAAGCCGTACGCTAACAATAACCCGCGCCCTCACACGCACGCTCCCCCTAAAGCGTTGCCGTACACTCACCTGGACCCTAAACCGTCCCCGTCCCCTAACCCTAACCCTAGCCCGAACCCTAACCCTAACCCTTCCCCGAAGCCTGACCCTCACCCTTCCCCTAATCCTAAGCCGCACGCTAACACTAATGCGCGCCCTCACACGCACGCTCCCCCTAAAGCGTTGCCGTACCCTCCCTTGGACCCTAAACCGTCCCCGTCCCCTAACCGTAACCCTAGCCCGAACCCTAACCCTAACCCTTCCCCGAAGCCTGACCCTCACCCGTTCCCTAATCCTAAGCCGTACGGTAACACTAACGCGCGCCCTCACACGCACGCTCCCCCTAAAGCATTGCCGTACCCTCTCCTGGACCCTAAACCGTCCCCGTCCCCTAACCCTAACCCTAGCCCGAACCCTAACCCTAACCCTTCCCCGAAGCCTGACCCTCACCCGACCCCTAATCCTAACCCGTACGCTAACACTAACGCGTGCCCTCACACGCACGCTCCCCCTAAAGCGTTGCCGTACCCTCACCTGGACCCGAAACCGTCCCCGTCCCCTAACCCTAACCCTAGCCCGAACCCTAACCCTAACCCTTCCCCGAAGCCTGACCCTCACCCGTCCCCTAATCCTAACCCGTACGCTAACACTAACCCGCGCCCTCACACGCACGCTCCCCCTAAAGCGTTGCCATACCCTCACCTGGACCCTAAACCGTCCCCGTCCCCTAACCCTAACCCTAGCCCGAACCCTAACCCTAACCCTTCCCCGAAGCCTGACCCTCACCCGTCCCCTAATCCTAACCCGTACGCTAACACTAACCCGTGCCCTCACACGCACGCTCCCCCTAAAGTGTTGCCGTACCCTCACCTGGACCCTAAACCGTCCCCGTCCCCTAACCCTAACCGTAGCCCGAACCCTAACCCTAACCCTTCCCCGAAGCCTGACCCTCACCCGTCCCCTAATCCTAAGCCGTACGCTAACACTAACCCGCGCCCTCACACGCACGCTCCCCCTAAAGCGTTGCCGTACCCTCACCTGAACCCTAAACCGTAACCGTCCCCTAACCTTAACCCTAGCCCGAACCCTAACCCTAACCCTTCCCCGAAGCCTGACCCTCACCCGTCCCCTAATTCTAACCCGTACGCTAACACTAACCCGCGCCCTCACACGCACGCTCCCCCTAAAGCGTTGCCGTACCCTCACCTGGACCCTAAACCGTCCCCGTCCCCTAACCCTAACCCTAGCCCGAACCCTAACCCTAACCCTTCCCCGAAGCCTGACCCTCACCCGTCCCCTAATCCTAACCCGTACGCTAACACTAACCCGCGCCCTCACATGCACGCTCCCCCTAAAGCGTTGCCGTACCCTCACCTGGACCCTAAACCGTCCCCGTCCCCTAACCCTCACCCTAGCCCGAACCCTAACCCTAACCCTTCCCAGAAGCCTGACCCTCACCCGTTCCCTAATCCTAACCCGTACGCTAACACTAACCCGCGTCCGCACACGCACGCTCCCCCTAAAGCGTTGCAGTACCCTCACCTGGACCCTAAACCGTCCCCGTCCCCTAACCCTAACCCTAGCCCGAACCCTGACCCTAACCCTTCCCAGAAGCCTGACCCTCACCCGTCCCCTAATCCTAAGCCATACGCTAACATTAACGCGCGCCCTCACACGCACGCTCCCCCTAAAGCGTTGCCGTACCCTCACCTGGACCCTAAACCGTCCCCGTCCCCTAACCCTAACCCTAGCCCGAACCCTAACCCTAACCCTTCCCCGAAGCCTGACCCTCACCCGTCCCCTAATCCTAAGCCGTACGCTAACACTAACCCGCGCCCTCACACGCACGCTCCCCCTAAAGCGTTGCCGTACCCTCACCTGGACCCTAAACCGTCCCCGTCCCCTAACCCTAACCCTAGCCCGAACCCTAACCCTAACCCTTCCCCGAAGCCTGACCCTCACCCGTCCCCTAATCCTAAGCCGCACGCTAACACTAACCCGCGCCCTCACACGCACGCTCCCCCTAAAGCGTTGCCGTACCCTCACTTGGACCCTAAACCGTCCCCGTCCCCTAACCCTAACCCTAGCCCGAACCCTAACCCTAACCCTTCCCCGAAGCCTGACCCTCACCCGTCCCCTAATCCTAACCCGTACGCTATCATTAACCCGCACCCTCACACGCACGCTCCCCCTATAACGTTGCCGTACCCTCACCTGGACCCGAAACCGTCCCCGTCCCCTAACCCTAACCCTAGCCCGAACCCTAACCCTAACCCTTCCCCGAAGCCTGACCCTCACCCGTCCCCTAATCCTAACCCGTACGCTAACACTAACCCGCGCCCTCACACGCACGCTCCCCCTAAAGCGTTGCCGTACCCTCACCTGGACCCTAAACCGTCCCCGTCCCCTAACCCTAACCCTAGCCCGAACCCTAACCCTAACACTTCCCCGAAGCCTGACCCTCACCCGTCCCCTAATCCTAACCCGTACGCTAACACTAACCCGCGCCCTCACACGCACGCTCCCCCTAAAGCGTTGCCGTACCCTCACCTGGACCCTAAACCGTCCCCGTCCCCTAACCCTAACCCTAGCCCGAACCCTAACCCTAACCCTTCCCCGAAGCCTGAACCTCACCCGTCCCCTAATCCTAACCCGTACGCTAACACTAACCCGCGCCCTCACACGCACGCTCCCCCTAAAGCGTTGCCGTACCCTCACCTGGACCCTAAACCGTCCCCGTCCCCTAACCCTAACCCTAGCCCGAACCCTAACCCTAACCCTTCCCCGAAGCCTGACCCTCACTCGTCCCCTAATCCTAACCCGTACGCTAACACTAACCCGCGCCCTCACACGCACGCTCCCCCTAAAGCGTTGCCGTACCCTCACCTGGACCCTAAACCGTCCCCGTCCCCTAACCCTAACCCTAGCCCAAACCCTAACCCTTACCCTTCCCCGAAGCCTGACCCTCACCCGTCCCCTAATCCTAAGCCGTACGCTAACAATAACCCGCGCCCTCACACGCACGCTCCCCCTAAAGCGTTGCCGTACACTCACCTGGACCCTAAACCGTCCCCGTCCCCTAACCCTAACCCTAGCCCGAACCCTAACCCTAACCCTTCCCCGAAGCCTGACCCTCACCCTTCCCCTAATCCTAAGCCGCACGCTAACACTAATGCGCGCCCTCACACGCACGCTCCCCCTAAAGCGTTGCCGTACCCTCCCTTGGACCCTAAACCGTCCCCGTCCCCTAACCGTAACCCTAGCCCGAACCCTAACCCTAACCCTTCCCCGAAGCCTGACCCTCACCCGTTCCCTAATCCTAAGCCGTACGGTAACACTAACGCGCACCCTCACACGCACGCTCCCCCTAAAGCGTTGCCGTACCCTCTCCTGGACCCTAAACCGTCCCCGTCCCCTAACCCTAACCCTAGCCCGAACCCTAACCCTGACCCTTCCCCGAAGCCTGACCCTCACCCGTCCCCTAATCCTAAGCCGTACGCTAACAATAACCCGCGCCCTCACACGCACGCTCCCCCTAAAGCGTTGCCGTACACTCACCTGGACCCTAAACCGTCCCCGTCCCCTAACCCTAACCCTAGCCCGAACCCTAACCCTAACCCTTCCCCGAAGCCTGACCCTCACCCTTCCCCTAATCCTAAGCCGCACGCTAACACTAATGCGCGCCCTCACACGCACGTTCCCCCTAAAGCGTTGCCGTACCCTCCCTTGGACCCTAAACCGTCCCCGTCCCCTAACCGTAACCCTAGCCCGAACCCTAACCCTAACCCTTCCCCGAAGCCTGACCCTCACCCGTTCCCTAATCCTAAGCCGTACGGTAACACTAACGCGCGCCCTCACACGCACGCTCCCCCTAAAGCGTTGCCGTACCCTCTCCTGGACCCTAAACCGTCCCCGTCCCCTAACCCTAACCCTAGCCCGAACCCTAACCCTAACCCTTCCCCGAAGCCTGACCCTCACCCGTCCCCTAATCCTAACCCGTACGCTAACACTAACGCGTGCCCTCACACGCACGCTCCCCCTAAAGCGTTGCCGTACCCTCACCTGGACCCGAAACCGTCCCCGTCCCCTAACCCTAACCCTAGCCCGAACCCTAACCCTAACCCTTCCCCGAAGCCTGACCCTCACCCGTCCCCTAATCCTAACCCGTACGCTAACACTAACCCGCGCCCTCACACGCACGCTCCCCCTAAAGCGTTGCCATACCCTCACCTGGACCCTAAACCGTCCCCGTCCCCTAACCCTAACCCTAGCCCGAACCCTAACCCTAAACCTTCCCCGAAGCCTGACCCTCACCCGTCCCCTAATCCTAACCCGTACGCTAACACTAACCCGTGCCCTCACACGCACGCTCCCCCTAAAGTGTTGCCGTACCCTCACCTGGACCCTAAACCGTCCCCGTCCCCTAACCCTAACCGTAGCCCGAACCCTAACCCTAACCCTTCCCCGAAGCCTGACCCTCACCCGTCCCCTAATCCTAAGCCGTACGCTAACACTAACCCGCGCCCTCACACGCACGCTCCCCCTAAAGCGTTGCCGTACCCTCACCTGAACCCTAAACCGTAACCGTCCCCTAACCTTAACCCTAGCCCGAACCCTAACCCTAACCCTTCCCCGAAGCCTGACCCTCACCCGTCCCCTAATTCTAACCCGTACGCTAACACTAACCCGCGCCCTCACACGCACGCTCCCCCTAAAGCGTTGCCGTACCCTCACCTGGACCCTAAACGGTCCCCGTCCCCTAACCCTAACCCTAGCCCGAACCCTAACCCTAACCCTTCCCCGAAGCCTGACCCTCACCCGTCCCCTAATCCTAACCCGTACGCTAACACTAACCCGCGCCCTCACATGCACGCTCCCCCTAAAGCGTTGCCGTACCCTCACCTGGACCCTAAACCGTCCCCGTCCCCTAACCCTCACCCTAGCCCGAACCCTAACCCTAACCCTTCCCAGAAGCCTGACCCTCACCCGTCCCCTAATCCTAACCCGGACGCTAACACTAACCCGCGCCCTCACACGCACGCTCCCCCTAAAGCGTTGCCGTACCCTCACCTGGACCCTAAACCGTCCCCGTCCCCTAACCCTAACCCTAGCCCGAACCCTGACCCTAACCCTTCCCAGAAGCCTGACCCTCACCCGTCCCCTAATCCTAAGCCATACGCTAACATTAACGCGCGCCCTCACACGCACGCTCCCCCTAAAGCGTTGCCGTACCCTCACCTGGACCCTAAACCGTCCCCGTCCCCTAACCCTAACCCTAGCCCGAACCCTAACCCTAACCCTTCCCCGAAGCCTGACCCTCACCCGTCCCCTAATCCTAAGCCGCACGCTAACACTAACCCGCGCCCTCACACGCACGCTCCCCCTAAAGCGTTGCCGTACCCTCACTTGGACCCTAAACCGTCCCCGTCCCCTAACCCTAACCCTAGCCCGAACCCTAACCCTAACCCTTCCCCGAAGCCTGACCCTCACCCGTCCCCTAATCCTAACCCGTACGCTAACACTAACCCGCGCCCTCACATGCACTCTCCCCCTAAAGCGTTGCCGTACCCTCACCTGGACCCTAAACCGTCCCCGTCCCCTAACCCTAACCCTAGCCCGAACCCTAACCCTAACCCTTCCCAGAAGCCTGACCCTCACCCGTCCCCTAATCCTAACCCGTACTCTAACACTAACGCACGCCCTCACACGCACGCTCCCCCTAAAGCGTTGCCGTACCCTCACTTGGACCCTAAACCGTCCCCGTCCCCTAACCCTAACCCTAGCCCGAACCCTAACCCTAACCCTTCCCCGAAGCCTGACCCTCACCCGTCCCCTAATCCTAACCCGTACGCTAACACTAACCCGCGCCCTCACACGCACGCTCCCCCTAAAGCGTTGCCGTACCCTCACCTGTACCCTAAACCGTCCCCGTACCCTAACCCTAACCCTAGCCCGAACCCTAACCCTAACCCTTCCCCGAAGCCTGACCCTCACCCGTCCCCTAATCCTAACCCGTACGCTAACACTAACACGCGCCCTCACACGCACGCTCCCCCTAAAGCGTTGCCGTACCCTCACCTGGACCCTAAACCGTCCCCGTCCCCTAACCCTAACCCTAGCCCGAACCCTAACCCTAACCCTTCCCCGAAGCCTGACCCTCACCCGTCCCCTAATCCTAGCCCGTACGCTAACACTAACCCGCGCCCTCACATGCACGCTCCCCCTAAAACGTTGCCGTACCCTCACCTGGACCCTAAACCGTCCCCGTCCCCTAACCCTAACCCTAGCCCGAACCCTAACCCTAACCCTTCCCAGAAGCCTGACCCTCACCCGTCCCCTAATCCTAACCCGTACGCTAACACTAACCCGCACCCTCACACGCACGCTCCCCCTAAAGCGTTGCCGTACCCTCACCTGGACCCTAAACCGTCCCCGTCCCCTAACCCTAACCCTAGCCCGAACCCTAACCCTAACCCTTCCCCGAAGCCTGACCCTCACCCGTCCCCTAATCCTAACCCGTACGCTATCATTAACCCGCGCCCTCACACGCACGCTCCCCCTAAAACGTTGCCGTACCCTCACCTGGACCCGAAACCGTCCCCGTCCCCTAACCCTAACCCTAGCCCGAACCCTAACCCTAACCCTTCCCCGAAGCCTGACCCTCACCCGTCCCCTAATCCTAACCCGTACGCTAACACTAACCCGCGCCCTCACACGCACGCTCCCCCTAAAGCGTTGCCGTACCCTCACCTGGACCCTAAACCGTCCCCGTCCCCTAACCCTAACCCTAGCCCGAACCCTAACCCTAACCCTTCCCCGAAGCCTGACCCTCACCCGTCCCCTAATCCTAACCCGTACGCTAACACTAACCCGCGCCCTCACACGCACGCTCCCCCTAAAGCGTTGCCGTACCCTCACCTGGACCCTAAACCGTCCCCGTCCCCTAACCCTAACCCTAGCCCGAACCCTAACCCTAACCCTTCCCCGAAGCCTGAACCTCACCCGTCCCCTAATCCTAACCCGTACGCTAACACTAACCCGCGCCCTCACACGCACGCTCCCCCTAAAGCGTTGCCGTACCCTCACCTGGACTTTAAACCGTCCCCGTCCCCTAACCCTAACCCTAGCCCGAACCCTAACCCTAACCCTTCCCCGAAGCCTGAACCTCACCCGTCCCCTAATCCTAACCCGTACGCTAACACTAACCCACGCCCTCACACGCACGCTCCCCCTAAAGCGTTGCCGTACCCTCACCTGGACCCTAAACCGTCGCCGTCCCCTAACCCTAACCCTAGCCCGAACCCTAACCCTAACCCTTCCCCGAAGCCTGACCCTCACCCGTCCCCTAATCCTAAGCCGCAAGCTAACACTAACACGCGCCCTCACACGCACGCTCCCCCTAAAGCGTTGCCGTACCCTCACCTGGACCCTAAACCTTCCCCATCCCCTAACCCTAACCCTAGCCCGAACCCTAACCCTAACCCTTCCCCGAAGCCTGACCCTCACCCGTCCCCTAATCCTAAGCCGTACGCTAACACTAACCCGCGCCCTCACATGCACGCTCCCCCTAAAGCGTTGCCGTACCCTCACCTGAACCCTAAACCGTAACCGTCCCCTAACCTTAACCCTAGCCCGAACCCTAACCCTAACCCTTCGCCGAAGCCTGAACCTCACCCGTCCCCTAATCCTAACCCGTACGCTAACACTAACCCGCGCCCTCACACGCACGCTCCCCCTAAAGCGTTGCCGTACCCTCACCTGGACCCTAAACCGTCCCCGTCCCCTAACCCTAACCCTAGCCCGAACCCTAACCCTAACCCTTCCGCGAAGCCTGAACCTCACCCGTCCCCTAATCCTAACCCGTACGCTAACACTAACCCGCGCCCTCACACGCACGCTCCCCCTAAAGCGTTGCCGTACCCTCACCTGGACCCTAAACCGTCGCCGTCCCCTAACCCTAACCCTAGCCCGAACCCTAACCCTAACCCTTCCCCGAAGCCTGACCCTCACCCTTCCCCTAATCCTAAGCCGCACGCTAACACTAACCCACGCCCTCACACGCACGCTCCCCCTAAAGCATTGCCGTACCCTCACCTGGACCCTAAACCTTCCCCATCCCCTAACCCTAACCCTAGCCCGAACCCTAACCCTAACCCTTCCCCGAAGCCTGATCCTCACCCGTCCCCTAATCCTAACCCGTACGCTAACACTAACCCGCGCCCTCACACGCACGCTCCCCCTAAAGCGTTGCCATACCCTCACCTGGACCCTAAACCGTCCCCGTCCCCTAACCCTAACCCTAGCCCGAACCCTAACCCTAACCCTTCCCCGAAGCCTGACCCTCACCCGTCCCCTAATCCTAACCCGTACGCTAACACTAACACGCGCCCTCACACGCACGCTCCCCCTAAAGCGTTGCCGTACCCTCACCTGGACCCTAAACCGTCCCCATCCCCTAACCCTAACCCTAGCCCGAACCCTAACCCTAACCCTTCCCCGAAGCCTGACCCTCACCCGTCCCCTAATCCTAACCCGTACGCTAACACTAACCCGCACCCTCACACGCACGCTCCCCCTAAAGCGTTGCCGTACCCTCACCTGGACCCTAAACCGTCCCCGTCCCCTAACCCTAACCCTAGCCCAAACCCTAACCCTAACCCTTCCCCGAAGCCTGACCCTCACCCGTCCCCTAATCCTAAGCCGTACGCTAACACTAACCCACGCCCTCACACGCACGCTCCCCCTAAAGCGTTGCCGTACACTCACCTGGACCCTAAACCGTCCCCGTCCCCTAACCCTAACCCTAGCCCGAACCCTAACCCTAACCCTTCCCCGAAGCCTGACCCTCACCCGTCCCCTAATCCTAAGCCGCAAGCTAACACTAACACGCGCCCTCACACGCACGCTCCCCCTAAAGCGTTGCCGTACCCTCACCTGGACCCTAAACCTTCCCCATCCCCTAACCCTAACCCTAGCCCGAACCCTAACCCTAACCCTTCCCCGAAGCCTGACCCTCACCCGTCCCCTAATCCTAAGCCGTACGCTAACACTAACCCGCGCCCTCACATGCACGCTCCCCCTAAAGCGTTGCCGTACCCTCACCTGAACCCTAAACCGTAACCGTCCCCTAACCTTAACCCTAGCCCGAACCCTAACCCTAACCCTTCCCCGAAGCCTGAACCTCACCCGTCCCCTAATCCTAACCCGTACGCTAACACTAACCCGCGCCCTCACACGCACGCTCCCCCTAAAGCGTTGCCGTACCCTCACCTGGACCCTAAACCGTCCCCGTCCCCTAACCCTAACCCTAGCCCGAACCCTAACCCTAACCCTTCCCCGAAGCCTGAACCTCACCCGTCCCCTAATCCTAACCCGTACGCTAACACTAACCCGCGCCCTCACACGCACGCTCCCCCTAAAGCGTTGCCGTACCCTCACCTGGACCCTAAACCGTCGCCGTCCCCTAACCCTAACCCTAGCCCGAACCCTAACCCTAACCCTTCCCCGAAGCCTGACCCTCACCCTTCCCCTAATCCTAAGCCGCACGCTAACACTAACCCGCGCCCTCACACGCACGCTCCCCCTAAAGCATTGCCGTACCCTCACCTGGACCCTAAACCTTCCCCATCCCCTAACCCTAACCCTAGCCCGAACCCTAACCCTAACCCTTCCCCGAAGCCTGATCCTCACCCGTCCCCTAATCCTAACCCGTACGCTAACACTAACCCGCGCCCTCACACGCACGCTCCCCCTAAAGCGTTGCCGTACCCTCACCTGGACCCTAAACCGTCCCCGCCCCCTAACCCTAACCCTAGCCCGAACCCTAACCCTAACCCTTCCCCGAAGCCTGACCCTCACCCGTCCCCTAATCCTAACCCGTACGCTAACACTAACACGCGCCCTCACACGCACGCTCCCCCTAAAGCGTTGCCGTACCCTCACCTGGACCCTAAACCGTCCCCATCCCCTAACCCTAACCCTAGCCCGAACCCTAACCCTAACCCTTCCCCGAAGCCTGACCCTCACCCGTCCCCTAATCCTAACCCGTACGCTAACACTAACCCGCACCCTCACACGCACGCTCCCCCTAAAGCGTTGCCGTACCCTCACCTGGACCCTAAACCGTCCCCGTCCCCTAACCCTAACCCTAGCCCAAACCCTAACCCTAACCCTTCCCCGAAGCCTGACCCTCACCCGTCCCCTAATCCTAAGCCGTACGCTAACACTAACCCACGCCCTCACACGCACGCTCCCCCTAAAGCGTTGCCGTACACTCACCTGGACCCTAAACCGTCCCCGTCCCCTAACCCTAACCCTAGCCCGAACCCTAACCCTAACCCTTCCCCGAAGCCTGACCCTCACCCGTCCCCTAATCTTAAGGCGCACGCTAACACTAACGCGCGCCCTCACACGCACGCTCCCCCTAAAGCGTTGCCGTACCCTCACTTGGACCCTAAACCGTCCCCGTCCCCTAACCGTAACCCTAGCCCGAACCCTAACCCTAACCCTTCCCCGAAGCCTGACCCTCACCCGTCCCCTAATCCTAAGCCGTACGCTAACACTAACGCGCGCCCTCACACGCACGCTCCCCCTAAAGCGTTGCCGTACCCTCTCCTGGACCCTAAACCGTCCCCGTCCCCTAACCCTAACCCTAGCCCGAACCCTAACCCTAACCCTTCCCCGAAGCCTGACCCTCACCCGTCCCCTAATCCTAACCCGTACGCTAACACTAACGCGTGCCCTCACACGCACGCTCCCCCTAAAGCGTTGCCGTACCCTCACCTGGACCCGAAACCGTCCCCGTCCCCTAACCCTAACCCTAGCCCGAACCCTAACCCTAACCCTTCCCCGAAGCCTGACCCTCACCCGTCCCCTAATCCTAACCCGTACGCTAACACTAACCCGCGCCCTCACACGCACGCTCCCCCTAAAGCGTTGCCGTACCCTCACCTGGACCCTAAACCGTCCCCGTCCCCTAACCCTAACCCTAGCCCGAACCCTAACCCTAACCCTTCCCCGAAGCCTGACCCTCACCCGTCCCCTAATCCTAACCCGTACGCTAACACTAACCCGTGCCCTCACACGCACGCTCCCCCTAAAGTGTTGTCGTACCCTCACCTGGACCCTAAACCGTCCCCGTCCCCTAACCCTAACCGTAGCCCGAACCCTAACCCTAACCCTTCCCCGAAGCCTGACCCTCACCCGTCCCCTAATCCTAAGCCGTACGCTAACACTAACCCGCGCCCTCACATGCACGCTCCCCCTAAAGCGTTGCCGTACCCTCACCTGAACCCTAAACCGTCCCCGTCCCCTAACCCTAACCCTAGCCCGAACCCTAACCCTAACCCTTCCCCGAAGCCTGACCCTCACCCGTCCCCTAATTCTAACCCGTACGCTAACACTAACCCGCGCCCTCACACGCACGCTCCCCCTAAAGCGTTGCCGTACCCTCACCTGGACCCTAAACCGTCCCCGTCCCCTAACCCTAACCCTAGCCCGAACCCTAACCCTAACCCTTCCCCGAAGCCTGACCCTCACCCATCCCCTAATCCTAACCCGTACGCTAACACTAACCCGGGCCCTCACACGCACGCTCCCCCTAAAGCGTTGCCGTACCCTCACCTGGACCCTAAACCGTCCCCGTCCCCTAACCCTAACCCTAGCCCGAACCCTAAACCTAACCCTTCCCCGAAGCCTGACCCTCACCCGTCCCCTAATCCTAACCCGTACGCTAACACTAACCCGCGCCCTCACACGCACGCTCCCCATAAAGCGTTGCCGTACCCTCACCTGGACCCTAAACCTTCCCCGTCCCCTAACCCTAACCGTAGCCCGAACCCTAACCCTAAACCTTCCCCGAAGCCTGACCCTCACCCGTCCCCTAATCCTAAGCCGTACGCTAACACTACCCCACGCCCTCACACGCACGCTCCCCCTAAAGCGTTGCCGTACCCTCACCTGGACCCTAAACCGTCCCCGTCCCCTAACCCTAACCCTAGCCCGAACCCTAACCCTAACCCTTCCCCGAAGCCTGACCCTCACCCGTCCCCTAATCTTAACCCGTACGCTAACACTAACCCGCGCCCTCACACGCATGCTCCCCCTAAAGCGTTGCCGTACCCTCACCTGGACCCTAAACCGTCCCTGTCCCCTAACCCTAACCCTAGCCCGAACCCTAACCCTAACCCATCCCCGAAGCCTGACCCTCAACCGTCCCCTAATCCTAACCCGTACGCTAACACTAACCCGCGCCCTCACACGCACGCTCCCCCTAAAGTGTTGCCGTACCCTCACCTGGACCCTAAACTGTCCCCGTCCCCTAACCCTAACCCTAGCCCGAACCCTAACCCTAACCCTTCCCCGAAGCCGGACCCTCACCCGTCCACTAATCCTAACCCGTACGCTAACCCTAACCCGCGCCCTCACACGCACGCTCCCCCTAAAGCGTTGCCGTACCCTCACCTGGACCCGAAACCGTCCCCGTCCCCTAACCCTAACCCTAGACCGAACCCTAATCCTAACCCTTCCCCGAAGCCTGACCCTCACCCGTCCCCTAATCCTAACCCGTACGCTAACACTAACCCGCGCCCTCACACGTACGCTCCCCCTAAAGCGTTGCCGTACCCTCACCTGGACCCTAAACCGTCCCCGTTCCCTAACCCTAACCCTAGCCCGAACCCGAACCCTAACCCTTCCCAGAAGCCTGACCCTCACCCGTCCCCTAATCCTAACCCGTACGCTAACACTAACCCGCGCCCTCACACGCACGCTCCCCCTAAAGCGTTGCCGTACCCTCACCTGGACCCGAAACCGTCCCCGTCCCCTAACCCTAACCCTAGCCCGAACCCTGACCCTAACCCTTCCCCGAAGCCTGACCCTCACCCGTCCCCTAATCCTAAGCCATACGCTAACACTAACCCGCGCCCTCACATGCACGCTCCCCCTAAAGCGTTGCCGTTCCCCCACCTGGACCCTAAACCTTCCCCATCCCCTAACCCTAACCCTAGCCCGAACCCTAACCCTAACCATTCCCCGAAGCCTGACCCTCATCCGTCCCCTAATCCTAACCCGTACGCTAACACTAACCCGCGCCCTCACACGTACGCTCCCCCTAAAGCGTTGCCGTACCCTCACCTGGACCCGAAACCGTCTCCGTCCCCTAACCCTAACCCTAGCCCGAACTCTAACACTAACACTTCCCCGAAGCCTGACCCTCACCCGTCCCCTAATCCTAACCCGTACGCTAACACTAACCCGCGCCCTCACACGCACGCTCCCCCTAAAGCGTTGCCGTACCCTCACCTGGACCCTAAACCGTCCCAGTCCCCTAACCCTAACCCTAGCCCGAACCCTAACCCTAACCGTTCCCCGAAGCCTGACCCTCACCCGTCCCCTAATCCTAACCCGTACGCTAACACTAACCCGCGCCCTCACACGCACGCTCCCCCTAAAGCGTTACCGTAACCTCACCTGGACCCTAAATCGTCCCCGTCCCCTAACCCTAACCCTAGCCCGAACCCTAACCCTAACCCTTCCCCGAAGCCTGACCCTCACCTGTACCCTAATCCTAACCCGTACGCTAACACTAACCCGCGCCCTCACACGCATGCTCCCCCTAAAGCGTTGCCGTACCCTCACCTGGACCCTAAACCGTCGCCGTCCCCTAACCCTAACCCTAGCCCGAACCCTAACCCTAACCCTTCCCCGAAGCCTGACCCTCACCCGTCCCCTAATCCTAACCCGTACGCTAACACTAACCCGCGCCCTCACACGCACGCTCCCCCTAAAGCGTTGCCGTACCCTCACCTGGACCCTAAACCGTCCCCGTCCCCTAACCCTAACCCTAGCCCAAACCCTAACCCTTACCCTTCCCCGAAGCCTGACCCTCACCCGTCCCCTAATCCTAAGCCGTACGCTAACAATAACCCGCGCCCTCACACGCACGCTCCCCCTAAAGCGTTGCCGTACACTCACCTGGACCCTAAACCGTCCCCGTCCCCTAACCCTAACCCTAGCCCGAACCCTAACCCTAACCCTTCCCCGAAGCCTGACCCTCACCCTTCCCCTAATCCTAAGCCGCACGCTAACACTAATGCGCGCCCTCACACGCACGCTCCCCCTAAAGCGTTGCCGTACCCTCCCTTGGACCCTAAACCGTCCCCGTCCCCTAACCGTAACCCTAGCCCGAACCCTAACCCTAACCCTTCCCCGAAGCCTGACCCTCACCCGTTCCCTAATCCTAAGCCGTACGGTAACACTAACGCGCACCCTCACACGCACGCTCCCCCTAAAGCGTTGCCGTACCCTCTCCTGGACCCTAAACCGTCCCCGTCCCCTAACCCTAACCCTAGCCCGAACCCTAACCCTAACCCTTCCCCGAAGCCTGACCCTCACCCGTCCCCTAATCCTAAGCCGTACGCTAACAATAACCCGCGCCCTCACACGCACGCTCCCCCTAAAGCGTTGCCGTACACTCACCTGGACCCTAAACCGTCCCCGTCCCCTAACCCTAACCCTAGCCCGAACCCTAACCCTAACCCTTCCCCGAAGCCTGACCCTCACCCTTCCCCTAATCCTAAGCCGCACGCTAACACTAATGCGCGCCCTCACACGCACGCTCCCCCTAAAGCGTTGCCGTACCCTCCCTTGGACCCTAAACCGTCCCCGTCCCCTAACCGTAACCCTAGCCCGAACCCTAACCCTAACCCTTCCCCGAAGCCTGACCCTCACCCGTTCCCTAATCCTAAGCCGTACGGTAACACTAACGCGCGCCCTCACACGCACGCTCCCCCTAAAGCGTTGCCGTACCCTCTCCTGGACCCTAAACCGTCCCCGTCCCCTAACCCTAACCCTAGCCCGAACCCTAACCCTAACCCTTCCCCGAAGCCTGACCCTCACCCGTCCCCTAATCCTAACCCGTACGCTAACACTAACGCGTGCCCTCACACGCACGCTCCCCCTAAAGCGTTGCCGTACCCTCACCTGGACCCGAAACCGTCCCCGTCCCCTAACCCTAACCCTAGCCCGAACCCTAACCCTAACCCTTCCCCGAAGCCTGACCCTCACCCGTCCCCTAATCCTAACCCGTACGCTAACACTAACCCGCGCCCTCACACGCACGCTCCCCCTAAAGCGTTGCCATACCCTCACCTGGACCCTAAACCGTCCCCGTCCCCTAACCCTAACCCTAGCCCGAACCCTAACCCTAACCCTTCCCCGAAGCCTGACCCTCACCCGTCCCCTAATCCTAACCCGTACGCTAACACTAACCCGTGCCCTCACACGCACGCTCCCCCTAAAGTGTTGCCGTACCCTCACCTGGACCCTAAACCGTCCCCGTCCCCTAACCCTAACCGTAGCCCGAACCCTAACCCTAACCCTTCCCCGAAGCCTGACCCTCACCCGTCCCCTAATCCTAAGCCGTACGCTAACACTAACCCGCGCCCTCACACGCACGCTCCCCCTAAAGCGTTGCCGTACCCTCACCTGAACCCTAAACCGTAACCGTCCCCTAACCTTAACCCTAGCCCGAACCCTAACCCTAACCCTTCCCCGAAGCCTGACCCTCACCCGTCCCCTAATTCTAACCCGTACGCTAACACTAACCCGCGCCCTCACACGCACGCTCCCCCTAAAGCGTTGCCGTACCCTCACCTGGACCCTAAACCGTCCCCGTCCCCTAACCCTAACCCTAGCCCGAACCCTAACCCTAACCCTTCCCCGAAGCCTGACCCTCACCCGTCCCCTAATCCTAACCCGTACGCTAACACTAACCCGCGCCCTCACATGCACGCTCCCCCTAAAGCGTTGCCGTACCCTCACCTGGACCCTAAACCGTCCCCGTCCCCTAACCCTCACCCTAGCCCGAACCCTAACCCTAACCCTTCCCAGAAGCCTGACCCTCACCCGTCCCCTAATCCTAACCCGGACGCTAACACTAACCCGCGCCCTCACACGCACGCTCCCCCTAAAGCGTTGCCGTACCCTCACCTGGACCCTAAACCGTCCCCGTCCCCTAACCCTAACCCTAGCCCGAACCCTGACCCTAACCCTTCCCAGAAGCCTGACCCTCACCCGTCCCCTAATCCTAAGCCATACGCTAACATTAACGCGCGCCCTCACACGCACGCTCCCCCTAAAGCGTTGCCGTACCCTCACCTGGACCCTAAACCGTCCCCGTCCCCTAACCCTAACCCTAGCCCGAACCCTAACCCTAACCCTTCCCCGAAGCCTGACCCTCACCCGTCCCCTAATCCTAAGCCGTACGCTAACACTAACCCGCGCCCTCACACGCACGCTCCCCCTAAAGCGTTGCCGTACCCTCACCTGGACCCTAAACCGTCCCCGTCCCCTAACCCTAACCCTAGCCCGAACCCTAACCCTAACCCTTCCCCGAAGCCTGACCCTCACCCGTCCCCTAATCCTAAGCCGCACGCTAACACTAACCCGCGCCCTCACACGCACGCTCCCCCTAAAGCGTTGCCGTACCCTCACTTGGACCCTAAACCGTCCCCGTCCCCTAACCCTAACCCTAGCCCGAACCCTAACCCTAACCCTTCCCCGAAGCCTGACCCTCACCCGTCCCCTAATCCTAACCCGTACGCTAACACTAACCCGCGCCCTCACATGCACTCTCCCCCTAAAGCGTTGCCGTACCCTCACCTGGACCCTAAACCGTCCCCGTCCCCTAACCCTAACCCTAGCCCGAACCCTAACCCTAACCCTTCCCAGAAGCCTGACCCTCACCCGTCCCCTAATCCTAACCCGTACTCTAACACTAACGCACGCCCTCACACGCACGCTCCCCCTAAAGCGTTGCCGTACCCTCACTTGGACCCTAAACCGTCCCCGTACCCTAACCCTAACCCTAGCCCGAACCCTAACCCTAACACTTCCCCGAAGCCTGACCCTCACCCGTCCCCTAATCCTAACCCGTACGCTAACACTAACCCGCGCCCTCACACGCACGCTCCCCCTAAAGCGTTGCCGTACCCTCACCTGTACCCTAAACCGTCCCCGTACCCTAACCCTAACCCTAGCCCGAACCCTAACCCTAACCCTTCCCCGAAGCCTGACCCTCACCCGTCCCCTAATCCTAACCCGTACGCTAACACTAACACGCGCCCTCACACGCACGCTCCCCCTAAAGCGTTGCCGTACCCTCACCTGGACCCTAAACCGTCCCCGTCCCCTAACCCTAACCCTAGCCCGAACCCTAACCCTAACCCTTCCCCGAAGCCTGACCCTCACCCGTCCCCTAATCCTAGCCCGTACGCTAACACTAACCCGCGCCCTCACATGCACGCTCCCCCTAAAACGTTGCCGTACCCTCACCTGGACCCTAAACCGTCCCCGTCCCCTAACCCTAACCCTAGCCCGAACCCTAACCCTAACCCTTCCCAGAAGCCTGACCCTCACCCGTCCCCTAATCCTAACCCGTACGCTAACACTAACCCGCGCCCTCACACGCACGCTCCCCCTAAAGCGTTGCCGTACCCTCACCTGGACCCTAAACCGTCCCCGTCCCCTAACCCTAACCCTAGCCCGAACCCTAACCCTAACCCTTCCCCGAAGCCTGACCCTCACCCGTCCCCTAATCCTAACCCGTACGCTATTATTAACCCGCGCCCTCACACGCACGCTCCCCCTAAAACGTTGCCGTACCCTCACCTGGACCCGAAACCGTCCCCGTCCCCTAACCCTAACCCTAGCCCGAACCCTAACCCTAACCCTTCCCCGAAGCCTGACCCTCACCCGTCCCCTAATCCTAACCCGTACGCTAACACTAACCCGCGCCCTCACACGCACGCTCCCCCTAAAGCGTTGCCGTACCCTCACCTGGATCCTAAACCGTCCCCGTCCCCTAACCCTAACCCTAGCCCGAACCCTAACCCTAACCCTTCCCCGAAGCCTGACCCTCACCCGTCCCCTAATCCTAACCCGTACGCTAACACTAACCCGCGCCCTCACACGCACGCTCCCCCTAAAGCGTTGCCGTACCCTCACCTGGACCCTAAACCGTCCCCGTCCCCTAACCCTAACCCTAGCCCGAACCCTAACCCTAACCCTTCCCCGAAGCCTGAACCTCACCCGTCCCCTAATCCTAACCCGTACGCTAACACTAACCCGCGCCCTCACACGCACGCTCCCCCTAAAGCGTTGCCGTACCCTCACCTGGACCCTAAACCGTCCCCGTCCCCTAACCCTAACCCTAGCCCGAACCCTAACCCTAACCCTTCCCCGAAGCCTGAACCTCACCCGTCCCCTAATCCTAACCCGTACGCTAACACTAACCCGCGCCCTCACACGCACGCTCCCCCTAAAGCGTTGCCGTACCCTCACCTGGACCCTAAACCGTCGCCGTCCCCTAACCCTAACCCTAGCCCGAACCCTAACCCTAACCCTTCCCCGAAGCCTGACCCTCACCCTTCCCCTAATCCTAAGCCGCACGCTAACACTAACCCGCGCCCTCACACGCACGCTCCCCCTAAAGCGTTGCCGTACCCTCACCTGGACCCTAAACCTTCCCCATCCCCTAACCCTAACCCTAGCCCGAACCCTAACCCTAACCCTTCCCCGAAGCCTGATCCTCACCCGTCCCCTAATCCTAACCCGTACGCTAACACTAACCCGCGCCCTCACACGCACGCTCCCCCTAAAGCGTTGCCGTACCCTCACCTGGACCCTAAACCGTCCCCGTCCCCTAACCCTAACCCTAGCCCGAACCCTAACCCTAACCCTTCCCCGAAGCCTGACCCTCACCCGTCCCCTAATCCTAACCCGTACGCTAACACTAACACGCGCCCTCACACGCACGCTCCCCCTAAAGCGTTGCCGTACCCTCACCTGGACCCTAAACCGTCCCCATCCCCTAACCCTAACCCTAGCCCGAACCCTAACCCTAACCCTTCCCCGAAGCCTGACCCTCACCCGTCCCCTAATCCTAACCCGTACGCTAACACTAACCCGCACCCTCACACGCACGCTCCCCCTAAAGCGTTGCCGTACCCTCACCTGGACCCTAAACCGTCCCCGTCCCCTAACCCTAACCCTAGCCCAAACCCTAACCCTAACCCTTCCCCGAAGCCTGACCCTCACCCGTCCCCTAATCCTAAGCCGTACGCTAACACTAACCCACGCCCTCACACGCACGCTCCCCCTAAAGCGTTGCCGTACACTCACCTGGACCCTAAACCGTCCCCGTCCCCTAACCCTAACCCTAGCCCGAACCCTAACCCTAACCCTTCCCCGAAGCCTGACCCTCACCCGTCCCCTAATCTTAAGGCGCACGCTAACACTAACGCGCGCCCTCACACGCACGCTCCCCCTAAAGCGTTGCCGTACCCTCACTTGGACCCTAAACCGTCCCCGTCCCCTAACCGTAACCCTAGCCCGAACCCTAACCCTAACCCTTCCCCGAAGCCTGACCCTCACCCGTCCCCTAATCCTAAGCCGTACGCTAACACTAACGCGCGCCCTCACACGCACGCTCCCCCTAAAGCGTTGCCGTACCCTCTCCTGGACCCTAAACCGTCCCCGTCCCCTAACCCTAACCCTAGCCCGAACCCTAACCCTAACCCTTCCCCGAAGCCTGACCCTCACCCGTCCCCTAATCCTAACCCGTACGCTAACACTAACGCGTGCCCTCACACGCACGCTCCCCCTAAAGCGTTGCCGTACCCTCACCTGGACCCGAAACCGTCCCCGTCCCCTAACCCTAACCCTAGCCCGAACCCTAACCCTAACCCTTCCCCGAAGCCTGACCCTCACCCGTCCCCTAATCCTAACCCGTACGCTAACACTAACCCGCGCCCTCACACGCACGCTCCCCCTAAAGCGTTGCCGTACCCTCACCTGGACCCTAAACCGTCCCCGTCCCCTAACCCTAACCCTAGCCCGAACCCTAACCCTAACCCTTCCCCGAAGCCTGACCCTCACCCGTCCCCTAATCCTAACCCGTACGCTAACACTAACCCGTGCCCTCACACGCACGCTCCCCCTAAAGTGTTGTCGTACCCTCACCTGGACCCTAAACCGTCCCCGTCCCCTAACCCTAACCGTAGCCCGAACCCTAACCCTAACCCTTCCCCGAAGCCTGACCCTCACCCGTCCCCTAATCCTAAGCCGTACGCTAACACTAACCCGCGCCCTCACATGCACGCTCCCCCTAAAGCGTTGCCGTACCCTCACCTGAACCCTAAACCGTCCCCGTCCCCTAACCCTAACCCTAGCCCGAACCCTAACCCTAACCCTTCCCCGAAGCCTGACCCTCACCCGTCCCCTAATTCTAACCCGTACGCTAACACTAACCCGCGCCCTCACACGCACGCTCCCCCTAAAGCGTTGCCGTACCCTCACCTGGACCCTAAACCGTCCCCGTCCCCTAACCCTAACCCTAGCCCGAACCCTAACCCTAACCCTTCCCCGAAGCCTGACCCTCACCCATCCCCTAATCCTAACCCGTACGCTAACACTAACCCGGGCCCTCACACGCACGCTCCCCCTAAAGCGTTGCCGTACCCTCACCTGGACCCTAAACCGTCCCCGTCCCCTAACCCTAACCCTAGCCCGAACCCTAAACCTAACCCTTCCCCGAAGCCTGACCCTCACCCGTCCCCTAATCCTAACCCGTACGCTAACACTAACCCGCGCCCTCACACGCACGCTCCCCCTAAAGCGTTGCCGTACCCTCACCTGGACCCTAAACCTTCCCCGTCCCCTAACCCTAACCGTAGCCCGAACCCTAACCCTAAACCTTCCCCGAAGCCTGACCCTCACCCGTCCCCTAATCCTAAGCCGTACGCTAACACTAACCCACGCCCTCACACGCACGCTCCCCCTAAAGCGTTGCCGTACCCTCACCTGGACCCGAAACCGTCCCCGTCCCCTAACCCTAACCCTAGCCCGAACCCTAACCCTAACCCTTCCCCGAAGCCTGACCCTCACCCGTCCCCAATCTTAACCCGTACGCTAACACTAACCCGCGCCCTCACACGCATGCTCCCCCTAAAGCGTTGCCGTACCCTCACCTGGACCCTAAACCGTCCCTGTCCCCTAACCCTAACCCTAGCCCGAACCCTAACCCTAACCCATCCCCGAAGCCTGACCCTCAACCGTCCCCTAATCCTAACCCGTACGCTAACACTAACCCGCGCCCTCACACGCACGCTCCCCCTAAAGTGTTGCCGTACCCTCACCTGGACCCTAAACTGTCCCCGTCCCCTAACCCTAACCCTAGCCCGAACCCTAACCCTAACCCTTCCCCGAAGCCGGACCCTCACCCGTCCACTAATCCTAACCCGTACGCTAACACTAACCCGCGCCCTCACACGCACGCTCCCCCTAAAGCGTTGCCGTACCCTCACCTGGACCCGAAACCGTCCCCGTCCCCTAACCCTAACCCTAGACCGAACCCTAATCCTAACCCTTCCCCGAAGCCTGACCCTCACCCGTCCCCTAATCCTAACCCGTACGCTAACACTAACCCGCGCCCTCACACGTACGCTCCCCCTAAAGCGTTGCCGTACCCTCACCTGGACCCTAAACCGTCCCCGTTCCCTAACCCTAACCCTAGCCCGAACCCTAACCCTAACCCTTCCCAGAAGCCTGACCCTCACCCGTCCCCTAATCCTAACCCGTACGCTAACACTAACCCGCGCCCTCACACGCACGCTCCCCCTAAAGCGTTGCCGTACCCTCACCTGGACCCGAAACCGTCCCCGTCTCCTAACCCTAACCCTAGCCCGAACCCTGACCCTAAACCTTCCCCGAAGCCTGACCCTCACCCGTCCCCTAATCCTAAGCCATACGCTAACACTAATCCGCGCCCTCACATGCACGCTCCCCCTAAAGCGTTGCCGTTCCCCCACCTGGACCCTAAACCTTCCCCATCCCCTAACCCTAACCCTAGCCTGAACCCTAACCCTAACCATTCCCCGAAGCCTGACCCTCATCCGTCCCCTAATCCTAACCCGTACGCTAACACTAACCCGCGCCCTCACACGTACGCTCCCCCTAAAGCGTTGCCGTACCCTCACCTGGACCCGAAACCGTCCCCGTCCCCTAACCCTAACCCTAGCCCGAACTCTAACACTAACACTTCCCCGAAGCCTGACCCTCACCCGTCCTCTAATCCTAACCCGTACGCTAACACTAACCCGCGCCCTCACACGCACGCTCCCCCTAAAGCGTTGCCGTACCCTCACCTGGACCCTAAACCGTCCCAGTCCCCTAACCCTAACCCTAGCCCGAACCCTAACCCTAACCGTTCCCCGAAGCCTGACCCTCACCCGTCCCCTAATCCTAACCCGTACGCTAACACTAACCCGCGCCCTCACACGCACGCTCCCCCTAAAGCGTTGCCGTAACCTCACCTGGACCCTAAATCGTCCCCGTCCCCTAACCCTAACCCTAGCCCGAACCCTAACCCTAACCCTTCCCCGAAGCCTGACCCTCACCTGTACCCTAATCCTAACCCGTACGCTAACACTAACCCGCGCCCTCACACGCATGCTCCCCCTAAAGCGTTGCCGTACCCTCACCTGGACCCTAAACCGTCCCCGTCCCCTAACCCTAACCCTAGCCCGAACCCTAACCCTAACCCTTCCCCGAAGCCTGACCCTCACCCGTCCCCTAATCCTAACCCGTACGCTAACACTAACCCGCGCCCTCACACGCACGCTCCCCCTAAAGCGTTGCCGTACCCTCACCTGGACCCTAAACCGTCCCCGTCCCCTAACCCTAGCCCGAAACCTAACCCTAATCCTTCCCCGAAGCCTGACCCTCACCCGTCCCCTAATCCTAACCCGTACGCTAACACTAACCCGCGCCCTCACACGCATGCTCCCCCTAAAGCGTTGCCGTACCCTCACCTGGACCCTAAACCGTCCCCGTCTCCTAACCGTAACCCTAGCCCGAACCCTAACCCTAACCCTTCCCCGAAGCCTGACCCTCACCCGTCCCCTAATCCTAACCCGTACGCTAACACTAACCCGTGCCCTCACACGCACGCTCCCCCTAAAGCGTTGCCGTACCCTCACCTGGACCCTAAACCGTCCCCGTCCCCTAACCCTAACCCTAGCCCGAACCCTAACCCTAACCCTTCCCCGAAGCCTGACCCTCACCTGTCCCCTAATCCTAACCCGTACGCTAACACTAACCCGTGCCCTCACACGCACGCTCCCCCTAAAGCGTTGCCGTACCCTCACCTGGACCCTAAACCGTCCCCGGCCCCTAACCCTAACCCTAGCCCGAACCCTAACCCTAACCCTTCCCCGAAGCCTGACCCTCACCCGTCCCCTAATCCTAACCCGTACGCTAACACTAACCCGCGCCCTCACACGCACGCTCCCCCTAAAGCGTTGCCGTACCCTCACCTGGACCCTAAACCGTCCCCGTCCCCTAACCCTAGCCCGAACCCTAACCCTAACCCTTCCCTGAAGCCTGACCCTCACCCGTCCCCTAATCCTAACCCGTACGCTAACACTAACCCGCGCCCTCACATGCACCCTCCCCCTAAAGCGTTGCCGTACCCTCACCTGGACCCTAAACCGTCCCCGTCCCCTAACCCTAACCCTAGCCCGAACCCTAACCCTAACCCTTCCCCGAAGCCTGATCCTCACCCGTCCCCTAATCCTAACCCGTACGCTAACACTAACCCGCGCCCTCACACGCACGCTCCCCCTAAAGCGTTGCCGTACCCTCACCTGGACCCTAAACCGTCCCCGTCCCCTAACCCTAACCCTAGCCCAAACCCTAACCCTAACCCTTCCCCGAAGCCTGACCCTCACCCGTCCCCTAATCCTAACCCGTACGCTAACACTAACCCGCGCCCTCACACGCACGCTCCCCCTAAAGCGTTGCCGTACCCTCACCTGGACCCTAAACCGTCCCCGTCCCCTAACCCTAACCCTAGCCCGAACCCTAACCCTAACCCTTCCCCGAAGCCTGACCCTCACCCGTCCCCTAATCCTTACCCGTACGCTAACACTAAATCTTACCCTACATGTACGCTATCCATAAACTGTTGTCGTACCCTAACCTGTACCCTAAACCGTCCCCGTTCCCTAACTGTAACCCTAACCCGAAGCATTACCCTAACACTTACCCTAATCCTAAACGGTACACTAACACTGACCTGTACCCTAACACTTTCGCTCACCCTAAACCATTGTCGCATCCTAAACCATACCCGTTCCCTAATGCTAACCTTAACCCTACCCTAAACCCACTTATTGCACTATAGCTCAGGAAAATTAAAATAACAAGAAACAACCACCGCAAAGTTTAGGGCTGCTCTGTTTACAAGAGCCTCGACTACGGTACAAATTAAATATCCTTGACAGAGAGAAATGGATAAAGAAGTTTTCGTACTTACGTACAATGGAATATCACTCAATAATGAAATCAATGTCGTCAGGCCCGTACAAGCATAATGAATGGATTTAGGTACGATGATTCAAAGGAAATAAGTCACACAGAAAAAGAAACTTATCATAAGATATCACTTATAGAGGGAATGTAAACTTGGCTACACATGAACTGAATTACAAAACAGAACAGAGTCTCACATTTAGAAAACAAACTTATGCTTTCTTAAGGGGAATGGTGAGTTGGGGTGCTGCGTAAAACCAGAGATTGAAATGAGCACAGATACTATTCCATAAGCCAAATATATAATAGACAAGATATACTCCTTGCTCAACGAATTAGACTCAACACCACCTATTCACCGCAGAGGAATATATCTGACAATAAGAATATTAAAACATATGTATCTATATGTCTCTGTAAGAGAATCAAGTGTGTGTAGAGCAGTATACACAGCCGTGAAAAATCAACTAAACCCCATTATTAAAATAAATTTCAAAAACAAAGACAGTGAAGGAGAGAAAGTTCTTAAATAATTCGTTCAGGGCTTGTGATGAAACTTGGATTTACCACATCTACACCCACAGCTGGGTGAGACATAAGGCAGGACATTTGGGGCTGAGAGGATTGGTGAGGTTCGGTGAGCAAATGCAGACCCTTTGAAGTAATACTGTATGCTACCCATTCCCTGGGTCCCAACTCTCCTGGTTTAAGGGATTCTTCCTACAGCTAAAACATGCATGGGAAACCCAGAGGATTGTACACCATGTGATCGGGCAACGTTTCTAAAACCCATCTCATTTTTTGTCCCCTGGTACACGGGTTCGCCATTCCAGACGCTTTACTAAACATCTCCCCACGTGGAGAGTCAGTGCCTTAAAACTCCTGTTTGGCACAGTTAGCAATTTCTGCGGAGGTTGAACGGGAATCGGGAGAACCAATGAGAGACTAGCTGTAGGTGTTTGGACGGTCACATTTCACTCTAATTTCCCACCAGGAAGAGGAATTAACAAAAGGCTCAGCGTGCCGTGATGAAACAAGATTAGGGCCTGAAGCAATCCTGCAGTTCTGCGGCCAGCGCACAAGAAAGCGAGTTGAAGAAAGGACCTCAGGGGCACTGTAATTCATAAACCTGCAGAGTTATAAATGACAGCTATCGTCCAAAAATATATTGAGGTAAGGCTGCGAAGAGGACTTGAAAGCATGGCACAATTGCAGGAAATATATTTCAGGAGGTAGATGGAAACTGCATTTAAAGCATATGAAAAGCGGCAGAACTTTGACAATGATGCACTTGGCCAAAAAGGGCGTATGCGTTTTTTTCCTGAATACATGCAGGAAAAAACACATATGCTCTTTTTGTCCAAATAAGCAAGCCTGCAACGGAGATCTGCACTACAATGAAGTCTCACTTCCCACCGGTCAAAAGGGCCATCTGAAAAAAGTGTAAAAACCAGAAAGGCAGGATAGGCCATGGAGAACTGGGAGCCTTGTTATGCTGATGGGCGGGATGTAAATTGCCAACAGCCACTCTGGAGAAGTGTATGGTGTTTCCTGAAACCTCTAAAAAACAAAGCTACAGAGCCTAGGTTGCTTCCACTTATGGTCCTATAGCTTAGGAAAATTAAAATCAACAAGACACAGCCACCCCAAAGTTTAGGGCTGCTGTGTTTACAAGAACCTCAACTATGGTACAATTTAAATATCCCAGAAAGAGGAAAAGGGATAAAGAAGTTGTGGTACTTATGTACAATGAAATATCACTCAGCAATGAAATCAATATCCTCAGGCCCGTAGGAGCATAATGAGTGAATTTAGGTACGATGATTCTAAGGAAATAAGTCACACAGATAAAGAAACTTATCATAAGATATCACTTATAGAGGGAATGTAAACTTGGCTACACATGAACTGAATTACAAAACAGAACAGAGTCTCACATTTAGAAAACAAACATGTTTGCTTAAGGGGAAAGGTGAGTTGGGGTGCTGCATAAATCCAGAGATTGAAATGAGCACAGATACCGTTCCATAAGCCAAATATGTAATAGACAAGACCTACTCCTTGCTCAGCGAAGTGGACTCAACACCCCCTATTCACCGCAGAGGAATATATCTGACTAGTAAGAATCTTAAAATCTATGTATTTATATGTCTCCGTAAGAGAATCAAGTGTGTGTACAGACGCATAAACACAGCAGTGAAAATTAGCTCAACCCCATTATAAAAATAAACTTCAAAAACAAAACAGAAAGACAGTGAAAGAGAGAGAAATTCTTAAATAATTCGTTCAGGCTTGTGATGAAACCTGGATTTACCACATCTACACCCACAGCTGGGTGAGACATAAGGCTGGACACTTGGGGCTGAGAGAATTGGTGAGATTCGGTGAGCAAATGCAGGCTCTTTGAAGTAGTACTGCGTGCTACCCATTCCATGGGTCCCAACTCTCCAGGTTTAAGGGATTCTTCCTACACCTAAAACATGCGTGGGAAACCCAGAGGATGGTCCACAGTGTGATCGGGCAAGGTTTCTAAAACGCATCTCATTATTCGTCCTCTGGTACTCGGGTTCGCCATTCCAGACGCTTTAGTAACAATCTCCCCACTTGGAGAGTCAGTGCTTGTAACCTCCTGTTTGGCACACTCTGCAATTTCTGCGGAGGATGAACGGGAATAGGGAGAACCAATGAGAGACTAGCTGTAGTTGTTTGGACGGGCACATTTCACTCTAATTTCCCACCAAGAAGAAGAATTAACCGAAGGCTCAGCGTGCCACGCTGGAACCAGATTAGGGCCTGAAGCAATCCTGCCGTTTTGCGTCCAGCTCACAAAAAAGCGAGTTGGAAAAAGGAGCTCAGGGTCACTGCAATTCACAAACTTGCAGAGTTATAAAGGACAACTATCGTCCAAAAATATATTGAGGTAAGGCTGTGAAGAGGACTTGAAAGCAAGGCACAATTGCAGGAAACAGATTTCAGGAGGTAGATTGGAATTGCATTTAAAGCACATGAAAAGCGGCAGAACTTCGACAATGATGCACTTGGCCAAAAAATGCATATGCGTTTTTTCCTGAATATATCCAGGAAAAAACGCATACGGCCATTTTTGCCAACCAAGGAAGCGTGCAATGGAAATCCGCACTACAATGAAGTCTCACTTCCCACCGGTTAAATGGGCCATCTGAAAAAAGTGTAAAATCCAGAAAGGCAGGACAGGCCATGGAGAACTGGGAGCCTTGTTATGCTGATGGGCGGGATGTAAATGGCCAACAGCCACTCTGGAGAAGTGTATGGTGTTTCCTGAAACATCTAAAAAACAAAGCTACAGAGACTCGGGCACTTCCACTTATGGTCCTATAGCTTAGGGAAATTAAAATAAAAAAGACACAGCCACCCCAAAGTTTAGGGCTGCTGTGTTTACAAGAACCTCGACAACGGAACAACTTAAATATCCCAGAAAGAGAAAAATGGATAAAGAAGTTGTGGTACTTACATACAATGGAATATCACTCCGCAATGAAATCAATGTCATCAGGCCCGTAGCAGCATAATGAGTGGATTTAGGTTCGATGATTCTGAGTGAAATAAGTCACACAGAAAAAGAAACTAGTCATAAGATAACACTTATAGAGGGAATGTAAACTTGGCTACACATGAACTGAATTACAAAACAGAACAGAGTCTCACATTTAGAAAACCAACTTATGCTTGCTTAAGGGGAAAGGTGAGTTGGGGTGCTGCATAAATCCAGAGATTGAAATGAGCACAGATACCGTTCCATAAGCCAGTAATAGACAAGATATACTCCTTGTTCAACGAAGTGGACTCAACACCCCCTATTCACCGCAGAGGAATATATCTGAGTAGTAAGAATCTTAAAACCTATGTATTTATATGTCTCCGTAAGAGAATCAAGTGTGCATCGAGCGGCATAAACACAGCAGTGCAAATCAGCTAAACCCCATTATAAAAATAAATTTCAAAATCAAAACACAAAGACAGTGAAAGAGAGAGAAATTCTTAAATAACTCGTTCAGGCTTGTGATGAAACCTGGATTTACCACATCTACACCCACAGCTGAGTGAGGCATAAGGCTGGACACTTGGGGCTGTGAGGATTGGTGAGGTTCGGTGAGCAAATGCAGACCCTTTGAAGTAGTACTGCGTGCTACCCATTCCATGGGTCCCAACCCTCCAGGTTTAAGGGATTCTTCCTACAGCTAAAACATGCGTGGGAAACCCAGAGGATGGTCCACAGTGTGATCGGGCAAGGTTTCTAAAACGCATCTCATTATTCGTCCTCTGGTACTCGGGTTCGCCATTCCAGACGCTTTACTAACAACCTCCCCACTTGGAGAGTCAGTGCTTGTAACCTCCTGTTTGGCACATCGTTTGGCAGCGATGCACTTGGCCAAAAAGGGCGTATACGTTTTTTCCTGAGTATATTCAGGATAAAATGCATACACACTTTTTGGCCCACCAAGCAAGCGGGAAATTCAAATCTGCACTACAAAGAAGTCTCATCCTAACACGTACA